>NC_091852.1:31901333-32516583 GCF_037783145.1 Equus przewalskii | reverse complement strand
TTCTAGAAGTTCCCTTCAGGTGATGTCAGTATTTTCCTTTCTTTGTGAGGAAAGAAAAGCATTGATTTCTCAAGTGTATTAATTCTCTAAGTAGCTTTATTTTATATAGGAGATGCTCAAATTTGCAGGGAATAGAAGTTTCCTCAAATAGAGAAAAGTCATGAGAACTGAAGATGTTGAGGGAAGAGGAAGCCCAAGGCGAGAGTGCTTTGTCTGACCTCCTTTCCCTCCTCTGACAAGCTGACAGTTGCCATCTGCGCTCCTCTCACAGGACACTCCATTCTTTCCTCTTAAGGTGGAGACTGGATAAGGATGTGAAATCTGGAATGGACTGGGAGAGACTGGTTAAGCCTGAGATACGCAGCCTTCCAACCTTCCCACAAAAGAGCCCCACAGAGTCTTTACAGGACACCCCAGCTGCTCCCACGGGAGAGAAAGGAAAATGTTTTGTCCTTCCAGGCCACCTCCCTTTGTGGAATTCCCTCTCTTCCTTCTCTCTTCACTCCCTGTTCACCAGGTCCTGAATGCCCCTACACTATCCTTAGGTTGTCCAAAACTGCTCTTTCTGCTCAGGGTTGGCCCCTCCGATGCTGCTCACACTATCTCTTGCTCCAAAATGGTCCTGTCCTCCACGTCAACAAAAAGCCCCCTCTGGGTAGTCTGGAATGCTGGATTTTAATGTGACCAAAGTAATTCACGCTAGGGCCTGAATGATAGATTAAGGGCAGAGTGGAGGTGGGGAACTTGCATTTTCCAAGAGGTTATTACCACTATTATTTTTAAGACAGATGATTCCTCTGTGGGTACATTCTATGAAGAAGCCTTTGTGGTGTGCATTTTTTTACCGCAGGGGTCAAAAACGCAAATGGATACAGACGGGGGTGGAGCAGGGAGCATCACTGGGTTAAGCAGGCAGAGCTAACAAATAGGGTGAGTGGGGACTGATGACCTGGAGAGGGACATTCACATTAAACAACAGCAGCTGAGGGCTTTCTTGTCCCACAGGAGCACCCTCACTGCCTCCGCCACTCCGTTAGTGTGACCATTGAGGAAAATGCCTGGAATTTGTGTTGTGCTATGGCCTAGAGCCGCGCTGGATCCATAACCGCTGCCTCTACCAGTGGTCCAGTACCCAGCAAGGCATGGAGGGAAGAGACTTTGCTCAGAAAGAGAGACTTAGAAAGCTGAGTCAAATCGACCCTGTACCGATCACATACGTTTCTCTCAAGTACTCCTTACACTTTTATTAAGTATTCCAGAATCAAATTATCTTGACAGTGCAAAAAAAAAAGTGGTGTTTACATCTATCTAGAGAAACATAGGGGGAGTGACAATGATGGAACTTTATCATGATAAGAAATCTGAATTAAAATATATTTAAATAAAATTTCAGCCCAGTGTCCATACTGCAGTTCTTTTTTTAATTTGGAAAAACACAAAACGCATAAGTAAAAAACCTAGTGTTTGCAACACTAAACCAAATTATCTAGAATACTTAAATATCCCCATTTCTTAACTGCCTTATAATTATAGCTTGATTTATTAAATAGAAGACACTGGTTGAATCAAGAATAATGACTGATTTTTCTGTTCCAGAAAAAGTCGATTAACATTAAAGAACATTCCATGCAAAACTAAATGTACTGGAATCTTAAGAAAGGGCAGAAGCGGGAATACATGGGCATACTTTTGGCTTTGTCATTAATTTAACTGTGAACTTTTATTTGTGAAATATTGCTGGGGTTGTTTCATAATCTAGTAAAGTAATCAGTTCCAAATTAGTGTTAAGATTAGATAATAGGAACATAGATAAAGACATCCTGCTCTATTTGTAAACATAAACACTCTTTCCCATTGCAGAGAAGTTTTCAGAAGCACACGCATGTTAAGAAGTCAAGGGTAAGCGTGATTAATTTTACTTTGTATCTTATTGCCAACACAGGCAGGGGAAAGGATAGGAAAGGAAATCGTAGTCTCCTCTGCTTCCTTCATCTGGAAGAAAGGACACACACAAACTAGAGTATAATCAACCACTTTAATGAACTCAAACATTTTAATGTATGAGGCATAGCCTGGGAAAAGGAGGAATCATATTAAATTAGAAAAAAATAAAGAGATAAACAAAACAAAATGGAAATATCACTCAGAGCTCATAAGGAAGGATTAAGACCACAAAAAATTTTGTTAGAAACCTATCAATTTTCCATTTTAGATCTCACTCTGTGATAGTCACAGAGTTATAGCTAGTCTTTAACCAATTAACTAATCAGACTAGATGGAATACAGTAGAAATGGAAGAAGCAATTCTTAAACGTTCTTGAGTTTTACTGATACTTTTGTGATTTCTTCACAAATACAGTTTTTCAGAGAAGTTCTGGTTTTATCTACTCTTTTGATTAATCTGTTAAACATGTAACTACATTTAACTTTTATGTGCATGTAAAACTTTGCATATAAGTAAATTCCTTAAGCAGAAAAGAGCCAGTTTGTTTGAAGTCTTGGGTTGAAAGGAAGTACCAGTTAATCCAGAGAACTGGAAATATCTCGCCCGTGAGAACAGAAACCCATTGGGTCTGGTGGAGATCGCATTAATTTTCTCATTGACTTCTTGCCTGGGGAGTCTGAAATCCAAACTGCGTTCTGCTCTAGCTTATGTTCTCACTGGGAGTACTTATTAAATTGTGAGTACGTTACCTGGGGCTAGTGAAATCCACGTGGGTTGCTCCAGGTTCAGCGTTTTCTCCTTGTTTTCTGTTTCTGTGGCACTGTTCCACAGGCTGCCCCTCTGGCAGGAAGTCTCAGGGCACATTCTCTGTCCAGTGTAAGGGAGGTTTCTATAGAGAAATAAGTCAAATTAATAGCACATGTTAGAAATCACCACCAAGCCACCAATATCAAGATTTTCCCATAACAGTGACAAAGGTACATAATAGAGGATGGTAGTGTGCAGGGGGGTTAAATAAGAGGGGAACAGCTTTGTCGGCAGTAATACAAGAGTGGACATGGGTAACCCCTGTTGAATGATTACTGAGTCAAGCCCTGGGCTAAGTATTTTCCTTCTATTATCTTGTTTAGTCCTCGTAAGACTCAGGAAAGGTAAGTACTAAAATACTCCTGTTTTACCAATGAGAAAACTGAATCACAGAGAGAGGAGGTGACTTGTTCAAACAAATAGTGGGAAACAAAAGATTTAAATAGCATCCAACTAGCAGACCTAAATTGCTTCACATCTGTCTTAAAATTCAGTCCAATGAAATCATTTGGTTATCTTTTTTTGACTAGTATAGAACTTGAAGATTTTGGAATTCTCTTAACCTTCGATCAGAACTAGAGATTGAAGTGGCCACTGACCATCTCTGTTTTCTAGGATTTATGTGAGATATAGTGGTTTGGATGTCAATTTCAATTTCACATTCCAAGCCTCATTAAGTTTTGGTGAAGGTGGACATTCGAAACTCAGTTGTCATCAGTTATCCTACCGTTATATTCTTTATTAACTTACCATTGGGCTTATATGAAAGCAATAGAGTAATAGCTACCATTTATTAAGGACCAATTACTGTGGGTCACGGCCTGTGCTAAATAGTTTACGTACATTACTTAATTTAATTCTCAATAATATTTTGGTTATAATTATCCCCATTTTGCAGATGAAAAAAGAGGGATTCAGAGATTAAGCGATTCACTCTAAATTCACACATTCTTCATGTGGTAGACCCAAGATTAGACTCCAGGTGTGCCTGACGACAAAAACGAGGATGGTTACCTTTGTGTTTTGTCTTTTAAACTCAAGTCAACCAACAAATAAATGAAAGATATTAAAAAGAGTAAAAAAAATTTAAAGGGAAGCATTGTAGTGTCATAAATAAACATTTTTTAAACTGAATCATCTTTATTGTCGTAATAGCACTAACGCCTCCTCAGAGAAGGCCATCTGCAGCAGGAATTCGGGGTATTTTGTGGCTCTGCCTAAGACCTGGTCTGAGTAGGTTATTGGGTCTCGCTCAGGAAGATCTCACAGATCTGAGGATGGCCCAAGGGTGCAGGTGTTCTGTGAAAACCAAAGCACCCAGCAGTCCCAGGGCAGAGCTCTAGCCTTGCAGAGTCTTCATTCTTCAACGTAACATTCATTCCGAGTAAGGGGAGTGCAGATCCGATGCTAAAGCTGCCTTGTCCGTGTAGCTAGGATTTGGAAGTTGCTTGTGTGTTCACCTGGAGACGGTGGTGGTTAACTGTTGGCCAAGCAGCCTAATTATGATGCAAGTGGGCTTCCAGGCCTCAACAAGTTTTCTTTCACAGGGGGTGCCCTGAGGAGAAAGGAGGGGTTCTCGGTATGGCCTCATTGTTTGAGCCTGCTGTGCAGGTGCCCGGCTGTGAAACAATGGACTCCATTGACGGGGGTGCGCGGCCCTGTACATGCCAGAGCCAACGCATATTGCTGTGGGCAGGTACAGAAGTCAACACTGAGGCATAACCAGGTGGGGGGTCAGGATCCAAAATGGCCTCCTTTTTCCGACAAAATTCATCATGGCCATGCTAGAGAACACTACCAGCCATATTTCCAAAGACCACTCTGAGTTTGGACAGACACTTCAGTTCTAAAGCTCTGATATTACAGCAGATGCGTCTATTTTCAGCATCTTCCAAAAACAGAGAACTCTAAGTCTTGAATGTGGAAAATTATATGCACTTTATTTTTAAAGAAGGTATGTCTGGAGAACTGTCGTTCTTGCAAAAGAGGAAAAAGAATCCTAGAAACTTTCCTAGATTCATTTGAATTTTTTTGTTGACTGGAAGAAATAAATATGGATAAGAGAGTAAAATATATTGTGGGATTTTTTTTTAAAATCATTACTGCGATTTTCAATAAGGAATTACTAAGGAGCCTAATTTCACATGGCTAAGCTTTGTCTTCAGGCCTGATTTTTCTAAGCCAAAAGCTTCTAAGCAAAGGCAACAGACATGGAAATACATACGGAACATCTGGTGGAAGGGGCACAGGAATGTAGGTCAGCCTTGCCCTGAAATACTTTTAAGAAAAAATCATGCATTTATTCATCCATTTATTTATAAAACACTTAACTAATCTCCCATCACCTGTCACTACGCAAGCTTTTGAACCTTAGACATTAGTTTTGTAGGCTTCTTGGTTTCCAAGTTGTAGAAGATAATTCACTGTTAAGCTGGGGCCAAGAAGACAATTTTCATTTTCTCAAAAAACTTTATTGACAGCAACCAATAAAGTCCCATCACCATGTATACCAAGGACTCAAAAGGAAGCAAAACTGGCTTACCCCTTCCTACGGGTTCTTTCCTTCCTTTGCAACGGGCAGGGCTCCTAATGCCCATTCAGCATTTCCTGGTTGACTAGAATCTGAGATCAACTCCAGTTCAACAGAAATAAACGAGGCCAAGGGCTGGCCCCGTGGCTAAGTGGTTAAGTTTGCACACTCCACTTAGATGGCCTGCAGTTTGCCGGTTTGGATCCTGGGTGCAAAACTATACACTGCTCATCAAGCATACTGTGGCAGCATCCCACATAGAAGAACTAGAATGACTTGCAACTAGGATATACAACTATGTACTCCGGCTTTGGCAACAAAAAAAAAGGAAGATTGGCAACAGATGTTAGCTCAGGGACAATCTTCCTCACCAAAAAACAAAGTATAAAAAAAAAATGAGGCCAGGTATGTAAAGAGCCCCGCAGAGAGCCAAACTTTGTGGGTAAATTACTAAAACTCTTGAGGCCGCAGTATTCTCATCTGTAAAACGAGAATAATAAGAGCCACCTTAAATGGGGGTTGTGGGGGATTAAATGAGATCATGCTTGAACATCACCCATCACAGTGCCTGATACATAACAGAAGGACCAGAAAGGGTGCTGGTGGTTGCTGCCAGTTTTGGCTATCTAGCTTCTCTCCATCTCTCTACAGCTGAATTTATGGATAGCCCTATGGGTGAAGGCCATATTCAGTGCTCCTTAAGGGCTTGTCATGTGGAATTTCCAAGTGCAGGAAAAGTAGACTCTGATTTCTTAAAAACCTCAGGCTCCTGTCTGATTAGCACCAAATTCCGGCCTTTCTTCCTCCGGTGCCCTTTCCTCGGGCATCATTTTCACCTCACGGCGTGTTACTTTTCCCTGTTTCTGCCCAGCAGGGCTGGAGGGACAGGGATTGCGTTTCGGAGGGAGTTTCCTCTGCTCTGATTCCAAAGATCACCCTCCCTCTAAGTCCCTGCTGAGGGAACAGGCTTGTCGTTACCTTCAGGAAGATCTGAAAACCAACCCCAGGGCTTGGCACACCAGCGTGGCTGCGTAGGCAGCAACCAAACTGAGAAACCAATCTGGACGTCAGGCCCCGGGGAAATGTGCCTGGGTCTGTTTGTACTGGCTTCCAGAGAGCCCTTCCGACCTGTGCGAACTGGGTATTGTGGGAAAGTCCGTCTGACCACTGTCTTCCTGCAGTTGACTTTTGATTATGCCGAAGGAGGGGCCTGAGAATCAGTGTGCACATCTGGTCTCCAGGGAGGTCCTCTGTCAGCACCAGAACCAACCTCCCCGTGCCTGGAGAAGAGCAGAGCAGAGCAGAAAGAACCTAACCCAATCTCGGGAGCAGACATTGCATGCTCATCCCAAAAGTTAGGCTTTTCATTTTGTGGCTTAACTTGAGCTCTAGGAGATGGCATACCCTTGGCTGCCGTGGGACAGAGGCCTTTTCTGCAGCTAGGGTCACAGTGGAATCCAGGTAAAGAGTAAAATCGAACTTCTGTTAATTTTTTTCCTTACTTGTAACACCTTTGGCCCCAGAACACACTCCCCCACTCCTTCCTACCCACTCCTGCTCACCAACATCCTGACCAGGTTTCTGACGTTGATACTGGGAAACCAGAAATCAGTTCACTGCCTTTGACTTACCGGCCTTCCCATGGTTTGGTTAAATCTGATAAGACTTAAATGAGTTTTACTTGGCAGGAGCAAAAGAAGGAGGAGGTCCTAAGGGGAGAAAACAAAATAAGGTTTCCATGTTAACTTACTCTGGCCTCATCTGACCCCTTGGGACATCCCCTCTTCTCTCTCTACTTCCCTCCTCAGAGGGTGATGCCATGCAGTTTCTGGTTCTCACAAGTTGTCCCAGCTCATCCTGCCACTGCCCTGGTCCTGTTCCTTCCTCATCACTGTCAGTAGTAGGTGAGTTAGCAGACTCACACACACTGTGGTAGGAATGACTGACTAATCCCTGCTCCCTCTGCCTGATCCTCTCCACCACCCAAGAGGTGTCTTCTCATGGGTTGGACTTGATTTAATTTTGGGATGGGGCAAAGAAACCGTAAGGAGCAAGACTTAAAGACCAGCAGCATGGCCTAGAAAGACATGGGTTACAGAGCCAGATAGATTTGGGTCCTAGCCATGTGTTTTGGGTCAAGTTGCCTAATCTCTTTGAGCTTCAATATCCCCATCTACAGAGTGAAGATAATATCTTTTTTAGAAATGATACATGTAAAGCTTCTAGGTTGGTGCCACATAGCAGATACTTCATAAGTTATCACTGTGATCATGATTATTGGGCTGCTTTATCTACACCTGAAACTAGTCCTGTGTGAGGGATGATTGTTAAGGAGGCCTACAATGGTGGGAGGTGTTATCACCCCAGCTGCCTTTATCTCCACGTTAGTATTGTGTCCTCAGGGTGCATCTGAGGAAATCTGAAAGCCAAAGAAGGGTGGGGGGATACCAGCTGCCTTGCTTGGAGTTGCTGCCAAGTGGTGACTATCTTGGTCAGCTGTAGCCACAAGGGTTCATTCACCTGAGGAGACAAGAGGCTCAGTGGACCAAGACTCCTTGATAATGGGCAGAATGAGCTGCTCTCTGCTGAGGCTGGTGACCACCTGTCTGAGGGGTTCCAAAGTCCCCTGATGACCCTAGTTTCCACAGGCCACCATTTTCTTTCTAAGCCAGTGATTCCCAACACTGGCTGCACGTTAGAATCTGATGGGGTAGTCATTAGAACCTGACTAGTTTTAAAAGCTCCCCAGGTGAGTCTACTGTGCAATCAAAGTTGAGAATCGCTGTTCAAGACCCAGCCTGAACCGCTTAGAGCTTCTTCTGTAGAGGGAAGCTGTGTTGGTTGACCATTCTCCCCAGATGGATGCCAAATGATCATGGAAGCTCGATGATAATTCTCATGTCGCTTAATCTGTGTCATGCTTTAAAACCACTTATTTATTTACTTTAAAATTTATAGTCTCCTTATTCCAACAAGCATCATCTAATTTGGTATGATCATCTTGCTCAAGTAATATATTCATTCCTAGCTTGCCATTTACAAAAAAGAAGGGAAGAATCGTTACTTAGGTTCCTTTCCGGAGCAAACATCAGAGAGTAATTTAGGGGATATGCAACACGTCCTTATCAGGAAAAGCTGAGGAAACCTTCCGGGGTGATTCTTCCATTTCTCTGAACTGTTCAGTTAGCTCGAACAGGAAGCCCCACACATAATGATGGACACATTGTGTCCCATGAGGCCCCTCCCATTGAAGCTTCTCTTTTTGAAAAGGCAGATGTTCTCTACGTATGACAGGGAGCCTGGGCACTAACGGTTGATCAAGTTTCTACTCTTGTTGCAAAGATGTAGCTGTGACATTCCCAAATTTTTAGAAAAGTATATTTTATTCTAAAGAGCCACTGTGAAACTTAGTGTAGGCACCGTAAGGATCAAGTGTCATGAGGTTGATGGCACTGTTGATATTTTATCTGGAAGGATTGATCACCCACCACTGTTAAATATTGAAGTTCTGTCACATGGGAGAGTGACATGACCACTTGTGTTAGGTTGAAATGAGCACAACTAGGACTAAGCGTGAGAAGTTACAAGGAGACCCTTTGTGGGCCTAAGATGGAATAAATGAGCAGCACACCACAGCACATTTTGACCACTCAGTTCAAACAACTGAAAGTCAGAATGGCAAGTGTGAAAAGGGGAGTTGCTGGATTATTGGTTACCCAAAGACTTTCAGCTGGCGGGGTAAAAGCACTCTGTAGACTGAAACCAACAGGAGAGAAAAAGGTAAGAGAGCACATTCAATGCACATCTAAAGTATCTCACAAGGCCATGAGAATTGTAGAGGAATGAGCTTAAATTGTAAGGTGTTTAAGCTACTCTCAGCCATTCCGGTAAGGCTCAGGAAACTGAGGCGCGAAGTTAAGTCAGTTTTTCATTGCCTCACATTCACTGAAGGGCAGCGGCAGCATTGAAAACAAGGTCTGCTCGACTCCAGTATATTAGAATGCTATCCTGATCTTAGGGTTTCTGCTTTGCTCGATTTAAAAAAAATTGTTGGTATTTGTTTCTTAACATAATATTTGTACTGTATCTTTAAAAACTCATCAGAATGAAGTAGAATTCTATATTCACTATATATTTCGGGCACTGATTTACCTAATATTTGGTCTGAGCATCAGGCAGATTTTTCAGATGTGCTGGTAGACGTGGGATACCAGGCACGGCCATCCATTAGATGTATTTTCCAAGTGAGTTCATTAAATTGTAGGCTCAATAATAGACAGATAAACATAGCTCTTATGTGAATATGCCAGGCCTGCTTTCACATTGGCATTTTGTTGGCTTGTGATTCAATTCGTGGCCTTTGTGAACACCAACCAGGTATGCCAGAGGTGCTGGTGGGCAGTACACCTCTGCAATCTTGGGCATGCCAGATGGCGCCAGGTCATTTCCAAATCCTGGCTCTGCTACTTCTCAGCCAATGACCTTTTTTAATGGCAGCTTTCTCATGGGGTGGTTGGAATTAAATGAGACGATATGAGTTAAGTGCTTCCTATGGTGCCACCATGTTTTTCTTCTCTGCCTCCCTCCCTCCTTCCCTCTCTCCATCTCTCCCTCCCTTCCTTCCTTCCTTGACAAATATTTATTTAGCTCCCCCTCTGCACAGGCATTGTGCTAGATGCTGAGGATTCAATAGCAAATTAGACAGAGCTGCTCCTCTTTCAGAACTTAAAGCTCAGTGGGAGACAGACTGAAAACAAATAAACAAAATAACCACACATTGTGGAGAGTTCTGTAAGAGAAGCAGAAGCTGCAGAGACAGACTGGCAGGGTGGGGCACCAACCTGAGAGAGCTCGGCCAGAGTTGTTATCAATTGCATTGTTATGGTTATGGTTTAAGTGGGTTCTTTTTTTAAAAGAACTTTTTAAAATGGAAATTTCAAATATATGTAAAATTAGAGAGTGCTACCTGTACCATTACTCAGCTATAACCAGTATCAACTTATGATTGCTCATGTTTGTTGATATCCTTTTCTATTTTTCCATCTCCCTGCAACTGGATAATTTTACCAGAAACCTCAGACATCCTATCATAATCTGTCAATATTTCAGTATGCATTTATAAGTGGTAAGCATAATATGTAAATGATCCGGATAATCCCATTATGACAGGGGAATCTTTGCAGGTCTTGGAGCTGAAACTCTTGTATCAGTTGTTGTCTACCTGGTGAAATCTCAGTCCCTTCTCTTCACTACGTGAAACGCCCACTGTTAGCCTGAGCCCTTGCCTCAGCCTCTAGACGTTTAAGTGAGTTCATACATGGAAGGTGCTTAGAAAAGCATCAACACAACATGAGTGCTCAATAAATATTGATTACGAGAGATGTTAGAGTGTGACAGGAATCTGAAAATTTGTCCCAAATTCTTGCTCAGGAAGATTCCCATATTAGACATAAGGAATTGCTGATTTATGAGCATTTGAAAGCCTAACATGGTGGCTAATGAAGGTTTCTTACAAACCAAGACCCTAAACTTCACAGGAATGGTAGACATTGACAGGAAACTACTGGGGAAAAAAGTGAGCAAGAGTGTAAATGCAACTATTTACCTTTTGATTTACATTAGAATTCTATTATTAGACTTTTATGAAATATTTTATTTTGTGAGGGTCTCACAAACTCAGGAAAACATCCAAATCACAATTAGCTAAGAGCTTATTTTTTTAAACTTGATTTCTATTGAAATCATCACAACCATTTATCCAGGCATTCAGCCTTCATTGAGTGTTCACTATGTATCAGGCACTTGCAAGGTTCTGGAGATTCATGTGTGAGTAAGTTACTGTACTTGGCTCATAGACACACTCAAGCAAAATGAATTAATAACACTACAGTGGTAGACAGAGACCTAAATAAAGTGCAGAGGGCAAAACATTCTCTTGGGCCAATTCAATTTGGACAATGAAGAAGTGAAGTAGGGGCATCTGGTCTGAGGGAAGCTTCTAGAAGGAGTTGGTATTTGAGCAGCACCTTTAAGAACAGATAATATTTTGCCATGCAAGGAACAGGGGAAGGGCATTTTAGGTGGTGGTAGAAAGTGATGCAAAGCGGTGGAGTGTGGCACTGTCCTTGTGTTCTGGGAAGACTGAGTTGTTTGGTGACTTCTCAGGAGATACATGAGGTCCATGGGACAGTGAGTGGGAAGATATCCTGCAAATTTTGGACTCCAACCAAGGTATGTAAAGGTGTTTTATTGTTTTCTTAGGGCAGTTACGGCTATATACTTAAATTTGGCCTTTATGCCTCAGGATATGGGGAAACAGATTTTGGGGAGCAGAGGAAGCCATAATTAGAGAAATAAAGGTCTGGTTTGGCACAGTGTACCATCAAAGCTTGACTGTCTTGTGACAGTGACACTCCTCACCCTACGCCCACCCCTATGAATTTCCCCAGGGCCCATTGTTTTCTAAATTAGACTTTGTACATTCTTTGTAGGTTCATGCAGGTGGAAATGGGGGTATCTATGAACTATTTTCAATATTCCAATAAGCTCAAGGAAATTAAAAACGTTTAGATGAAACCAACCTTCTCATCAAAGCCACAGGACTCTCGCTTTAGTTACGGCTCTTCAGTAAGGGCCTTTGGCCCCCAACTTTGGGAGAGTCTTCCTCTAAGAGAGCTAACATGGATCAGGAGTTATGAATATGGGTTTTGGAGGCAGACAGGCTTGAGTTTGAGCATCGGCTCTGTCACTTATGCACTTTCTGACATTGGCCAACTTTTTCAATCTCCTTGAGCCTCATTCTCCTTGGTTAACTAATAGGACATATTATATATGTATATCTCATTATTTAAGCATAGAGTGTGGCCTGCCTGTGGAAATTAGGAATGCTGACAGGTAAATCATGTTCTTTTATGTGTCCATCAGCATCATTGTCACTATTGGTGAAAGGGCACAGGACAAGATTGTTCCTATTTGGGGTCTCTACTAAGGGTTGCTTCCAGCATTTAGGTAGCATGCTCTTGGCACTCCAGCCTGCCACTGTATCTGCTGGTGGCTCTGTCTGACTGCCTCCTAGATCCCAATTGATCTCCGCCTTTTTGCCCAGTGCCTTGCTGAATGGATTTCCTGAGCCTGACTGCTTGCTTCCATCTTGCAAAATCCAGAGGGAAACACTCTCAGTGCCCTTCCCTACTCAGCTCGTTAGTCAACTTCAGGACTTCGAAAGACACACTGTTTAAGTTTGCTGTTTTCTATATCTGACACATATACCAATGTGTTCAATGCATGCTTCCTATGCTTTGGCGTGACTTTGGGGAGCTCTAATGGAGACGCAGTGGTTTTATGCTTTTTTAGTCTACATTGCCTAAGAGAACTGATACAAAGGTGAAGCAAAGAGGTGGTAGGTATGGATGTCATTTGACATTACAATTCATATGGCAAGTCTGAAAATGATCTCAAAATCAGTGGGGTGCCCTAAATGGCCTTTTCATATACAATAAGCCCCTCTTGAAAATGGTTTGAAATTTAACTTTCTTTTATTGAGTTGACGCTTAGGAATATAGAATCGTTGACAAGTCATATCCAACACTGTTCATTGTACAGTGCTAGGCAAACATAAAACCATTCTCTTTGGATAACTGCCCACGTACTTTACTGTTCATATTCACTTTCCAAAACTTTCAGATCTGGAAAAACGTAAAAAAGTCAGGAAATCTCACCTGAATAAGCTTTCTTGGGCAGATTTCTGGCGGGTAATGCTTCCTGTTACATAGGAAATGCTCTTAAGCTTAGCTTCATTTATCGTAGTTTGGCTTGCCTACCGTCTAAGCTATGAATTCTGTTTGGTTGCTAGTAAAAGAAACGAAAAAGTGAAACAACAATAGTAGAAGTACTATGATGACATCAGGGGTTTATTTTTCTCTCATGTAAAATACATTTGGAGGTGGGCACTCAGGCTGGTACGGCAGCTCCCTGAGGCCTTCAAAGACTTAGGGCCCTTCTAGCTTTGTGCTCCACCATCTGTAGGGGGTTAACTCTTATCCTCATGCTCTCAAAATGGCTGCTGGAATGCCAGACATCATGTTCATGTTTAGACAGGGTAAACCAGATAAGTAGAGGCAAAGTAAGTGTGGGAAGCCCTGTTTTAAGAGATTTTCCAGAAGTCTCTTTCTGTTATTTCTACTCATATCCCATCAATCATAATGCTCTCCTATGATATCCCTTAGCTGCAAGAGAGGTTGGATACATATTTAACTGGGCCCATTTCCTCCTTTAATAACATCGATGTTTGTTCATAAGGAGAAAATGACTATTTGGTAGGCAAGTAGAAGTCTCTGACACATCTATCTTTAATCTTAGCTCGAATTTTTACTGATTCTTTGGTGAAAAAGTCATAAAGGGAAAATGGAAAAGTTAATTATGTTTTAATTGTAAGCAGATTTAAAATATTTTTTTAGTACTGAAGAGCTAATTAACCATACTTCCATCTATAACAGTACATTTGAACAGACTTGTATTGGCCTTTCCTTGGTTTCCACTATCCCCTGAACATTTATAATCCTAAGCTGATGGGGCTCATTGTATTCATTTGTTCTTTTGTAGTTTTTCAGGGGAAGCTTCATGATGTCTTTATCTTATTATGAGGAAGAAGGACATTTGGATGGGAAGATATTTTGCAACACTAGACTCCAAACACAATGTCTAAAATTATATTGTTGTCTGATAATGGTTGCAGGAAGTTAAGTGGTGGGCAGGAAAGAGCCAACTGTGATGGAAACTGCAGAATGGTCTAGTGCCGTGCTTTTCAGTTATCTTTAATCATAAAATTGTTTCTTCAAATGCAGTCATACTGAGAATGTTTATATAAAACAGGTAAAAATGGGACTTTCTGTAGTTTAAGTGGGTCGTTCTACTCGCTTTTCACTCTCTCTCTCTTTCAGAGGGCCTGGGGCACTTGCATGGCGTACCAAGAGCTCCAGAGAGACACTTTGACAACCAGACTTTCACTGGGGTCTTGCCTCAGCTCTGCCGTGAGCTGGCTCTGTGACCTTCAGCAAACCACGGTCCCTCTCTGGGCCCCAGGTTTCTGATGTAAAAGACCAAGAGGGTTAGATCAGATGATCTTGGAAAGCTTGCCAAGCCCCAAGTTTCTAGGATTTCCTGACTACCAATGTGTCCACGGTCAGCTTCTAGTGCCAAGTCTTACCTATTCTTTTCTCACCAAAGTGGCTGGAGGCAAAAAAAGAAAAAATTCCAATCATTAGCATTGACTAGAGGAAAACAATTGGAAGTAAGAATGCTTTTCTCTTAAATATTCTCCTGCTCATAGGGAAAAAGCTGAAGGAAAGTCATAGTGGAATTCAAATCACATGGCAGCATTTATCACGATGAGTTCCACAGGAGGAAGCCAAGGCTGGTGATAACCCACCATTTCAGAGCATCTATTATCTGCAAGCACAGTGATAGTTGCTTTTCCATATTTTATTTCATTTAAATTATACAGCACTCATCAGAGGAGATATTACTTCCTCCCTTGTACACAAACCTGGACCAGGTTTGCCCTGGACTTGAACTTGTATCTTCTCTCATTAATGTTTCCATTGATTGAGTCCCACACGGGCCTAGGCAGATATTAAAAGCTCCGAATCCTAAACCAAATAAGGCTATGGGCCCAGCTGAAGAAGCTTGCAGGACTAATGCCATTAAGTCCAATGTGCTTTCTTTGATACTAGTAGTTCCAATCTTTGCTGTACATTAGAGTTAATCTGAGGGAGGGGGCAGCTGATTAAAATGCAAATGCGCTGGTCCCCTTCCTGTTCCAGAGATCTTCCTCTGGCAGATCTGGGGTGGATTCCAAGCATCTGCATTTTCAACTTGCTGCTCAGATGACTCTGGGGCCCAGCAATGGTAGGGAACCCCAGCTTTATACCTATCAGAGTTATTGATGTCGCGTCTGCACTCCTAACCAGATGGTGGGCTCTGGTTCAGTGGGCACTGGGCCTTTTTCATTTTTTGTGTGTTTGGCATATGGTAGGTGTTCAAAAATATCTGCAGATTAAAAGTAAAAGAAGAAAAGAAAATTTGAGTTGAAGCATGGAATTCACTCACATCGTTGGAAAATAGACTCTGTAACAGCACAAATGAGAGGGGTGTGGTCTATTCCATGGGAGAAATTCTTGTGGGCATTTCAGGATTCAGAGTGGCCACCAAGCAGCCCATATCTCATCCCACCTCCATTTATTCCTCTTATGCTGATTTATTTTCCTCCAAGCACTTAACACCTGCTTGTCCTGTCCTGCTCAGCAACCCTATTACCACTAGAATGTTACTCGAGAGCCGGGATCTGGTCCACGGCTCACCTCTGCACTCCCAGCGCATACAACAGTCCCTGGCACATAATGAAGGGAAGGGAAAAAGAATTATGTGATGGCCTGAGTCACAGCAGGAAGGAGTGAGATCGGAGGGGATACAGGCTAGTCTTGAATATTGCAGGGCTCATGAGGCAAAATGCTAAGTTACTCCAACACTTAATTAGCTATTTTTATTAAGAGTCCAAGCCTCCTTCATTTAATGGGTGTTTTACTCCTTTTATCTCAAGAAAGATGGCAGAAGTTTGTGTCTTTTGGCTTTGATCACATTATTTCTGGGTTTTGTTACTTAATAAGGCAGAAGTTTAAATTAACATCATTCTCCGTTGCCTGTTTTTGGGTTAGCTGTACAGTATGGAGTGGTTTTGGCAATTTTTCAGTGGAGGAAAGGAAAGGAAACCTCTGTTTGGGAGCTGTAGGGGGGAGGAGGGAAAGCCATTTACCTGATCCCCTGGGGCCGCGTCTGCTTCTCAGAAAAGGTGTGCCATGAAATCAAGTCACCTGAGCCTTGTGGGGGCTGCAGCTTAGGGGCACGTAGAGGAAAGTGGAGCAGAGAGGAAGGCTGGGGTGAATTCACAGTCACTTCTGTGTCCAGGGCCCTCTCGCCCTTTACAATGCAGTCAAACACTTGTCAGACTGAACAACAGCCACCTCTGCAGGTCCTCCTTAAAACGTGAAATTGCCCAGGCTCCCATCCGAGGTTCACACCAACAGCATGTGCCTTTCTTTTTTCCCCTCTCCATTCACTCACTGCAAGGATAGCTCGATGGTTTATAGAACAGGGTAACACTCGCTTGCTGCACATTTGGATCACTTCAGCCAAAGGTTTGTTGCTGCATTAATTAGCTTCAGAGAAAACATTGCCTTCACTTAAACTGTTTGAATACCTCTTGTTGAATCATAGGCTTGACTCAAGTGTTATTAATTCAAGAATCAAAATGCCTTTTGTCCATATCAGATAAACGTTGCCATAGCAAGTGTAGCATAAACAGATCTGTTCAAGCCACAACAACCTACAGAAACCCACAAAGGAGGACCAGTTTTGCCTTCACAGAAGCCCTCGTGTTGCATTAAATGCTACCTTCTGGCCTTGTGTACAGCCAGAGAGACCAAGTACTGTACTGATGAATGGACTCAGGGTCCCGCCGAGCCTGGGGAGAAGCCTTTATTGTTGGTGAGTTTTATCAAATTTGAACAGCCAGTGGAACATCTGGCTTTAATACTGATAGAAACTGTAGGATTTTGGCTGTTCTCTGGCCTTGCATATTTTCCATCCTCTGTATCAGCGCCTGTTGTCAGTGATTTGATGAAGTTAAATCGACTGCATTTGATTCTTTGAGCACAAGCAAAATGACAGAACGCATGCTCCCCTTTCTCACCCTTCGGAACATTCAGAGTAAGGTTGAAGTGAGCTGGTTTGGGTCATGAGCCGAAGCATTTAAGGAGGAAAGGGAATGAACACAGAACCTTCCAAAGCCTCATCTCAGATGGGCACCCCTTTTGCTCAACAGAGAAGGTGTCGTTAAGCTGCACAGGTGATGTCCCTGAACCAGCACCAACCTTTGCTGGTTTGATTACAGCCAGAAAAAAAAGAACAATAATGGTGAGAGAGAGGCCTATGCCTGAAATGAGTTTGCAGGGTCTTTTGATGTCGGCCTTCCCCAGAGGACCTTGTCAATCTCGCCGCCCCTCTGCTGGTCCAGTTGATGTTGTCTGGCACAACTGCACACCGTGCAGAAAATGACAGGACCCAAGTGAGGATGGAGATTGAATTCACACCTCATCACGTCCCATAAAGGGCAATTTTTCAAGGTCAGCGTTTAGGTGAATTAAAGGAACAGCGTTTGGCAGAGGGCCCTCTGCTCACCCCTCACAGGCCGTCCATCCAGCTGCTGCTCTTTGTGCCGAGGGAGCTCAGACACACACACAGCCCCCGTGCTCTAATGAGCGCATCTGAGCGCTTCCAAGCAGGCTGGTGGGCTTGGGTGCAGACCGTATTCATTCAAAGACGCCCCCATGACGTCTAAGAGGGGAAAATTGAAACAGTGATTGTAAATACAACGGTGACGGGAAAATAGGCTCGGGAAGGACCAAATTATTTTCATCTGGGGGTGAGAGATTTTTCAGCTGTAATTTACCGAAATGTCAACATGGGACCTGTGCACCAAGTGTTCTCTCGGCTGCTGGCTGTTTTCTGATGGGCAGGACTGGCTGCCTTCTGGGAAGGAAACTTTTATGCATTTTGGTCATCGGAGAGTTCTGTAGTGCCAGAGCCCAACCAGGCAGGCAGCTCACCGAGTCCAGCTACTTCATCTCATGGATGAGGCCGGGGAAGTCCAGAGAGGTGGAATGAGTTTCCCAATGTCAAGCAGCTGGTTAGAGCCCGATGCTTTCCAAATTCCCAGCTCGGTGCTCTGCTGGTCTCCATACTGCTTCTAAGATGAGGATAAGCAGCACTCCTTGCCATTCCCAATCATGGGCCTGTTCTGGCAGTTTGAAATTCTCTGGTTACGTTCTGTTAAGTCAGTTAAACAATCATTTATTAAATACCTACCATACTCCTGGTACCTTTCCGTATCTCGAGGAATAGGGAAGTACCGATCCACATGGGAGATAGTAATTTAAACGATTTGTCATGATGCAGTGGTACTATTATTATTGTCATTTTATGAAAGAGGAAACCGAGACACAGGGAGGTGCAGAAAAGGGCCACGTGAGCACTAAAAGGCAGGGAGAGGTTTCCGATGGGGACCCAGGAAAGGCTTATGGAAGTGGCCTTAAAGAATGGCTAGGGTTTTGATGGGAAGAGCTAGAAGGAAACAGCATTTCATCTTGAGAAATAGCATGAGGAATATCATGGGTTCTACAATCCAATGTTATAATAAAGATTTATCTTTTTAAGTGAAAAGCTCAGGTCTATTCTCTCTCTCAGTGTTTCTGCAAGATTTAACCCAAAGAAGTTGAAATTTGTTGTCCCGGAAGTTTTTTCTTATTCTGTATATTGAACTTTTATTTCTCTGCTTTGGAGGAGAAATGTAGCAAACAAACAAACAAACCCCAAAACAAAAAACAACAACAAAGAAACTGTAGCAAAATAAACTTTATGTATATGTATGAAAAACTATGCAATTCCAACACAATAACACAAGAAAACAATCAAAAATAAGTGAGAAAATTAAGACGAGGAAAAGAAAGAATAAAAAAATTGAATGAGGCTGGAGCAGTGAAATAATGAAGAGTAGAACAATGGTTTTTAGGAGGTTTAATTCTGAAGTCTTAGTAACTGTCATTCAAATGAAGCCTTCCTTAGAAGAGAAACAGACAAGAGTGAATGGGACCTTCCTTCCCAGCCTAACCACTCCCCCACCCCAACACACACACACACACACACACACACACACCCACCCAGACTGTCACCCAATGGGGCTGCATGCAACACTTCTGGCTCCCAGACCAGAGTGTGTACTCACTCGTGTGCTTCAGGGACCGTTTTTCCAGTGTTACAACCCTAAGAGTGTTCATTACCTTCTTCCTAACCACACTGGACACACTCATCGTTACCCCACTCCCCCCCTACACCCATCCTCTGTAGTTATTCAACCATGGTTAGTACTGCCGCCATGATTTATTTTCCGTATTCTGGCAAAAAATAGATAGCATGAAAAGAGTGAATGAATTTATTCCAAAAATAATTGAGTACCTTCCATGTGCCCTGTGTCAAGATACAGTTAGGATATTCATATTGTATCAAAGTTTAAAACTAAAGGGGAGTCTAGTTAAGCATTTCTTAAACCTCATAATTCTGCAGTCAAAAATTTGGGGCAGCACCCAGTTGCGGATTGAATATTTGTGTTGCCCCCCCAAATCCATATGTTGAAGCCCTAACCCTGAAACGGACAGTATTAGGTGGAGAGACTTTTGGGAGGTGATTAGGTTTAGATAGGTTAGGAGGATGGAGCCCCCAAGACGGGGTGAGTGCATGTGAGGACACAGCAAGATGACAGGCATCTGCGAGCCAGGAGGAGGACTCTTACCAAAACCCAATCCTGCTGGAACCTTGATCTCAGACTTCCAGCCTCCAGAACTTTGAGAAATATATTTCTGTTGTTTAAGCAACCCCCGTCTACGGCATTTTGTTAAGGCAGCCTGAGCTAAGATACACCCCATGGTTTTTCACTCTCTCTGAGCTCCATGACTCACATAAAAAATTAAAGATCCCCAGCATCAAAGAACCTGCTTAAGCTTCTTTAACCCAATATTTCCAAACATATTCTAGAGAAAAACTCCTTTTTTTTTCTCCCCACAGACTACCTTGTATCTCATGAGATCCCAGGATTCTGCAGAATCTGCTAGATGATTATTTATCATTGGACACTTTGATAAATAGAAAGAATAGAGCCTAAAAGTGAGATCCAGACGCTAGAGCTCCATACCCAGCTTGGCTCAGGAACATTTCTTAATGACCTTAGTTCCTTGTCTCTCCCTGTCAGTGCTTCCATCTGAAAATTGGGAGTTTGCTCCTACTCAGCGCTTCATAAAGAAATTTAGGAAATAGCATGCCTTTTATCCATTCATGGAAGAGATGCTTATTATCCCCAGAGGCATCTTATTTTCTTAATTTGGTTTGGGGGAGTGGATATTTAAACGTAATCATTGTAATGATTGTATGATACTCTTCAGGAAAAAAAAAGTAGTTGAGTGTTGTTTGGTATCTATTTGAAAGTGAAATATCTTGGTTATGATTCTTTTCTTTTTTTAATCAATAAGCCAGAGGAAAGGGAAATGGAACTTTATTTAGTTATTGAAATTCCTAATTAAGCTCTTAATGGCAGAAACATCTCAGAATGTTCCAAAGTTTCATCTGGCACAGAGGCAAGTCACTCAGACTCTTTTTCATATCTTAGGTCAAGATATTGGGTTGGACACCTCAGGAAAATAAACTTCCTTATGAGGGCTCAAAGGCAGAAAAACATGGAGTAAAGGCGTTGGATTTCCTATGGGAGCTGGGATTTGCGAAAAAACAAAAGTTAGCAAGTTTTGGCGGTTTATCCACCAAAAAGAGTAGACTGAAGTGAAGTACTTTTAAAAAATTAAAAAAGAAGTTTTATGGATGAGTCAAGTTCCTAGGTCATTCCGTGTTTTATCAAATGCTGGAAGTTAGAGAAATCGTTCTGATTTCTGTGCCTCCACAGGGTACCATAATTTAATCTAGCTGGTGGCACCAGACGCTGGTAACCACAGCCAGCCATTATGGGCAGGGGTTCCAAACATATGGCCTGTGCATTGCATCCCCATCCTCTTCCCTCCATGAATTATTTTTATATTGGATGCCAACCTAGAAAATGCATGAATCTTGATGCACGCTGCCAGCCTGTTACCAGCCAGCCCTCCCCCTCCACTCCCCTGCCATACCTTCGATCCCCTCCCTCTCCTAGGCCAGAATCTTGTGCTGAGCACCAAGAAAGGAGGCACATGAGATGGTGTAGCCTGGTGGCACTAGGGGACTGGCCTTTCTGTCTCTAACTAAAAACCGCCTCCCAGGTCTTGCCTGCCCTGGATCTCACCAGCCATTGTGCTTGGTTTCTCCGTGCAGCTCTCCGCTGGGCTGCTGCGAGAGTCGCACAGTGACCTGCAGATCTAAGGGAAAAAACAGATGTCCCAATAAATTTTTGTCAAAACGTAATTACCTCGGGATTAGAAAACCACATGGGGGTGGGGAGGGAAAGGAACAGATGTATTACTTTCAAATATGCAATCATTATTCTGCAGAAGTTTAAATAATCAAGAGATTTACATGATGGCAGTTGAGAGTGCCGCCCCCCCCCCCCCCCTTAGTTTGGTCTCCTCCTTTGCTCTGGGCAGTCTGGAAGCTTCTCTTATTCACTTTGCACTAATGCTGCTCTGAGCAGGAGGAGAGCATGTTGCACAAAAGTATCATCCTGAGTGCTTTTTCATAAATAAATCTCAGCAAATATGACAGGCTATCTTTCCCCCAGGAACCTGGCCAAGTCTTTTCTTCCTCTCCAGCCGACAAAATATGATAAACTATGAATTTTCCCAGTAACCATAAAAGATTCGTATTTTCATGATTTGAACTGTTAGGTGCAGGTCAAGGTAGTATATCAAACAGGAATTCTTGTGGGGAAAATCCTTTTTCTGTTTCCTGTATTCACATTTTGTCAAGTGGGAGGGGGTGCTGGGTGCTGATTGAAGATTCATTGGCTTATTTGTTAGCTGGTTGTCATAGGCATCTTAAGTTGAGATGTTAATCTCTTTTAAGAATTCGCTCATAGGCCTAAGTGAGGGAATTGATTGGGTGGGAAAACTGAAGCCCCAAGGGGCCCAAGGTTCAAGGACCTAGCTTGTTGGATTGTGTTCCCATTGGGTAGAGCACTGGTGAGACTTTGCTAAATTACTGCCCTCCAGCCTGATTTCAAAACAACTGCCCCTGGAGCAGGGGCTGAGAGACCCCTTGGCACTCTTGGATTATGGAAATTCTAGTTATGAATTTAAGACTTTTACCTTTATAGAAAAGGGTTTTGCCTGGTACAATACCATAGTTGGTATTCAGAATAGTTACCAATTATCAAACGTCTACTAATTGCCAAGGTCCCTGTTAAGTGCTTTACGTATATATATATATACTCCCTGATCCTTCCAGAGGTTTGTAAAGGAGGCATTGTTACCCCAATTTAGAGATGTGGTAATTGAGGTGCAAATAGGTTAAATAACTTGCCACATGCACAAAGCCAGTAAGTGAGAGAATTCTATTTGAATCCATGTATAAATGTCTACACAGACTTCATCTGTCCATTGACTTGTTGTGTCTTGGGAATCTTATACTTATACTGTATAAAATACAACGGAATATGCTCTGAAAATGGAAATAATAAACCAAAAGGAAAACTCATGCCATGCCATCCTGGCCATGATATATGCATTTTCTGCATGAAGAAGTCATTTGTAATAGAGCTATTATGCTTTCCTTGCTGATAGTAGACTTCTTATAAGCTAGACTCAGGCTATCTCATAATTTTAGCCCGTTATAATTGGCCCAGAGTTAACCACACATATTTAGACATGAAAGAGTTAAAAAGGAAATCCTCAGAAAGGCAGTAAGCAGAGGAGTGTTGATTCCAGCTGCTTCCGGGGGATATATGATAGAGGGAGTCACTCAGGAAACAACCACAGGGAATGGAATTTTGCAGAATGGGGGTGTCTTCCTGGTAGCCATCAGTCTGAAAGTAGTCTTTTCCCACCTAAATCCAGAGAGGTTTGTAAAACTCCATATTCCACGGCAGCATAGAGAAAGGGACGCTTTGCAGAGAGAACTAACAGAAAACTTTGTACCCTGAAATAAGTGACAACTTTGGAGGATCTAGAACGACATGGATTTATAAAGTAGCAAGTAGAGGAAGCCACAATAGTTGCAGTTGGAGTGGTTAAGAACTCCGAAATTGGTTAATAGCCCTTAGTTCAAGAAAGGATGAGTCCAACATGAGACATTGACAAAGACAAGGTCGTTCAAAGGGCAATGCACATCTAGTAAGATGAAAAAAGGAGAGAGCCTAGGACCGTACTGGGACACAGACTTTCTGCCAACTGACAAAGACTTTCCTTGACCAAACTTGAGTCAGATTCCTCTGAGTCCTCTTTTTGACTAAGCCTTGACCTTGGGCCTGTCCTTGACCTGCTTAGTCCAACTGTAGCAAGAATCCTGGTGAATCAGTTTATCAAAAATCCCCCACCCTTGGTATCTGAGCATCCTGATATCTGATCAAGTTCCTCGTCTCCCACCCTGGATATTTTATCAGCCTAGCGTGTCTTCAGCAAGAATCCTGTTCAGTTTACCTTGCATGAATCCCCCTAGCTTAGATGTTTCCTTTTGATAATTTTCCATCCGCTGACCCCACCTTGCTCCTTGGCTATAAATCTCCACCTGCCCTTGCTGTATATTGAGTTCCATCTCTCTCTCCTGCTGTGAGACCCCCATTGCAGTAGTCCCTCTTGAATAAAGTCTTCCTTAGTGTCTTTAACAAGTGTCTAAATAATAAGTTAGGCCTCTGGAATTATAAGTTGCATAGGGAAATGGAAAACGAAAAGCATTCAGAAAACTCAACACGTGTAAAATTTGCCTCCATCCAAACATTATTTAACACCAGTGTGTTTCACGTCAATCTTTGGATTGGTCAGTCTCTTGTAGCATCCAGCAGTAAAATGCAAAATACAATGTAAGTTGATTACAATGTTAAAAAAAACTTTGCAAATGGTGTGGGATTTCATGAAAATGATGTTGGAGAATCATTCTAATCACAGCATTGGAGCATCAGGCAGCTTTAGATGAGTTAACATTTGAAGAATAGAAAATCAGCGAGGAGGATGAGATAATAGTTATGTTGGAAGACGATGACTTACATTCCAAGGGTTAAGAGGAGCCCTTAGAAAAATCGATGAAGCTGCTTGATATTCGTCTATTAATGACTCTTCTTATGATCACTTCATTAAACTCAAATGTGAAGGGAAGGATTCTATAACAAGCATCTATTCAATATTTTCAAAAAGTGATACCTCTAAACTCCAATACTTGATCTTTTCTTTGTTTTAAGAATTAACAGATTATAGCCTAAACTGAGACAAACTTGTCCTCATAATTTTAAATTTCAGTCAAGTCCTTGTTTTAAGTCTATTTGGTGTAAGCTTATTTTCCACTACAAATTATCCTCACACAATGAGACATTCACATATATGTTAGTTAACTGGATATGGTTCAGTCTTTACTGTGGCATCAGCTCTTATCAATTAATCCTTTCTATTGCTTTTATGAAGTCATAAATTAAAGTAATTCCTTCAAGTGTTGTTAAGAAGGACCTGAACAAGAATTTAAATTGACTACTTATAGGCTTGAGACATTTCCAGGGAATTCAGAGAAAAAAGATAAAGAGATGAAAGCAATTAAAATGGGCATATAAAGATACAGAAGACTTCTAAGATGATTCAGCAAAGGACTCTCTCTATTTCTAAAGCTGAGAGCACAGCAAATGGAAAAGGAAAAGTATTCATAAATGTAATAAAAGAAAATTTCCTTGAAAGGGCATCCAGTTCATCAAGAGAAATTTGTTGTTACGTATAACAGTCAATATGAAGACAATGGATAAATGTTTGTCATGGTCAGAGGGAAAGAATCTTATCAAGCTAGATGCTGTTGTCCAAATATAAAGATTACTCCAGTCTTCCTCAGAGATGGACAAATGCAGCAGATACGGCACCTGTAAGTCCTTCTTGAAAAAAGTAATTGATAGCAAAATTGCTCCAAACAAGATGAATCAAAATGAAGACGTTAGAAATAGACAGGCTGCAGTGAAAACAGATGGTAAATACATTTAAATATGAAACCAAGATGAGACAACCAAGAGAATAGCAGTGGCAGAAAGGAATATGGAAGTCATAAATGCTAACCTAGTAAAAAGAACAAAAGGAACAAGAATTGGACAGTAGAAGTATGGGAGATGAGGGGAAGAGTAGTAATAAAAATCGCTTCTGGTTTCAAAGCAGAGTCAATGATATTGTCTAAAGTGGAACAACATAGTTGTGAAAAGGGTTCTAACTTTTTAATAGTTCTAATTACCTCTTTTATCTTAGACGACTCTACTAGCAATTAATATTTCTGGTGGCGAAGAAGTAACCTGATGATCTGTAGTTTCTTTGTTTTTTATTTCACTCTATATGTTTAGAATAATGCTAACAGGTGGTCCACTTCCTCTCCTATTGAGAACTACTATCCAGTACATGAGGACATCAAACAACGCTCCAGGGCCTGGTCCACCGAGAGGAACATCACAGGTCAGAGAGAGATCCAACTCCAGTTCACACTGGCTAATGCTCCCAAATGTTTAGTTACAGAAGATTCAGTGGAAGCTCAACTATATCCTGCCCACTGCTTTTCTCTACAGTTGCTTAACCGACATCTAATGAAGTTCAATTTAGTTGTACGATGAAAACAAGGGGAATTTAACCTATCAATTATACTGCTGAGCCTTTTACACTTAAATCACTGAGCAAAATCCACTGGCTGTCTGTGGGACCTCTCTAAAAAGTTCTAAAAGCTTTTTTTAAAAATAATATTAACATTACATTTTTCTTAGAGGCAACAAGTTGAGTGTGAAAGGACACATATTTGGATAGATACTTTATTCTAGATTGCTAGAGAAGTTTTAAGATTTGGGTAGTAAAGGTGATGGTTTTTAAAAAAATTAAACTGTTGGGGCCTGCCTGGTGGCATAGTGGTTAACTTTGTGTGCTCCAATTCGGCAGCCCAGGGTTCCCACGGACCTACACACTGCTCATCAAGCCATGCTGTGGCAGTGTCCCCCATATGAAATGGCGGAAGACTGGCGCAGATGTTAGCTCGGCAAGAATCTTCCTCAAGCAAAAAGAGGAAGATGGGCAACAAATGTTAGCTCAAATAAAAAACCCACCCATTGGCCATCCTAGTCACCCTATTGGGCATCTTCTGTCACCATTCCTTCCTAACAGGAAAGAATCCATTGGTACTTTGTTCATTCACAAGAGCACTAGAAGATCATAGACTTGACCCTGCTTTAAGCCCCAGCTCCGGTGTAGCCTCGGAAGAGAAACTGACGAAGGGGAAGTTTCCAGAGTATTCAGAATGCAAATGACATTGCTACCTATTTCAGGGTAAGTTCTGAAAGAAAGAAAACTTATCAGCTGAAGCGTTCCTTGGCCAGTGCTTAAAAGTGTCTACTGGCACATTTTCCACTGAAGCATGATTGATTTTGAAATTTTAAGGACTGGATTTGATGGCATGAGATAGGTACCATCTGTAAGAGACTGGATTTTGTTTTGCTGTTTCTCAGTACCAACATCTTGGTTAGAATACCAGTCCACCTATCTATTTATAGCACCATGTAGATAGTCTTCTAAATTTGGACTTTATGAAGTCAATAAAAACATATTTGGAGAAGACAGAAGTGACACACTACAGTGTCGTTAGAATTTATTGAATATACACAAGTACCACAAAATAAATAAGATATACAGCAGAGTCTAATAATTTCCAGTGCCTTCTCGAGTTTGAATGATCACCTTTAACATCTATGTGTCCCTTGATGTCCTCTCTCCATATTGTCTGTGTTGGAATGTGGCCTTTATTTAAAAAAATTGCAGGGGCCGGCCCCGTGGCACAGCGGTTAAGTTCACATGTTCTGCTTCAGCGGCCCAGGTTGGTCGGTTTGGATCCCAGGTGTGGGCATGGCACCACTTGGCAAACCACGCTGTGGCAGGCGTCCCACATGTAAAGTAGAGAAGGATGGGCATGGATGTTAGCTCAGTGCCGGTCTTCCTCAGCGAAAAGAGGAGGATTGGCAGCAGTTAGCTCAGGGCTAATCTTCCTCAAAAAAAAAAAAAAAAAATTGTAGTCTCTATTTCTGCAGTTGCTCAAGGCCTACACTTTGTGTCCAGTCTTTTAAAATTATTTCCTATAGAAGTTGAGCTTCACTGGCAAACACTTAATGGTGCTCAACAGTACAAATGCAAAATTGTGACCGTTTCACCTGTTAGCTAACCTGACAGCTCCATGTCTAGGCTCTCTCTAGCGACTGCTTTCTTCTAGTCATATTTACTTTCACTTTAGGTTCCTGGGTTGGGGGCAGATTAAGACCCTTGGTCAAAAAGAGGCAATTGTTCTTTAGAGTTCCTGCTTTAAATGCAAATTTTTTCTTTTACTCACCCATGTACTACTGTTCAAATTTCCCTCGATGTATATTTACTTGGGTGTTATTAATAAACCCCCTCATGCTTGATGTGATATAAGCTACAAAGATTTGGTTTCATTTCAGTATAATAGGATCATTCTAGATTAATATTAATTTATGAACTATTAGTCTCTAACACCTTTTTAAAGCCTAATATCCAGATATTCCATTTCTCCTTGGGCATTCTGAGTGCTTAGATTTGTGTATGCTTATTATCTGTTCTGTCAAATGGTTGTGGCTAATGCCTTATGTTGTTCTCTCTCTCTGCCACGCTATGTCCAGAAATGAAGATTCTAACATTAATAAGAAAATGTGATAAGTACCATGCTTTTAAAACAGGTACTTTGTCATTACAAGATGAGAGGCTACTATAACAACAACATAACAACCCTGTAATAGTCCACTCATTGTCCAACAGCTCTTTTCCATGCATTATTTTGAGTGAACTTAAACTAAAAATATCTAGGTTATTAATATCACCATATACCAGATGAGGAAATTGAAGCTTGGAGTTTAGAAGGAATTTGCTTTTAGCAACGTAGAAGTGAGAAACGTGCCTTTAGATTGAGTTGTTCCTGTATTTGCTTTTCATATTAATACTTTAATAAGGTACTCCTTCAGATATAAACAATGAGATGATAATAGAATTTTCCAGATCTAATCTACACTTTAGAACTTCTGTGTTAGGATTAGTTGGCAATTTACAACCCAGCTGAAATAAATTATAGTCCTGCATATTGAGATTTAACCGCCTCTCCTTTTCCTCCATAATCCCCAGCTCTTCCCTCATACTTGTCCATTCTTCTAGAATACAGAAGGCTAGCATTGTTCTTCATGAAATGTGAATCATGCCTTTTAAGCTGTGTGAGGACTTCTGGATTGCCTCTAGTCAACCAGAAGAATAAGGGATGACCATTTGTAGAGTGGCCGTTCTAAATGAGTCTGATTGAAGAGCCATTTGTAAGGTCCCCAAATAAACCAACATTAAATCACTATATCATGATATTAGTATTCATGAAGGGATGAGGCAAAATCATTTAATTTGAAATATGAAGAATGATGCAATGGTTCAAGTGATTTTTTGGCTTTGAAACAATTTAAATAAGTAGCAGGCCTATGTTAGACACACTTGATACTCTTTCTTCTATCAAAGAAAGTTGAGTAAAATTTTAGAGAATATCTCATTTAAAAAGAGACTAATTACGATGTAATTGATCAGTATATTTCTGGTTGTATTTTCATCATAGATACTAGATTTTTTCCAGTTGTTCTGTTAACGCACCTCCCAATCTCTCATTTCACCATTTTGTGTTATTCAGTTATCTATATAATATAGGATTTGGAATGTCACAAAGAGGTATTAATATTATGTGCTGGTGGTGGAGGTGCAAAAAGAGCTACTTATCTCAAAGTTATCCGTGCACTTTCTGATTTCTCTTAAGAACTCAATCACTGGAATATTACTGGGTTAGACAGGAGGTCTGGGTTCTAGCCCCAACTCCGTTCCTACCTGACTACACAACTTGTAGGGCAGATAGTCTTTCCAGGCCTCAGTTTCCTCCTCTAGAAAGGAAGAAGTTTCAATTAGATTATCTCCATGGTTTCTCTGGCACCAATATCTTTTTTCCTTCAACACTTGGAGAATCTAATGGCAACATCTGGAATTGATTCATGAAGGAAAGCGTAATCATACCATTTTCCCCGACTTCCTTTAGCCTCAAACTTACTATAACTTTTCATAGTCACAGAACATCCCTTCTCAGATGATACCATAAACTCAGAAGATTACACTGGGCTTCTCTGTAACTTTCTCTAATGGGCTAAAGGAAATTACTCCAATTGAATTGGCATGCTCACAAACAACCAATCTGTTAAATCAGTGGACTTCACACAGTTTATTTTCCTTAATAAATACATTTTAAAGGGCCCATAGCCTATTTTCCCTCTTAGCATAATTTCTCTTGTTTATACAGCAAAATAAAATTGCTTTTTCCTTAAGTCTAGATGGAGAATATCTTTTTTTTTAATTGAGTTGATAGGTTACAATCTTGTGAAATTTCACAAGAATTTCACAATTAATGTTTGTCAGTCGTGCTGTAGGTGCACCACTTCACCCTTTGTGCCCACCCCCCACCCCACCTTTCCCCTGGTATCCACTAAACTGTTCTTAGTCCATAATTTTAAATTCCTCATATGAGTGGAGTCATACACAGATTATCCTTCTCTAGCTGGCTTATTTCACTTAACATAATTCCCTCAAGGTCCATCCATGTTATTGCAAATGGAATGATTTTGTTCTGTTTTGCAGCTGAGTAGTATTCCATTGTATATATGTACCACATCTTCTTTATCCATTTGTCTGTTGATGGGCACTTAGGTTGCTTCCATGTCTTGGCTATTGTAAATAATGCTGCAATGAACATTGGGGTGCATAGGGCTTTTGGGATTGCTGACTTCAAGCTCTTTGGATAAATACCCAGTAGTGGGATGGCTGGATCGTATGGTAGTTCTATTTTTAATTTTTTGAGGAATAGTTGGAGAATATCTTAAATGTCATAAAATGAATGTTACCTAGGTGAATTGTTTAAAAGTTTATCCTATAATGTGACATAGGGTGCATTTTGATCCAAATTGTGGCAATTCTCAAAGATAAAGTTTCTTTTGATATTTTTTGGTAACTGTATTTTTTTAATTTTTAAATAAGTATATATTCACTGAATGTTACCAAAAAATTTCCAGGGAGACACAAACTTTTCATTTGTGATTCCAGCAGACTGTACAGCTTATTTAAAATGGACCCAACAAAAGAGGGGATGTAAATATACACAAGAAAAAGGAAACGAAGAACGTAACACATGATGTATATTTGTGTTAAATGAGAAATATGTGATAACATTAAATCTCTGCGCATAGTAGTTGAAAACCATCTTAAGGATAAATGATTGATGAAAGTTAACTAATAAATAAGGAAGAATTTAAGTACTTGAGGTTAAAAAAATGTCAGAAAGAAAATGTATAAAACAGAGTTATGTGTTCTGAGAATTCTAAATTTAAAATATAGCCTGAGTCTATTTTAGAGAAACTGAACAAAAATAAAACCATTAAAAAGTCATAAGAAAAAGAATTAGGAACTTACTTTAAAATTATTCAATAAACCACAATGACTATTCACATAAAGTCAGATGAGGAAGCATCATATTATTAACAGTGGTTTGCTCTCAGTGATGGTATTTCAGTGAATCTAACCTCATATATTATGCATTTCTGCAATACTCTAATTTTATTACAAAAAACAAACATTACTCTTGTTACCAAAGCGAAAAAGAATTTCACCAACAATTTTATCCTGTCTTGTCCACTTTACTGCCTTTGCAACTTGGGTAAATTACTCCTTATCCTGCCTCCCCCAAAGTTGACCTCTTGTATAATTATAGTTCAATGTCAAAACCAGGAAATTCACATTGGTAAAATCTACAGACCTTACTCAGATTTCAAGAGTTATACATGGGCTTATTTGTGTGTGTGATATGTGTGAAGCTACATAGATATCACATGTGTAGCTTCATGAAAATGTATTTTTAAAATAAAAACTAATCAAATTTGAATTTGAGGCTTGCACAAAAATTAATATAGTACTTATCTCACATTGATTTCTTCTACAGGAGTTCTACTTCCAATAATAATTGAATATCTCTTAGGAGATTAAACTTTTGAGTGAGAGCAACTAGAGAAGCTATATGCAATTTCTTTAAAATGTGTTTCAAGGCATTAAAGAACTACCAAGGGAGCCAAGATTTGAGGGTCCAAGATCCTGTAAAGAAGGGAACCCCATAGAGGTAAGGGTGGTATCTGAGGAAACTTTTACTCCTTGATTTACAAGGGGCATGTGCTGAGAGGCAAAGAAGCCAAACATAGAGCATCTGTTAAGAGTCAGAGATGCTCATCAGAGCTCTCTGTCCTCTCTCACAGCCTAGAGGACAAAAACTAAAGTTCAAGGCTGTGAAAACAGCCAGGAATTGAGGTGCCAAGGAACCAAACAGAGCTCTCAGTCATCTCAAGGTGATGTGGAGATAAAAATTCGAGTTCAGGTTCTGCCAAATAAAGCAGTCACTGGTGAACACCCCAGGCATTCAGCTGGGACACCTGAAGGTCTGTTCCCTAATGTCAAACTGGAAACAAGCCAAACCACAAGAAGACTGAAATCTAGTAGTAAAATAACTCATGTTTGATTGGACAAAGATGATAGGCCCTATTCTATATCTTGACAGAAGCTAAAGATGTTCTCTACAATTTTTAAGATGCAATGTTTGATGTTAAACAAAAATAACCAGATTACATGAAAGAAGACCAAATGAAACCAGGAGTAAAAATAGCCAATAAAAATGGACCCACAGTTGATTTAAATATTTGAGTTTTCACAGAGTTTAAAATAACTATGATTAATATATTTCAAAAATAGATGACCATAGGGGCTGGCCCCGTGGCCGAGCGGTTAAGTTCGTGCGCTCCGCTGCAGGCGGCCCAGTGTTTCGTTGGTTCGAATCCTGGGCGCGGACATGACACTGCTCATCAAACCACGCTGAGGCAGCGTCCCACATGCCACAACTAGAAGGACCCACAGCAAAGAATATACAACTATGTACCGGGGGGCTTTGGGGAGAAAAAGGAAAAAATAAAATCTTTAAAAAAAAAAAAAAAAAAGATGACCATACAAATAATTTCAGTAAAATCAATAAAAGAAGTCAAATAGAAGTTCTAGAAGTGAAAGCACAGTAACTGAAACAAAGAACTCAGAACCAGATTTAACAGTAGTTTGGCCACAGTTCCTTTTTATTAAAAAGTATCCAGACTTAAGGATTACGAGAAAAAATAATGACTAATACAGGAAAAAAGCACAGAGAAGTATGACATCTGAAGAGATGTTTGTCTGAGGAATTTCCAAAACTGATGAAAGGTATCAAACCCCAGATTCAAGAAGCATTTTATACCTCAAGCTGGATAAATACAAAGAAAAATCCATCTAAACGCATCCTAGTTCACTGATGAAACCAAAGACCAAGAGAAAAATCTTGAAGCCAGCTGATAAAAAGACACATTGCCTGCAAAGGAGCAACAACAATAATTCTGACACTTAACAGCAAAGTTGGAAGCCAAAAGAAAATAAATTTTAAAGTGCTGGAAGAAAAGAACTTTCTACGTAGAATTCTACAATGAACAAGAATTTATTTCAAGAATGAAGGCAAAATGAAGAAATTTCCTGACAAACAAAAACTTTTAAAAACTCTTGCTCATAGTCCCATACTGAAAGAAACACTAAAAGGAGTTTTTCAGGGAGAAGACATAAATTCCCTTAAGGAAAAATGGAAATACAGGGAGTAACAAAGAGCAATGAAAAGGTAAAAATTTGAGTAAACTTAAAAAAAATTGACTTTATAAAATAAATAAGAATAACTTTGGGATTTAAAATATGTGAAGAATGAAAATATAGGAAATCAATAACAAAAAATGTGTGAGGAGGGTCAATGTAGTAAAGGTGTTTAAAGACCCGTTGTTTGGAACAGGATCAAAATACCAATTTACTGTAGATTCCCATAAATCTAGGGCACGTAATGTAATTTGTAGGATAACCATCTTAAAAAGAGAGAAAGAATGCATAACCAAAAAGCTAATAAAGGGCAAAGTGGAATAATAAAATATTTGATTAATCCAAAAGAAGGCACAAATGAGTGAAAAATCTCAAATAGGTAGAAAAAAGAAAATGACAAGTTAGATGACAGATTCAAACCCTAAATAAATGTACTAAACTCTGGGGACAGAGTTGGGAGACTGGATTTAAAAACACCAATTTCATTTCATTAGTTCTGCTTTTTCATCTTTTTACCATAACTTTTCAAACTTGGATTTTCTTTTCTTCCTGATTTTCAAGAGAACATCCTCTCCTCTCTCAGCTCTTTCTGGAGTTTCCTATACTGGGTGAAATCTTCTAATCTATGAGACAGGACAGGGAAATGGGAGGAGAACAGCATTTTGCAACTGTCTAGGGAACTTCCTGAACGAACATGGAAAATATCACTTCACTTCCTTGGGCTTCCATTCCTTCCTCTGAAAAATAAATTTGCTGGTATTGATTTTCTCCTAGCCTTTTTCAGTCCTAGGCTCCTTTTAGTCATGGGCTCTGTACCTGTGCCACGGGGATAAGGTTTATCACAATCTCTCATATTCTGAATGCAGTTTGAACGTAGTTGAGAAGGACGAGGGAAGGGAAATTTCGTATATCATCCAACTCTGATGATATATTCATCTGTAATGCCTCCAATACAAAACGTAAAGATGAACTGTGTGGCACGAGTGTAGTAGAAAGGTGAGAATAGACTCGGGGAGGGATCGGTGGATTAGACTCAAGAGAGCTAAATTCTAGATCTGACTCTGCTGTTAACTAGTGATGTACTTTTGGGAAAGTGACTTAAGTTCTTGGGCTCTGTAAAACTGAAGTGCACACTATTGTTGTCTTTATACTTTGGGACAATGTTACATGTAGAAACGCCTGGTGGGGACTTTGCATTCTTCAATAACTATAATCCTTCGGTTAGGTCTCAGATTGACTCATCTTATACTATATAAAAGTCTATTAACTACAGTATTTTCATTCAATGAGCTTCTCTCTGGTGTTGTATAACAGGTAATAGAAATAGGGTCAAGAGGTGTGGATTCGAGACTCTCCCAGCTCTGTGACTTAGACAAGTCATTTAATCCTGCCTCCTTACCTGGAAAATGGAGGTAATAATACTTGCTCACTTTCCCTGACCAAAGACGATAATGAATAAGAAAGTGCTTTGTAAATTGTAAAGCATTTTACAGACATAAAGTGTTTTGTTATTGATGACTTATAAGTAAACTCTAAGGAAGTCTACAAATCTGATTTGTTCCAATAACAGGGAGCCAAAGGCAAGAATGAAGTAATGATTTCTGGTCATTGAGTACTGTGTTCCAGTATCTTGATTCTGCCAATGAAATATATGACAGGGTCAAGATGGTGGCTATGGATGGAATGGCTTTTTTTCTTTCAATGTTTGTGTTTGCTTAATGTACATGCCTGGTACTCTGCTGTGTACTCAAGAACTTTAAGTTATACAAATAATCCACAAAGACATTCTTTTAGTGAAAAAATTCAATCTAGGCAGAATATATAAAAAGCAGAAGTTTCCTTCAGCCTTTCACCTCCAACTTTCTCCTCTGTGAATAAGAGTTTGGAGTACATCTTTTTTAGGTCTTTTGCCAATGTATTTATATAAATATTTGGGGCTTTTTGTTCATAAAGATAATTATACTATACCTGTGTATTCCACAATGTGTTTTTTTTTTAACATAGCAACATATCTTGCAAATCATTAAAGAGCAGTAAATAAAAACTTACTTTATTCTTTTTAATTGTTGCATATTATTCCATAGAATAGAAATCTCAATTAATGTAATCAGGATACTTCAAGTGATTAACAGCTAAGTGTTTTCAGTTCTGTATAATTATGTGAGAGTATTTTTACAGGAGAGATTTCTAGGAATGTAATTGATCAAGCAAATAGTTATTACATGTAATTAGGTAAATATTGCCAAATTACTTTCTTTTTTGTGGAGAAGAAGAAGATTAGCCTTGAGCTAACATCTGCTGCCAAACCTCCTCTTTTTGCTGAGGAAGATTGGCCTTGAGCTAACATCTGTGCCCATCTTCCTCTACTTTATATGTGGGACACCTGCCACAGTATGGCTTGATACGTGGTGCATAGGTCTGCACCTAGGATCCAAACCAGTGAACCCCAGGCCTCTGCAGGAGAACATGCAAACTTAACCACTGCATCACCAGGCTAGCCCCCCAAATTACTTTCTAAAGGCAGAGTTTAAGTTTTCTAAATTGTGTTCCATCAACAGAACATGAAATGTCTTTTTCCCTATATCTTCATCAACACTGTATATTATCAATATTCAAATTTTGGCTAATCTGATCACCAAGAAAATAACTCATTGGCTAATATGGAAGTGGAGCATATTTTTATATATACTTTATGTATACCCTTGCATTTCCTCTTCTGTGAATTGCCTATTTGTATCCTGCATCCTTTTTCTACTGGTTTATTTGTCTCTTTTCTTTTTGGTGAGGAGGAAGATTGTCGCTGAGCTAACATCTGTGCCAATCTTCCTGTATTTTATATGTGGGATGCCACCACAGAATGGTTTGGTGAGGGGTGTGTGGGTCCATGCCCAGGATCTAAAACCACAAACCCTGGGCTGCCGAGGTGGAGTATATGCACTTCACCAGGCCCCTATTTGTCTGTTTCTTATTAATTTGTAACATCTATTTATATTTTGTGGATCTTTATATTTTGTCCTTTATATATGTTGCAAATATTTTTAATGTTACATGTATTTTAATTTATTAGTCATATCATTTGTCATAAACGTTTCAATTTTTCATTATTTTTTGTTGTCTTTTCTTTTTTTTGAAGAGGAAGATTGGCCCTGAGCTAACATCTGTGACAATCTTCCTCTGTTTTGTACGGGAGACGCTGCTACAGCACGGCTTGATGGGTGGTGTGTAGGTCTGCACACAGGATCTGAACCTGCCAACGCCTGGCTGCCAAACTGGACTCTGTGAACTTAACCACTATGCCACTGGGCTGGCCCCTATTTTTTCTTTTCTTTATGATGTCTATAAAATGTTTTCTAATGTGCTTTCCTAATACTTTTATTGGTTCTTTTTTTTTTTTTTGCATTTTAAAGGACTTTTTTTTTAAGTCATCTGGAATTTCTTTTGGGGCATAATAGAAGCTAGGAGTATAACAATTTTTTCCTTCAAGTAGATGGCCAGTAAATAGCAAATTATTTCAACCTCATTTTTTTTAGTAATTTAGTCATTTCTATTGTTGTGAAATATAACATTTTATATATTAAATTTCCATTGATCCATTGGCCTATCTCTCGAACTGTCTTTTTTGTTTCATTAATCTAACTGTGTAATCTTGGGGTATAATGCAGTTTTAATTGTGTATCTTTTCTTCTTGAGAGTTTGAAAAAGCATCTTTTTCCTTGAATAATTTTTATCCATTTATTTAGGTAATTTTTTAAATTTCTCTTTTAATCTATCAATTTTTTAGAATTATAGTAATGGATTTCCCAATGTTGAACTATCCTTGCATTTCTGAGAAGATCCTATTTCACCATGATTGTTTTTATACAGTGGATTAGATTTTCTTTCACTTTCAAGATTTTTTCCTCTATGCACATAAGTGAGATTGACCTCTAGTTGGAGTATATCCTAAATCTTTCTCTATACATTTACATAATTGTCCTTATACATTTTGATATGAGGATTGTGTTAGCTTTTTCGATTGAGCTGGAAAGCTTTCCATCTTTTTCTATGCTCTGGAAACACTTATACAATATAGGAATTATCTATCCTTTGAGAGTTAGATCTTACCCTTTACATTTCCTGGAATAACTCTAATTTTAGAGAGAGATTTTTATTTCTGTAGTGATCATGATTACGTTTTTAGCTACTATATTTAAACATATTTGCTTGGTTTTGAACTTTTTTCATGTTTTGTAAGTAAATGTTGCTTAAGGTTTGCTGGTTTTGTTGCTTCACCAGCTAGAACATCTCTAAAGATGGCACACTATGATCTTAGTGCTTCTCCATCAATTACGTCACACAAGGAACCCAATATATAAGGGATTGTACTTAGGAGTAAAACCAGTACTAAATCTTTCAGTTTCATTTGTCAGAATCACTTCAGTTGTCACCATTTGCTTTACTACTACTGCTGCTTTTGGGAAAGATGGATATTTTCTTGGCCTTCTCCCAAAATAAAATTTCAATGAAGATTGTTTTGACAGTATATTAGGGTTAAAAAACACAAATTTTGCTTCTCTAATGTAACTAATAATGTTTAACCATCAATTAAAAAACAGGCTTGATTAAAATTAAAGTTGTTATAAAATAACAAATTTTACATAAATTTTTATTTTACATAAAAATTTTACATAACAGCAAAAATGAGATGCTTTTATTTTCACAAATTTTAATACACTTTGGGGGTTCAATTAACAAGGTAACATTAAAATGTTAATGTCACATGTCATACCACGTGGGATTCATCATGCAAATTCAACAACCTAGTTTATTCTGTTCCAGGAGATATATTACCTGATCATGGTCAAACAGCTTCCAAATACTCACCCTCACTTTTTGTACTTGTTGTGGTCCAGTGACAAAGTGTTTGTGGACTGGCACCAGAGAATAGGCCGTGGTTGTGTAGTCCCTTTCCTGGTTACCTACTCAATGGTAGAGTCAGAATTCCATCCTGGGTGCGTGGGACGGTTTTCTTGCTTTCTCTGTGGAGTACCTTTGGACTCCTCTGACTATCTTTGGTCTCTGTGATGACCAGCTTATTTCCCGAGCTCTTCCTGAACACACAAGTTTGGAACCAGGGCTGTCATGAAGGGCTCGGTCCTGTGGTACCCCTCCCAGGGAGGGTCTTCAGATCCCCTAAGATTGGCATTTTGGGCTTTGCCTTGTTTTCTGGACCATTATCACTTGATGACAAACGCTGTTTCCCTTTCCCCAAGTCTGAAGCCAGGGGCCATCCTCATCTTCTCCTTGTTCAAATCGGGTTCTAGACCCTCAACTCACCCTGGAGGAGACAGCAGAGAGAACCCAACAGAGGACAGAAAAGACTACTAGCACTGCTTCACCATGCTCCTGTTGTCAATTTCCTAATAATAGAATTGTGAAAATAGTTAGGCAGCCCTCTATTCAACACCATCACAGCTGATTAGTCTCATCCTATGATCCTTCCCTCCCCTCTTACGCAGAGCATTGGAAACTGACTATTTTGCAAAAAAAAATTTTTAAAGCAGATTCACTGTAAATAACTACAATTAAAAACTCAAAATTATGATTAAGTTTCACATTTGGTGGGAACTCTATTTTTCCTCTTACAATATCTAACATAAAATTTCAAATATGTAAGTAGGAGAGAAAATGAAATGCTGCTGATCAAAATAGAGTCCTTCAGATTACTCAGTTCAGGTTGCTTTATTTCAAAGCAGTGACATGGGGAGTGATAAGCTGTAGACAAATATTTAATTACTTAAAAATAATTGTGTGCCTCATTTCTCCTTTTTCTAACCATAGAAGAAAGTATAATTAATAAAATAGAAAATACTGAAAAATTAAAAAAGAAAAACGAAATTAATTCCCCTAAATCCACCACCCAGAGGAAAATCATTTGCTGTATAATCTGCTAGAGATTTTGTGCAAATTTACCCACAAATATATTGAAAAAAAGTGTTCCTTTTATATGTGTGGGTACCTATTTGTAATCTGCAATTTTTACTTACTATTATGAGTATTTTTCCATGTCAGTACAGTCAGGCCTGTCTCAGAAGGGCTGCACAGTATTCCATCGTGTGTCATTACAATTTATATAGTCATACTCCTGTTACTGGACATTTATCTTGTTTCTAATTTTTCATTACTTTAAACATGCTATGACAAAAATAATTCAAAGTACTTTTGTTTTAAATATTTGGCGCCAATTGTATAATGGGTCTGTGTGAAAGGAGATTCTCTCAGGCTGTGAAGAGCTCTGAGTCATGATGTCAGCTGATGTCACTCATTTTACTTTATGCTTTATAAGTTCCATTTTATAAGACACACACAAAAAAAGCACCCAAGATTATAACAATCCATTCTCTGTATCTAGAAGCTTAAGATGAGCTTGAAGTTGGGCATATCTGTGCTCTGTCATGCGGACCCCTACCCCAATTTCCCATCCTACATTCTCTTACTATATCTAATATCCTCTGGCCTTAATTTTTATATCAATTTTTTTCTCCTTCTAAGTTAAGAGATAAAAAAATTCAAAGCAAGGGTTTGATGTACTCAAAGCATTAGCAAACAAATAATTGGGTGCTTGCCTTGTGGGGATACTAAGATGAATAATGGGACAGGGAACTAACATTTATTGAGAGCTTTCTCTGCATCAAATTTTTAAAAATTTTATTTGTGCTTTTCTTTAAGGAAGATTAGCCCTGAGCTAACATCTGCCACCAATCCTCCTCTTTTAAGTGAGGAAGATCGGCCCTGAGCTAACATCCGCACCCATCTTCCTCTATTTTATAAGTGGGATGCCTGCCACAGCATGGCTTGATAAGCAGCGCGTAGGTCCACGCCCAGCATCTGAACCTGCAAACCCTGGGCCTTGGAGCGTGCGAACTTAACCGCCCCACCACTGGGCCAGCCCCTGCGTCAAGATTTTATATTCATTATTTTACTTAATCTTCATGCTACCTCCCCAAAGTTGAGGAGATTAAGTTCCAGAGAAATTTTATAACTTAACCAAGATGGAACCTAGTAAGTGACAGAGTCGGTTTAGAACTCATCTCACTTCCTCCCTATGGATGAAGCACTGTCCCTACCGGCAAGGAAGTCACTCAGTGGTGGCATCCTGAAGAAGTTGTGTGCTAACTGTAATTTATTGGCATGCACACTTCTGTCCCTTGCCTATTTACCCCTTTCTAGCTTTGAGGAGGAAACCCAGGTCGTTCTTTACAACAAGGAAATGCTATTCTTAACAGAATAAACTGAAATGATTACAATGGAAATATGTCATGCACAAACAAAATCCGTGTGGACAAAACTGTGGGCTGTCACAGATGATGCATTCCTGGGAGACAGACTCTTTCAAGAATTAAAAACACAGTTTTAAAAGCCAGCCAAACACTTGTGGTTGCCAAATATTCAATGATGAGAATAAACAAAAAACATTAAAAAAAGAAAAGACCGATTTACTCACCTCCCTCCAGCGCTGGAAGGAGCAGGGCTGAGGTGAGGTTGGGAACTAATTAGCAACCTTAGGATTGTTTCAAAGGTGGGAAACACCTTTAGAACGCGAGGGTATTTTCATTTCAGCCACCATGCCTCAGCAAACGTGCTTCAGTGCTTTTTCTTTTTTTGCAAGACCTTCAGTTCAGATGTCTCTGGGTGGATTTACTGCCCAGGAAGCCAGAGAAACTCCTTGCTGAGCCCTCCTGGAAGGGAACATCTTAAGGTCTTATGTCTACATCCTTGTTCCTTCACCTCTTCAGACCTTCCTGCTTGAAGGAAATGGCCATGTTTAGCTTCAAGAAGAGATGCCTTGCAGGCAAGATAACAGCCTGTTCAAGTTCTATTTAAAAAAAAGTAAAACAAAAACAACAACCATGAAACTGGTTTTCGTTTTTTCTATTAAACTCTAGAGATCAGATGTAATACCACCACGGGGGAATTATAGTGAGAATTTTTTTCTCAAAAGAGAGATAAATGTATCAAAATTTCTGATACAGTGGAAAGAGCACCACATTCAGAGCTAGATGTTTCAATTTCATGTCCTCCTTCCAATAGTCCCATGAACTTGGGCGAATGTCTTAACCCGTCTGGACCTTAGGTTGTTTGTCTAGGCATGGAGAAAAATATTTGCCTCGCCTACCACTTAGGATTGCTAATGACAATGAAGTGAAATAATAGATGTGAAAGCCATTTCTGAAATATTGAGCGCTATGTAAAATTCGTTATTATTGTTAGCGTGGATGTTATTAGCCTCACCATGCCTGATATAACTGAGTACTTGGTTATAACTTGTTTTTGTTATTTTAGTAGCGTTCCCAGAGCAAAGAGCTGTAGTTTTGGAGCTCTGGCGTTCAGGCTGGCACATTATATGAACCTGTTGAAAAATGATGGCTGATAACTGAGAAGAGGAATGTGAGCAATTTGTGGGCTGCTCACCTCTAGCCGGAATTTATCATTCCCACCCAGCTGGCCAGATTCTCTCTGAAGCTGTGACCCTTACATGTCAGCCTGTAAGAAAAGAAGACAAGAAAGAGGGTTCCTCAGACTCAAGATTATTGTTCCAAATGGACAAACATGCCCCCCCAAATCCAAAGCAACAATGATGACAAAGCCCATGTCAGTTGGTCTGCAGTCTCCAAAGAACCAGGATGTAGCACCTAACGTAGCAGTGTGTGTTTGGGGAGTGGGCATGGGGGTTAGAAAGACCTCTTGTCACAGTTAGATGGGCCTGGAGACATTGTCCTGGCCACGCTTTCTGGTTGCGGTCCAGGACACAAGGAGAAGTACAGGTCCTTTGGCCTGGTGCATCTTCTGCCTTTTCACACTCTCCACAGTCTGCCAAAGGGTTAGCCAGGAACAGTTGATGCAGAATTCGTTCCCTGAAGCTGTTTCTGAAATTCCACAGGGTATGAATACAACCTGGCCAGGCAGCAGATGGGCTCCTGGGCTCGGGCCCAAGTGAGGTCCATATCCTCAGAGGAAGGCCAGCCTGGTGTGTCCCAGAGTGGGACGGAGTTCCTGCGCATGTCTGGGAAACACCAGTGCTGGGGACTTTGCTTCTAACTGAAGCTCTTGGCCTATTCTCCCTGCCTTTCTTCCTCTTCCCCTCATCCTTATAGATTTTCAGTCTTCAGAACCTCACTCCCTTTCTTTCCCTTTTTTATTTCTGTTACTTAGTAGATACACAGTCTTGTGCAAGCCTATTAACTGCTTTGTGTTGCATTTTCCTTAGCTGTAAAATGAGAATAAAATACTCACTTACTAAAGGACTGAAGGAGATTATGTACCTGTCTGTTCCCTCTTCCTTTCCCTGTCTTTTCCTCATCTTATCTTTAAAACCTCTTTCCTTTTTTTCCCTTCTTTCTTTCGTTCTGTGCCTCTTCGCTCCTGACGATGTGCAAAGCCATCTCCCACCAGCTTAGCTTTATGCTCTCAGTAAGACACCTTGAAACATTCCATTTTGTCAACTAACGACCTCTCCTCTGCTCCTGGGGCAAGCAGTGTGGCTGTGAGGAGCAGGACTTGCAGAATTAATGAATGGCCTTCCGTTCCCTATACTCTCATACCATTGTTGCTGAAACCAAGGCTGCCACAAATGCAGAGTGGGATTTAATGGTCTAGATCCCTTCTCATGCTCAACTCGTCTGGTGGCATTATCTGTCTTTTTCAATGAGAATTAATCAAATAGAGGTTGGTTGGAAATCTTGCAAACCACAAACATTATTTGACTTGACATGTGCAGCAGAGGTCTTTGCCTTCTGAGAACATAGCCTGCAAGACCCTTTCACTCTTGACACTAAAACTCACTGCTGCCCTCTCACAGCTGCCTCTCAATGTCAGTTCATTGGAGCTACAGAATGTTGACTATTTGTATGTACCATAGGAAATGTAGGGTGGATTTCATCGAAATGATTCAAATATTCAGGGAGGTATTCTTATATTCTTATTCTTATGCTGAGAATAGCACAGCATTGAATAGGAAAGTGAGGTTTCCTGGGTAGAGCTGGCTTGGACCACTCAGCCCTTGTACATCCTGTGCTCCCACCATGGGTTGGGTGCTGAACTGGACAGAAAGGGCACAGTGGTGGACAGGCATCTACTTTGCTCCCAACGGTTCAGAATCTAGTGAGAGAGAAGGCAAGTGAATATCTCCACCTGTGCTAGAAGTAAACCTAGGATTTAAAGAGAATGCTAGTAGTAGTGAGCATCTTCTCTATCTGAACTTGAGGCAAATCTAGGATTTGGGGGGCATGCTAATGGGAGTTGACAGCTATCAGCTTAGGGCTGTTGGTGGGGCAGGACTCCCCAAGGAGAAACACTTGATTTAAATCTAAAGGAGAATGAGGAGAAGTTAGATTTGAGAAGGTGCTGGGCACGGGGAGAGAGAATTTTCCAGGTGGAAGGAGCAGCCCATTGCAAGGCTAGGATGTGTGGGAGAGAGAATCGTGCGCACGGGGGTTCAGGGAGTTCCATGTGAATGGGCTGGTGAGTGTGGAGGCAGGGATTGGCAGGAAGTGCAGCTAGAGAGGGAAGTGGAGGCCAGGAAACCTTGATTGTCATGCTTGGGTATGCATTTGGATATTTTCCTGTAGGCATTAAGGAACCCTTAAGAACTATTAACAGGGAGAAAACATGACCACATATGTTACTTTAGAAAGCTCACTCCTAACTTCAGTGGAATCATTGATTGGAGGAGAGGGGGACCTGACGCAGGAACAACAGTGAGTATGGTGGTTCTCAGTCTGGCTGCACATGGAACTGCCTGGGGAGCTCGAAAAATCACTGATGCCTCCCTTCCACCCACAGAGACTCTGATATAATTGCTCTGGGATGTAGCCTGCGCTTTGGAATTTCTAAAAGCCTCCCAGGGGATTCTAATTTGCAACCAAGGCTGAGAAACACTGATTTAAGAGGTGAAGAAACGGAGATGACCCAAGGACTATTCAATGTGTTGGGCTTGGGCAAGACTCTGCCCCAGTGCTTCTTGAAAAAAATTTTGTTTTCTCCTAGGAGTGGTTAGAAAGTCCAGTCTTGAACTTGATGGCCAACTTCAAGTGGTTCTCAAGTGACTGTGAGGGGAGCAGGGAGCCTACAAGTTCCTCAGTACCAAGCTTGAGACGTTCATTGATGGAAAAGAGAAGAATCTCAAGAATGAATTGATTGGTGACAATGGGATGGGGGATAGAAATGGTACAATTTACTTAGAGTATAAGTTATTTCTGCATCAGCAAACACGTATAACCACTTAACATTCTCCCCTCCTTCATTTCGTCTAAATTTTGCTTTAATTTTCTTCCTCAAATTGACTGGGATCGGACAGAAAATCTCTATAATAAACTGCATTGAAAGTTTTATATTTAGCCTCTCCAAACTATGGCTAATTTGTGAACAACAACAACAAAAGAAGCGTTTATTTTAAACTTGAAAAAGGGGTTATTCAGTTTCTTTCTTTGTTTTTCCATGCATTGTTTTTCATGGAGAGCTCAAAGTCATACCGCACAGTCTGCATTTCCCCCGTTTCTGTTTAGCCTTCTAAGAATCGCTCAGCCCCAGAACACTGAGAACGTTCGGGCACGTCCAAATACCGTGGAGTTAACCCCTCCGTGCACAGAAGGGCTCCCTGGCTTCGCAGCAGTGGTTTTGCTGGGAGCAGCCGTGTTCCAATGGGCCCCTCGTGTCTGCTGAGATGATGTGACTTAGGGGTTAAATGCAGTTTGCAATTTCAAAAAAAAAAAAAAAAAATGCTGGATTTGTTGAAAGAGGCTCCTGAAGAAGAACATGTGAGTATGAAATGGTTTGCAACATCTGAGAAGGTGGGAGTGCACGCTCAGAGGCCCTTGAAAACTCGGATTTGGGCCCGGAATCAGGAGAAAGACTCTATTGGGATTTCTATGACTCTCATCAACTTATAAGCCTTCCTGTTGAAATCCCTGACAGTACCTTTGACAGCATGTGATTATCTTACAATAAAATCTGTCCCCAACCCCCTCATCCTGCTGCTCCCCCAGTTTCTAAGAAGGTGTCGAATGGTTAACTGTGGGAGGATGGAGAGTTAAAAAGCAGATTCTAGAAGTTCCTGGAGACTTGAGTCTTTCAGGGGCTAGGTTGGGATCAAACTCTCATTTTATTTTTTCATTTTCACTGGAGTTGAATTAACAACAGCAAGAGAACGCCTCCAGGTTTACAGTTGTATGGCCTATTGTGTATATATCCTATAAAACCGAAAAACATATGGAGAATTCCGCTTTCTTGGCTTTCTGTGTGTGTGTACCAGGAAGTAGTAAAATGTTTTGAGGTGCTATTAAGTCTTTAAGTTACAAAATCAAGATTCCACCTTAAAAATTTTCCATACTGTATGTCGTTGCATAGCCTGGGGTGCTGAGTGCCTGCCAAATATCTATCAGAGAGTGATTTATGACACATGATACGCTCCCCAGCCCAAGTGGGGACTGTGTCGTTGAAACATGAGAAAGGGGAGGCCTTGCTCTCTCGAAACCATGATGACTGGTTTCTGTTTGGCTTTTCGGAGAGAACATACAGTACAAAATGTGCTCCAGTTTACAGCACCAAAACTTATGTAAAAAACAAAACACAATTTAGCTTAAAAAAGTTAATTTCTCTTTGCTGTTTGTTAGGGATTGTTTTCCCCTTGAAGGACTGTTATTCTTTTCTCTTCCATACTCTCCCTCTCTCCAACCCTCCTCCCACCCATTGTTGCTAATCTACTGAGCTCTGAAATAGAATCGAAGAGCTCTGGACAGGCAATTAAAATATTTAAGGATGAAATCTTGACTCCATGTTTTAAATATTTCATGTGCTTTCCGTTCTACTGTGACTAAGAATATATTGTGATTTCTAGTGTTTTCTGTTCTGCAAATGTTTCCTTTGCAGCTGTGAAGAAGTACATCTCCCATATGGCTTTCAGGACACTTCGCAGTTTGCTTGAATAAAGCAATATGGACCAAAAAATTCTTTAAAAAAACAGTTTTTCTTCACAGCAGAATCTTTTTAGCCTCTAATTCGATATTCTAATTAACTGTGATTTAAAGGACAGTCTGATTGCTTGGCTTTCAAAAATACATTTCGTGGTGATAGTGCTACAAGTTTTTTAATAGCCCATGAGAATGTTAAGGTTGTTTTGTTCGTATTAATGTGTATTTCTTGTTTTCTAAATCTATCTATGGTCACTGAAGAAAAATTAGAAAATAGAGAAAGGTACATTCAAGACAATGTATAATAACCCACTTAATTTTCCAAGTTACCTTACATCATTATTGTTTTTCAATGTTATTATATATTCTTTGAAAACATGATTTCTAATGGATAACATCATGATATATTTAACTATTTCCTTATTCTAGGACATATAGGGCATTTCCATTTTTAATGGAGATGTTCTCATAAATCACAATGTGATAAACCATTCTGCATATGGAGCTTTGGTGATATTTCTGTTTACTTTGTAAGGGCAGACATTCCACAATTGGCATTACGAGGTCAAAAACTATGACCCTATTTTAATAATCTTGCTACATATTTTCATATGTGTTAGAAAGTCTATACTGTATTTTATTACCACCTCTGTAAGCTGGGTTTGTGTCAATCATCGTTACATTCTTCAGTACGCTGGTGGTTGATGGTCATTTTTAAAATCTTTGCCATTTTAATTCATATGACAACATGAGATTAATTTTAATCAGTAATATTTTAATTATTTAAATAGCAAAACATATTTTTCTCTTGTATATAGTCCACTAATTTTGAGCTTTTAGTGGCTTGGTTTAGTAAGCTTTCCCCAATCCATATTCTATTTATTAGAGATTTCTTTTGAAAACTCTCAGACTATACATCTCCTTATAGTAATAACATGGGAATTAATTTTCTAGTAGAGCAGTCAAGCACTATATGGAAATCTGGCCAGAACCTGAACAAGTGTTTCCAAAATGTGGGGGATCTTAAACCTCCCAAGTCAGTGTAACTCAGGACCTGCCCCAGGTATACCCAGAGCAAGCTGGGCTTCTGCAACGACTGTGAACATCTTGCTTTCATGGTAGCATTCCTTGACAGGTGTGTGTTGATGTTCTAGGGATCAACTGGAGCGTATTGCTTTTTGTTCTTGATTCTGCTCATGAACTTGTATCCCATTTGACGAATGATTCTTGAACATAGGATGCTTTAGATAATGCATTTCTGGATCATCTTTATCTGTTTTATCTCAAAACTGTTCCCACTGAAGGTCTCTGTGGCTTTCTTTAATGTGCCAGGATTACTGCTAGTTCGTCCTGAATACTTTGTTGAGAGAGTGAAAGTGTCAGTTGGAGCCACTTTAAAGCCAGTCCTGGGAATGCCTCTCAAATGCCCCCTGCTTTTCTATTTTCTAAATTAGTCTTTATTGAGCACCTATTGCATGCCAGGCATCTTTCACATTTGATCTCATTTAAGCTTCACCATTATCCAACGGAGCTTGTGTAATGATCCATTTTCACAGGCAAAAGTAACTTCAGAGAGATTAGGTCAATTCCCCAGAGATATAAAGATTACAAATGGTAGCTGGTAAATACACAGAGGTGCAAAACTCCTGTTTAGTAATTATATAGAAGCTGTAGAAATAGACATGTCCAGTGCTCTCAAGTAAACTATTGAGTGACTCAGGAAGACGATGGGGGGATTTTTTCACTAATAACACGGAGGAACACTCTCTACCTGCTCCCTGAAGAACATATACTCTAGTGTTTTAAAGTTGCTTTTCAAACTTAGTCACTTCATATGTAATAATTAGAGTCTCAAACATTTCTTAGAGCATAGACAAACCCTGGAAGGATTGCAGAAATTTACCCAGTGACTCAGGCTTTTTGGATTTATTCCTCAGCTTCAGTTGAACACCTTGAATTTCTATATACATGTGTCTCGCAAATCCTTTTGCTTTGTGGCTTAGTAGCAAGGCATTTACCCTCCGAGCAGTTTGCTGTGCCCATAAAAACAGGAGTTGATCATTTATGGAAGCTGACCATGGAATATGCCAAAGGCGCTTTAAGGACAAACTTCTAGTGTCCACTCTCGGGAACCTGTATTTCAGCTTCCCAAGGGCTCAGGATTTTAAAGGACAGGCTTCCTAGCCTCTTCAGCTTCTGCAAGCTGAGATAACCTGTTGCTATTTTTGAATATAAATAGACCTTATTAGGCATTAAAAGAACTGCCCAAGGGTTTTCCCCCCTTTCTCCTTTTGGTGTTTGGATTGTCAGCGGAAGTCTTGAGCTTTGAGACTTGGAAGGCAGTGCCTGCAAACAAACATCCTGTGGATGAAATTCTTGGCCCAGCACTCAGTGTTCCAGGATGATTGACAGGAAGCAGAGTGTGCCGTGAGGAGGGAGGATGGACACTCTGAGCAGAGTGGCTTCCAGTTCCCCCAAACAATAGCCCGGCTCCCAGGGAGCCTCACAGGTCCTTTTTCCCATCTGCTGGTGTGGAAATTTAAATGGTTGGTTGTGGTGGGAGTTAGGGAGGATGTGGGCTGGGCAGGAGGTGAAAAGAACCCTGGTACTCAACCCAGCAATTACAAACAGAAAACCGAAACCTTTGATAATGCTTCTATTTGAGGGCTAGGAACACGGAGATACGGGGAGGTCAGGATGACGGCTTGAATCAAACAACGGCAAGAAAGGAGGCATGCAAAGAAATTATAGCCAAAGTCAACCCTAGTCACTCAGGGGAACTGGGCTTGAGGTGGGTGGTAGGGAGAAGAGATCAAGGATGGTTAAAAGAAGGGAAATAAAACTCACTAGGAAAAGAAGAGGGACATTACAAAAAGCCCAGCTATGTGCTGGGATTTTGCATATGTTTTTGCATTTTGTCCTGTTGCAGGTTTTTGAGGCAGGTATTATACTAATTTTTCAGATGGTGAAACTGAGGTTTAGAGAGCTTAAATAAAGTTGTTCAATGTGCCAAAGTTAGACCATGGAACAACAGGTATTTAAGCTTCTGTTCTTTGGACCCCCAGACCCATGCATTTTCCTCTTTACATTAGCTCTTTAAATTATCCAGGTCCTGCTCTCTTCTCTGCCCAGTCCTGGGGAATATGGAGAAGAGCATTTATCTCTCTGGCTCAGTCTCCTACAACTTCCAACTTACATCTTCCTTTCCAATCTTCCCAAACCTTTCCCACTGTCTGAATCATCAGGACCTTCCACATCTCTTGGTTTTATCACGTTGTTTCTCTGCTACAATGACTTTCTCTTCCTTTTCCCTAGCACAGTCTACTCATCACTCTTCAAAGTCCAGTACAAATGCCAGCTTCTTCAAAGAACTTATCACGATTTTCCTCACTCCCGCAAATGGGATCAGTAACTTCCCAACACCATAGTCTCCCAGCAATTTGTGTCTACTCCCATTACAATTATCACACGGTATTTCGAATCTGAATATCCTTAGTTCTTATAATCCATGAGTAACACATACACAAAAAATACCGTAAAATTTAGTCCTGTCTTTTAATAGCTTTATGATGCCCCATTTAAGTAAATATTAGGCTTTAATCTTCCTTTCCAGATCTTTCTCTCCCTCTATCTCTGTGAATCTCCAATAGCCTATAGTCTATTTACAGTCAGTGGTTGCCCTTATGAGATTTCGTGAATTAATCGAAGAAGGAAGAGTGGGCGGAAACATTAAACGAGTCAGTTGGGAAAAGAGTTTCTGGCCAATTTGTCCTTCCTTTCTTCTTCTGAAGTGCAATTTTGGAGAAACTTAGGGAACAAATAGGGGAAGCTATATTGTATTTTATTTGGACTTGAAATGCTTATGATACACCTAGATTTATAAACACTTATATTCTCAATATTTCTGTTCAGAGAACAACGTCAGAATTCCATACCTTGGCATTCAAACCTTCACGCACCTAGATCTTTACTACCTTCCTAGCCTTATCTACTCTGACTCTCCTGCCTCAGGCAACCCGGTCTCCTCATTGTTCTGGGGACAATCCGGCTGCCTTTGTTCTAGTTCTTATGTCTTACCAGAGCTGACCACCCACCCACTCACAGGCACTCCGAATTCTTCACCTCCTGCTAGTCTACCCATCCTGAAAGGCCCTACCCAAGCCCTCCAGCTTGAACGATCTCCCTCTTCCCTGAACTCATGGCACTTTTGACTTATTTGGCAATTTATGCTGTGTGAGTTTGTGAAAAAGCTTGTTTTGTTTGATTATATTGTTGTGGAACTCATATTACTATTTTATTTTTCTACCTTGTATTTTCTACTCTTTGTAACCTCCATAAGGGCCTGGGACCTTGTCTTTTATATTTTTGCCACTCTAGCTATTTGAAACACTGCGTTATCTGAGCAAATCATACGTCTTTAATAAATCACTTGTTTATTTATTGAAGAGATAATTTTCATTACTTAAACTACCAGCTGAGGGATCAATGAAGAGAGAACTGGTATCTATTGATATGATACTATTTATCAGGCACAGAGCTAAAAGTTTTATGATATAACTTTATTTAATCTGTCCCCAACCCAGTAAATCAATTATTTTTAATACCCATTTTACAGATAAAGACATTTCACTTAGAAGTTTTGAGCCGTTTGCTTAGGATCTTACAGAGTGTGTGTCAAAGATTAGCTATCATTTCTCCCACAAAAATGTATTCATTGAAACACTCATGAAACAAATGTTCAGAGTACCTTGTTGAGTCAGGCAGGAGAGATGCAATGATGAGCAAAAATCTACCCAGCCCCTGTTTTCATGGGGCTTAGATGAGTGGAAAAATACAGGCAACCCAAACAGTGACCTAAATAAGTGTCCACCTGCAACTGTGTTAAATGTGGGATAGAGAGAGCCATGCTATTAAGATAGGATGTTTGACCTGCTCAAGGAAGGAAGGAAAGATTTTCTTGTTGAAATAATACCTAGGCTGGATACGTAGGATGACTAAGAGTTAACCAAGTGAAGAGGGAAGGAAGAGTGTACCTAGAGTGGGACCAGCAAGTGCGAAGTAGAGAAGACACGGCAGGTAAGAAAGACTGGAAGGTTCCATTGTGGCTGGTGTGTGTGTGTGTGTGTATGTATGTGAGATGATGTGTGAAGCTTGAGATACAAATCTTTCTCTTCGTTTTTGTCTTTATCCTAAAAACGGTGAATCCATTCAGAACTTTTCAGCATGTGCATGACATGATTATTTTGGAGAGCAGACAGGAGAAGGGAAAGATTGGTGAGGGTAAACCAGGCAGAACACTATTTTAAGAGACATGGTAATGGACAAAATAGTTGGCCTAGTGCAGGAGTGGTGGTAGGAGGGTAATGGAGAAAAGGGCGTGGGTTAGAAAGTTATCTAGGTGGTTCAACTGAAAGGACTTGTTGATGGATTGGTCACAGGGGGGAAGAAGGTGACACAGATGACTCTAGAATTCTTACGTATAAAACTGGCTGCATGATTGGGCCGTTATTTGTATAGAGAACTGTGAAACACAATAGCTTTGAGGTGGACTTGTATATCGTTGGATTTGGATGTATTATAAGATAACTTTTAGACGTCAAAGACGAGATGATAATTTGGATAAATATGTCTGGAATTTAAGTAAGAGGTCTGTCCTGGAGATGAAAAATTAGGAGAATCTGTGTAGAGGTGGTTATGAAAGCCATGAGCATGGAGAAGGTGGCCTGGGGAGAATTTCTGAGGGATGCTGGATTCAGGTATTATTAGAGCCACTGAAGACACAACAAAAATGGTATTCAGTCCTTGGTTTAAAGGGATTCTCAGTTTAGTGGTCTCCACTTGGATTTGTCAGATTCCAAAGTCCACAGTATTTCAGTGACATCATCCTTTGAGAAAGCAAAGGCTGAAGTGAGTAGGAGTCAATGCTGCAATTCTTGACCTTTAAGGGTTTTTTTAGCTTTGTTTTCTAAGACATGTGGTTTCCTGCCACTGTTTTGGCACATTTGTTGTTGAGATTGAGAAACAGTGGTGTGTCTTATATTTGGCAGTTATGCTCATTACCTTCCAGTGTTTGTGTGAGCTTGGGAGGTAGAAACTTTTTACTTTGCGAACAGGAAAACAGAGGCCTAGGCAGGGTCAGGAGAGTTTTGAGTGAGGTCACCAGAGGCCCGGAAATACAGATTAGAACCCACCACATCTCAACTCCCAAAGCAATTTCCATGCCTCTGAAGCGTGCTGCCCTGACATGCTTATGTTTTGATTTCTTTTTTACAAGACTAGGAAGCTTGACTAGAAAAGGAGTTGGCATTGCTGTCCCAGAGGGACTCCTGACCTGTCCAGTGTGCACTAGACTAGATTCTGATCATCAAAGTTCTTATTGGTACCAGAAACATCTGGGTCAATCACATTTGCAAACTAAGAAGAGTGAAGGTAAAAATAATCAATCACTTCCATTCCAATAACATGTAGTTCATGGTAATAGGAGTAAACCATAAAAGGACTAGTTTTATAGAAATTGAGAGGATAAATTTGAAAAAGCAAATATTGATGTAAAGAACCTTTCAGGCATTAGTGACTCTCCAAAATAATTTGTATTCAAGGAAGATGTGATTTTTTAAAGTTATTAATTTGAAGAAGTAATGTTTCCATTTGGTAAAAGATTCTACTGGGAGAGGAGGGTACACACAGCAAGGTTCTCCATTAAGATACTGCTCTCCAAAGCCCAATTTTCCTCCCCTGGTGACAGTCGCTGCCAGTATTTATTTCTTCAGAGATATTCTATGTACATCTTTTGTGTGCATGTGGTAGCTTGTGATGCATAGTGCTTTCTGCTTTATTTTTTCTCTAGGATATCACTTCCTATCTGTACATGTAGATCTGCCTTATTCTCTTTAATGACTGCAGAATGTTCCATTGCAAGTGTTCCATAACTTATTGAACCAGTTTCCTACCAATGCATATTTGGGTTGTTTCCAATCTCTGACTATTAGTGTTAAAAAGAAAATTCTTGAACAATCTTTTTGATACATATGTGACTATTTGTGTAGGAGAAATTTCTAAATGTATAATTGATGGATCAAAGGGTATATGTGTATTTATAATTTTCATAGATATTAGAAATAGCCATTTAAAGATGTTGAATTAATTATTATTGTATCAAAAAGTGTATGAGAGTGCTTGTTCCCTGAAGCACTTGTCAAATTATCAAACATTTTATTTCACTAAAATGTAAAATGGTTTTAAAGATACTGGAGCTTTCTGATTTGTTCCAAAGTCTTGCTTGCTAAAGAATCAAGAGGCTTCTAGATTTTGCTTTTATGGTTATTCATAGAGATGTAAGAATTCTTCAGTGCTCTTTTTGGCAAATGGCCCAAACTTCATGATACAATGAAGGGAGAAGGGGGTTAACATTTATTCTGTGTTAAACTCTGTTATCAAATTTTTAAATTTATTCAGCTAATATTTATTAGTACCTACTCTGTACTCTGTTCTAGATGCTTAAGATTCATCAGGAACAACGCAGACCTAGACTTTGACCTCTAGGAGCTTATATTCTAAGAGGGCAATAAGACAATAAGGAAAATATGATAAATGCATGGATTGAAAGGTGGTAATGTGGAAAACCAAAAGGTAGATTACTGTAATGCAGAGGGTTGAGAAATTTAGTGGCTCAATAAGATGGTCAGGGAGGGCCTTATTGAGAAGGAGATATTGGATCAAAGACTTAGCCCAGTGATATCTAGGGAAGAGCTTTCCAGGCAGAGTCAATAGGGCCCTAGTGTGGGAGTGTGCCTGGAGACTCCCAGTGTGGCTGGAGTGGAGCAAGTGAGATAGGGAGGGCACATTATATGGAGCTATGCAGGTTATACATTGAGAGTGAAATGGGGGAAGCATTGCAAGGTTTTGAGCAAATGAGGGACATGATCTGAACTATGTTTTCAAAAGTGTGACTCTGAATACGGTGTTGAAAATAGACTGAAGATGGACAGGGCAGAAGAAGGGAAACCTGTTAGGAGGCTGGTATAGCATTCAAGAGAGATGTGGTGGCAGCTTGGGCAGTAGCAGCGGAGGGAGTGAGAACTGGTCAGATTCTAGATACACTGTCGTTTACTAATAAAGTTGACAGGATTTCCTGATGGGCTGGGGCATGGGCTGTCAGAGTAAAAGAGGAATTAAGAATGATTCCAAGATTTTGGCATGAGTTACCACCAACCAAGATGGTGAAGCTCATGGATACAGCACAATTTTTGAAAGGAGTCTAGAAGTTCACTTTTAATCATGTTGAATTTGAAATATCTGTTAGATATCTAAGTGGTTTATAAAGTAGGAAGGTATATACATGAGTCTGGAGTTTGAGAGAGAGAGAAAGAGAGAGAGTGATCTGGACTGGAGAAAAAACAAGAGAGTTGCATATTATATTTCATTTAAAACTCACAGTAACAGGAGCCAGCCCTGGAGGCCTAGTGGTTAAGTTTGGTGCTCTCACTGCTTTGGTGGCCCTGGTTGCTGAACCACACCACCCATCTGTCATTGGCCATGCTGTGGCAACCGCTCACATAGAAGAACCAGAAGGATTCGCAATTAGGGTATACAATGATGCACTGGGGCTTTGGGGAGAAAAACAAAAAAGGAAGACGTGCAACAGATGTTAGCCCAGGGCGAATCTTTCAAAAAAAAGAAACCTCACTGTAACAGGCAATACTATATTCAGTTCACAGATGGGGAGAAAAACTCAGAGTAACTTGCTCTGAATTATCTGAATCCAAAGCCCACCATATTCTCACAGTGTTATTACTGTCCATTCTTTTGCCACACGGCTCCTGTGTTCCAGGATTTGTTCAAGGCTCCTTGCCGTAAAGAAGTTGAGACCTGCTGGTTACACCTGGAGACACATAGATGCTGGTGAGAACACTGTTAGAGTGTATGCTACGGATACAAGGCCCCCAAGATCAGGGGACCCTACTGAGATGATGGTGCTATGTGCAGTAGATGAAGTTTGGGGCACAATGGATTTCCTTTGAGCTAGCATATTTCTGGTAATATATAGTTTTTCTCATCCAACTGTGCTCTATTGGGCCTCACTAATGCCATCAAGGGGGATTCCCAGTTTATTTCCGGCATCTCAAAATCCTTTATCACTTCAGTGGTTACCTTATTGGTTATTCCATAGAGAAGCTTAGATCTCCCTGATGTCCAGGTGTGGGAAGATTGCGTTGTACAGAGCAACCTGTGTCAGACCACTGCCACCAAGAAGACGTGAGAGAGAGGCACTGTGTGTCTTTAAAATGTAACTCGCAGTTATCAATAAAGTTCCACTATCTTCTAAACTGACTCAATACTGCATGTCTTGTATTCTTATTTTGGTGTTTAGACTTACTGAATTTTTCATTTATCTCTCATGAATTAAGTTTTGAGCCATCATTGAAAAAATTCTTATAGTGGTTAAGAATTAAGCCTTTGAAGCCAGGTAGTTCCAACAATTGTTACCTCTCTGACTTGGGGAAAGTTATTTAAGTCTTAGTTCTCTCAAATGTTATAATGAAGGTAACAATAGGATCTGCCTCAAAGAGTTGAGAGGAAGATTAAAAGAGAATAAACGTAAATTCTTAGCAATTCTCCTCGCACAGAGCAGCAAATAAGAAATAGGTATTCACTCTGGAAGTCCCTCAAAAAATTAAAAATAGAAGTATCATATGACCCAGAAATCCCACTTCTGGATATTTATCCAAAAGAATATCTCAAAGAGATATTAGCACTTCTGTGTTTACTGCAGCGCTACTGACAATAGCTCAGATGTGGAAACAACCTAAATGTCCATAGATATATGAATGGATAAGGACAATGTGGTACACACATACTATGGAATACTATTCAGCCTTAAAAAAGAAGGAAATTCTTTGACATGTGACAACATGTGTGGAACGTGAGCATGTTATGCTAAGTGAAATAAGCAAGACACAGAAAGACAAGTACCACATGATCCCACTTATATGAGGAACCTAAAATAGTCAAATTCATAAAATCAAAGATCAAAATGGTGGTCACCAGGGGCTGGGGGGAGGGGAAATTGGGAAGTTATTAATCAATAGGTGTAATGTTTCAGTTAAGTATGGTGAATAAGCTCTAGAGATGTGCTGTACGGCATTGTACCTACAGTCAACAACAACGTATTGTACACAAAATTTGTTAGGAGGGTAGGTCGCATGTTAAGTATACTTATCACAACAACAAAAAAAGGAAACAATTATCATTAGTAGTAGTAAGCTAGTATGTATAATGACATATATAGACAGTTTATATAATGAGTGATATTTGCCAAAATATTGTATTTAAAATGAAAAAATTTTAAAGCATATGAATAGTACCTTGTAAATATTTTCAGCAACAGTTCTTTTTTTCAAATGACATTTTCAACCCATCACAATTTATAAAATATACAAATAATAGTAGAAGTGTTTTTAAAATTAAAAATATTTTGTAAGTTTAAATGCATATCAATTATTAAAAAGTCAGTTGATGAAAAGCATGAACTTATTTTGATGACATCAATACTTAATCAATACTCTGATTATTCAGCCTTCCCTCCCTCCCCACTAACCCCTGGCAATCACTGATCTTTTTATTGTCTCCACAGTTTTGCCTTTTCTAGAAGGTCATATAGTTGGAGTCATATAGTATGTAGTCATTTCAAACTGGCATTTTTCACTTAGCAATACACTTTTAAGATTCCTCAATGTCTTTTCATGGCTTGATAGCTCATTTATTTTTAGTGCTGAATAATATTCCATTGCCTGTATGTACCACAGTTTAGATCCACTCTCATACTGAAGGACATCTTGGTTGCTTCCAGGCTTTGGTAATTGTGAATAAAGCTACTATAAACACTTATGTGCAGGTTTTTGTGTGGACATAAGTTTCAACTCCATTGGATAAATACCAAGGAGAACAATTGCTGGATTGTATGGTAAGAGCGTGCTTAGTTTTGTTAGAAACCTCCAAACTGTCTTCCAAAGTTGCTGCACCATTTTGCATTTCCATCAGCACTGAATGAGAGTTCCTGTGGCTCCTCATTCTCACCAGCGTTTGGTATTGTCAGTGTTCTGGGTTTTGGCCATTCTAATAGGTGTGTGGTGATATCTCATTATTGTTTTAATTAGCCTTTCCCCAATGACTATGATGGGGAGCATCTTTTTACATGCTTATTTGACATCTGTATGTATTCTTTGCTGAGGTGTCTGTTAAGGCCTTTGGCTCATGTTTTAATCTGGTTGTTGGTTTTCTTATTGTTGTGTTTTAAGAGTTCTTTGCATGTTTTGGATAACCGTCCTTTGTCAGATGTGTCTTTGCAAATATTTTCTCCCGTCTGTGCCTTTTCTTCTCATTATTTTGACGTTGTATTTCCCAGAGCAGAAATTTTTTTTTTTAAGATTTTTTTTTTTCCTTTTTCTCCCCAAAGCCCCCCAGTACATAGTTGCATATTGTTAGTTGTGGGTCGTTCTAGTTGTGGCATGTGGGATGCTGCCTCAGCATGGCTTGATGAGCAGTGCCGTGTCCGCGCATGAAATTAACCACTCGGCCACGGGGCCAGCCCCTCCCAGAGCAGAAGTTTTTAATTTTAAATCCAGCTTATTGATCCGTTCTCTCACAGATCATACCTTTGGTGTTATATTCAAAAAGTCATCGCCAAATCCAAGGTCATCTAGACTTTCTCCTGTGTTATTTACTAGGAGTTTTATAGTTTTGTGTTTTACATTTAGCTCTGTGATCTATTGAGTTAACTTTTATGAGGAGTATAAAGTCTGTGTCTAGATTCATTGTTTGCATGTGGATGTCTAGTTTTTTCTGCACCATTTGTTGAAACGGCTATTTTTTCTCCATTGTATTGCCTTTGCTCTTTCATCAAAGATCAGCTGACTATATTTACGTCAGTCTATTTCGGGGCTCTCTATTTTGTTCCATTGATCTATTTGTCTGTTCTTTCCCCAATACCACACCATCTTGATGACTGTAGCTTTATAGTCAATCTTCAAGTTGGTAATGTTAGTCCTCCAACTTTGTTCTTCTTCAATATTGTGTTGGCTAATCTGGGTCTTTTGCCTCTCCATATAAACTTTGGAATCAGTGTGTCAATATCCATAAAATAACTTATTGGGATTTTGATTGGGATTGCATTGAATCTATAGATCAAGTTGGGAAGAACTAACATGTTGACAAGGTTGAGTCTTCCTGCCTATGAATATGGAATATCTCTCTATTTATTTGGTTCTTCTTTGATTTAATTCAGAGTTTTGATCAAAGTTTCAAGCAAAATTTTGTAGTTTTCCTCTTATAGTACCTATTTTGTTAAATTTATACCTAAGTATATGCATATTTTTGCTGTGAATATAAATGATATTATGTCTTTAAATTCAAATACCACTTGTTCATTAGTGGCATATAGGAAAGCTGACTTTTGCACCTTGTATACTATAGCCTTGCTATAATTGCTTATTAGTTCCAGGAACTCTTTTGTTTGTTTGTTTGTTTGTTTTCTGCTTTTATCTCCCCACCCCCCGACCCTGTACACGGTTGTTTATCTTAGCTGCATGTCCTTCTAGTTGTGGGATGTGGGACGCCACCTCAACGCGGCCCAATGAGCAATGCCATGCCCACTCCCAGGATCCGAACCCTGGGCCGCCACAGCCGAGCACGCGAACCCAACCACTCAGCCATGGAGCCAGCCCCCTATTTTGTTGATTCTTTCGGATTTTCTACAAAGATGATCATGACATCTGTGAATCAAGACAGTTTTATTTCTTGCTTCCAAATCTGTATACATTCTTTTACATTTTCTTGTCTTATTGAAATTTCCAGGGCTTTCAGTACAAAGTTGAAAAGCAATGGTAAGGGGGAACATTCTTGCCTTGTCCATGATCTTACTGGGAAAGCCTTGAGTTTCTCACCATTAAGTATGATGTTAGCTGTAGATTTTTTGGTGGATTTTCCTTATCAAGCTCAGGAAATTTCCTTCTATTTCTAGTTTACTGAGAATTCTTATCATAAATAGGTGTTAGATATTGTCAAATGACTTTTCTGCATCTATTGGTACGATCATGTGATTTTCTTCTTTAACCTGTTGATGTGATGGACTACATTAATTGAGTTTTGAATGTTGAACCATCCTTGCATACCTGGGATAAATGTCCCTCACTCTTTTCATCCATTGGTAAGTGTAGTTCCACCTCCAATGCATGTCTTGAACCAAACATTACTGTTCCCTCAGCACTTTTCAGAATCTCCTCCACCTCTCTCTGATGGATTCTTAGTCCCTCTCTCAGTCTGCTCTTGCTACACTTCTACATCCATTATCCAGAGAGTGAAAACAAATTTTTAAGTATGTAAATCAAATCATATCACTCCTCTACTTAAATGCTCCAAAGTCTCATCATCACCAGAAGGATAAAATTCAAATTTTTCCTCACAGCTTCTATGATATAGCTTCTGTCAAATGCCATGACCTTTCCCACCACTTTTAAACTTAAAATTTAGATCCCTTTTGTTTGTTTTGGAGTAAAACAGGCTATTCACTATTTACAAGGTTATTTATGAGTTGCAAAAATTCTCTCTCTGTATTTTAACTGCATTACCATGTTTTCCACCTATATTCTTCCATTTAATCTTGGTGCCACAATCAGACAGAAAACATGAGGACACTTTTTTCTTGCATCTGCAGTGGAGATCATTGCAGTAGATAGCACCTGCTCCAGGTCCGTCAAACAGTTGTATCCACTTTTTTCACCATGATCCACCGACATAGTCCTTTTTGTCCTTTGAATTTGTCAAACGTATCCTTAATTAAAGTCTCCACACGTGGACTATTTTGTTACCTGATCTTTACATAGTTGGCCTCTTCTCAACATTGAGGTTCAAGTGCTACTTCCTCAAAGTGCCTTTTCTGAACACCCCATTGAAAGAGTCATATGCTCAATATCCCCACTGCTGTTGCACTCTCTTTACCCTGCTTTCTTTAATACCTTCCTTCTGTAAATATTTATTGGATGCCTATATGTGCCACAGATTGTCCTGAGCAATAGAGCAGTAGAACACGAGAAATCTACATCCTTGTCTCTGTAGCTTACACTCTAGTTAAGAAGACAGACAATGAACAGATACATAGTAGATATATAGTCTATCAGGTAGTGTTAAATGTGGAGAAAAGTAATGTGGAAAACAGAAATGCAAAGTGCTGGGATTGAGGTGAGAGATTACAATTTTAAATATTGTGGTTAGGAAGGCCTCACTGAGCAGAGATTTAAAGCAGCTGTGAGAGAGATCTGCTTTCTGGGGAAGAGCAAGTAGAGAAAACCCCAAGTGCAAAGGCCCTGAGGCAGCAGCATTTCTTAGGTGTTTGAGCAACAACAAGGAGACCTGTGTGCTAGAGTGGAGTGAACCACAGGGAAGAGCCATAGAAGGTGAATTCAGCAAGGCAAAAGAGACGGGAATGGGCAAGCTCTTGTATGTCTTCTAAGGGGCTTTGGCTTTTCTCAAAATAAGAGGAGATACTTTTGGAAGCTTTTGAGAGAAATGTTCTGAGAGACGTGACCTGACTTAGTTTTAAAAGGATCATCTGCCTGCTGAGTTGATAATAGACTATAACAGAGAAGGATAAGCTAAAAGAAGACCAATTCAGAGGCTATTGCAATATTCCACGTGAGAGAAGCTGGTAACTTGCATAGGATGAGGGCAGTGGAGGTGATGTGTAGTGGTCATTTGATGGTGGATTTGGATGTGAGCTGTGAAGGAAGAGATGAGTCAGGAAAGATGCTAAACTACTGGAAGGATGGAGTGCCCCTAATGAATTATGGAAGACTGCAGGTGGAACAAGTTTGGGTCAGGGCGGGAAAGATCAGGAGTTTGATTTTGCACACATTATGGTTAAGATTGATTTTAAATGGGCAACTGGATACGTAAGTCTGGAGTTCAGCACGGATGTGTGTGTGTGTATGTGTGTGTGTGTGTGTATGAATGTGTGAATTTGAATATGCATGTGGTTTTCAAATTCTCTTAGAATAATTTAAGAAATGCAATTTAAAAGGAATTTGAATAATATTTTTGCAGAATTCCTGAGGTATAATTGCAGAACTTGCATGGAGCTCAGTTTTATTTGTTTATTTTTTTGTTTTGTTTTAGTTTTTTAAATTTGCTTTTCTTTTTCTTTTTTTTTTTTTGAGGAAGATTAGCCCTGAGCTAACTGCTGCCAATACTCCTCTTTTTGCTGAGGAAGACTGGCCCTGAGCTAACATCCATGCCCATCTTCCTCTACTTTATATGTGGGACGCCTACCACAGCATGGCTTGCCAAGTGGTGCCACGTAGGCACCCAGGATCTGGGCCTGCGAACCCCGGGCCGCCCAAGCGGAACGTGTGCATTTAACCGCTGGGCCACAGGGCTGGCCCTGGATCTCAGTTTTAAAATTCAACATACAATTCGTGTAAAAAGTACTACTTGATACAACCATCATAATCAATTTTTTTGGTGTGTGGTATGGCAAGAAGAAACAATAGGATTTCCCAAGCTATTTCCCAACAGGGTTTACCTCAATTTTTTATTCTCTGCTGTTGGGTCCGTTTCTCAGAAAAGTAACTGGATTTTTCTTGTATTGTTGAATATGCTGATGTGAAACGCCAACTGCTGACAGGTGCTCTTGATGGACATTTACAACGGGACAGACCACTCACTCCTTTTTAGGGCCACATTGGCACAACCCAATGAAGGGATTTTGTGTGATGTGCAAGTTGTCATGATGTACTTTTCAAAAATAGTGTTACTGACACATACCCGCTAAAATAAATTAAGCTTCCTATCTTGACTGACTCACATTTTGGAAACAGCAACTTCACATGCCAGTGATGATAGGACCAGCAGGCTTGGATAGGGGTGAGAGAGCAAGGACCGGCAAGAAGACAGCAGTGTGATAGGCCTTGTAATAGATTTTAGCAGAGCCGTGCAGAGGCAATGAGCATGAACCTAGATTCGTACCAGCCTGGGTTCTAATTCAAGCTCTGTTGCTTTATGGAGGGCCGGATTTAACTTCTCCAAACTCAAATGTTGATAAAAAAAGATATAATAAGGAATAATTATAACTCTCTGATGAGAAGAACTAATGAGCTAATGCTTGAAAAATACTTAGAATAACATCTTGTACATAGACAGCTCTCAATGAATGATGGTTATTACTCTCAGAACTCTTGCATTTAAATCTAAGGAGTTTGGTCTTTTGCATTATCAGAAGAGGGTAATGGAGAGATCCAGTGATCTTTCTCTTTCTCTTATCTTTTTACATCCAATTCTTTTGATAAATCATTTCAATAGCACATTATTTCCCTGCAGAGCTTAGTTTCAGAATGTGATTTCGTAAGTTGCGGCTGGGCTCAGCAGATTCAGAAAAGGCTTCTTGTGAACGTAAGCCCAAGTTTAGATGCAGGGAATGCTTTGAGAAGAGATGATTTCAGACTGTCATCTCTTAACTGGTGAGCAGGACTGCCACTCCGGCCTCAGATTCAGCTGGGACGGGTAACCCTAGTGAAAATCAGCATCCAGATCATTCAACCTTCTAGTTGAAACCCTTCCACTGCACGCTTGAACATTTGACACACACATTTCATCTTTCTTGGCTGTTATTTGGACTTATTAAGCATTTCTGTAACACCTTTTTTCCCCCGAAGTTGGCTGCTTTTCATTAGCGTTCCCTCCCATCGCCCTGTGTGAAAGGTGAATACAACGGTCCGTATTTTATAGACAAGGAAATTGAGGTTCGAGTAAACCTAGTGCGGTTTGGCTAGGGACAGCAGAAAATTAAAGCCCATACTAGTAACTGAACCCAGACTGCTTCACAGTTGGGTCGTGGTTGACTCTATCAAGGAGACTGTTTTCCATAGATGACTCAACACATTCAAATAAAACACAAAAGCGGTATCCCCTTCTCTCCCCAAGAACAAAAACACGTCATGATTTCACATGGTCAGTATCGTCGCCAGAGCGATCCTTCTAAAATTGCACCTGGTCAAATCACTTATCTATGTAAGGTCTGGTTCTGGCTCTCCACTGACCAGGAAAGTCCATTCTCCTTAACAACATGCATGGCCTTCTCTGTGCTTCTCTATATGCCCACTGTCAGCCTCGTCACTCATCCTTCCGTCTTCACTATAGTTCATGCTGAAGACTTTCAGTTGTCTTTAGGTGCCTTTGTACAGAAAATATAGAAAAGAACCTTCCTCTATCTCATTTCCTCTCCTTTAGTTAGATGTCACATTTTTCTAGAAGTCTCCCTACATTTCTCAAGGCTGGGTTAGCGGGCCCCTCTGTGCACTCCTATACATGATAGTTACACCACTTACATCACTACAATTATATCTTTAATCAGTCTTTCCCTTGAGACTGAAATCTCGAGGGCAGTAATTTCCCTGCTTTGTCGCAGATTTCCAGGTCCCAGCATTGTGCCTGCAAACAGTAGGGTTACAATAAATATGTTTGGAATGTATGAAAGAGCAATATGCCTTGTGATTTGACATTTGCCATCTCAGAAAATTTTAATGTTTTTAGCTTTGTGTCCGCCTCTGTGAACCATGCTGGAGATGCAGCAGGTTTGGTTTGAAGCTGTTTTTACCAGTGGAGTTGCTGGCAACCGGCAGCAAGGAGGTGTGGTGGCTACAAAGCCCACCACTGTAGATGTTTTGACATAAGATATGCTCATCCTGGTCCCTTGAGCTTTTGCAGATGTAATCAGGTCGACCATATAGTTATCCAGACTAGTACAACTTTGTGAGTGGAAGTGGACACTGTTGATAATTATGTATGAAACTTGGCGTAGACCAGGACTGTCTCAGGTAAATTGAGTGTGTGGTCACTCTAGGTACATGGATTACTCCAATGTGCTGTTAGTCCTGAGCTAAATTCCCAGTTTAGCTGATCCATCTAATGGGCTCAAAGCTGCTGCTGGGTGAGAAGTTGCACAGTTGCACTATATGAAACAGCTAAGGGCTATGTAGCAGTCACTTTGCAACATATGGCTTGACAATCCTTGTCCTGAAGTAGCTCTAAACATGGTGGTGGTTATATCTCAGTGACAGTAGCAGGTGAGAGAGGCAGTTAAGCAGTCATTCTATCGCTCAGTAAAAGTTTTGGCACCTGGATTTGGACATGAAGAATGCTAACTGGGGAGCTGAAAGATTTCCAGATCGACCGAATTGCTCAAAGCTGCCAAATTGGCCTGAGAGCTCTCCTTTGTGAGTGAGATGTGGATGATAGCTGAGACCACTCCTTAGCTGGAGAATGCAATTGAAGCATATGTTTAAAAAAGCAATGATTAAAATATTACATTTTCAGAGCCCTTCAGTGCTCCTGAATCCATGGCTCTGCCAAACACTTCACTGTGCAGAGGGTGATTATCTTTCGAGGGCGGAATAGTAGTTCCCCACTTGCTACAGTGTAGGTCTCAGCACTGGCCAGAGTTTAGGAGGTGAAAGAGGAGGCCTTGACATTAGTAATAGAGGTGAAAATCCCTGACACCTAGAAGGTGTTGAAATTCTGGTTAGTTTACTTATCTTGTTTTGGCAAATGTCCTATATCAAATGGAAGATGGCATTTTCCTATTACTAAAGTTCTCTTTTCCTTCCTGATAGGATTTCTCCAAATTTATGTCTATCATCTATGCCTGGAGAATGTAATAATTTGGAACTAGCAAATTCGTTGGTAGAATACAGTATTAATTGTCACTGTAATGACCTTGGGTTTGAATTAGGAATCCTTTTGTATTAACAGAAGATTGGGAAGTGGATTATCTTTTTAAGTATACTGAACAAACACACATGGAGGGAGCCAAACCCAAAAACCCAAACCAAAAAAACTCCATGATGCTGGTTGAAATCAAGGAAACCCTGGAATTTCAGCTTCATAGCCCATCTTATCCTTTTTCTAGTTTTGTGTTAGTATCCTTTTATAAAGGCCTGAGTTGCCACCAGGTGCATTTGTGAGTAGTAGTCTTAATTTCCTAATTCAAACTTCTAGGTCATCAATGTAACTATGCTTTCGGACTGGGTTCCTCTGGAGAAATAAAAACCAGCAACAACAACAAAAAGACCCCAAATACATGGAATGATAGTTGCTATACAAGTCAATTGCACCAGCTATATGCCATGTACCTTTGGGGAAAAATAGCGCACTGTGTGCAAGAAAAAAGTGACTCACTGCTTGGTGTGAAGGACTGTAATTGATACGATACATATAATATACTTAGGAAGCAAATTGTGGCTTATACACTTTATGACTTTCCTTGGCCAGACAACAGCAGGTCTTTCATATATCCAGAAGGACTGAGGGGTTTAGAACAGGAAGTGGAAAAAAAAAAAAGACACTCTTCCAATGGCACAGAAAAAACCAGCTCTGGTTATGAATGTGTTTCTAGTGTTAAACAGCCTGGGTTCGTATCGCAGCTCCATTTTCAGTTGTGTGACCTTGGGAAAGGCACTGAACCTCTTAGCTTCAATTTCCCCATCTTTAAAATAGGAATAGTAAAAATAACTGCCACGTATGGTTTTAGTGAGGATTAAATGAGATTATGTGTAAAAGCGCTTGGTAAAGTATTTGACAAATAGTAAGATCAATAAATGTTAATCATGATTGTTAAAACCCAGTCATTTGACGTCACGGCTCTAATTTTTATTTCAGGTTGCGCTTGTGTATATGGTTAACACCCATGGATGTTTGTAGCTCAGTTTATGGTTCATTAAGAATATTCAGCCTCCAACATTGCATGGTTCCTAGGTCAGGGAGTTCCTGACACAAGCGACATCCAGAAAGGCCCGCTTTCCCAGAGTGCTTTGGTGGGCTCTGGTCCTACTTCTTGACTTGGGCCTGCCCCAGCTCGCTCAGGGGAGCAAATGGGATTGCAGCACCAGACTGGGGCAGGAGGCCATGGATGATTCTATTTCTCAGGAATGCCTTTAAATCTTGTATATGCTCTGTTGCTATGTTATTGTGTTGAAATTTTTTTTTTGTATTTTTATTCTAAAGCAAAAATCAATAAAGAGCGTGTGTTAAATGTCACAAGATGCGGATATTGAGTTTCCTTGAGAAACCATATATTTGGATGGTGAATTGGCACCAAGACCTCTCACCAGACTCTAAGAACATCCTGTCCTCTTCCAGTCTCCTTCTTCTCTTCTCCTTCCAATAACTTTAACCACAAGAATACTCATCACTTTCTGCTTGTGTTGCTTCTCTCCTATTTTGCTTTTCTAGCTCTTCCAACATCTTTGTTGCCAGTTCCTTGTATTATATTCCTTCTGTTTGAAATACAAATGATATGTTAGAGTAAGAAGTAAGAAGAGTTGGATAGGAATTTTGAATGTTCTGATACTTTGCGTTATCTTGGTCTTATTATTAATCTCTCTGAGTCCCAGTTGTATAAAGACAGCGGAATAACAAGCTCATCATACCTGTTTCACAAGATTGTAATGAGGACAAAATAAAATATTAGGTGTGCAAATACTTTTCAAATGCTCCTATAATTTTTAAGTGTACTGTTTATTGTTAAACGCATTTATGTAATATTTCATCTTGTTGCAAAAATTAAAAAAAATTAAGGCAAATTTGAAGTTATATTTTCCTTGTGCAATCTGCCCAGACTGACCCAGTTCTCCTTCTTTTATTTGTTTTTTAGATAGATTTTATTTTTTAGAACAGTTTTAGGCTCACAGAAAAATTTAACAGAAGGTACAGAGATTCTTCTATTTTTAATATTAAACTGAAATATGACAAAAGTGTTTCTGATTTTTTGATCCTTAAAAAAAAATTCTTCCTTTGCTAGCCTAAGCTTTTATTGGATTTTTTTTTTTTGATCTGTTTGTTTTACGTAAGTGGAAAAGTAAATAGCTGGCTTAGAGGCCTCTTATACTTTCCTCTCAGCCATCTAGACCCACTATGTAAGTGTGCTTAAGTGTTATTTGCATAGCTGCCACTCTGGCCTATTTCTAATCTCTACAACAGTTTTGATGACCATGAGACAATTTTATTTATCATATGTTGGTGAGGAGCTGGAATGGACATTGCTTGAGAAATGCAAATCTGTTCACTAGAAAGTAGGGTCAAATTGAAGGCTATTTGTCATGGAAACAAATCATTAGTGAAGTGACTGGATGTTCTTTTCTTTTTTTTTCCTTTCTCCTAAACAGGGGCTTCTTCAGTAGCATCCTGATGTAAAGACCAATGAGATCACTAGAGAACGATTGAAGGAGCCAAAACAGTCACAATAAAGCTCTTTACTAGGAGCCAGGGACTGTGCTAGTTGCTTTATACTTGCTAACTCATTTAAACATCATAGAAACCCTAGGAGGTAGATCTTATGAACCCCATTTTATTGACAAAGAAATTAAGGCTCAGAGAGATGACGTAATTTCTCAACAGAGTGAAGCATCCTGGTTGAACTAGGATTTCTCCTTATATTTGCTTTTAGCTAGTCTGTGAGTCCTGAAAAATCCAGTAGCCTCTTCTACTCATAGTACAATGAGATGGTATATACACACAAATGGCATGTGCGTTCTATCAGGAACAGAGAATTCCCAGGCAAACCTTCCTCCTCCTCCTCAATAATAATAATAATAATAATAATGATAATAATGATAATACTGTTCTTAGGCCTTGTGCTCAGTATTTTTCACATCTTATTACATTTAGGTCTGCAATAACCCACTGAGGAAGGATCATTAGTCCCACTTTACAGATGAGAAACTCGAGCTTTAGCGAGGTGAATTGCTTGCCCATTTCAAGTAAACACGTCTCTCTGACTCTCTAGACTGCGGCCTTTTTTCTGTATCACGGTGGTGTGAACCCATCTCTTCCTTGAAAGAGTAGTCTCCTCAGAAATTTAAATTCTTGGTGCCCCAAGCAATACCTACCCACTGCAGCATGCTTTATCTCTAATTTCTCTATGATGGGGGTACCGTGGGATGTTGAAAACTTGCAGCTGGACTGGCTATCTTGTCTTTTGGCCATTTTTGAGACCTTTCTCGAAGACTCTATGAGGGCAGTACCTTAGGGATCCTTTCCTTCTAAATATTGGCCTTTACATCTGATTCATGCCACAGAAACAGAGAATCTCTAAATAAACAAACAGAAAGTACGTTGGAATGACTTCATGCCTGGGTTTCCGATTGCTCGCACAGATGACATCCCAGCTCTGTCTCACCACTCATTATTTTTTGAATCATTTCCCTTAGCCCAAGTATCGCTGGTAACCAAATTTTAGTAACTTCCCCAAGGCAACCTGAGGTTTGGAAACCAAGAGGGCAATTCCAAGGTCCTAGTGGACCATTCTGAGGCATGCCATCACAGAGCTAAGGTCAGACCCCCATTAGAATGGGGGAAGGGAGAGAGGATAAGTGGAAAAAGGTACATGTCTTTCCATTGTACTGGAATTTAACTGGAATGAGTGAAGGCAATTTCATTTTAAAATCTTTCCCCCTGTCACCTCATTAACACCTCCAATGAAAGGCAGCTGTGAGACTGTTAACTCTTTGCTTGCACATTCTTGAAAGTGCTATTGGCTGGGATCTCTGGTCCTTGTGAGAAGATACCCTGCTGTCACCAATCTGGGTATCTGTAGCATTGAAATGAGGGTTTTTCCAAGACTCGTATTTATACCCCAATAGTGTGCCATTACATAGAGTGAGACGTGCATTTCTGCCAGGTTTTGCATATTTTGAGCTACTATTCCATAAGCTGCAGTATGTTGGTTTTTTGGGAACTTGGCTGCCACACATTTTTTTTGAAAATAAAATGAGAGCGTATGTGAACATTCATTAAGTTATTAACTCATTCATTTACTCACTCACACTTTCAATAAATCACGTTGGATAAGTGCCCATTACATGCCAGGCAACATGTCAACATTGGAGGTATAAAAGAGAATAGGACATTGTTCCTTCCCTCAAGGAGTTGACTATTTAATGTGGGTTTAAATAATATATTCCAATACAAAGTTATAAAATAATGATAAAAATTACTGTAGGAGTGAAAAAGGAGAGGCAGTAAAGCAAAGTAGACTAAGGGAAGTCAGGGAAGACAGAAGAAAATATACTTGAGCTATTTTGAAAAATAAGTAGGAGTTAGCTATATGGAGAAGAGCTGACATGGGAAAGCAACATGTGCAAAGTCAGGAGAGAGTGGTTTTGGCATGATGTTAGAGACCAGCTTTGCGTGCAGTGTATGAACATTGGTGTAGTGGCTGATGTAGTATACAGCCCAGACTCCCCACTGCCGCCCTTTGGAATTGAAACACACATTCTCCCAGCTGGTGGGAGTGTTGATGGCCATAAGATCTCAGCTGAATCTCTTTTGGGGAATTGCCCACAATCAAAGGGAGCTGCCTTGTCCAAGTTCATGGGCCCTTTCCTGAGATAGTGTGCATCCAAAACACAGAGGTATAAAGGCCTGTTCCCCTTACTTTAAGGTAGACAATTCTGAATATTCATCCCATTTCAAGAGCTTCCAGTAAGATTTTCTGAAGGCTGTTCTGCAACTGTACTATAGTTCAACTTCTCCCTCTGTCTCATCTTGGTTCCACATCTCTCACAGCTGGTGTCCCCTGGCAAATGGTATAAGAAGGGGTCAAAAGGCTGAGGGAGCTGGGCATGCTCAAGGGTAAGTACTATATAAGGGTGGAAAACCTGCCAGCTGAATATGCTCATCAGGAGGGCCTGGTGAACACCCCATTTACTTAAGTGATCAGGGATATACTGGTGGGACAGACTCTAGCATCATTGAGACACTCAGTGGTGGCCGACGGTAGGGGATGCTTTTAGAAAACTAGATTCACTGATAGCAATGAGGATGATAGAATTCCAGGTAATAGAGGCCAGGTGGTGACACCTGACTATTAGAAGCAACAACATTTCTATAATGAGTGCCAAGATTGGAGTGTCAGCTTGGTGGGGAAGTTATGAAGATGGTTAATAGAATACAGTGGCCAGAGAGGCAAAATAGATGGATGGCCAACCAGAGTATTGCTCAATCTACACAATCAAAATAAATCAGGGATGGCTGATCAGAAGGTTGAGCACCCCAAACTCCCTTGCCTAGTCTCCAGACCTGAGACAGATTTTGGACCTGGAACCTTGAAAGAGATGCCCGGTATACAAAAGAAGTTGAAAAAGGAGGAAAAGACCAGTCTTGGTTAATATATGAGCCAGATCAATGTGTGTGCAAGTTAAAAGTGGACTGTGACTGCATTATAGTCCCACTCAGGGATGACCTTAATGGGCCATAGTGAGAAAAAAATCCTTACAAGGAGCAGAGCTTCTAATGGGATACCTGGTCATTTATTTTGTGTGGGAATAGAAGTGGCCCAAGATAAAAATACATCCAAACTCATGGGTAGAGGTGAATTGGTTGGTTGGTTGATCAAGGGCCTGGAAAGAAAAATATTAGAAAACGTAGTACAAAAAGATCTGGCAAAGAGGCATGTGTCTGGACTTATGGGACTGAATACAAAGAAGAAATATCCCTGTATTATGTGTTAAAGCTTCCAGAAAGAACCTACCAAGGAAGAAGCAATAAACAACTAAATGGAAGGAAGGACTTCACCAGTTGATATCAGCCAGCAATCTCATCAACACAATGGATGCATGAATGGAATAGTTATATTGACAGGAAAGAAGCTCTTTATGGAGCCAATAACATGGACTCCCACTCACCAAGGCTTACCTAGCTACTGCTGGCTAATAACCAATGAGTCAGCAACATAGATGAATGCTAACCTGCTGACATGACGACATCCTTTGTGGAGCTCAGTTACTGTGTGGTGGCAAGTTGATCACTCTTGAACCCTACTTCTCTAGGAGGGACGCCATTTATCTTGACTGGCATTGTCACATATTCTGGTATGAGTTTGACTTAGTCATCATTACCGTGTATGGTGCATCAACAAATAATCCCATAAAATATCACATGAGATCAAGGGATACCTTTCAGCAAAGGAAGTGATGCAGTAGGATACGATCATGGAATTCACTGGTTCTATAACTTACCACATCCAGAAGCTACCAACCTGATAGACCTATAGATTGGCCTAATGCAACTGAAACACTAGTGTAGAGATGATACTCAGTAAGAATAGGGCATCATCCTCTAGGATGCACTATCCATGTCAGTAATAATTAAATATTGTTTTATTTACAACAGGAAGAATATATAAGTTCCGGAAAATATGAGTGGAAGCGGAAGTTGATTCTCTTATTGTCACTCCTGGTGACCCACTTGGGAAATTTGCACTTTTCTCTGCACAACTCTGAGATCTGTGTGTTTAGAATTCCTGGTTTCCAAGGGGCAACACTTCCACAAAAGACCATGGCAAAATTCCCATTAAACTTTGGGCTATAGTTGTCATCTGGTCACTAAGGCTCTTTGTGACAAGAGACAGGCAAAAAAAGTAGTCACTATCCTGCCAGAAGTAATTGACTCTGTTCAACAGGAGGAGGTAGGGAGGTTGTTGTTAGTAGTGCAGAGGACTGTACGTATTGTACCGAAGTGATCCATGGAGCATCTCTTGGTATTCCCTCCCCAAGGGACAGATGCTAGAGAAAAAGCCTGAGAAGATCCTGGAAACCAGTGACTCAGACCTTTTCAGGATGAGATTCTGAGTCACCTTATGATGTAAGCTATCTAGACCAGACAAGGTGTTAGTTGAGAATGAGGGGAATTTAGAAAAGATAATGGAGGAGGGGATGATGAGAATGTGTTGCAACCTTGGGGCCAACTGCAGTGGTTGCGTTTGTCGATTTCTTCTTGTAAGTTTCCCCAGGGAAAGAGACCAACCAGAATCCGGGATTTGCTGTTACAAGAACTTATTAAATGAAGCAGGTGGGTCTGAGAGAGATGCTAGAGGTGGACTGAAGTGGATGCTGCTGTGGTGCCTTACCCACATTCACCTTCAGGGTTGAGGTGCTCCTCCTCAACTGCTGGATGTGTTGGTGGTTCTAGGCTCTCAACTGAGCCCCTAGCCAGGCATATTCCTTAGCCAAAGACAGCATCCTCACTCATATTCCATTCTCTTCCCCAGGGGCAACCTGCATGTAATGATTGGTCAATATGGAGGTACAAATGTCTAGTCTTCTTGCCTCGACAAGAAGGGGCATTTCAAATTCAGGGCTTCCTCTAGAATTGGTGGCTTCTGTTACCAATTGCATATAGTCCAAATTCTTCCTCTGCCAAATTCTGCTGCCCTTATCTATTACAATATTGAGAGCCTTTCCCAATAAAACTCCTGTGTGCATATATCCAAGTGTCAGATTCTGATTCCTAGGGCACCCAACCAATGACAAAAGAGTATGTATTAGTTAGGGCAAAGTCTAAGCTGTTGTATCAGAGAGACCTAAACAAAAAATGGCTTCAGTAAGAGAGAATGTTGTTTCTTTTTGATGTAATTGTCTGGATAGTCTAGGCTGGCAGGCCACCTCTGCTCCATGTGATTATTCAAGGACCCAGGTCCCTTATATCTTATTAATTCACTACTCCCTTGAGTGTTGTCTCTTTTGACTAGTTGACACTGTTTTCCCACTATGTTCCAGGCCACGGAAAGGGGAAAAAGAGCATGGAGAAGCACACGTCTATTGATTTAAGACTCAGACCTGGAAGTGGCACACTTTTTCTGCTCACGTCAGGAAGACTTAATCACGTAGTCATACCCAGCTACAGAGGATGCTGGAAAATGCGGTCTCTAATTTATGTGCCTGGTCTCAACTCTGTTATAGCAGGAGGAGAGAAAAGGTTTTGGTGCGCGGTGCTCCCAGCATAGCTAAGGAGGCTAGAGTGGGAAGCAGAAATCATTTCATGTAGAAACAGAGTGTTAAGCTAAGGGGTTAGAACCTTCTTCTGAAAAGTGTGAGGAGCACAGGGGTTGAATAGTGAATAATTTGTGAGAGAGAATTTTGTTGTAGGTGAGCCAAACAAGTATATTATTCTTCACGTGGAAATACTGATTTGTCATGTTGTCTTTTATAACAGATGTGATCCCTTGTGTGAACGTAGTTGATGTTTCTGTTTCCCACTTTGTCCTCACAAGGAGAAAAGACCTGAGGAAAAAATAATGGATATTACTCTGAAGTAGGACAGTGGATGAGTTGTTTTCAACCTTTCTCTGAGAGAAAAACTGACAGAGTATTCTCTTCCTTCCCACTCCCCAAAACCACAGGGGCAGGGCCTATGGGTGAGACTTAGGCCATTAAAAAAAAAGTAGCCTGCCGTGTACCAAGAGATGGAGATGGAGGAATCTGGAAGAAAGGGCACTGGAGTCTCTTGGTCTGGTCAGGAGACTGGAGCTTGGCCTCGCCCTAGCTCTACCTCTAGATTTACGACTTTTCCCAAATCAGTTGGTTACACTGGCATTCACCTCTAAATTAGGTTGTTTGACAAAATAAACTAGAAGTTGCCCTTCAGCTCAAAAACTTACTTCAATTTGAACAGGTCTTAAAACTAAAGTTTGGAACCAGCTAGAGTTAGAGCTCAAGAAATGTTTGTTGATTTAATTAAATTTTTGATTTTTATTCTGGCAAAGTAAATCATTACGTGACCTTCAGCCCACATGAAGACCACCCCCTAACATTACAATAGCAGCAATAACAACAAACAACAGCTTAGTGAACTTTCTGTGATCGCTGATAAACTGTCTGAGGAGATGAGTTTTATTTTTATCTTCCTGTTCCAGAAGCTGATTCCACTGAATGATGAGTGAAGGGGAATTTCCAAGAGAAGAACCCTGGACAGCCAATGGCCACCTGGAGTCTATCTCATACATCACAAAGGTTAGAGATAAAGAGTACATAATGGAACATCTAATGTGCTCTTTTCCTCATGGTATTTTGATGTCTACGAGAAAAGAATTATGAGAGACTGGCCATTTATCCTAGGAGTAAACCAGATCTCTGTGGGTCAGCAGTCAGTGTGAGCAGTGGAGCACATTCTCAGACTCATGCAGCTGCCTCGGGAGTGACAGACACCTTTCCACTATTCTGGGCCTTGTTCTGAGAGGAAGAAAAGCGGTTACCGTCTGTGATGCTGGTGGCTTAAGGTGCAAACAAGGACAGGGATGAGGGATTGGGGTAAAAGCAATTAACGTAAGCTGGAAATTCACCAGAATACCACTCGCATGGGCAAAAAGAACCATGTGACCTCCTATGACCATTCATGACCCTGACACTTTGATTTCTACATCTTAAAAAATAAAGTAGCACCTGCTAGGGGTTGAGTCTTAAGTGACTTTAATAAACTCTAGCTGTTGGCTGAAGGGCAAGAATTATACATTTGTGATTAGAACTAATGAGTAGCAAGGTGTGTGCACAAACTGGCAACGCTTTGATGGAAAATCCTTCCTTTTCAGATATTTTTGAAAGGCTGATTTACTTATAAAGTTTAATTTCCCCCAGATTAGTGGTCACGTCAGCACTTAAAATGCTAGCGGGGGAAAGAATCAGTATCATGTTTGTCTTTAAAATGGGAGACGTAGGACACCTGGCCCTCTGTTAATACTGGGACACTGTACAAGAGTCAGCTGGGGCACAATACGCTTCTTATTCTGAATCGGAATCCATCTGTACTCTACAGTAGGAAGACAAAAGAGGATTGTTAGCACTTAAAGGCACCTTGACAGAGTCATACCGCTTGACTCTTTTATTAATTGCCCCATCTGCTAAGTGAGAGCTCTCTGACACAGGTTGGTGCAGAACTCTTAAAGCCCTTAGTCTGCTTCCTATTGGTTCCACATGTGTTTGTATTTGTTCTCAGTAGGCAGAGATTCCAGAGAGAAAATGAACCGCTGCAGATCGATTGCAGTATCAGTCATGCAGAAGACATGGTGAAGCGTGCCATTTGATTTTCATCTAGTTTTAACCCTTGCCAGGCAGTTGCCACAGCTTCTTGGCTTTTGTTTGCCTCGGTTATCGTTTGAAGTCTCAGATGCTAACATTAGGAGAAAAGGCAGTAGGACGCCCTCGTGTTGGGAAATACAGCGTTTCCCCTTTAAGTCATTGAGTCCTCAAAACCTTTCAGTCTCTGTCTGGGACAGAGCAATAGAAAAACCAGAAAGCATTAATGTGTGTGTGTGTGTGTGTGTGTGTGTGTGTGTGTGTGATTGCTGCCATGAAAAGATATGCCTTGTTTATGTAGTCAATGATAATTCCCAACGAAAGTACATTGACACTGCAGGCAGAGTCTGGGCCCAGACTGACAGAAGACAGACCAACTAAACTCGATGGTTTACTTAGGCGACCATTCTCCCCAGTATGATTTGTCTTTGTCCTTTCCTTTCTTATTTTGTTTTAAAGAGATTCAATGAGATTGAGTTAGGGATGTGGTGTCTATTTCAGCCTCAGCTTGGCAATTTCCGCATTTAGCCTGGATTATGTTACAGCCATCAGCATGCCGGGATATTTTTCTATGTACAACTTTGAGATAGAGGAGAGAAACAGGAAAGGCTGCTGTCTCCTCTCAAAGTTCCTTTATCATGGGGTCTGGAGGATGCATGGATTTGTGTGTGTGTGTGTGTGAGAGAGAGAGAAAGAGTGAGAAGAGGGAAAAGAGCGAAAATGACCAAGAATACTGTGATGCCGAACAAAGCTTTTGCCCCTTAATTATGCTCCTTATCTTCTCAATAAGGATATTTGAGCTCCTTAGTGTTTCCTGAAACTCCAGGAACCTAAAGATGGAGACCTTGGAGAGAGAAATAAACCCTGTTTCACTATACAGGGGAGAGCCTGAGGTTCAGGAATGACTTAGTACAACTTTCTTGCCAGGCCCTGAAATCTCACTTTGTGCCCTAGGCCCCTCGTTTCCATTCTGAGCCCTGCCCTGCTGAGTTAGGCAGCCTTGGGTCCCTCCTATCCTGTCTTCCCCGGAAGGGAGAACTGTGTTCCTTGTGGCTGGTGCTGTTGGAGGCAATAGCAAACATAGTCCAAATCTGCTTACATTAAAAGGTATTTTATAAGTTCATCTAAAAATGTGGGCTGGGAATAGGGCTAGCTTTGGTCATGGCTGGACTGGGGGACTCAGAAGTCCTCAGGAGCTGGTCCATTTCCATCTTTGACCCATCTCTGCTTTTCCTAAGTCTGGTTTCTTTCTCAGACTCCATATGTTGGCATGAAGACTACATTAGTCCCTTCCAATTTCATGTCCGGGTGGAAAGAGAAACTGTCTTTCTCCTAGTAGCCCCAGAAAATGTCTCACTGGGTCTGGCTTAGATTAGTTCACATGCACGACCATGAACCAACCCTGTGGCCAGGGGAATGCAGTTCTCTGGCCAAGACTGAAGCTATCGTGTTCTTAAAGCTGGAGTAGAAGTCAGCCTGAAGTTCATTTGGGAGAAGCTTATTTCCAAGAGAAAAATCTGGGTACTGTTAGCAAAGGAAGAGAGAGCAGAGGCTGCTCTTCAAACAACAGTCCAAAAATTATCCATTGCAAGGATCTTAGAAGTTGAAAGGAAAAAAAAAAAAGGAAATTTAGTCAATCAACTCCATAATGTGTGTTTGTATGTATTTATCATCTCCCTTTCTTTCTCTCTCTCTCTCTGTCTCTATCGTGTGTGTGTATGTGCTGGTAAGAACACTGTCCAAATACACTGATTTCAGAATCACATGTCCTGGGCTCAAATCTTAATTCTAGCAGTAATTAATTCATTGACTTTTTGACAAGTTTCTTAAAATTTTGGATTGCTTTAGATTTCTGCTACAAAGACTTGGGATTGGTTGGGTTAACTCAGCGTAATTTCTTAAGAAATAAGTAAGTGCATTATTTACATCCTCATTTGTCTATTCTTGCTCACTCTCACTGCAAATAAAAATAATGTTTTATGGTAATTTAATAATTACTCAAAAACATTAGATGTACTCTCAGCTAGAACCTTGACAGTTGTCCAAAATTCTACTTTTCTGGTTATCCCCAGTGTTTCAGAAGGAGAAACTGCTTTTCCTTCCCAGATATATCTTCTCGCTGTCAAAGACTCTTCTTGGGAGAGTAAGTTTTACTTAAGTGTACCCAGAGTAACTGTATATTTATGAAGAATGAGATGATTTGTCTTTTCAGTGAAAACATCTTTTGCTGCATTGAGCTTATGCCTTGCCACAGGAATCTATTAGTTCACAAAACTTTCACCTTCCCACAAATGTTTCAACAGCTGGGGTGCAAAGTCCCATTCAGAGACAAACGTGCGCACCACATTTACAGTCTGAAATTCAATCTCGGAGCATCACTTGATTAGAATGAACATTATGGTGCACTGTAATTCTTTTCATTTAAGTAACAGCCAATAAATTTATGCCACAACCCATCCCCCATCCCAAAAGCATATTCAACAAGGTTTCAGTTAATGCCATTTTAACCGGCTGACATGTAGATATTTACCAAATTCTTTAGGTGCCCAGGGCATGTAGCATACTCCAGTATTTACAAGGCTGGTTCCCACCCATGAAAAGTCACACACGTGATTTTGTGACCATTAGGAATCCATTTCTGATTTTGTTCTTAAAAAAGATTTTCAGGGGGCTGGCCCTGTGGTGTGGTGGTTGTTTGGTGTGCTCCTCTTTGGTGGCCTGGGTTTGGAACCTGCACCACTCATCAGCCTTGCTGTGGTGGAGACTCCCATATAAAGTAGAGGAAGATGAGCACAAAAGAGAAAGATTGGCAGTGGATGTTAGATCTGGGCTAATCTTCCTCAGGGAATAAAAAAAGTTTCTCAGTAGATGTCCCTTTGCTTCAAGTACCATCTCCTCTGAGAGTTCATCTCTGTTAAGCAATTAGCAAAGTGCCCATTGCATAGTAGAAGCTCAAAAATGTGAGCTATATTAAAGTGATTATAGTTATTATGTGATTTTAATTATCAAACAGTATCTTTGGTAATGTTAATTCTATTGGGCTTTTTCTTTTTCTAAACTGGGAAATACATGGGTCTCCCCAACCTTTAGATCCACTGCTCAGGCTATCCCATTGACACGTAGAGAGTGAATGCATTTGATGTTATGCCTGCAAATTAATCTAGAATAGATATATATCTTTTGTGGATGTTTACAAACTTCTTTCCCTGAAAGTCCCATATACTTCTAGCTAATGTGTCTCACTGAATGAATTTTGCTTCCTCCCCAGCCCTGCTGAGGCCACTCCTGGGCGTACCTGTACTTTTTCCCTCTTTTACAGAGGATGTATCACTAACATACCAGATCACTGACTTTATTGATCATGTTTCTGTTCTTTGCTGGCCTCTCCCTGCCAGAACATAAGCTCCATGAAGGCATGTGTCTTTGTTCCTTTCGTTGACTGATGGATCCCAGGCAACTTGAACGCCATCTCTTTCTATCCCAAATGACCTGTCCCCTTTTTTTGATGAAATAGTACAGATTTATAGTGTTTCTGAGATAAGAGTAACTCTTTCAGGTAAGAGAGGAACTTAAATGTTGACCTTGGCCAACCTTCCATTATGGCCATCCTATGCGTACTATGAACCTCTTCCTACTTTGCTGCACTTGGGAATGGGTGGCTGTTCTGACCTGGTCCTTGTGGGTTCAGACTACAAATGAGAAGATTGATTACACAAAGTCCCATGATTTAAAAACTCCCTGGTGTGTTGGTTGAGAAGTGGCAACTGAATAGATAAAAGAGGAAAAATGCTATCATGTCTCTAGTCACCCAGACTCAAAACATTTCTCATTTGTGGACATCATCTTCATCTGCTCTACCTGGGCAGACACCAATATCCTCTGATGCTTCCTTCCCTGCACCAGTTTATCAGTGTAGCAGCTGACTTGCAGGTGACAAAACTCCAAAATAAGGGTAGCTTAATCAAGATAATAGTTCACTTTTTCTGACATAAAAATAATGCAAAGTTAGGAGAGTTGGTATGGTGGCAGCATGGGGATATTAGGGATGCAGGCCTCTGTCAGCACTACTATATCTATGTGACTCTTGTCTTTGTGATCCAAGATGGCAGCTGAGTGTGAGTCTGCATATCTGTGCTCCAGGCGGGAAGTGGTATGAAAGGGTAAGGAAAGGAGGGACACAAGAAGCTCCCACATAACATGTTTGCTGTAATTTAATGGCCAGAACTTAGTCTTGTGGCCATAACTATCGACAAGGGAGTTCTGGAAATGTAGCTTTTGTTCTGGACGGCCACGTGATCAGAAAATTTGGGGAGTTTCTATACTAAGAAAGAAGGAGGGAATGGATACTGAGGTAGGCAATTAGCCTTCTCAGCCCAAATCACTTTTATAATACTCACGAACTAGAGCTTGAATTATTATAATCACTTACTAAGTGCCTCTACTTTCTTTTCTAGAAGTATGATAGAAAGAATTAGGCTTAGAACCCACCCTCACACTCCCTGCCAAAACAAGAATTATTACTTCTCATGGTCCTGTGTGTTGACGGGGTGGTTCCTCTGCTGGTTTCACCTGGACTCACTCCTGCAGCTGGAGGGATGGCTGGCCTGGAAAGTCTTGGATGTCCTCACCCATCTCTGGCAGTATATGCTGGCTATTGGCTACAGTGCCTCGGTTCTCCTTCATGTAGCCTCTTATCCACCAGGAGGCTAGGCCAGCTGCTGTATACTGTAGTCTTAGGGTAACATTTCAATCAATAAAAACCAAAGCTGCAAGTTATCTTAGGATCTAGCCTTGGTAGCCTTATATTTCTGCCACATTTCTCTCACAAGTCTTGTGTTAATTCAAGGGAAGGAGAAATAGGCTATACTCCTTTTTGGAAGGAGAAGTAAAGGCATATCAAAAAGGGGAATTCTTTCCAGGACAGAAGGAATTTGTGGCCATTTTCCTTCACAATTCACAGCAGCAGTTATGTGATCTTGGACAAACCACTTGACATGGCTTAAACCTCAGTTTCCCATCTGGAAAATAGGGATAATAACCACCTGTAGGATATTTAGAGAAATAAGTGATATCAGGCTTATAAAGTGCCTAGAGCAAAGACATCTAGTCAATATTAATTCTACCACTTCCAAGTTCTCCCAAATCCTGCTATGTGGTCCAATGACTGTGTGAACACTGGACTCTGGCTCATCTTGTTACAGTCCACTGAAACTCCCACTTATGTTCTCGATCAGTGCTGCAATTTTCTTTACCTGAAACACTTTTCTTCTTCACTTTCTAGTCTACAAAACTTTATCCCTATGTCAGGATACCAAGTCCCATTTCCTGCATTGAGCCTTGACTCCTCTGGCCACCATGATTTCTTGACTTACTAAATTCTACCAGCCTTGGTGATTTATACCACTACGTAGCCATTTGATTTTATGGGTTCCTATGGCTTTTGCATCGCCTTATGGAGTTATTTGATATTAATTCTCTTTACTTTTTAAACTGCATTTCACCAACTATACTGTAAACCCTTAAAAGACAGAGACTATAGGATAGAATGGTGAAATAGGAAAAGACTTGGAAGATTAGTCACATGGCCCCAGTTTTAGTCTTTAATGCTTATTAGTTGAGTAGACACAAGCAAGTCACTTTACTTTTCTGAACCTTAGTTTCAGAATCATTAAAATGATAATATTCTGGGCCTGCTTAGCAATGTTGTTGTAAGGATCTGATTAGATTATACATAGGAACTTTGTCAAGGATTGTAAAGTATCACACAAATATTTGTCATATGTTTAATGATCATTTGTTGAATAAATACTAAATAAATATGAAATATAGGAAACTAGATTTATTGAGTTTATTTGTGCAGGAAGATGGAAGTTCTTTTAATTTACCCCCCAAAAGAAAACCAGAATACCATGGTTTTGGCAACATCAATTTGATGGGTTCCAGTTGAATGATTCTACCATGTCTAATTATAATTCAATTTTTCAATATAATTCAGCAAGAGAGAAGAAATGAGTGGAGGTCCAATATTATTCCAAAATGGTTTTTGTTACAAAGTTTCTTTCAAAGGGAGTATTTTGGAGGAGTCTAAATTTTGGTCAACTGTTTTGTAAATGAGCTGTTAATGTGGTTACAGTTGAGTTGACTGTTAAACACATCAGAAACTTTGTTTTGTTCACAGCACTAATGAAGTTCTCCAATCCCAGCTCTAATGCAAATAGATTAAGTCATCAGGGTGAGGTTAGAGTTGCAAGATTGTAACTTGTCAGGCTTTATGCAAAACTATTCCATGCAGACCCCAAAAGAGTTGCCTGTTTATATTAGTTTTAAGTGTTTCCAGGGATAGAGAACTATGAACTTTCAGTGTCTATCACATTTATCTTCAAGAAGGTCATCTTGCAGTTGAACACCAAACTCCCACTACAGTGTGAGACATTTTTTCTTGTTTTGTCCTAAATGGGGATGGTGAACAGCTGGTCAATGTCATTTTTATGACAGTTTTCATACACTTGAATTCAGTTGATAAGTTGTCTCTCTTATTTTCCTTCATCCCAGCTTTCTTAACCTTCCTGGAGAGGTCTTGTTTTGCTTTCCAAAAATCATTTTTATTACCATTTTCAGGGCTCAGAGAATTCAGGCTCAAACTGGACAGAAAAGTCAAGTAACTCCTGGCCAGTGTTCGTAATGACATTACTTCTCATCTTTCCCTCCCGATACTGATTGTAATATGACCTGGCATCATATATTTTATTGTTTTAAATTCATGTCATGGTCTGTAGCCTGTTTCTTTCTTTAAAAAATGATTCTTCAATGTTTTTCTTTACTTATTTTAAAAGTAATGCATGTTTATTGTTTTATATTCAGCATATATAAATAAGCACATAAGAAAAAAAATTACACATGATTCCTCAGTTCAGGCATAGCTCCCCATTGAGATGTGGGCTTCACAGTCTCTAGGGCAGAAAAGGTTGGCCTTCTCATTCCTCCCTGACAGGATTGACCTCTTTCTGCCAAGGTCCTCTCTCCATCCCACAGAAGACTAGCTTTGATCTGAGTTAGACAGCCATGGGCCTTGGTAGTGGAAGATTGGACTCACAAAGAATTGGATGTTATCAAGGAAAAAAAAATATTAACTTGAATTCTGCAAATGTTGAAAAATGAATATTGTCTCTACCGAGGGATCACACAAGTGTTAAATGAAAATATATACATATATGGGCTTATATATTACACGTGATTCTTAGAAATGTGTCTAGAACATGGTAAGAGCTGAATAAATGTAAACTATTATTATTTCTGTTGCAATAGCTGCTTCTTATTGCTGTCATCATAGTCTTTATCATCATCATCATTAAATGTTTCCTGTAGGCTGGGACTGGCTCTAGAACCTGACACACAATAGTGGATCCCTGCCCTCCAGGACCTCTTGGTTTGGTAGGAGTGACAGATATGTAATATTATATTTGTAATCTCCCTTAGATCTAAAACGGAATAAAACAAAACACCAAAACAAACAAACCACCCTTTTACTTGTATTAGCTTCTTAGCTTCCCTAAAAGACCTAGCCCGAGACTCCGCTAAGAACACATGAAGTTTTTTAACTACCATTTGGTCATTCTCTGCCCTCCTACAATAACTCATCCACTTCCTATTTCATTATCTCACTCATTAGTTTGTCACTATTGAACATTTCCATAAAGTAATGAAGCTTTTGAGGGCCCTATGCTTTTAATGTCATCTGTCATCAACTTCTTCACTCACTCATTCAAGGAGTCTCTTCCCTTGTTTACCCACTTCTGTAGTTAAGATGACTGTAGTTAAGAAATGGTCCCATGCCTCTCATGTCACTTGCGATCTAGCATTTGTTTTTTTATGACATCAAAACAAATAGTCGACCTTGTCAAAGTAGTGAAATAAATTAATCAAGTTGGTTGTCAACTTTAAGACATAATCTACGTTGTCATCTTTGATTTCGCATCCCCTGAATTTCCCCCGAGTGACTTGGTATACCTCTTTTGAGAATCTTCTTCATTTTAAACCATTTCTATTGTTATAGACATTTGAAAATTTTCATAGATTGATGGAAATGTGGCATGGTCTACTTTCTATCCTTCCTCCAATTCAATTACATCAGCTATGACATAGTGCAAATTAGGAAATTTCATTAAAGGAAGAAGGGTCTTGATTTTCAGGGAATCAGTTGAAAAACAGAAATGAAATCTGTATTTATGTGATGGTAAACTCCTCTGTCTCACTCTAATTCTCCCTCACTCTCTCTTTCCCTTGGAGTGTGTCTATGTTTGTCTGTTTATGAAGAGTGGCTGGGATAGGGAGTGGAGGGGGAGTGGTAGAATGGCTGAGCAGAGAATAGATGAGAACTCAAATATGTTGAATTCCCTTTACATATAAGATTAATAATGTATACATATACGTGTAAATATTGTCCTATTTGATTTCTACCAATTTATAGAAGATAATATCTGGACCCTGTTTTGCAAATGAGAAAACTTAGATGGAAGAGGATGATTAACTTGCTGAGGTCACAGAGCTACTGAGTGGGAAAACCAAAGTCCAAACCCCATTTGTCTCCCTCCTAAGCAAATCTTCTCTTTATCACACAACCCCTCCTCCAGGAAGCAGAGCCCAGATCTTACAGAAATTCTCATCTCTTGCATGCTCTAGTGTGGTGGCTTGTGCATAGAAGGTGTTAAGAAAATGCGTGTGAAATAGCTTTGAAGAAAGAACAGGGGAAAAACATGTTTTAAAAGATATCCGTTGATGAGGAGTCCTGGGAATTGAGAAATCCAATACCATGGGTGGGGAAGTCCAAAGCAATTACATCTGTGAGTGTTAAAAACGAGTTGTGTGCTTTCTTTCTCTGCCGAAGGAGAAGGTTGTTTACATTATGGGGGATTGTTCCGGTCTGTACCAAAGAGCTTGTTAAGGGTGACAGACAGGTTTGTTGCACGAATGTGCACTCCAAATTAGATGAATGGTGAAATTATGAAGCAATCAAACGGCAAGGCTTTTAGCAGACTCCAGTACATTGCCCTTTTTTGCTACCCCTAGGCCTGTTAGCATAAAAGAAGCTATAAAGATAAAGTGCACAATATTATTCAAGTCTCCGAGTTCAACAAACATGGGCAGCCGGCGCTTTATGGCAAGCGTCCACGGGGTTGCTCAAAGCCACTTCGCCTTCCCCATGTGCTGAGTGAGCCCCACTTCTCTCCTCGCCAGGACAGTATTCAGAGGACCAGAGCGAGTTAGAAGGAGGAGAGAGAAACACCTGGCTCATTTTGAACTTCCCTCCTTTCCCCCTTTTTCACGACCCTCAGGGGAAGGAGAGGTGGGCAGGATAAATTTCATCCTGGCATGCAGGAGTGGGTGACGGGACTGGTTGTGTTCACCAGGAAGGAGAATGGCTTCTTTCCACGGGGAAGGGAAAGGAAAACACTTGTTCTCCTGGGGGTGGGGGGCAGGGGCTGGGGAGGGCTGCCCATTAGGGGGAAGAGGTGAGTCTGTTAGTGCCAAAAGGAGACCTGAGGGGTTGTGGTCCAAACCTCTCCTTTTAGAAATGAGGCACAGAGATGGTAAGGGACTTGCCTGAGGCTGCCCAGCTTTTTATATTATGTTCTGTGCTGTGCTGTTCCGCCTCAAGCATTTTGGGCGGGGGTAAGAGGACAATATATATGTATACGTCTTCATCAATAGGATGTAACCCAGAAGTCCAATATGTAAAAGGGAAAGCTACAAATCTTCTCTGGCTGGAGGAGGGTGTAGGTGTGGGGTGGGAAGGATTCCCACCCTCCCAGCCTCTCTTTGGTCTTGGGAGACAAGCTTTAGAAATCTCAGGGCTCTGGGGAAATCTTCAGGAGCAGAATATTTGATTTTTTTTATTCCAATCCACTACAAGTTATTTTTTTCTGAATCTTCTTGTTTTACCCAATTCAAACACCTTTCTTCTTATTAATGCTGGCTTTGCAGGGGCTAGTGCCACACTTCTGACTGAGCAGCCTTTGCTGAGCTCGATCTTGTTGTCCTGACCTGACAGGTAGAGAAATGAAGAGGTTAAGTGACAGCTCGAAAGCGACAGAACTGGGCTCAGGCACCCGATCTGTCTGACCCAGAACCCATGCTCTTCTCCTAACCACGACACTCTCTCCTGGCAGCACAGAGGATGCCTCTGCAGTTGGAAAGCTGTCTTCTCTGCATCTTTGCATGTTTTTCCCCAAGAGGGAAGATGATGATATTAGTCAAGAGGAAGTCTAAGGCCTTTCCTTAGAAGTTAGTAAGGAACGTCCTGCAGTTCAGTATAGTTTATGGTTTAAGCTAATAGTTCACTTTAAAAGATGGGAGATTGTTCTCCCCAAAATATGTACGTATGGTTTAGACATTGCGATTCTGGAGGCCATGGCCCATGACTAGAATTTTTCGCACAATTATTGCTTTTACAGATCACTTATAATACAAAACCATGTGGAGAACCTTTGGTTCTTTCATAATCTGTTCATATCCTACTATCTCCCCCACGCCCAACCACTTTATAAATTTTGTCTGTGACTGTTTGGGGTCTGTTTTATAGGGCTTATTACAAATAACAGTCAAACACGTCTAGGTGGCGCCAAGTCTTGCTCATGTAGGAGGTCTGCCAATTTGCAGTAGCTTATCGTATGGTTAACAGTGGAGCTAACCCAATGGCCCCCATCTGGATGGGAGGGAGGGGTGATTCCTGACACCGCACTATCCCAGGACAAAGTGAATAATCCAGTCCATCAAACAGATATTTGGTCCACATAACAGAAGACTCCAGGATAGTTAGTAACATCTGTTTTTTGGTTAAGGCCCCTAACCATACTCCATTGTCTCCATTTCATAAATCCACATTTAGAATACGCTTTGGAATTTGATAGGCCCAGTGGAAGTGTGGGAGACGACGGAGCTTAGGGCATAGTGACTTCCCCCCCACCCCCCCCACCATGGACAGAGGAGAGAAATGCTGATTACTGTTGAATTTAGCTGTTTGCTCCCAAGAAACAGTGATTCGTTTATAAAACTCTGTGATTTCTCCTGCAGAAGAAAACAAAACCAAACCCAACTGCTATTTTTGGAGACATTTTTTAAATGAAAGGGCTAAGTAAGTAAACCCGCCCAGCCAGGAAGACTATCCGTGAGCTTTCCAAATCTGTCCACTAAAGTAGGAATTTGAAAGCCCCACCACAAATTGCTTTTCACTTCAACCAGGATGCTTATTATGATCCCCTGGCTCCACTAGGCTCTCCTATTACTTACACATGAATTTAGTTACCCTGTATTTTAATTACATGTGTAGAGCAAGTTTTATGTTCTTTTCTCTGACTACTCATAAACTTCACAGAGATCACCAAAAACCATATTGTTCTTAAAATAGCCTTTGCCTCCTATCCTTGCAGCGATACCAAATGACACTCTCTCGACCCAGCCCTGGCTTGTGTAAGTGCATTAGGATCCTGGCAGGCAGGCTCTGCCAAACCACAGTGTAGTTTGAGTTAAGCTGGTCCCTGGTCGTGGAGCTCTCTGCCTGAAACACACCATCAGAGACGCATGATCACCAACAGGCCGAAGCTGGATTTCAGCGGCACCCTTCATCCCACATGTTACCAGTGTTTGAGTCAAAACCATAGGCTCCAGGGGTGGTGTTTATTTTGCTTACTAGCTACAGTGGGAAAAAAAAAAAAACCCAAGGATTTCATGTGCTTCCAGTTCCCAGGTATCTTTTCCCTCTGTTCTATACTATCGTTCTGCGGTTTGAAGTGCACAGGATATGCCTTTTGTAATGACGTGAGAATCATGATTTCAGCTGACTTGAAAGTCCAGTCACAATATTAAACATCACACAGGACTGCACATTGAGAAACTCTGTATAAAGAGAATGCTCTGTGTTCCACAGCGGGGTTGCACTGTTATAATTATCCTTTCCCCCCTTTTTGCTCAAGTTTATTTGGCTGCAATGGGAAGCAATATAATAAAAACTATAAATCAGTTGCTGGCCACATAATAACCACTTGAGTCTTCCTCCTGCTCTCCTAAAAATACAGAAGAAGAATATCATCCTTCTAGCAGATTGTTGATAAATCAGACACTAACAATAATATTTCGGGTGACATGGCTGAAATATGAGTCCTGAATGCTTTCCATCCTGAAATTTCACTAATTGTAACATAATTCACCAACACAATGTTTTTTTAAAAAAATTCGTATAAACAGTCCAACTCAAAAGGCTGTTTTAATAAAGGAGTAATATCACATCCCTGTATTTTTTTAGAAAGCAAGTATTATTGACCCAGCTGAGTGTCATTGGTGGGTAAGGGGCTGGAGTTCTGGACTCCAGGGTTCTGAAGTGTTTCTCTAATTCACTGTGCTCTCTGGGGGATGAACATAACGATGTATATCTCAGCCAACCCAGGAGTCGTAATGACATAATTTTAAACTGATGATGAATATTGGAATTTATCCTTATGTCACTACACAATTGGACAGAAAGAAAAATCCAATGGATCCTTTTTATCTTTGGTGTTCCTAAGGCCAGATCACCAGTATGACTGGTTTGCAACTTCCTCTTTTTCACCTCCAAATCCATGACTTTGACAACTTATTTGGTTTTTGTGTACGAGTTTGTGAATATTTTCAATTTCCTGGGTCTTCGATGGTAATTCTTACTGATGAAACTTCTTTGGGAAAAAGGAATTCAGAATGAAAACAGATGTTTTAGAATTCATGTGTTTGACAATAATTTTTCTTTAAAATAACAATAAAGTCCATAGCTCAATGTCAGGGAAGCTCCTATCAGTGGTTCTGATGAAAAACACTTGGGTATTTCTCTGATGGTGTATCATGGCAGCAGGACTGTTGACGACATCTTAAGATGGGTTGAGTTATGGCCCTTAGTTAAGTAACTGGTTATCTAGTTTTCTTTTTCTCTGAGATTTGTTGAAAAGTCTCAGTTAAATGAGCATGAAGGTTTCCAGGTATGCATGTGAGGTATGTGGAGATTGCCCACTGTTCAGAGAGTTGCAGACTGGAGACCATATGTGCAAGAAAGCATGGGATCCTGTAGTGTCCTTGGCTGGAAATTCTGGATCAGGGCCTAGAGTTGTTCCAGAGCCTTTTCCTCTTGTGGTTGCTTGGTTTCTAATTTTGGTTTCTAATTGTACCAGCCATATTACCACAAGACCACAGCTGTTAGGTGGTACTTGGACAAAAAGAAATAAGCCTATCAGATACCTCCCCTTCCTGTTAGACCGATTAAGTGACTACACTATGTGTTAACCATAGATTTCGAATTTGTGAAAGAATTTATATGCCACATATCTAATTTCCCCCGATTCCCCTCCATCCTGACCATCAACTCAAATGCCCAAATTTCACGGATGAGCAAATAATTTAAGGAATCAAAATTACCTCCTCAACTTAAGGCAAGTAGATTTTTCTCTTCTTTTTTATTTTTTTCCCAGAAAGGAGAAGGTCAAGCTTGGTTCATTTTAAAAAGGACTGGGAACAAGAAAGTACTGTTCACGTAATTTCTCAGAGCCTTGGTTTCCTTACCTGTTGAAGGAAGTCTAGAAAATATATGAGATCTCTTCTAGCTCTAAGATTCTGTAGTTCTTTGGTTGGGGCCTGAGAAAACCAAACTGAATTTGAAAGGAGGAGCGAAAAAATGCAAGCAAGAGGGACAACTCTACGGATGTAAGAAATCTTAATGGGTGAAAATGAAGAGAGACCTGGGCATAAAGCCCTGAGTTGAGCTTTTTAAAAAGACATGAAACTCAGAAGAAGTAGATTTGGTTCTTTTCTCCGGAAAATGGTGGGTGAATTTATAAAGACATTTAATGAAAGAACGAAAGACATGGAATAAAAATAAAATTGAACTGTAGACTTGACCAATCGAGATTAAGAAAGAATATTTTTTAGATCCTAAGTTAAAATGTAGGTAGAACTTTGCTAGAGCAAAATTTTATTGTGTTCAATGTTTTCTCAGGATTTCAATTTGAAACCGCTCAAAGTACAAAAAGATATATTGCCTACTTCAGATATAATAGGTGACTAGAAGAACATTTCTTGGAGTTATTGTTTGAATGATAACGAAATGTTTGGTCCTTGAGAATAAATTGCTAAAGTTGTTTATAAAACTCACGAAAAGAGTTGTGTGTGCATTAGTTTTCATGCTGGCCAGGCTAAGGTACATAAGAAAACAGATGCTTCACGTCCTTTCCCTTCTCATGTCTAGTCATATACTATGGCTCTATGTACCCTATGGAACCAATTAAGTCAGAGAATAAAGTAAAGCAGGGTTGAATATTACTAACTCAGTGATTGCTAAAAAGCTCAAAACATTCAAGTTAAATTTTGGAAAAATCCAAATACATGGGGCTGACCACATGGTGTAGTGGTCCAGTTTGTGTGCTCTGCTTTGGTGGCCCAGGTTTCCCAGGTTTGGATCCTGGGTGTGGACCTACACACTGCTCATCAAGCCATGCTGTGGCAGTGTCCCACATGCGGAATAGAGGAAGACTAGCACAGATGTTAGCTCAGTGACAATCTTCCTCAAGCAAAAAGAGGAAGATTGGCAACAGATGTTAGCTCAGGGCCAATCTTCCTCACACACACACACACACACACACACACACACACAAATCCAAATACGTGGTTATCTTTACTCATGAGACTGATTTGCCTAAGTCAATTTATCCTCCTCCCCATCTGCTCTTTAAGTTTCTGACTTAATATTTTGATATAAGCTTGGATCAGGCTAGCATGTATAACATTTCAAATCTCACCCCACACAAATCTCATCCCGATAGTTTTGTGTGAATGAAGATGTTGGTCTTCTGTTGTGTGTAGTCTCTATACTCAGAGCTTTACTTATGTTATTTTCTTTACTATTCACAATAATCTGTTAGATAGCTGTCCTTTCTATTTTGTTGATGAAGAAACCAAGACTCAGAGAGTTAATGTAACTTGCTCAAAGTTACTCCATCACTAGAGTTTGAATCCAAGTGTGCTTGACTCCAAAATATTTAGGCTTTCCAAGTTATTCGTCAGAGCTCAGAAAATTCAGGAAAGATCATGAATCTGAGATCAACCATTTTCAAGGTGTCGGAGACATTTCTAAGCAAAACATTAACCTGTCTCTGAAGCTACTTTTTAGGAAGCTGTTCATAGTTGGGCACCTAAGAAACATTTTTCTTGTACTGAAATCACTTCTTTAGTGGCGACATGTCAACAAAACCATATAAATGAGTATGACTCTATTCTCCTAGACTGGTGCTCCGAAATGTTTTGAGTTCATCAATTATTACATATATGACTGTAAAAATATTAAGAAGAACAAACAATTAAAAGTCCTAACAGTTACTTTCTTAACCTGTGGTTAAAATCAGCAACATCATCCCCGCAGCAAAACCTCTTAAGCCCCCAGTTAGTATAATCAGAGGGATCATTTTCAACCTTTGTGTATATTCTTTTCGTTTCAAGCAAGGAACAGGTATTAAAAATACAATGCATGAAAATTGCATTTTACTGCTGATGTTCTGTACCCCAAAGCTGACAAGGAGGGATCTGTGGAAATAAGATGCTGTGAAGTGCCGAAATGTCAGTGATCGTCACAGATATTCTGTTGTATGCTAGGAGACCACGCAGTTGCTGAGATAGATCCTCCAGTTGCTGATAAACTCAGGAAAGAGGAAGGAACATACATACTCTCTCTCTGGCTTCACAGCCTGACTTAGAAGCATACGCAGTTATAGCTAGAAGGAATTCTCCAAGCCACCTCCCTCCTTTTAGAGGAGCCTGGAGAGGTAAAGCAATGTTCCCAAAGCAATACAGTTAGTCAGTGGAAGAGCTGGGACTGGAAGCCAGAACTCCTGGAGACTTCCTGAGTGTTTGTTCAGATTGGTGGTAGCAATCCGAGGGAGAGAAAGCCTGGGGAGGGAATGTCAGTAGCCTGTGATTTGAAGGCCGATCTAAAACAGATGCAACTGAACTAACAAGTTTATAACAAGTTTCAGTGCTGCTAAATTAGAAGGGGCTACGTTATTAACCGTGCAAATAGAAATTTATAACCATTGACTAAACTTGACCTTAAGCCAGTCACGTCTTTCCATTTCCCAGCGTCTCAAGAACGTGGTCTCTTATCCACGCACACAGAGCCACTTCAGCCTCTTCTCTGTGAAAATATGGCTTAGAGACACACTGCAAGAAGTGTTGGTGATAAGATTTCCTAATAAACCCTGTGTTTTTTTAAATAAAAAATAATTTGGTGTAATTCTCATTTTGCAGAGAAAAATAATCTTAAATGGATTCATAAATAAGAAGGCATGCCTACAAATTAGAACTCTGTCACAGGTTAATTGTCTCCTGTAGCCTGGAAACACAAAGCCTCTATTTTTTCAGAAGGCAGTGTGGAAGACATCAGTGCTGCTCCCCATGTTCACAGTCCTCTTCCTTTCTTGGAAGAATTGACTCTCTACACTCTGAAGTTAGTCTTGGCCATCAGAGAATTCTCTGGGGACAATGAAGTGACAGAGGAAATGTTATGTGTTACTTCTGGGCCACTTACGAGCCAGCGTGTGAGTTTCTCTCTTTCCCCATCTCTGCTGCATGGATCAATGGCTGCCTTATTAGCCCAGGGCCCATTAAATTGATATGACACAGAGCAGAGCATCAGTCAATCTGGGATGGACACAGAGTGTGAGAGAGAAATAATGCTTTGTGGTTTTAAGCCACACAGATTTTGGGGTTGTTTGTTACTATAGCACAATTTAGGCAATCCTGACTAATGGAGCATTGTTGATAGGCTGACGCTTTCAATAATAATGGCACGTTTTCTGTAAGTGTCTAAAAACTAATGGAGATTTGCACCTATCTGTTGAAAGATGGAGAGAGGTCAAGAGTTGATTCTCTCACTATGCCCAAGAAAAATTATATAATCTAAATATCTTCTTCCATTTGGCTGGTGCTTTAATTTTTAAAGCCCTTTCTCAGAAATAACTCTTCATCATACATCTGTGAGTAGAAAGGTTGGGTGGTATCACCATTTTTTTCAGCTGAGGAAACTTACATTTAGAGAGTTTAAATGATGCACTTGTGACTGGGAAGGATCAAGAGCTCTGTGTTACATTCACTATAATTTTCTGCCTCTGGCCTTCAAATAGGCTGAAAAAATTTTTTGAGTTAATTCTTTATGGGGTGGTGGAGGTTTGGGAGAGGTAGCCAAGAACAAATATATTGTACCTTGGGAAAGGTGACTGAATTTTATATAACCCTATCTGTCGGGGGCCAACCATAGTGATTAGTATACGGTAGGACTCAATAAATATGGCTAAGGTTTTACTTTTAATGAAAGCCAAAGACTTTCCTTCCCCATTCCCATGTTATTCCTTACCTCACTGCCTACCTTCTGCCCTTCATCAAATATGCTTGAAATTCCCCATAGAGTGGACAGAGACTGGTACCCCACAATTAAAATGCATATCCTCTGTACTATAATCTGGATGTGTCTCCCCAAAATCCTAGTGCCCCGTGCAGTGATCTTAGAAGGTGGGGCCTTTAGGAGGTGATTAGGTCATGAAGGCAGAACCCTCATGAATGAGATTAATTCCTTATAAAGGAGGTCTGAGAAAGCTTCCTTTCCCTTCTGCCATATTAGGATACAATGAGAAGCCTGCCACCCAGAAGATGGCCCTTACCAAACCACGCTGGCACCCTGATCTTGGACTTCCAGCCTCCAGAACTATGAGAAATAAATCTCTGTTCTTTATAAGCAGCCTAGTCTATGGTATTTTGCTATAGCAGCCCGAACAGACTAAGACATCCTGATTAACACTAACCTCTAAAGCTCATACTAGTGTATAAATGATAGCTGTCGTAGGCAGTCTTGAAGATGGCCCCCAATGGTCCCTGTCTCTAGGTATTCACATCCTTGTGTAATCTGTTCCCCTTGAGCGTGAGCTGGATTTGTTGACCTGATTCTCATAGAGTATGGCAGAAGTGATAGAATGTCATTTTTAAGAACAGTTATCAAACCACCATGGCTTCTGTCTTGGACAGGCTCTGGCTCTCCCCTCTCATACCACCAGCTGCCGTGCCATGAGGACACTCAGCCAGCCTATGGAGATGTCCATGTAGCAAGAAACTGAGGCCTACCAACAATAAGATGAATGGGTTTGGAAGTGGATTCTTCAGTCTCAGTTAAGCCTGGCATGACCGCAGCCCTAGCCAACAGCTTGACTGCAACTTCATGAGAGACCCTGAGCCAGAGGCACTCAGCTAAATTGTGCCCAGATTCTTGACCCATAGAAACTGTGAGACTCCAAGTGTTTGCTGTTTTAAGCCACTAAATTCGGGGGTAATTTGTTATGCAGCAATTGATAACTAATATAAAGCCAAAACCCATTTCAAGGGCAGGTTTTAATGGGCGAGGACCTCAGGCAGGGAGGGCAAGCTCTAGAAAGGAAGTTGCCAGTAAAGGGGTAGAGTTACATAGGACAATGCATACTTATTTCTCACTTTCATCAATGTATACCTATTTCTTAATTTGTATCCTAATTTTTCAGGTTATACAAATATAAAAGTTATATTTGAAAGTACAGACAGTGAGAGCTGAACTGACATTATCCAGCTCTTGCACTTGACAAAATAGAGAACCAAGACCTAGAACGGATGCCTTCAGGTGTTCCATGTCACCTAACAACCCAGTTGTAAGGCTGGGATTGAAAGCCAGGCCTGCCAACACCTGGTCCAGGGCTCTTTCAGTTGTACCATGCAACTTCCTTCTTCACAGTTAAAGAAAGAAAGGAAAGAAGTTCAGGATTAATCGTTGCAGTTCTCTAAAGTATTCTTAAAAGCTGACCACATTTCTCATTTTAATAAATGTCAAAAGTGGGCTTTCAAAGCCTTTTTCCACAGTTTGTATAGAAGGCAGTCATTCATTCATCCAACGACATTTTATTGGGCACCTACGATGTGCCAGGCACTGGGGTGGTTATGATGGTAAAAGCATTTGTTGGAGATACAAATGAAGCAGCAGGTGAATCTTGTCTCTTTTATCAGTGGTGTTTTCTTCTGTTATCATCAATAAATCCATTTGTCCCATAGACAGAAATCATTTAAGGTGCAATTATTCAATCTCCATATTGATTCAAAGCTTTTAATGCTCCTTTAGAGCAACATCCTTTAGAGAGTTGATTGCAGTTCCAGACTCAGTGTGGGCAGGAAAGTCTTTTGACAGTGGTTCCAGATGAGGCAACGTCCACGTTTCCAGGCACTCCTCCCTGCAGAGGGAGAATGCCCTGGGTCCTGAGCCAGGGCTCATGACTGGGGATAAAGAACCCTCTTTGAATAACTGCTATGGCTTCACTTGAATTATTAGGCACCAAGTAAATTCTTAAAAAGAATACGGAAAGTGAGACACTCTCTGACACATTTTGTGAGCCACAATGTGCTGGCAGTGAAACTGCATGGGTTTCTGGAATCCCAAATCCTGGAAACAGTCTTGGTTCCACACTCTCTAGTTAAGCGACATTGGGCAAGCCAGTTAATGTTGAACCTCTCGTTATTCGTGTGCAAAATAATGAGGATAATGATAATTATACCACTTGCCTGGGGGAAGTGCTTTGTAAGCTAATAAACAATCTTCAACACTTCCCTTATTCCTCAATTATAAGATCCCTGAAAGCCAAGATGGTGATCCATGTTTTAATCTTTCACAGTCTCTAGGGCCGTGCCCAACACTTAGTACGTACTCACTAAATATTTATGGAAAAGCTACTACTCAATAATAGTGATATTCTATGAGTCCCTACCATGTGCCTGACAATGTCCTAAACACTTCGCTTCTATTGGCTTTCGTTTCCTCACAGTGACTCCATGAGGTAAATACTATTATTCTATTACTCTGGGGAGGAAACTGAGGCACAAAGCATTTGAATAATTTTCACAGTCACATAGTAAGTGGCAGAGCTGGAATTTAAACCCACACAGAGGGGCTAACTGCCAAGATTTACTGCCTCTCTATAAGAACTGCATATTGATCTACTGTTTCTCATTAGGAGAAACACAGGCAGAAAGAAAAGAATGAGTTCCCTTATGTTGAATTAATGGGTACTTCTTTTAAATGAGTTTTTATCCAATATCCAAGGGAAAAAAAAACACCCAAAAGCAAACCTTTCCCAAAACAAGCAAAAGACCCCCAGATCACATCAATCCAGATAAAATTGTATTGAATCCCCTCCAGTTCAGTCTTCCTTTCAGTTGAGTGAGGCCTTGACAATTGGTCGTTCAGGATGCTGAGGTGAAGCTGAGGGCTTTTCATCTGGGAGAATATCTGAAAGGCAAGAAGCAGGCTGGGAGATGTTAGCTGTGCCTGAAAATTATTTATGCAAACTAGTGGGTCTTGGCTGACTCTGGCCTGTAGCCTGCCTATCTTCTGTCACAGTGAGCATAAATGACAGGAGATGAATAAATTAAAAGACTAGGAAAGACCTACACCATAGGCAAATGGCAGAACATTTCTGAAAAATCCAGAAGTGGGGAAAAGGGAGGTGAAGAAGAAACTAGCATTTCTTGAATGCAACTTGTGCTAGATATATAAAATCTTATTTTATCTTCATCCCAGTGAGTTGGTTCATGTTAAAAACATCTTGCAGATAAGGAAGCTGAGGCTCGAAGAGGTTGAGTAATGCCACCAAGAAGCTCTCTTAGCTGGGATTCAAAACCAGGCTTCCCCTACTTGCTTCCAAAGCCTGTGGCCTTTCCCTTCTGCTGCTAGTATGTTCCACCTCTACTGCCAGAGTCTTGACTGACTGATTTCACTGAGCTGCAGGGTTAATTGTAAGGAACTACTGGTGAGCCAGAAGACAACTATAAAATGGCCAAGAAAACATTGCTATTATGTTGGTCACGGAGGAGAGAGGAACAAAGCGGCTGAAAGGAAGAAGGAAAGCCCAACAGAAATCACAAAAGATTGTGAGTCAGAGAAAAGACTTTAAGCTTTTGACAAAGTGTGGAAAGAAGAAAATGGTACTCCTACAGTGTGAGTCTTCCAGAGGATAGGTTTCTGATTCTAATAATCCTGTTAAAAAGCAAGAGAAATCTCCAGGAAACTCTACATACCCCTTTTTTCAAAGACGGCTACTTGCTTTTTGCCTTTTGTCATTTCCACTCAACTCCCTTTCTTTGCCTCAAGGTCACTGGTTTGGGACCTTTCTGCTTTCCATGAACCATGAATTAGTTTTTGACTTTTTGCCCTATTCTTTAAGGAGCAGTCATGCCAAGATCAAATTGCCCAAGGTGTTTAGGTCAGCTGTCACTGAATGCAGATCCACAGATGGGACGTGGCCCGTGATGAGGTTGTCAGTGCTCTGTGGTGGAGTGAGAGAAACTGGAATAACCCAGTGAGCTTTTCATAAGGCTAAATGCATTCAATATCAACTGTCTTTTATTCTGAGATTATGTCCTTCTTGCTTGTTTGATGTTTCAATGTTTCTTGTCTTATGAAATGATGATGAGAGTAGATGATTCTCCTTAAATACTTAAAAATAATCTAAATGGTCTGTGAAATCCTTTCCTAGTCAATTTCAGACACCAATTTGAGAGATATGCCTAGTCCATTGGAAAGAGTCTGGTGATGGATACTGATTAAGACTCAGAAAAATATCTCAGTGGGCAAGCTACAGATATATTTGATGGAAGAGTTCATAGGCTGTTTTAAAGACTAAGTTAGATTATATATATAAAGTTCCTACTGCAGCATCTGGTTGGTAAAAGTATGCGGTTTTTTTTTCTCATCAAAATTAAAACTAGGGGTTACTACTGGCATTTTGGGCCAGGAAGATGAAAAGCCATGCTATTCTCAGACCTGTCCCAAAGAAGAGAGGGTTAAGGGAGAAGAAAAAGACTTCTTAAATACTTGCTTAAATATTGACAATACGCCAAGGGGGCCCTCTCCCCCTAGGAAGAAGCACAGTGCAATCCTTATGAATGAAAGAAAGGCGAGATTAACGTGTTCATCAATGCTGCACCCCCACAGGAGGCCAGCTCCTCTCACCCCTCAGTCTGCTTTTCATAGGGACTGGAGTGGAAGGAGAGAGAGGTGTTATCCAAAGGGCTGGCTCTGCTCTGGTGCCTCTCAGTAAATCCTAGAGAAGTGGCAGGTCCACATAGAGAATGTGGGGAATTGTACTGGCAGGTGCTTAGGTTAGGCCTTAGCTGAATCGCCAGGGCAATAGAGAAAGTCCTACTTGACGTCATGTTACATCTTGATGACAAATACCAGCTTGCATGCATATGGCGGCATCAGCCGTATTGGCAGCATCACCCACAGTGATAGCACTGGCCATATTGTCCCAGTGAAGTTCAACAGAAACTGGTGCTCTGAAGTTCCAGTTTTGTCTTTGACTCACCTTTAAAAACTTTGTTTTCCTCCATTTAAAGATTTTAGCTACAATTTAGAAATAGAGTGGGCTCCTCCTTCCTTCCTAATTATCTTGTCAACACAAACACATTTTCTTTTCTTGACAGACCACTTCAACCAATCAACAATATTTCTTGAGAAAATAGAAAAAAAGATAGTCGACCTAAGAACTTCTCTTTATTCTTAAATACTACCCGTCAACATGGCCAGCTTTTTTTTCTACGATTTCTCTAAAACTAGATGAAAAATTCCTTTGAAGGGCTGGAGCCGTGTCTTATCTGTCTTTGCATTTCTGGTAGCTAACACAATGTCTGACACCTTAGAGTTGTTTAAAAATAATTTGTTCCGTGATTACATTTCTCTTTGTACTGTTCACAGTGCCCAGCGCGATGTTGTGTATATATTAAGTGCTGAACAGCTTCATTATTGTTGAAATCCTGTATGGTCCCTTTGCCTCATTTTTCAGATCTCAAATGAGGTTTGCCTCATTTTCTTTCAGAAAGAAAGAGTTCCCTTAGAGAATGTGCCATTTAGTTTGAACCACATTTCTCAAAACTTTGCTTTCTTTGCGCTCATGCCAGAACATTATCATGGGAAGAGTCTTGAACAGGGCTCAGAAAATGATCTTCACACCTCAGTCCCTTTTAGAGACCCGTTGGAAGCCAGTGTTTCTATCTAGGCAGCCACTGGAACATTTACTTTTATTAACTTTGCTGCGCATGCTCCTTCCTCTGTTTAGCATCCTCTCCTCCCGGCTCAGCCCTGGAACATTCCCAGGTGGGGGATGGCCTGGTCAGGAGTCAGGCTCAGGGCTTCGGCTCGACTCGTAAATGTGGAAATAACAAAATGTGTCCCCTGAAGCTTTGCAGCGTTGTCAGGAAATGGGCTGCTTGCATGCTGCACTTCCATGGATCTGGAAATTCTGCTGAGCTTGGGTCGACTCCAGAAAAAAGTTTAAAAGTGTTCAGGGAAGGGAGGAATGAAAGCGGGCCATTAACTGGAGCCACCACCCGCGCTCCTGCTGAGTCTGGGTCTTGGCCGGCTCCTTGGCAGGGAGCGAGGCTGGAGCGCGGCTTGTGGACTGTGGCGGCGGAGTTTGCTTTTCTAAGGATCAGGGCTTTGCAGAAACTTTCCTTCCCACATTTTTCATATCTCAGAAATCTGCGTGGCACCCTTGGGAAGGAGTAGGGGCTAGGTACTGTTTCCGCCTGGAAGAAAACAAGCCACAGAGAGGTAGAAACTTTTAGAACTTCCAAGGGGTGAGCATTGTATCTTAACCATTTTAGCATACAGCCTGGCCTAGGCCCTCCATGAATGTGTGTGGAATAAGTGAATGGGTCAAAACGGTTGCTGTAACAATTCACGTGTAGTGAAGGCGGGCTCTGAGATCAACATTAGGTCTCTGGATACCCTTGAGCTACACCAGTGCCTCGGCTCGGGGGACGGAACGATGGAACTCAGCGCCAGTTTTGTCTGGTTATGCTGCTGACACACCTTCCCCATTATCCTAAACTAACGAAGGAATTTCCTGGCATTTGAAAAGGGTAAATTGAGTCTTCAGGTTGCACAATGGAGCTATCATAGTAGGGAGATGGAGTTTTGGTTAGAGGAACACAAAGTTCAAAGTCTTTTCCTTCTTGGTGGCTTTCTTTCTGTGTTCCTGCACCACCAAGGCTGTGAGACCCAGAAGTGGGGCTGTGAGGGCAGAGGCCAGGAGGCATGGTGGCCTCTAGTCCTTGCCCTAAGTTAGGCCCTAAGATGATGAGGTAGAAAAACGGACTAGGCACCGGGAAGAAGCACACCTGGTTTTGGGTAGTTGGTGATGTTTGTGTCAGCTGTTTCTCAGGAACCTCCCCAGGACACTAGAAAGGAATTTGACCACCAATCAAGTACAAAGAGAAGTGACTAGGGATTTAGGCTTGTTTCAAATGTATTTCATTATTTTTTCCCATGATGCAATTTGGGGATGATTTTTTGGGGCCCTCTCCCCACTGCCCCAAGAGGCTTCCACTGTGAGAATCTCTGACCTACAATGCTTGTGTTTGAATCCTGGTTCTTCCACTCCTCTGCTGTGTGACCTTGGGCAAGTCACTTAACCTCTCTGAGTCTCGGCTTCCTCAAATGGAAAGTGGGGATGATAACGGAACTTAAGTCACAGGTTTGTTATGAGGCTTTAATGACTTAACATATGTAAGGCTCTTAAAATAGTATACATATGCTAGCTAAGATTGTTGTCATTTTGCTTAAGCCCCATCAATCAGATAATCTGACACGGGGGCCAAATTAGATATCTTTCAAAATTGATACTTTTTGATAGAATCCTGTCTAGAGGCTGGAGAATGAACTAGTGGAACGCTCAAGGTTCTCTTACAAGTAATAGGCTCCTGTGAAAATTCTGATTTCCTTCTTTGTTACCATCACAACTAGCTTTGAACCATTCTTCGAGCTGAGCCCCTGAGTTCTTTGTAGGGCATAATGCACTAGTTCTCCGGACGAATTTTAGGGCAATTTGAGTATGTTGGTTAAGGTTTTTGAAATCTTACCATGAAAGGCTCTAAATGTCTATTCGCACGGCGCAGTGCGCCTCTTCTGCTTTGAGCACCAGTTGTGAAACCGAAGCCGGGATTAAACTGTGAAATGTCAGTGGATGGTCTGGAGTCTTCTGGAGTAAATTCCTGCACAGTAAGCACTTCGTTACTCGTCTCTAAATTATTTAAAAAAACAAAAAAAGGTGGGAGGGAGCTGGCTCAGATCACCTAGGCAAAGCGATTTTCCATGAGCACTGCTCTCCCAACGCACAACAGGAAACTTATTGAAAACCTAGCGGGTTGGAGAGAAACAGTAGCTAGCTTAACAAAAAGTGTCAAGAGAAGATAGGGAAAGAACGAAGAGGGCCGGAAATTACCCAAAGAGTACTGAACGTAGCTCTCTGGAAGGAGAACTTTCTGGAAAGTCATGCCTGAGAGTTTCGATAACTCTTCAGGGGGGTGTTCACACACACACAGACACACACAGACACACACACACACACACACACACATCTGGCACTTGAGTTGCAGATAACCTAATCCGACACTAACCTTGGCATAGCTACAGAAGTAATATTTTCACCGGGATGAACTGATCTTGAACGGTTTCTCCAGTGCAGTAGTCATGCTTCAGCTTAACTTTAGACATGCAGAGTTTCCTTTTTTAAAACTCCTTTTAATGCACACGGCTTTCTGATTTGATCTAGGAAAGGAGAATATTACCATTTCCGAATGCCAGAGTTATTCATGCACTCATATAATATAAAAGCAATCAAGAATCATCTATAGCAAGGCAATCTATTTCGTAAAATAGGCGGACCTATCTTTTATGAGTTCCATTGAATCACCAGAATTGGGAAATCACAGAATTACCTAGAGAAACAAAAATAGAAAACAATGGTAAAGTCAGCATATTGCTTTAGACAGGTGATAACTTATTATTCTGCCAGATCTATGTTTTACTGCATAAAATAGGAATTAAAGTACATCTGATATTGCTATTTTATCCTTACTTTTATTAGAATTCCTTTTGAAGACACGTAAGCCATTTTGTATTTGCCCTCAAGATTTCAATACATAATGATGACTTTTTTGAGGTTTTACTGTGTCAGGCATTCTAGTTAGTGATTTAGCTACAATATTAAGGCAGTAGTTCTTAAAGTGGGTGCCCTGGATGCCTCACCTGGGAATTCGTTAGAAATTCAAATTCTTAGGCCTCCTTTCAGATCTGCTGAATGAGATGCTCTGGGAAGGAGACCCAGGAATCTGCAGTTTCATAAGCCCCCCAGGTGATTCTGGTGCAAGCTCAAGTTTGAGAACTAGTCAGTGAGTTAGGATAACAAACCACTGAATAGTTAGTTGGTTACTAACTACTCTACTGACTTAGGGTAAAGTTAATCCACTATAACAAAGAGGTTTGACAAGTATATCATCTTATTTAAATCTTGCTGAAACTAATGAGAAAGGATCATCGCACCCATTTTACAGCTGAGAACACTGAGACGAAGAGATTAACTTCACACAGCTGGATTCCATGTCAAGCCCATCTGTCTTCAAAGCCTATGTTTTTTCCCCTAGTCTACGGACCAACAACTGTCGCCCTTCTATATGGGCAAAGTTATTTTAAAATGGTTTACAAAGAGTTCTTAGATCTGGAGGTAATCAAGACTGAGAACTAGATACACTATTTGCCTTCAATCCAGAGAATCTGTTTCTTTCATTAATTTGACGTATGAACTCAGCAAATGACTTAGCCTCTTCTCTCATTTGAAATGGGATGATGATGGCGCATTTCATCAATGTCTGGTGAGCACAGAGGAGTTGGTTCCCAGGGGACATGGAGCCCCTCAGATAGTACTATTTCGTTCAGTTCTACTTGACTAGGTACATGACACCCTGAAAAGTTATGTAAAAATACAATTTCCTCAATGAGGCATACTTCGAATATACCAGGGAAATCTCAATATAAAATATTACAGCCCCTAATTGTGAAGTAAAAATAACATTTTTGTGATACAAACCATATCCTCCAATACAGTATGTTTTGCCAAGGGCAATAGGAGAACTCTGGAAATTACGCATCACAGAACAATTGCTTCAGTGGGAAAAGAAGCGGTTGGGGGTTATTCATCTCAGAAGCACAGTAACAAAGTCATTATTATTATTTTTACTCCAGGAATTTCAATAGTAAAAGTGTTTTATATGTGTGTAGCTATAACACCTTTGCATTACTGACTGTACCCCACATTTGATTACATTGAGTTTTTCCTAAAAATAATAGCCTTCATTTCCCAAATGTAGCCAGCACTATTATTAATACAGACTTTCTCTTATATATTTTCAATCAACTTTTTTTTACCTTTTATTGTACACAAAAAAGCAAGTGCTCTTCAGACTGGATGCTAAGCTGTATGTGTGATGTTTTCTTTTTCCGGCCTAATGTTAGTTCTTAGAACACAATAATTTGAAATAATTCTGGTATTTTTTTAATTGATTGGATTAAAAGCTGTCAGGAAGATGAAAACTTCATCATATTGCCGGAAAAAAATGCCTGAATGTGTTTATGATTAGAATCTGTGTTGTTCAAGTGCTGCGCACCTGTGTTTTAAGGCTCATAGTTATGCAATAGGGATAGCTTTTTCAGTTTTTAGAAGGCCAGAAAGAGAAAACCGGGACTTAGGCTTTCTGAAGTTCTCTAGTTGAAGTGGCTTGTCTTTTAGTGAGTTCAAAGAGAGGATGCTTACCGATGGCACTCGGAGGACAGAAGTTGCAAACCCCAGTGCCTATAGAAGCTAGGAACCTGAATGTGTGATGTGGCCTGAGTGAAAAGTAATGGAGCATGGTGGGGACTGTAGCAAAGCCAAGAGAGCTCGGAGGCTCAGAGGGGGCTTTGCGTTTCGGCTCCAGCTGAGTGTTACCATGTGGAATTCCAGCCAAGTGTAGCCAGATATTTTTTTTTCAAGAGGAGCTAGAAATGTGAATTTCTATGTGACGTCTCCTCATTTTCAAATGTTAATTCAAAGGCTTTTATCACGATGTGATCTCTAACCTACAAACTAAACACAGCTCGTCTGCGGGCTGGGTTTGGCTCATGTACTGCCAATTTGTACCTTCTGAGAAAGAGTGTGTGTGTGTGAGTTGTATGTGTGTTTAGACAAGATAGGGTAGCAATAGTGATGGGGTTATATTTACTGAATCAATTAAATGTGTTTGTGCATAGCTTTAGATAACTAGAAGCAAATATGACATGACCTTGAGGTCCACCACCATTTTAGGAAGAGTGGGCACATCTGAATTCCAATTCAACGCTCTCGTGATATATTCTCATGGTAAGTCATGAAAGAGGTGAATAAGGCCATTCTTTGTTATTTTGGCTGACTAATTAGGATCATATTGGTTACCAGCATATAACCACAAATGAACCCCCAAAAGCTTAACTGAAATTTAATACAATTAAATTGGTTTCAAGTTATGCTGGGGCCGTGAGCAACTGTAGATGCAGCCACAACTTCGTATTTGTAATTGAATTGTCCGGTAGACATCCTTAGGGCATGACTTCACTGGAAGGAATGAAAGTAGGGACAAAATACTCTTTTAATTTTCCCTTCACTGGGGAGACCTACATAATTCAGTCATGGCAGTGTTCTGCTACTTGTGGTTGGTGCGGTTCCTTTTGCTCATAAAAATAAAATCATCTCATATCATCTCTCCTCGATTGTCTCGTAAATGTAAATCAAAGAGGGGAAAAAGCTATAAAACAAACACAAATACTCACTAGATGGGCTAAGAAATAATAGACTGGGATTATTCCTTAAAGTACTTAAGTCCAGTGCTTTGCATAACAGATACAGCTCTCTTTAGTCAATAGATGGATTCCAGAAAAGTTACTCGTAAATCAATTTTGCAAAAGGAAATCATATTTTAAGTGCATTAGATGAGTTTGCCATCTAAAGGAGAGCTAGCGCGAATCTTTTTGGAAAGAAAAAAAATTCCTTTTTAAAAATGAAATCTTGATTCTAATAGATCTTTGCTCCAAGTTCATGGAAACTTTGAGTAAATTTCAACTGAGGTCCTCATCTTGTTTTTTTTCTCTAGCACGTTGTACCTGAAGACCTCAAAAGCCTTTGCATGTAATGTGTTGAAAATGTTGCTTTTAGATTCAATTTGGATTTACATATCCACAAAGACTTGAATCAAATATAGAAATGCTTAAAAAGTTTGCAAAATCAAATGAATTTACAGGCAGAGGAGAGGCTGTATCTGAATCAAGGTTCTTGAGTTGTACGGGTAGCACAGGGTTCAGTGGGACTTAAGGTCCCTTGAGTTCTAATAAGATGGTCTTTAATCCCTATTTCACATTGTGTAGAAATTAAATGATTAGACCAAGTTAGATCATGCTTACCTCTGTATCTGGGCTCCTGTTCTGTCATATGTTATCTTATTTCTGTACCCTAATAAGCAGATGTGAAACTTAGCCCATTGCTTGATTTCTACAAAAATTCACCTGCAGACAAAGCATACATAGGTTCAGAAGACAGGGGGACGAGGTGGGGGCGGAGGGGGTATAGACAAAGGGAGTGTTTGCATTGCAGCAACAAAGAATTTCAAGTTGAACCTTAGACATCACCATGCTTAAAATGGCCTAACAATTCCACCACCGGGAAACGAAGTGGGTGAAGTCTTTTAGCCTCCAGCCATATTAATCGCTGTTTTTATTCTCTCCTCTGCTTGTGTCTTCTCTTTATCCCCTCTCTTTCAGAAGAAAAAAGAAATCCTGCTCATGCAGAGGAGTTAAGTGTTCTCCTTTGTTGCCTTAACACCTGCCATGTCCTCGGATCTCACCTTCTAATCCAAGCAGTGCATCAAGGTATTTTCCAAAACAAAGAAAATTTCCTGTTTGGAAATTTTCAAACAACAAAACTTTCACCTCCATATCAAAAGGAGCAACAGTATCCTCTTCAAATTAACTTAAGTAGGATTAATAAAACCTTAGAAATTATTATTAGATCAGAGGAGAATCTCCCAGAACATGAGCCTACATGGAAAGAGTTGTTGGCCCCCTAAAGGACTGGAGCGAGAAGTGGAATGCAGTCAAGAGCTGAGTCAGCTGTCCTCTGGTCTTTTCTTGCTTTTTCTGAGGCCACATGCCTCTTGTGTCATAATCTCTATTCGGGCTTCCTCATTCTTCCCAGTAGGTAGGTGATTTCTGCTTCTTTGTGCACATGGCTGCCCCTCAGTCCAAGTTCACGTAAACCAGTTCCAGATACCATCTCAGATTTTCTAGCATCCTCAGTTCCCTTCCACATGCCTTGGTGAGAGACTCTGATTGACAGCCTTGGATCTGAGGCCCATTAGTCAAGGGGGGTGGGAGGGTCACGTAGTAAAAACAAAGGCTGCTGTGAGCCTACCTCTGAGGTTGGAGAAGGGACAACTTTTAGAGGAGAGGATAAGCTAAGTTCGTTCTCAAAATAGGAGTCCATTGCAGGCTAAATTCCTAAATAACTACAAGGTATTTGACCTGCAGACATTTTTGAAGTGTGGGATTGCTACAAGGTAGTATAGGGGAGGAAAACAATTCCTCTACCCTCTAGGTCCCTCTGGCTGGTCTAAGAATTATATTGACATGAAGCAGAACAACAGGAGAAAATCAAACAAAGTTTAATGACATGTATACGTAGGAGAAACCCAGGAAAACTAAGCAACTCGCCAGAATGGCCAAAGCTGCCACCTTAAATACCATTTTCAGCTGAAGACAAAGGAGGATGTTGGGGGTAGTAGTTTGGGGCTTCAAAGTGGAGGAAGGCAATTGACATGGAGACAGAAATGTGAATGTTTGTTAAACAAGTGTTTGCTGGGCCCTCCATAGACAGTGTGACCTGAGAGACACATTTTACATGATGCTACAGTTATCTTATGGTATTAGCTGCTTCCTGGAACAGGTCTTCTATCTTAAATTCTTTTAGGCAGCTAGGGAGGAAGGTCAAAGTTTCTTTCAGAGTCTTCTGTTCTTAAAAATAATCAAGCCAAAGTGTCGCATTTTCGGGGTGGCCAATTTTGATCCCCCACAGTATTCAGTAAAGTCCAGAGCATGAATGTATGATGGGGAATCTTGACAATAAAAGAAGGCAAAATGGGAGAAAGATAACCTTGATTCCTACCAGTAAGCCAAACAAAGGTGGAGTGACATTGAAGGAAACAAATTGAAAATAAGTCTGAAAGGCAATATAGGGCAAAAAGGAACCCGATGCAGACATGAAGTAATTGAATTTTAACTGCAAGACACTAAGGGAATTACTTCTCCACACACCAAATGTCCTAGGAGATCACGGTTGAAGGCGGAATAGTATGGAAACATGGAATGCTGTGAAGCAGGGGCTAGGCAGAGGGCTTAAGGAAACTTCACGATGATCTGTAGCCTTTTTCTATCACCTCTGTGTACGTCCGGAAGAGGAAATAGCACTGGCTGGGGATAAAGAAACATTTTTGGACAGTATTTAACAGCTTAATAAAATAGCCAGAAGTTATGGTATCTCATATGTTTAAAAATGGGAGAGATTCTCCTTTATCTGGGTAAATGGAAGCCAGAAGAACTCATGAACTCTTCATGAACTTCATGCTTCATGAGCTCTTAGACTCCATTGCTCTGGTCCACCACCTATTTGTTGACATAAATGGAGTCTTTTCACAAACAGAATCACACATCTCAAACCTCAAATTTTGGAGACAAAAGTTCCCAAATCTCTGCTAGAGCACCCCTTTTGTTGAATATGTCTTTTAGTAACGTTTAAAAGTTTCTAACAAACCACATTTCATTTTTACGGCCCGTAGACTGGTGAACACTCAGAAAATAATGTAATCCTCATTTTCCTCCACCAGGGTTTCTTCCTGGCCTATTTGAGCTTGAACGCTCTCTGGGCTCAGGTCACATGAAGACATTATCATCACCTCATTGTTCAAAGCACCTGATCGTAGAACCTGGCGGGTGAACAATTGCTGAATGACAAACGCCGTAAGCACTGGCCTGCCTTGCCTAATTATACAGCTGTCATAGTGCACTGGGCAATTTTTCTTTCCAACGTCTCCTCCCCTCTGCCCAGCTTCAAACCACATAGTAAAGAGAAGAATCCACAGAGCTCTGCATTCGGGCTTTCAGAGCAACCACAATGCAATCAAAGTATCAGGCTGCAGGAGCGGCAGAAACCATTTCTAGAGTGTGGTTGACCCATATGTTGCACTTGAGTTGTCATGTGGGTCAGACCAGGGTGCTGCTCATTGGGGCCACATGTGAAAATGATGATGACTCAGGCTCCCTGGCTCACTTGTTCTGATGTCTCGGCTCCTAACTTTGTCTTCTGGCTCTTTAAATTGGCAGAAAGGACACTGTGGATCCTTAAGGTCCATCACAGAGCCGAGGTGGTGGTGTTCACATATGAAAATCAAGCCCTCAGCTTTCCGGGATGTTGTCAGGATCAGCAAAGGACTAGATAATATGACAAGAGTGCAAGAAGTATAAATCAAGAGAAGGAGAACTATTAGCCATAAATTTAACCTATATTGTGAAACTTTATCATTTGCTCTCATTGGGAATCATCGTAAACATCTTATGATGCTAAGAGCAAAATCTTAATAAGTCCTTAGAACTGTGTGCGGCATAAAAAGGCCATTGCAGATGGGTTATGCTATGAGGTTGAAGCTTATCAGAATCTATGAACTCTAGTAAAAAGTGGCCAAAGGATAGTAGACAGACTTTACATTTCTCTCGTTCATGGCTGGCTGTTGGTGCTCACCTCAGAGATTTGGTGGTAGAAGATAAGACTGGTGATAGTATTTGCCTCCTGACGTTGGTTTGAAAGTACTCCCCAAATGACCAGTTTTAAGATCCAGTATAGCATAAACCATGCCTTTTATTTTCTTATATTTTTTTACTATCCATTACTATATTCTGCAGACAATAGAAGCTTCATAAACACTTGATAACTAGCATGTGGCAATGTTTTATTAAAGTCATGATGTCAACAGTCATTTTATATATATATAAAATTATGTATATAAATATAATATACAAATACGTAATATAATACTTACGCATATATATAATTTCCATTTACTCAACTATTCATTTAACATGAATTTACTAGATGTCTACTTGTGCCAGGATTTTTGCTCAGGTTTGGGAGGTATTAAGTTGTAAGAAATTATTCCAATATTCAGAATCAGGTTTGACATTATGTAATACACCAATTTAAATATTTAGTGACCAAACTATGGTTGCTTATTCAGATGTTACGTATATTTATTTGTTTATTTATTTATTTAGGGGTTATCATTTTGTTCTTGCATGAATACACTCGAACTCAATTGTGGGAAGACACAGACAATGAAAGCTTAGTTTTTCTGTAGAAACAACATGTTTTCCACTCCTTCTCCTTTCTGCTTCTCTTTACATTATCTGATTTTATTCAGTGGTTTAATCTCATGATAGACAGATCAAAGCCTTTGAAACCCAGGGAGGTCACATACTTTTTTTTCCTTTTAAAAAAGTTTTCATAGAATACTTTTAGCTTCCTTAACACCATTATTTTTCATTTCATCTCTAAGGAATTTTGATGACTCCCATGTTCTCAGCTTCCTTGGAAACTCAGTGAAGCCACATGGCTAAACTCAGGCCAATAAGATGTCAACAGAATTGGGTGCTACCTTAGAAAGTGTCTTTTAAAGGGATTGTTCACACAGTCCCTTGCTCCTCCCTTCATTCTCCTGCCTGGAATGCAGATTTGATGTGTGGAGTCCTAGCAGCCATTTTGGATCATGAGTACATGCACCGCTTTCTAGGGATAGGAGAGCAAGGAGATGAAAGGAGCCACCATGTTACCTCGGGATGCCTACCTCCTGACTTTTTTCACATGAATGAAGAATAAACTTCTATCTTGTTTAAATAAACTTGTTTGGGGTTTTCTGTACCTAATTCTGACAGATGTCTGAACCTAATTCTAACAGATACTTACAGTCTCCTGATTTTTGCTGACATCAATATTTAGATACACCTCTGTGGAAAATACCTTGAAAATTTAAAAATTCATGAAAAAAAAGTTCTTCAGCACTGACAGCTGGGAAATAGAGCTACTCAAATGCTAGAAACCATGAGAAATTCCTACCAGATTCAGTGGAGGTCAAAACAAAGGACCCTGCCTGGCCTCCCCCCACCCCCAAGGTAGAATACTATCTGTAAGGGAGTTCTGTGACTTTGAGAGAGACAAGAGGAAGAAATCGTAGACTTTAGGGACAACTGGAGAACTTGGAGAGGATGAATTGGAGATGAAGAAGGGTGTAGGGTGATGGAGAAAGCAGCATTTGGAGCTCCCATCCCACCAAGTGACACCAGAATTGAGGTGAGACTTTGGGTGGCTGGATGAACTGAGCAGAAGCCTCTAGAAGCACTGGTGGCAGTGTCCCTGGAAAAGTTATTTCCTGAGGCTGAAATGATCTCAATGGATGCAGCAGGGAGTCGCACGGAGAAGTCTGACCTGCAGATTTGTGAACATGGGCAGTTACATCAAAATGCCAGCTTCTGCAATGGCCGTAGTTACAGAGGAGCAGCTTCCTGGGAGGGCACATTTCTTCACGAATGTGGTGGGGAGCTGCTCAGGAGAGCTGGGTCTGGGAACTTCAGTGCACTGGGAGCAGAGGGCTGACAAAGATGGTAAAGGAACTCTCTTGATTAGTCAGGGAGATCATGCCTGCCCCTGGAAGGAAGCTGCCTTGTAGCTGGTCTGACCTCGGAATAGCAGCTTTGCTAAGAATGCAGAAGAAATTCCCTTCTTCACCCCGCCAGCATTTCCAGACCCCCGTCTCTGTTCCTATGTCCTCCAAGCCCATCACCTTGAAATCTGAACGGTGTCCTCTAGCCGCAAGTCAGGAAGAATCTCCCACCCCATTTCTGAGGGAAATACCAGTCCTGAGTAGACCTTTTACTATTTCAGTATGAGAAACCAGAAAAAAAAATGGATCTTGTGAATAAAGAAATGAGCATATAAAGAATCATAAAGAAATGAGCATATAATTTAGATAATCTGAAAATTCGTAAGGAAATGAGCATACAGTTTGAATCATAGAGAAATGAGCATATAGTTTAAATAATTGGAAGGAAGAACATATTTTGAATGTGTTCCTTTTAGCTTTCCTTTATTGTAAATTTAAATTTTTATCAAAGTAATATATTTAGTAGTAGTTTAAAAGTCAGCTGAAAAACTTATAATGCCGGTCTCCTCTTCCTCGTTGCCAATTCTCAATCCTTGGAGGCAATCATTTATAACTCTTAGTAGCTACCTCCAAATTTAACCAACACATTATGTTGTTAGTTTTTTTAGGTTTAGACATTATTTCCTACTAAAGGAAATAAGATCTTTCCCCCACATCTCTCATTATAATCGTATCAACACTTTATTAACCAGTATTTACATTATTATGGTTATGCAAATAATATCCATAGTTCAGCCACTTTTGTATCGTTTCCTGTCTTGTGCAATTTTTTGTTTTGGCCAGAGTTAATAATTACCTCCTTTCTGTTTGTTTGCTTAATTTTTATATACCCAAAACTAACTTATTGTTAAATTCTCCAAATTAAAAGTAAATCTCCTTATTATAGTCCAAGAGTTTTGGCACATGGCTCCTGGGCACTCCATTCTCCTGCCCCCATCTGGCGTGACTTCTTCTAGGCTTCCTGCAGAGTTGCCATCCTGGGATCTCCCTTTACCGTTTTCCTAGATTTCCCTTAGTCTCTAACTGTCTGGGAGTTCCAGTGTTCTGATTTCCACATTTTCCTCTCTCTTGGTTTATACCTTTGTTTTGATGGAGCACATCCACAAATGGCTTTCTGCAAAAGGAGTGTAGGAGGAACAATTTTTGAGACCTTGCCGGCCTGAAACTATCCTTACTGGGCTTTGACATTTGATTTATAATTTGGCTGGACTTAGGGTTCTGACTTGGAAACAATTGCTGACAGAATTTAGAAGACCTTGATCCTTCATCGTTTAGCTTCCAGTGTTGCTAAGTCAAATGCCATTCTCATTCTCCATCCTTCAAAACAGATCTGTTATTTCTCTTTGGAGACCTTTAGGCTGTTCTCTTGATTTCTTGTATTCTGAAATTTCACAAAGATTTTCCCTGTAGTGGGTCTATTCATTATGACTGGCACTGGAAGTTTTGTGCCGTTTTCTTTACAGAGGGCTAATTTTATTGTATTATTTCTTTGATAATTTCTTGTTCTTCATTATTTTAAAAATTTTCTTCCTTCTAGAATTCCTATTATTTCACTGTTGGACCTCTGGGACCCCTTCTCTGGTTTTATTAATTTTTCCCCTCCTATTGTCTATCTTTTCTGGTGTGTTTACTTTCTGCAGATTTCCTCAGTTATCTTCCATTCTTTTACAACATTTTAATTGTATTGTTCTCTGAAAGTTCCTTTTAAAAATGCCAGCATGTTATTATTTCATGATGCAGAAATCTCTGATTACTTTGAGACTATTAATACTACTTTTTATTTTTAATTTCTAAAACTTTTTTCTGCTTGCTGCATTGTCTTTGTTTCCTCCAAGTGTATTTTATTTGTTTATTTTGGCCTGTCTTTCCTGTAAAGAGACTTTTGTCAAGTGTGTGGTGAACTTTGGCCGTATGTTCATATTCAAAATGAAAATTGGAATTCCTGTGTGCTGGGGCGGGGCCTGTCAGCTGGGGGCCTCTGAGTGTCATTATCTAAAGGTCTTTTTTGGGGGACCATTTCTCGAGAGGAAGCCTCCAATTTCTTACCTGGGTATTGGGGGTCTCTATATGTATTATTTGTCCGGATCCCCGATTCCATTTTCAGAATATCTCACTTCACCCTCAGCTGTGCCTGAGGACCCTGACTCTGGATTCTCACTGGTTTTGTCTCTCCAGGGGGGTGATCTCCCCAGGGAAGGTCCTCTGGGGTTGGATAACATTCTTGGCTGGATAAATGGAAAATCTTTGCAAAGATTTTCAACTATTTCTCCTATTTTAAGCCTTACCTTGCAATTCTGTTTTTAGGAGTACCTGAAATAATCAATTTATGAGCCTTTCTAGGGCTGTGTGCTACACATTATCTTGCTCGTTCAGTTTGTTCTTTTCCTTTAGTCTTAGGTTTCCACTTTTTGAACACACGCACACACACACATACAACTAGGATCGGACTATTCATACAGAAAAGCATATTTAAAAAAATTACTGAAGGAAACAGAAATACATTTTATAAACTATTTTGTGGTCTTTCAAATATTGGAAAAACATGAGTTCCATAAAATAAAACCTGTAAGATGAGATGATAATACAATAAACAGATTTGAAATTGGACTTGGTTTGAAAGGCAAGCAGAAATTTCAAATGTTATGAGAAAAAAAAAGAACTATTTTAAAGTAAACGTTTAAGAACGGAGATTAAATATGCCAGAGGAGTATAGAAATGACACCAGGGTAAATCAAATCAAGGGTATAGAATATATGCTTGATAAAAATCTCCCGGAACGCAGAGGTAACTGACAAAGAAATAAGGACATTCGGAGATGAGGTAAGTAATTTGGAGGATAAATTACTGAGATCCTGCTTATAGAGAATGAGAGTTACTGAAGAGGATGTCAGAATAAATACAAGGGAAGCAATATTCCAAAAAATTGAATAGCACTTGGCTGGGCTGGTGAATTAAGTTCTGGCTTTGTAAACTGAATGAGCTCAACAAATCTCAGAAAATATGAATGATAATAACTCAACAAATAGATGTATTCTGGTGAAAGTCTTAAACTTCAAGAGGGAAAAAACCAATCTGACATGCCGCTAAGCAGTAAAGGCTGGTCATCTACAAAAGAAAAAACCAAAACAAACCCAAAACTTGCAGCCTCAGATTTTTCTCTGCAATCGGAAGCACAAGAAGACTACAAAGTGATTTCCTGAATTTTAAATGGGAAAAAAGATTGTTAATGAAGATTTCTATAGTGAGGTTTTATTCACATACAATGTAATAGAAACATTTTATTGGATAAACAAGGACTCACAATGCAAAACTTACATGTATACTTTCTTTTAAAAATATACACAAAATTTTCCTAACAACTAAGAGATGAATACACACACACACACGAACACACACAAGCATAGCAAAGTAATGAAATATAGAAAGATGAGGGCTATTATCATAAACATATCAATCTTAATAATGGTAAATTAAGGAAACAATAAAATGTTAATAATTCTAAAAAATATGTATATTTTAAAGTAAGAATAATTATTTGAAAGCAAGAAACTCAGCCTCAGATCCTAGATTACATCACAAAAACTGGTAGGAAAAAGTAACAGTTGTCATTTTCTCATCTAAGGAATGTGTTTCTATCTAAAGTTAAAAGTTAGAGGAAAATAAATTTTCATACACGGTTGGAAAATATAACAACAAGTGGGAGGTTAATTTCCTATAAATAACTAGAGAGGTGAGAGGGAGAAATATAATTTGAATAAAATAGATAGAAAACAAATGAAACATCAAGGATGGATTGAAAAAACAGAAGGCATAAAAAAAAGACAGAAGAAGGAAACCGTAAGGGAACATGTGCTTTGCTGAAAAACTGTGCCACGTCTCCAGACAGCACACCCCTCCAGGTTATCTAACTCTAGCCTCTCATTTTCTTCGAGTTATTTCACAGCTGTAACTTGTAGGTGACTGACAGCAATGCAAATTAATTCTTGCCTATAAACATGAAATTCTGTCCTGACCTGGTCAGTTGAACTACCTCTCCACGTGGCCCCCCAAAACCAGTTTGCCTCTGTTTGCACACTCATGTCAATGTTCCTGATCTGTAAATGTGTCTGTTCTTCAGATTCTCTTTTGAACTGGTTGTGACATCTCTCTGGTTCCCTCATGAGTTAACTGACATCTTTAACACGTTCATTTCTACTTTTGTACGGTAGTCACATTTGAACTTTTTTGGAAATTTTTCTTTTAGCAAAACTGATCAGTTCTGATTAGTATAAATGGGCTAACTCCTGAGCAGAAGAGAAACAAAGATATCAGACATAAGCAACATAATAGCAGTTTTGCTGTATTATAGGAACTCAAAAAGATTTTTAAAAAAAGTTTGGCAACAATATATTGGGCAAGTTCAGACACAAAAAACAAGGTTAGAAATATTAGTATATGACTAAGTAGAATTTATGTCAAGTAATAATAAATAGGGTAAAGAAAGTCAATGTAAGTATTTGAAACGGTAATCTGCAGTGAATTTGTAATAGGTTCTGAATATATCACTGAAATTGATAATGCAGAAAATGTAAACAAGGAGAAATTTTTAGGTCCAAAAGTAGTAAGAATCTCTGTTAGGCCTCTCGTTTCTACTTGACACGTAGAGCAGGTGAAATAAATAAATAAATAAACGATGGTCCAAGCAATATAATTGGCAATATTGATTTATTGGTCATATATTGAACTTTGCATTTTATAAGTGGGTATTCGACACAGCCATGAAGGTTGCCCTCTTCCCGAATTGGTTTGCAGTCTCAGAATGTTTGATGTGGCCAGAAAAACAGACCATTAATTTCATTAAAATAAAAGAGAGAAGAATATACTTAACAGACATTCTCATCATATCCTTGGATCTTACTGTGTCCTTTCGTCTTTAACTCATTCAGCTTCACCCCCATTGAAACCTGCCAAAATGATTGATAGACTGATAAGTAAATACAAGAGGTATTGCTTGGGGAAAAAAACAGAAAATAGATGAACCCCTAGATAATCTAATAAAAAGTAAAACAGAAAATAATACGACCATGCATGCATTTATTTCTTATTTAATTAAAAATAAAGAAAAGTGATATGTACAGCGATTTATGCAAAAGAAGGTATGGTAGAGCCACTAGTTATAAATTACAAAATTGGGGCAATCTAAATGTTCAAGAATAGGCTATTGTATCATATTACATTTCTTATATTTTATATTTATTTAATCAAATTCTATCCTGCCATTAAGAAAAATACTGTAGGGACATTCTTAGTACCACAGAAAATGCTCACAGTATGCTACTAAGTGGAAACAATCGATTGCAGACAAAAAGCAGAGTATAATTTTATACTCATAAAAAGTACAAATATTTGTATAAAATGTATGAAAAAACACATTTCAAAATATTACAAATCTACTTTTTTCTGAGTGAAGATTAGAGATTAAAAATTTTTTTCCTTATGCTCAGCTGTATATTCTAACTTCAAACAATAAAGACATAAGACGAAAAAGTTTAAAATTTTGATATCTGTTTTAGAAACGTCCTCTGTTTTCTCCCTGCCCCACTCTCCTTTCCCTAGAAGTTTGCCCAGGTGGCTCATAAATGAGTGAGCAGGCACCATGGCATCCTTGGGCAGGCAACAGCTGATGCGGCCAGAGGTACACACCTGTCTCAAACTGGGCTCTTTAGATCCTCTCTTCTGAGAGTTTCAAATTGGGATTCAGAATCAGCTGTCAGTTAACTGTGGGAACAAGAATCATACAAACAGACAAACCTGGAGAGCTGGGGGCTGTCATTTAAGTGTGGCCATTAAGACATCACCTGCACTAAGCCAGCAGGAGTGTCAGTTTGCAAAGAGAATAATCAATGATAAGAACAATGTATGCCATTTACTGCATGCTCGTCATGTGACAGGCAGTCTTCTAGCACTCTATGTGAATGAACTCTTTCATAGGCGCGTTGACCCTTTAAGGTAGATACTATCATTTTCCTCATTTTATGTAAGGAAACCGAGGAACAGGGAGATGAGAAGAATTGAAGAACAGAGCAGAGGGCAGGGAGATGAACGATCATGTGGCCTTAGAGAGTCAGAGAAGAGTGGCTCCCTTGGCCTCAGGGCTTTGAGGTCCTAGTTCTAGACTCTTGTGGGGCCTGGTTGTATTTCCTGCCATCTGTTTCCAAGAGATTACCCTGACTTCTTAAGTAAACTCCTTGTCCTTCACAAGCTCAAGAGGATAACAGTTTCTTGCAGTCTACCAACCCATGGCTAAGAGGGAATAAATGCTGTGGAGGATTACGTATAAACCATCTTTGATATCTTTAAATTCTTTTCATGTTATTTTTGAATCCAGTCCAATAGTGGAATAAAATATTGCTGGAATTCATCATGTACAACTTTTTTCAGTAAGTGACATCTATTCTCCCAACTCACAAATAATTTTAGAAATTATTAAAAATATGCCCATGAAGGAGGAGGTGCTTATTGAAAAACAGTCCTTGAGCGATTGGGGAAATTTCGAGGTCCTCTTTATCCTCCCTACAAAGGGCATATTTCTGTAAATGTTTACAAACAATTTCTGGGAGAGTCCATGTATTTTAGTGTGGCTACTAACTTCTGGGTTAGAGGCTGTTGATTTTTTTTTTAAATTACATTCTCCCTAGTTTACATGTTGGTACAGTTTTGAGTCAACTTCATCTAAGCCGATTGTCGAATGTTCTAATGTAACCACCTCCTAGACTAGCTTTGTCAGTCTCTGGATGCAAGACAATTGGAGCGGGCCAGAGAACATTCCTGGGAAAGAAATACAGAGACAGGAGCCTCAGTGACGTTTAGTGGCAACAAAAGTACTTTTGTTAGGTGTGAAACCCGGATAAGAAACTTCCTTCTCTGAGATTCGACACTGGAACTCTTTTTTTCCTAGATTTTCGAATTTACTGGGTTGTGAAGAGGTTTTCTGAAAAAATGAAAGGTTTTCTTTCTCGAGGTAACTTATGTTTCAGAGTGGTGAAATTATTCAAAAATTATTGAAAAACTATAGAGATTTGCCTTGGAGCTATAGCATGCGTTTTTCCTCCTCTCTTGGTGTAGTAATGACTGTGTAAAACAAGTAGATGGCTATTCTTACTTAGAAGACTCAGAGAAAATTCAGTGGCCAAATATATAGACGAAAAGAGAAGCGTTCAGTTAATCATCTGGATGTTTTGTCTATGTGAGGGAAAATCTGTGGATGTTCCCAAATATTTGAAAAAAATATTTGGGAACATCCAGATGCTTGGCCTTATGCAACTCAAACATCCAGATGTTTGACCAAATTTCCCCCTTTTCCAACCGGATGTTTCGGAATCAAGTAGACCCAGCCATGGCCACAGTCATTCCAAATTGTTAACTAATGTCAAGGAAAATGATTTGAGGGGAAAACATGGCACACCAAAGTGTGAATGTTATAGATGATCATAAACATTAAGCATGAGAAAAAAGAAGGAGGGGATTACACTGTTGACCAATCAGGTTGAGTCATCACTAATATAAATTGTCATCAGTAATATTCTCTTGTGGAAGGTCTAATAATTAGGAATAATAAACATAAGATGGTGGGCCTTACTGATTAAAAGGAAACCAGTAGCACTTGCAGTGTTTACAAAACTTGAAAGATGTGGAGAGGGACATCCTCTGCTTTGAAATAAATTGAAAATTTTAGACTTCATGGAGAGAGGTTAGGAGAGTTCAGTTTTCCTCCTCTTATTTTATTGGGCTCTGTCTAATGTGACCTGAAGTGTCTCAGATTGCAATGTTCTTAAACTTGTGGGAATCAGCCTAATAAAAATACTGTAAAGAAATACAGCTCATCCCCCAGCTGTGGGCCGGCTGTGTAGATTAGCATGATGCGGGAGTTCAGGTTAGTCTCCAGAAAGCAGCTTCCATTTTCTACATGGCAGTAACATGAACTTGAATGGAGGCGTTAAATGAGAAGGCAATGTTTCAATTCTGATTAAGATTCTAAAATCTGATTTTTAGCCAACTTGTTGTTGGCGAAGAACAGCAATGCCATAAATAAAATAGCCACAGATGGGTCTGGATATCTGTTATGAACAACCATCAAGAAAATGCTTTTATTTTAATTGATACTGAACAAGAGCAGTATTCAGCCAAGACCTTATTGCTAGTCCTGTTGTAATTATTTTTTTAACCAGTTCACCACTGCATTCCAGGGGAATGTCAAGACCTCCAACAGAGGTGCCTGGTACTATGTCTGCACCTGATATGTGTTTGGTTTTGCATACCATGCCTGAAATTGTTCAAGAAATTAATCTCTTTTTTTTACTCGCAAAAGCATAGCTTGTTGGAAAGGAACCTAGATGTGGTCTGGGATTCTTTTTTAAAGTTAACAATCTTCAGAGATCCTGACCTTGGGTTGAAGTCAGGAATAATGTGGGCTGTCATGTTTGCAGGATGGGAATGACTGTTTCAAAGCCAAGGCTGACTTTCCAAGGAATTTATCTGGAGAATGGAGAAAGAAGATGCAGACCTCAAAATCTAAAGAAGCATTTCACATTTTTAATTGCTTTCTGAAGAATTAAATTCTGGTTTAATTTGAGAAAGCATCTCAAAGATTCTTCATACTAGAGCAAAAGTTACACAAGTATGATTTAATTGAAAGATATATACGTATTTCAAAAAATACATATATTTTCATACCAGTAATAACACTCAGCATTGTCTGATAGAAAACATGACCATGGTTCTGAAAATGCTTTCACTGGGGGGGGGGGGAGGAAATATAATTTCTATACAAATTGTATGGAACCAAGTGAGGAGCTAGCCATGATTTCTTCCTCTGATGAGAATGATATTTTGCACCTTTGTATGAGAACTAACTGGAAAAATTTCCTACAATGGAATGTTCAGAAGTGTTATAGGAGAATTGGAAATGATCAGTGTCAATTAGGGAGACCATGGACATCATTGGGAATGCACACAGTATTAAGATGGATAAGAGCAAACTAGAGGCAGATGGTTGGGTGAGATCGGGGCTCTGTCTCTTCTGGCTGTCCGACCTCATGCAAGATACATAACCCCTCTATGCCTCAGTTTCCTCATCTGCAAAATGCGGATTATAGTAATAGTCCTCTTGCCTTGGTTTGTAGCCAGGATTAAATAAGGGAGTAAATGGAAAGCTCTTAGATCAGTGCCTCGTATGTAAGTAAGCTTTGTAGCCAAAGGACATGAACCAAAGAGCATTGAATCAAAAGGTACAGGAAGATCTGAGATGATAATGGGAACTGAAGTCATATGATGAGATACTGCGATCAGAAATAAAATGAGACATGTTTTGACACTTAATGACATTCTAAAAGATTGGGCAGCAGCAAGATGTACACATGTCTGCAGAAAATGTGGTCGGGAGGTGGGGGTTGGGCAAGGGAGATCAATCTCACAGCTTTCAATTAGGATCCTGTGGGCGGGGAAGAAGACTGGAGTTTGCAGGGAAGGAACTGGCTGATATTATTATTATTTTTTTGATGCAGCGTTCCAGAAAACATAATCAATGGCACCCGTCCAGTTCCCATTTAGTAACCAAAGAACTAGCTGCAGCTGTTTTTTATGCCTGGTGGTGCCAGTTTGATAGTGTATAATCATATTTGCATAAAGATAAAAAGGAAGGTGTTATAGAACACAGTTAAGCCTATGGTTTCACCATGAATTAAAGGTAATTTCAGACTAATTAGGTACAATTTGTTAAGGAATTCTTCCCAGCAATGATGACTCTGATTTTGTAATTATAGGACAATGCTTACTGTGGCTTTCCAGGCAGGAGAAAGCACACCCGAGGGGGTCGTGTCCCACACTAGGCAGATCTAATGGTGCCACAAAAGACAGGTGTTTTGTCAGATTTCAGCCACACACTTTCACACCTGCAGCGCATTAACTACAGCAGCAATGTTAATGAAGACCAGGTGCCTGTTCTCCAACTTAAATGAGGAACTGGCATGAGGCTTGCTGTTTGCTACCTGACGCCTTCCTCGGTGTCTCTGAAACTGGCCTTCTAGTTCCCTGGTAAGCTGAGTGCGTGAATAGGCTTTGGGTGGTTTTGCCCTGGTCTTTGGGAGTGGGAGGATGGACGTATTGAAATACTGGCCTTTGCATTATGGCTGTTACCTCTTTACCCACCCCGTGAACTGCCCATCAATTCTCACCCTAAAATAGTGGGAACAAGTCTCCTAGCACAATCTCTCCAGGCTTTCTGTGTTACCACCCCTTTTGTGCAGAGTTCAGCCTCTGAGCCTCCTGAAAAGAGCTGAGCTGCACAATCTACAAAATGGATTTCTGGAAAGTGCTGTGTTATCAGCTGCTACCAGGAAAAGTTTGATTGTAGCTACTTGAGTCTTTTCAAACTTGAAGTTTTGCCATCCACTCCGGAAATGAGTAATGGAGGCCTTGTGCAAGCGTTTTCATTTTAATAAAACACAAGGTTTTCATTGTGTGGGCTACGTCGTTGTAATGCTCTCTGTTACGAAATACAAAATCTTTCTCTCCCTCCCTTAAAAAAGAAAAACCTCTGTGGTGGAGCTTTTCCCTCTTTTTTCCTTCTTTCTTTTGTTTCTCCACCTTGAGTTGCAGTTGTCTGCTCCCTGCCATTTCCAGCAGTTACCTGAAAAGTTACTGTCGTCTCAAAAAACCCCCCAAAAACCACACACCGGAATTGAAGGTGGGGAAAAGAATGGGCAGGTCTAGTTCTCAGCAGCGGGAGTATAATTATCAGACTCATTAGCAGTGACTTCTGGCTCATGAGAGTCCCCCGAACAAAACAGTCAGCCTCTTTACCCTGGGAGATGGAAGGACGGACAACATTAAAATCTTTGACACTGTGTTCAAACTCCCAGCCCTAATTAAGTTAGAAAAGAACAGAATCACAGACTTTGAGAGTAGCAGATGTAAATCTTGGAGTGAGAAGGACCTCTCAAGTCTAGAGTTCTTTAACTCTTAAACCCCTGAAAGCGAATGCATGGGCACCCCAAGGCAAATCTGTAGAAACCGACTGTTGAAGTGACCTGCTGGTAACAGAGATCCAAGTCATTCATTCCATGTGATTTTGCACTGTTTTTCAAGGTACATTCATAGTGAGCTTGAGAGAGTTTTTTCCAAAGGCACCCCAGAGTTACCAGTATGGCTGGGTGAGGGGGCCTTTCCCTCTCTGCATTCCCCAACCGTAATGAAAGCAATTTGATGTTTCAATTTATTTATTTATAAGATTTTTATTTATTTTTTGAGCAGTTTTAGGTTCACAGCAAAATTGAGGGGAAGCTACAGAGCTTTCCCATGTACCCTCTGCTCCCACACGTCCATAGCCTCTCATTATCGACATCACCACCAGAGTGGAACATTTGTTACCATTCACGAGCCTACATTGACACATCATAATCACCTAAAGTGCATAGTTTACATTCTGGTTCATTCTTGGTGTTGGACAGTCTATGGGTTTGGACAAATATATGATATGTACCCACAATTATAGTACCATACAGAGTGGTTTATCTTAAAAATCCTCCATGCTCTGCCTATTCGTCCCTCACCTCCAACCCCTCCAAACCACTGATCTCTTCATTGTCTCCATAGTTTTGCTTTTTTTCCAGAATGTCATATAGTTGGGATCACACAGTATGTTGACTTTTCAGACTGGCTTCTTTCCCTTAGTAATGTGAATTTAAGTTTCCTGTATGTCTTTCCATGAGTTGATAGCTCATTTATTTTTAGCATTGAATAATATTCCATTGTCTGCATATGCCACAGTTTATCCACTCACCTACTGAAGGACATCTTGGTTGCTTCCAAGTTATAGCAATTATGAATGAACCTGCTATAAACATCAGTGTGCTGTGCAGGTTTTTGTGTAGATATAAGTTTTTAACTCCTTTGCATAAATACCAAGGAGCACAATTGCTAGATTGTATGGTAAGAGTGTGCTTAGTTTAGTAAGACTTCCAAGCCGTCTTCCTAAGTTTTTTTTCCTCTTTTTCTTTGTTTCACCAATTTGAGCTGCTGTTGTCTCTCCCTGCAATTTCTAACAGTTATGTGAAAAATTAATATTGTCTAAAAAAAAAAGCGGACCTCAAGATAGGGGGAACAGATTGGTGGTTGCCGGACACAGGTAGGGGTGGGGTGGATGGGGTGGGAGTGGGGTGGTAAAATGGGTGAAGGTGGTTAAAAGTAAAAGTCTATACCATTTTGCAGTCTCACTAGGAATTAATGAGATTTTCTGTGGTTCCACATCCTTACCTGTATTTGGCACTGTCAGTTTATTTCCTTTTCTTGTCTTATTGCATTAGTTAGGCCTTTCAGTACAATGTTTAAAAGGAGTGGTGAGAGAGGACGTCCTTGTCTTGTTCTTTTCAATTAATTTTATTGATTTGGTATCCATCAAATATTTACTATGAAGAATATTTGTAGTTACCAAAGAATAGTTTGAAAACGCTCTTATGGCAGAAAACCCTTGGGCCTCTATTGAGTTCTCAACTATATGAGCAAATTCAAATGCTTCTTCTGGACAGTGTTGATTGTGTGTGCAGATTCTCTTGAAGGCTATCTCTGTGCAAAGGTGCTGAGGCCTTCCCATAGGTGAGAAATCAAATCATGGTTTTAGTGTTTCCAGAAAGCCTAGTATCTTAAGAAAATGAATCAAGTTTCAATTAATGCTACTGAGAGTTGGGATTACAGGTACTCACCAGAGAGCTCAATTTCAAATTAACTGCTCCTCAATCTTATTGAAAGTCCAATTCAGTCCATTTATATTGGAGAGATTGCCTCAGGCCTTGCTACTCAATGTGAGGTCTGTGGACCAGGTGTGGTGACCTAACTTGGGAGCTTGTTAGAAGTGCTGAATCTCAGCCCGACTCAGCCTTCCTAAATCAGAATCTGCATTTTCAACAAGTTCATCTGTTGTTGACTCAAATGGTTGACTCATTTGCCTATTAAATTTTGACCAGCATTGGTCTAGGAAATGCTGTAACCATGTATTCCCCTGGATCAGAAAATTTTAACTTGGGATCATTTTGATCCACAAATATGCATTAAGTTTATAAACTCCCTGCAATTGAAGGTAAAATTGAATCTGTGTGAGGGGATATGTGTTGTGTTTGCAACCATAGGTCCATTTTTTTTAGTAAAGAGAGTTCATAACTTTTCAGCTTTAAAAATTTTACAAACTATACAAACAAAAAATTACTTCTTTAGATTGGCAAGCACTACTCCTATGCGGGGTCAGAACTCCAGATTTAGAAATGCTATCATCAAATTGAATTGAATTGAATTGAATTTTCTCAGCTTCTGTTGAGTGTAGGTAAAATGAAATCACTTTTGTATCTTCGGCAAACACCCGTTCAAGTTTGCCACAGTGGAGTCCAATATCATTTATTAGAATTTTAGTGAACTAACGAAAAGTTCCCAATTAAATATAATACTTCTTTTTGTCAGACCATGAGTGCAACACAATTCACTGTTCCATCTCTGCCCCTCCTCTTTATTTATTTTTAATGTTGCATGTTGGGAAGAATCTCAGACCTAAATATGGCACTCACGTATAAAACTCTCCAAAGGGAAAATTTCTGGAACAGATCTGTAAAATAGTTAATGAGTACGGCACAGAGGACAAGAAGGAGCATCAGGATGGGAAAGTAAAAGGAGGGTATGGAACCCAGAGAACTAAGAACTAAACTGCGACCCTAAGGAGAGTTTTGTTTTCTGTGTCTTTTTTGCTTTTCTTTGCCTCATGTTAAGTACAGTGCCTGGTAATAGATGCTTGGTAAATGTCTTTTGCCAAACAGACCAACCAATTTAACAAATACTTATTGAATGCCAGCTATGTGGTAATGTGGAATTGTAATCAAGAAAAGAGAAGTCTTAAGTCAGTCTGTCTGGGTTCCAGTTCCAGCTCCATCACTCAAAGCTACGTGACTTTTGGTAAATTTCTTATCCTCCCTGTGTCTAGGTGTTGTTCAGATAAAAATATAGATAAAATGATAACCAGCCCATAAGGCTGTTATGAGGGTTACTTTAGTTATTGCTTGTAAATTCTTAAAACAGTGGCTAGCACATAGCAAGCACTCAATAAACAGTGATTATTGCTATGTGCCTGACACTTTTCTAGGCTCTAGGGAAATGGTGACAAGAAAAACACCATCCCAGCTCTAATAGGTCTTTTATCAGGAGAAAATAGACATTTAATAATTAATTTTACAATTAGTTACTTTCAACTGGGATGCATAGTGTGAATGGAGGAGTACAAGGCGCCTTTAGGAAGACCTGGCCAGAGATGGGAGGTCAAGAAGGCTTCCCTGCAGAAGTGAGTTTCCGTGAAGGGGAATAGGGAAATGGAGAGAGATCCAGGTCCAGTGGGGTGGTCCTCCCCAGATCCAGCCCAGCGAGGGTTGTACAAAGGGGATGAGATGAAGCTGATGAGGTAGAAGGGCCTGGATCATGCAGTGCATTGTGAAGGCTTTTGGCCTTTAGTCTAAGAACTATGAGGTGCCCAAAAAGGGTTACCATCAAGGGTGTGAGATAAGTGAGTTTTAATTTTTGATATATCACTTTCGACCCATTCTCCACATGCCTATTGGAGTGATATAAGAGCGAATGTTGAGGGACCAGTTAGAAAGCATTTACAGTAGGACATGAAAGAATTGATTGTAACTTGTGTAGGATTGGCAGGGAAAGATAAGGAGAAGTGGATGAACTAGGGAAATATTTAGGTAAAGTTAGGATGGCTAGGTGGTTGATGGATTCCTGATTGAATTGTATTGTCTTTTCCTTTGTTTCTTCCTTCAAGATAATAAGAGAAATTAAATTCTAGATTTTCTCTTCAATCTATAGACACGGACCCATCCACTCTCACAGATTTTCCTGTGCCTTGTTTAGGACCCTGTCGGTACTCTCATAGATCCATATACAATTCATATCACATATACCTTCCCCTTGTAAGACCACTCCTGTTTATTTCAGAAGGAAATTCACCTATGCTTATAAGACAAAGGTTCTATTGTTCTCTGTTGACAGTTTTAAAAAGCTTTTGAAGTTCTTTGAGGTGTGTTGGGTGGGGCTGGGTAAATCCTTACCTTTGCTTTCCTTAGTTAGAAGGAATACAAAGTGCAATATAATCTGACGGCTGTGATGTACAAACTTCCTGGTCCCCCGCCTTAAACTCTGACCAGGTGGTGATGGGGAGTAACTGACACCATGTGCGTAAAATCATTACTCTTGTTTTCTGTTGGGACGCAAGCAGCAAAGATCCTAGGTATCTGGAATCTCTAGTTTCTTGCTTTCTCCAAAGATTTTGGCATATTTAATCTTAATCCAGGCCTTCCTCTTCTTTATCTCCTCCTGGAGGGGATGGCATTATAACAGTTGTTATTTCCCCCCAATGAAAAAAGCTATGGTTCTAGTTAAAGGAGGAACTCAAACTTATCAAGTAGGTTGTAATGTTAAGAGTAAGAAAATAGCAATTATAAATGATTGTTAGAGAGGCTACCATTCATTGACCACCTACTAGTGCCTGCAACCACCTTTGGAGTATTATTCCCAGTTTCCTGAGAAACCAAGGCAATATATTGTTTGTGTTGGCTCTGATCCTAAAGCAACACCTATTCCTTGCCTTTGTAGGATCCTGCTGGCTGTTCCACGCTTTTCATCAGAATCCTGTTCCTCTTGTGTTTCTACCAAGAATTGTCTGTTCTTAAATACCATTTGTTTCCACTCTTTCTCCTTCAGACCACTTTCTTCTGTCCTTTATCTTATTCCCATTTGCCCTTCTCTTTAAGGTGATGGCCAAGAAATCAGAGAAAGGAATATGGCAAAAGTATGGATGTCTTTCTTTTCTTTTGCCTGGGGATTGTCTGGCAATAGAGTGAAGGAACCCCCGGATGTGTCTCTAACAGGCAGATGGTCCAGCACCTTGGGATGCACAGGATGGCAACAACGTTTTTCAGACCCCATTAGATGAGGCCCTGTGGGTGGTACCAACTGGTCAATATGCAGAGTTGGTCATAGCTCAACAATCTGTATTTTTTTTTGAAGAAGAAGAAAATAAGGTGCAGGCCTTAGGCTTCTGGCCCTCTCCCAGACCAGGTTTGCACACTCCTGAAGTCTGAGCTGAATTCTGCCATCTCTCCAGTAACACTTAATTGTTTTTAATTATCCCTCCACTGAAGCTGAACCATCCCTCATCCAGGTCACAGCACAGAACACGGCTCATGAGTTTTACGAGCCACCTTGTGTATCCCAACCATGTGTGCAGCCACCTTTCCCAACTGTGAGCAATCCATCAGGCAGATACTTCTGCCCCTGATAGAGTCTGGATGCTCAGAGCAGGAGTGGGCTGTTCTTGGTACCAGTGTGTTGACTACCATTGCACCAGGAAGCTGGGCTAAGGCTTGAATTTCCCAACTCAAGATTGCACACGAGTTGAACTTTGAAAGGGTCTTCCTTTTATTCGCCTAAGAAGGTCATCCCACTTGACAAAACTAGAGGAGATTGAGATTCCCTAAGCCCAGTTCTTCCTCTGCTAAGCTCTGAGTCCTCATTCTGAATTTCTGGGGAGATCTCAGGTACCAGGCATGAGTCTTCTTCTGAACTCTGTAAATACTTGTAGAATAAATAAAAAGCCCAATATTTATGAGTGGGTTGCATAGCGAGGGTCCTTATTTATAAGTGGATTTGGCAGAAACCTATAAGATCCAAAATGTATTTCCTACTAGCCCTGCTGAGCCTCTGAGATATCCTCATTCATTCCTCAGTCTTTATGAGTAAAGCTTGGAGAAGACAGGTGGAGGGTTACCAGCCACAGGAGCTAAAAGGCGTAATTCTGAGATTTTGACTTTTGTACTTTAATCTTCTGGATTGACCATGAGGCACCCAGGAATATGCAGGTGTCATCTGGAAAGGAAACTAGGCAAAGACAGAACTGATGGACGCACCTCCCCTCAAATAAGCTGATTAGATTAGATAGTTGGCTCACATAGACCCAGATAAGAATATCACTTCAAGGGGGGTAGAGTATCATAGATGTGAAGCAAGATGGCTTTTGGAGGGCCCTGAATGAATGCATTTTTATTGTTCTAATCTAGTATTTACATAATATTCACTGCTATTGTTTGCAAGTGATACTGCTTTTCATTCAATAGTGATGAAAAGTTTCCATTAAAAATGCATATATTTAAGTTAAAAAAGGGCGAATCAGTAAAAGAAAAATGTTAAGTAAATAATGTCGTCAGTGATAACTGGAAATGTCAAAGTCATGAAAGATGGTATATACGTGATAGAATTTTGGGAAACATTGGGATGGAAGATGGGGAGCTTTGAACAAGAAGGAAGCCCTGGGGAGGTGTGGGTGGTAGGGCAGCCAGTGGAGGGTGTGGGGTGGGAATGAAGAGCAGCAGAGAGGTATCTACACCTGCCATCACAAGGGCGGCCAAGGGAGGCCCCAGGAGACTGATGTCTGCCAGCGTGTTCTCCTCTCATAGAGTAGCATTGGCTTCACAGGGGAGGGGAGCCTGGTGAGGCAGGCCTGGTGTGATGAGAGAAAGCCCCACTCTCCTTGACACCCAGCTCATAGAGAAGATGTCTGCACCAGCCCTGATGGCACAGGCCCCAGGATTCTTCCAGCTGACGGTTTTGGCACCCTTTCCTCCACTTCACCGTCACTTGTCCTTTTTCATTTCCACCAGAGGTAGAGAGAGTCCTCAAGGCCTTGAGTACTTCAGATAAACTGATTTTGACACTGAAATTGCTCTTTGCTCAGCAGTGAATGTCCTCATCCGCTGGAAATAAGGCTCATTCTAACTTGCCCGTTTTGTCCTTCCAAATGTCACAGGGAAGAAGGAGGGGACTTGGCAGAAGAATGTATCTAGTTTTCACAGCAGCATCCCCAAGCCGTGGTTCCTCTGCCTGTACGAGCCATGGGAGTGTCCTCTGTCTTCGACTCCACATGCATCTGTGGGAGTGAGTGGGTGAGGCTGTGGGGATGGGTGCGGGTGTGGGTGTGTGTTTGTGTAAAGGGTGAAAAAGAATCTTTGCTGGAATAAAGAAAGGAATGCAACAGGGATCAGTTAGACAGCCAAACGGAGGGAGCGGGGGGAAGGGAGGCCTCCAGCCAACTCCCTTCCAAACTAGTAAATGCGAACTGCAGCAGGAGGCTGACCTTTTACTGTAACCGATGTCAGCTGCAAGTTGTAACCTCATGCCATTAATTATAAGCCAGGATACCTCTGGCGGGCTCTCCTATTGGCCTTGTTCTCCCGCTTTCTCCCTCCCCACCAGTTCCCTCCTCATCCGCACCCCACAGAAAGGCTCAGGTTGCAGGCTGCACTCGGAGATGAAATGCTTTTTAAAATAATGGGTCTTATAAAGCCAGAGTCCATGCTATGCATTTAGGTTTTTTGCAAAAGGGGTTTTCTTGTTTTGGAGACTGAGATGGTCTAAGAAGGCCCCCCCTTTTTTTTTTTAAGTTTAGTGAAAACTTAGACAAACAGGATCCATAGCAAAAAAAGTAAAACATTTATCAACTGAGTGTGGAATGTAATAAAGCATCCCTTTTTCTCCTTTTGGAAAAAGTTTGCAAGCATTTTGTTGCGTGATTGGGAGCCTAGAAAAAAATATATAAACATAGACCTGAAAAATTAATGTAATCCAGAGCATTCTGTGCACAAGACAGGAAAGAAACTTGGGTAATAAGTGCGAGAAGAACTTTAAAATTCTGGGCCCTTCTTTCTGTTCCATTTCTCGTGAGACTTTATTGATAAATCAATATTCACTTTGAGAATCTTTGGTTTTCAATTCAATGGAAAGAATGAAAAACTAGAGATATTTTATGCAGATAGTGCTGGCTTCATGGGCATGTGACATGAGCAGTTGTACATGGTCCTGTGCTTAGAAGAGCCTTGCACTTGGTTTAATGCTCTGCTGTCACCATCTTGACGGGCTTAAGCAAGGGGCTCTAAGTTTTCATTTTATACGTCATGCAGCCGTTCCTGTATGGGGGCATTGGAGGGTAAAGAATATGAAAGGTAGGTGGAGCCAATACCAAACTTTGATAAGTTGATGTCTCCTGGGCCAATATTATTTCTGGAAATAGTTCTAACTTTGAATGAAATAAATATATGCTGAGGCTTGTCTTCCCCTTAAAAGCTAAAGTTGTGCAATTATCTCAGCAATTTTTGTTACTCTAAATAATTAACCCGTAGTGCGATTTTCCATAGTTTGTTTTGTTTTCTTGGTCCAAAGCCTTTTAATATTTTCCTATTTTAGTTCATCAGATCATTCATTACACAAACATTTGATATGATCAGAGTGCTATTTTAAAATTCCATGGAGGTAGCAAAGATGAAAACATAGCCACGCCCTCAAGTAGGTTTCTCTCTATGGAGAATGAAACATTAAAAAACAACAAAACAAAAAACACATAACAAAGCTTGAAAAAAAATGCATTAATTGAGATACAACAAAGTGTTTTAGGAGAGCCAAGGAAGGAAAAATAATTCTGATTGGGAGGATGAGGGAAGGTAATGAAGATCCATCTGTCCATCTATCTGTCCCTCCATCTATCCATCCAATTTCAACTTACAGAGGAGAGACCAAAGGATATTCTGGGAGAGAACAATGACTAAAAGAGGTGGCGATGGGAGAACAATTGGCTTAAGTAACAATGGCTCAAGCAAAGTGACTAGTGTTTGAGATACAGACAGGTGGGAGATGATGTTGGAAAGAAGGCTGAGGCCAACTGTGGTGTGGGTAGTTGTTTAGTGGCAAGTGCTAATGGAGGGGAGGAATGCTCATATAGGTCAGCTAGCTTTATACAGGAAGAAAATGTGCCGTAGAAACCATAACTCGAGCGTTACCGGGTAATTGAGATTATGAGCCAAAGGGACCACGCAGAGAAAGTGGAAGTCCTGATACAGAGTTACAGTACATTCCCTAAGAGTGGGGGTCAGTCCTCAGTGTAGTCCTCCTGGGAAGAGGAGAAGGAAGAACGTCATGGTTCCTTTGTAGTCTTAATATGATGTTCAGTTTGGGACTTTTCCACAGGTGAACAAAACTTGGGAAATGTCCTTCAACATCTCCGCCGTTGGTCAGCTGTTTTTCTGTGTCTTGGAAATAACGTTCCACCTTCCATCTGAGTGGTCATGACAGGAATATGTAAAAAACATAAGAAAATGCTTACAGTTGGAAAAATAGCAGTGTACGAACTGCATATACAATGTTTAATTTTGTATATAAAAATAGATAGATGGATGGAGACATGGATGGATTTACGCTGGTATGAAACATACCAACATTTTAACAGCAACATTATCTTTGCAGGCTGAGATTATGGGTGATTTTTACTTTTTAAAAATGTTTAAAATTTGTAGAAAAAGAATGCATGCTGCTGTGGGTGGATTAAAATCCCCGTTTTTTTTTTTTTTTTCATGGATGTGTATAGCATTAAACCCATCCTCAAAATGAATTATTACTTCAAGTATTTTATGATGATGCAAAGTGTCCATTCTGAATCTTCAGTGTCATGTGGTGCACTGGGAGTGGGATTCTGTTTCTTAGGAAGACCAATAGGTACGATGTTGAGAATCTGATATTGCTTGACCTAGTGTAGGGATGTGCCCAGAATTGGGATTTTTGGGGGGACATTATTTGTCCTACCTTTAGTTTCAGGAAAATAATTCACAGAGTCCACATTGACAGTAGGATTTCAGGTTGTAAAAATCTCCTTTGAAATTTTGGATTCAGAATTGACTACTGCCCCAGGATTACTTGGAAAAGAATCTGAAGAGTTCTGTTTTTCTTATGAAACGTATTCAGAGAGATGAATTACTTTTCCATGCCATGAACTCAAGTAAAAAGTGAGATGCAATATCAGCGATGGCGTGACTGCTCTTTTGGGGATGTCCCACTTGACCGACTCAGATAATTTCCTGTGTTGTGTCCTGGGCCAAAAAACTATTGAAAGGATATGATTTCAAGAATGCAAGTATCTTCTGTAGGAATGTTAACTACTGACATATATATTCAGCATGCTTATATATAGATTTGAATTTCACTCAGGTTCACTTACTGAGATCTTGATATTTTAAATTGTATTATTTTAATAAGTTTCTAGTTCCTAACTTGTGGTATCTAGTTGATTAATTACGTTGATAAATGTATATATATTGCAGTGAGCCATATGATACTGTGGGTAAACTTTTGAAAAATTCTTTAGCTGACTTTGACATAATAATCGTGAATTGTTTACGTTCTGTCCCATTTGCTTTGTTTTCTCTATATATTTATACATATTTTTATATTTTCTGAATTTTTTGAGTAAATTGGGGACATTGTGCCTTCTTACCTCTAAATACTACTGTTTGTATTTCTTAGGAACAAGGACGTTCTCTTACGTAGACACAGTAACCATGATAAATTCAGAAAATATAACAGATACAATGCTATTAGTTAATTCACAGTCCAAATTCATATGTTGTCAATTGGCTCAATAACATCCTTTATAACATTTTTTTTCCTGGCCTTGAATCCATCGCAGAGTCATACTCTATTTATATCTCTGTAGTCTACTTTAATTTGGAATGGTTATTTAGCCTTTCTTTGTCTCTCTTGACCTTGTCATTTTTTAGAGTTTAGGCCAGTTGCTTTGTAGAACGACTCTCAATTTGGGTGTGTCTGATGTTTCCTTATGATTAGACTCAGGTTGTGCTTTTTGTAAGAAATACACAGAAGAACATTTTGTCCTTCTCAGTGCATCGTATCGGTAGGCAGATGATGTCAGTTTGTCCTAGTGTTGGTGATGTTAGTGTCCATCATTGATTAAGGTTCTATCTACTAAGTTTCTCCACACTAAAATTACCATTTTATCCTTTATAATGAAAGAATTTGTGTGAGAGAGACTTTGAGACTGTGTGCATATCTTGGTCCTCATCAAACTTTCACCCATCCATTTCCTAACCCTGTCATTCTGCATTCCTTTATTAATTAGTATTGTACTGTAAGGAAGAGGGTTTTCCTTCTCCTCTATTTATTTCTTTATTCACTCATTTATTTATATAAGTATGTATTTGATAAGTTTTGATCTTTAAAATGACAATTTTATGTAGTTTAACCTGAAACTTATGTGCTATGCTTTTAGGATTGGAGGTGTACCATGCATGCATCTTTACATCCAATTATATTTGCAGTAATTACAAAATATGTATATTTTTCATCAATAAGTTTAAAATTATTGCATTTTCTCCCTCACCTGGTGACTATAAGTCTTAGGCAACAATTTTGCTTATCAGTATAGAAATCTCTACCCACTCCTCTTCCCCACAGTAACACATTTCCCTCAGCCTGTGTTGAAACAGCTGCAAGATGGGCCCTCAGTTTAACCTGGTCTATATTGAAGGCAGGATGAGTTGTGGACGTCTATGAACATGTCTTTCCTACTCATTCAAACATTTTGTTTTCATAAAGTCTCTGTTCTGTTTTTAAAACTTAAAGTCAATAACCATGATTTTAGGGAGGAGAGAAATAACTTGAACTCATCTAGTAATAAATGCGGAATATAGACTTCTTCAGTCAGTTTACCCACAGATTTATGGTAGACAGTTTTCATTTTTTTATATGAGAGTAGAAAAAATAGAGTACTATACATAATCGTTCAGAAGAATTGTCACCAAATTGAATGAATTTGTTTTAAGTTCCATGTACCTTTTGTTCTCATTTCTCCAATCTCAGTTGTTTAAGATTTCAGAAGAATATAAAACACTTTGTGAGGATCCTGCATGTGATCTTGAAAGAGCTTTCTTCAGAGTTACATCTCTTTGAGAGTGGGATTTATGTATTTAGAGGAAGAAAACAAAGTCGAGGCAGTTCGACATGTTTTAGCTGATTTCTTAGGGAACACATCTTTGAAAGGTAAGCCTTGAATAACAGTATCACTTTCCTATGAAAATATCTGCGATGATCTAGCTAGAAAAGTTTCACAGACAAGGGAGGCTGTGGTGAATATCTTGAGCAGAAGAATGAAGCAAAAGTGGGGGCAGAGAATTGGGAGAGCTGAGAGGAGGAGGAACAGGGGGTCCTCATGGATGGCAGGAGGTGGTACTGACTGACTGCTTGTGGGAACCTTACCCTAAACCGAAATGCTATGCAAGTCTATTAAAATTTTCAGTGGGGCACTAATTCTGTTTAAAGAGACTGGCCAAAATTAGACACTCTAGGACCTCTGAGCCTCAGTTTCTACAACTGTAAAATGGAGAAAATATCTATTTACAGAGTTATTGTCAAAACTATCTACCTGCTACCTATTAGGCACTCAAAGTCATTCCCTTCAGCCACCCACTGTCCGTCCATCACCTAGATGAGTTTTCTGACTCACTGCATTTCCTGACATGGCTGATGTCTTGGCTCTACAAACACACATATTTGTTGGTCCAGTTATTGCTTGCCCTGGCTGAAGGTGGTTTGCATGGGAAGCAGTGACTTGTGTCAGGGAAGAAATTTTGAGAGGACAACCGTGGCAGTAGGTGGGAAAATGGAGGAGCAGCCTGGGAGATTTGGTAGTGATTTGGCAGCAACTCCACAAATGCGGAAAATTCCATTGTTGGATATGTCCTTGGAAGATTGAAAGATTCTTTGTCAGCTCGTTTGCAACGGTAGAATGGGAAGAAAAGGACACAGAAAGGTAGTGTGCTGTATGATAGAGGAAAAGTCTTAGCATTGCTGGAGGGAGTTATTGGAGGCAATAAACTAAAGAACAGAATCAAGGCAGAGGAACAGAGATGGAAACACCTTGGAGAAGAAAGCTTAAATGCTGGAAGTTAAATATATACCAGTTTAACTGCTCAAGCTAGTCCTTGTTGAATTCTAGCTAACAGAAGCTATTTTAGGGTTAAGAGGCATTTTATTTAAATATCCACATTTTCTGGACATCAAACTTTTCTATGCAAGGTACGAGGCTTCAGTCTCAACATGACAAATGGAGCCAATCTCATCTATCAGATTAGATTTTTTTGTTAACCTTTTATGTGGCACAGGAATGTATTTTACAAAAAAAATTTGCATCTGATTGTCTGATTTTACAAGAAATTGAAATTTAAAGAAATTTTCCTATAGTGAAAAAAGATTGTCCAACTTGTAAGACTTTTTGATCCATTTTTTAAAATGAGAAAGTGAGCTGTATTGGGAAAAGACTAAATCTGTCTTGAGAGCCAGGAGGGCTAGAGTTTAGTCCTTGGGCTGTTACTAATTAGCTGTGGAATCGTGAATGTTCTCTCTTTTGTAAAATGAGGGTGATGACTACAATGTTGAAGACCCTGTCAGATTTGATAGTGGAAGATCCCGTGTCTGTGCTCCACCTCAGTGAGGACCCACAGACAAATGCGATAATCATACTAATACTGGGAGTAAGCCATCTAGAGGGCTCTGCTCTCTTTGATATCTTCTGATCAACTTGGACTTTCCATTTTTTCTGGAACAATGTTTGGGGTAAAACAATTATTCTCGAGGCAGTCTTATTTTCTTCTTCAAGTGAATTTATGATTGTAATAGACATTATCAAACATCTGAAAAATACATTGTTCAAAGTTTAGACGTAACACACAATCACAGACTCATTGGTTCATTCATACCCTTTCTTCATACTCTGTTTAAATGCCTTCGGGAAATTGGGGAATTTCATCAGAATGAGTTAGAAATGGGTTTACTAATTTATAGCTGCTCTAAACATGTGGTTTAAGGCAGATACTTTGTTTTGATTGTATATTTATAATAAATATGTTACTAAATGTAAAAATCAGAATCCCAGATAGGAAAGATTTTATGTCTTGCTTTCCAATTGATTTTTGAACAAACGATATAAAATATCAACACTGAAAATCAATGAATCCTCAAAAAGTCTGTGTTTAGAGATTATCATTTATGGATACGCACTCAGCATTGTCGTTTCTTGTGTCATTACACTACTTTTTAAAACTATCTCTTTTGCATTAAATATATTTAACATTATGGATTCAAAATGATAATGAACTAAATAAATCAACTGCATTCTCCTTTTGCTTTTGAATATGATTTTTATTTTCCCAATATTAATCTTTCTTCCTTCTAGACGATTATTTAATGTTGCGTAATGTGAAATGAACTAGTTAGGAGATTCAAAGACTTGAGTTCTATTTGGACTCTGCTCTATGTCTTCAAGTAACTCATTTAAACTCGGACTGTCAGCTCTCTTATCTCCAAAATGGTGTGATGGAATAAGATGATATGTATCGTTCCTTCTCCTTTGACTTCTATGATTTTATTAGTCTTTGGCTATAGGCAAATTGAATAGAGTTTCGTACTCAATAAGGCAATTTAATCAATATAAAAGGCAATCTGGATAATTTATCTCCACATTGCTTTTATTCTTAATAGCATAGTTCTTTTTGGTTTAGCTGGATAATTGCTTGAATTCCGTCCAGGACCATTTCACAGCAGAATTTCAAATTTCAATTTCCACATTATCTCATTGTCATTCTACAGCATTGACTGCTAATCCTGGTGTGAGGTGCTCTTTCTTTTTGAATCTAACAGTATTCCAAATCCACAAACTCATATGGAATTGGCAACAACGTTAAATATGAATGTGCCCATTCCATTGTCAGGCTTGGCTTGGTTCTGGTGCCTGTTTTTATTGCCTGTTAAATGTGTGCTATCGAGTCCATTCATGGGACTCATGTGGAGGATTCTGTGACTGCTTTTAAAACAGCTGTTTCTTTTCCTTTATCTCTTTTTAAAACCATAGGGGAATTGCTTGGAACATCAAATTTATTTCCCGGCAATTCCTGGCATGGGGCAACATTGAAATAGAGCATGTGTTCAACTTTCCCAGATGAGGGGAATAAAAATGAATAATACAAAAACTTTGAATATATTTTTTATTGTATTATATATACATAACATGAAATTTACCATTTTAACCATTTTTAGGTGTACAGTTCTGTGGCATTAAGTATATTCATATTGTTGTGTAGCCATCACTGCCATCCATCTCCCAAACTTTCATCTTCCCAAACCACACTTTGTACCCATTAAAAAAGAACTTCCTATTCCTCCGTCCTCCCAACCCCTGGAAACCACCATTCTACTTTCTGTTTGAATTTGACTACTCTAGGTCCTCATGTTAGTGGAATCATAGTATTTGTCCTTTTGTGGGTGGCATATTTCACTTAGTATAATGTCTTGAGGGTTCATCCATGTTTTAGCATGTGTCAGAATTTCATTTTTTTAAGTTGGAATACTATTCCATTGTATGGATATACCACATTTTGTTTATCCATTTATTTGTTCGAGAACATTTGGGTTGTTTCTATTTTTTGGCTATTGTGAAAAATGCTTCTGGGAACATTGGTGTGTAGATGTCTATTCAAGTCCCTGCTTTCAATTTTTCGAGTATATACTGAGAAATGGAATTGCTGGGTCATGTGGTAATTCTATGATTTAAATTTTTGAGGAACTGCCATACTGTTTTCCACAAAGGCTGTGTCATTTACACTCCCATCAGCAATGCATGAGGATGCAATTTTTTCAATTGTTCTTTCTTCCTTTCCCCTTCCCTTCTCCTTCTTACTCTTCCTTTTCTCTCCCAACCCACCTCTCTGTCAGTCAAGGCTTACTGATTACTTACCACTGACATTAGGAATTGAGTTACTTTTTAGCAGAACTTAAATGGTTTACAAAGATGGTCAGGAAGGTAAGGAGAACCTCAGATTTTGAGAAAATAGTGGAATCAATCCACGCCCATCACTGTTTTCATTTGCCCAGGCACTTAGCTAGATCTCAGACTGCATCATAGTGCAGACTCAGAGAGAGAGGGAAAACAGTGTATAAGAAGCTTTATTAAGGCTATAAGATAGATTGTTTTACAACCTGAGTCTTGAAGTGAAAGTTATGTCCCAAAAGCCTTTCAAAATCAGGTATTGATAAATTTTGCAATGTCCATTGTTCTCTATAAATTATCTCTTTGTTCTCTCAGCAAATGACGGGACTTAACTACATAATGAAAGTGAGTTCTCTGAAAGCGGGGGCTCAAGGGAGGGGTTCATGATCACTTAACTTCTAAAAAAAAAAAAGTTCCCTCTTATCAAAAACCTTAAATGATCTCAGGATGTTGGACTTTGAGGAGACTTCAGAGACGTCTAGATCAACCTGGTCATTTTAAAAATGTACAAATTGAGACTTAGAATGGGTCTAGTGATAAGAGCTCAAACTTCAGACTCTATACACTATGTTCAGTGTATGTTTTTGTTCTGCTAAAATATATGTTGAATTCTTAAGAATTCTCACGTCAGTTATCCTTCTCTTAATAATATCAATACATGACGCCTGAAATGTACAATTCAATAGGAACTCCAGTGTCCTCCCTTTATAAAGGTGTAAATGGAGAAATCAAAGTGGGAAACTATAGCCGGTACCATCACATGAAAAAATGTATGAAATTCCCTTGAAAATTATATCAGTGTTAATCTATATCAGATATGTTATGCAGATAAAGCTGTATCATGGGAACTTTTCTTCTAGAACACTCTAAGGACAAATGCAGTGATGACTCTGGGCTTTTCTTTGCATGGGAATCGCAATGGGTGCCAGCCTACAGACACAAGCTGGGTCATAGGGTCAGATTTCTAGAAGATTTTGGGAAAGTTGTAGTGGTAAGAGGATAAGAATAGTTTTAGAGTAAGTGATTGAAGTAATTAGGCTGATGAGAGTTATTACGTTAAGTTGCTGCTTTAAATGTGATCAATTCCAAGGGTTAAAAAGCTAGCAATAATGAACTTTTGCCCATGGATTGTGTCTTTAATTCTTGCTTATTTGGGGAAAGCGTGATACCCTATTCAACGACTATATTGAATTAGCAATAGCTGGAGTAAGTGGAGAAAGGAAGAGCTTATCTAACTAAAAATTTAAAATAAGGGTGAAATACGTTATTGAAAATATTGACAGCTTAATTTAAAAGTCTGTAAGTGATTATAATAAAGCTAGTAATTTTCCACTCAAATTCAGCCTCCTCAAGACATAGACATTACTAATGTTTGCTTAGCAATACTAAAAGGAATCACAGAAACCCGGAAAGAATGCCTGATATTTCTAATAATACTGGCTTTAAAAACTATCTAGCTTTGTTCTTATATGGAGAATAGTTTAAATAAAACGATGTACATGGCACTTGCCTGATGCTACCAATGAAAAAGGTAAATCAAACATGTTTACATATTCATTTATTCAAAAATTACTGTCTCAAGATTGAAACCACTTTTTCTTTTTTTGATTTTGGGTCTTTTTAGACCTATATGAGCCTCAGAGCCATCTCCATATGTAAGTTTTTTCAATTATGAAAGAGGAATGAACAATATTCAAGAAATAGTTTTCTCCTGAGAATAATGTATGAGTGAATAAACTTAAATGCTGTTTTGCGTGTTCTAATAAAAGATGCTACACAACACAACAACACAATTACTCAAGACTGGCACTGTTTTGCTGTCAGTCTTCTCAATTACATTCTCTGCAGGGATTTTCTTGGTTTCTTCTTATTTTTACTCTTCTACTTTTCTATTCTTATTTTCCGTGTTGTTTTTACCAACTTTTACTACCACTAATCCAAGAGCTCCAGCCCAGTTTAAATTTTGCTAATAACAAGAGGATTACAGATAAACTGAGCCTAGTTTTATTTGCCCACACATTGTTGAGTTTATTTTACGATAACCATGTTGAAAATTTCTCTTGGTTCACTCAAGATTTAAACCATACTAAATATCTCTGATTATTTTTCAGATTATTCTGTTAATACTGTTGATAATAGCCAGAGTGGAAACTTCAGTTAATATAAAAACATCTTTCAGTTTTATCTTTTGGGTTTTTTTTCCAGCTTTGAGTTATGACTGACAAATAAAAACTGTATATATTCATACAACATGGCTTTTTAAAGGTGTACAACGTGATGATTTAATAGAGATATATATTGTGAAGTGAATACCACAATCCGGTTAATTAACAACTCCATCACCTCATATGGTTAACTTTTGTGTGTGTGTGTGTGTGTGTGTGTGTTGTGTGAACACCTACAATCTACTCTCTTTGCCAATTTCAGGTATGCAGTACAATATTATTAACTATACTCACCATGTGGTAGATCAGAGCCCCAGAATTTATTCATCTTGTAACTTAAATTTTCAGTTTTGTATTTCATATAATTCACATAGTCAGGCTTGACTAGTGTGGCTGTGTTGAAATTCGTGTTCAGTTTAGGGCCACCATTTGAAGTATGTTTGGTTAACACCGTTGATACGAACAACAAAGCCATCAATCTCTACTCATTCAAGTCCATGTGGAAATAGACATTTACATGCTTAGGAGAGTAGGAACTGTGGATTATTTGGTTGACCCTATTAAATATTAAGGGAGAAATTAAAACAATCCAGAATTATCCTTACAATATATATTTTCCAAAATCCTCAGAAAGGGTCAATAAGCACAGAAATGTGAACACGTCACTTAACATATTTGGTTCATATTTTCTCTCATATGCACAGTTTATATCATTATAGTTTCATAAACACTTCGGCTTTTGAGCCAAAATGATTTTTTTCTTTCTGTAGCCATAGTCAAACTCACCGGCCATTTTAGAACTTTCTTGCAAAATTTCTACAATGGACTTTTCTACCATAATGCCTCCAGATACTGCTGACAATTACTGCAGCTTTCTAAAATCATATAATAAAGACAACAAAGAATAATTTTCCTCCAATATGCTTTATAAAGTTCTACTAAAACTTCATTATGGGGAAGCAAATTAAAATACCTCGTTTCTTTCCTTTTTGCTTTCACTGGATATTGCTTTTCCTTGGCACTCTCTTATCTGCACTTGGCTGGCATTCTTAGACTTTCTTAACTGCAAAATCTGAATCTGCAAACTGCTTATTCATTCTCTTGGATTCTTTGTTTTTAATGTTGGTTTTTGATTTTGTCATGAACCTATTTTACCTGCTCTGAACTAAAAGCAATACGTTCTTCTTACTGTGGAATTTTATTTGGGTTCATACGCTAGTGTCTCTTATGCCTTATTCTGTAGTGTTCTTGTCACGTTTCTGTGTTTCTGCTTGTCACGTATCAGTGTTCACTGTATTCAGAAAGTACTGACTCTAAAAATGAGTTGTTTGGGAAGTAGCGGAGAATCTACTGTTTCTCTCATAAAGCTCCTGAAGACTCTGTTGAGGGTTGTATTATTAAGAGCATTTTAGATACTTTGAGGACCTTGCTTAACCTCCTATCATTTATTATACCCTCCCCCAAGCAGAAAGCCATATAGGAGCCCTCATAGGAGCAGCTGAAATGTTTATTGTAGCAAGATGGAATGATATTCTGTGTTCATGGATGACGTGTCTTGGCAAGGAGTATTTTATTTATTTTCTTTTTTTGCATTTTTCTTCACTGTCGATATACTTAGAACAAAATGTGGATCTTAGGCTGGAATGTAATAAGCACATGTCATGTCTCTTATTAGAGGTCAGCGCTCTCCATATCTTTAAGGGAAAAGGAAAGCAATGTGTAGTGTTTACTGTCGAGAGGACATCTTTTCCGAGCTGCTGTAAAGTTGAACATTCACTCATTCATCCATTCAATAAACATATATTAGGCTTCTAGTATGTCTCAGGCTCTATCACAGGCATGGTGATACAGAGATATGTAAGATATTGTTCTTGTTCTTAAGAATCTTCTTGACAAACGGGAAATATAGGTATGTATGAATATAATGCAACGCAACGTAACCCCCAAAAATGGCATCTACAAGTTGTCATGGGAGCATATTTCTGTCCACATATTTTTGAGAAATGCTCCAGAGTGTTCTTAGCTCATAGGTTCATCTAGGAATTGGTCTGTGCAACCTCCAGTCTGAGGAAGATGATTTATGATCTTTTAAATCCTTTATTTCAAAGCCCAGCTAAAACTAGACAGATGTGGGGGTTTGGGCATTAGGTCTGTGGTATTTGGTGCTGGTTAGACAGTGGATGTCCTTTTTTCTGCTCATGCCTGTGGCCATCACAGTTACCAGCCTAATGTTGACACTGGCTGGAGTTCTGGGTTTGTGGCCCTTAGGCAAACCCCAAGTTGGTTAACCTTATTTTCAGGGTTTGTGATGATCACAAAGGTGGCGATCTGTCACTGCAGAGGTCATTATGGTGGCTGGAAATGCCTGCTTTCCTCCATTACTGAGTCTACAACTCTTGTTTCTCTCACCACCATTTAGGTAAGGTGGTCACACCTCCGGACTGGGCAACCTTGTTCTCCCTGCAATGGCTCTCCCTGAGCGAGAACGTCTTTCTGAGGGTCCTCTAGGAAATGGGGTGAGATTTTATGGAGGTGCATAGCCATGGGTTGGGTTAACCTTTTACATTTTAGAGAAAATCGGCACCAAAGAAAAACTGAGCTTTCTCTGGCACAAGTGTCTCTGGGGCTTTTCAAACACTGAGCCCTTTACTTGCGTGTGGGAGAAACCATCATGCTGGCTCCTTCAACTAAGAGGCTGAACTTTGACTGAGTATATTCACTCCACTTTGCTAAGTGATAAGAATTATCAAGTTTGGTCTCATCTTCACATAGTGTGAGGAAGACCCCTTAAGAAAACTCTATCCCCACCTCCAGTCCTGCTGGTTATCTCGCCTCCCTTTTTAATAAAGTCCAGCTCCAGATAGAAGGTAGTGAGGAACCGCATTGTCAGTGCATGGTCTGATTCCATAGGAACGCGGACGTTCCAGAGCCAACACTTTATTTTATTTTAACCCATTTATTTTGGTCAGTAGAGCTAGGCTTTGACACAGCTGACTTTATTTCTTCTTGCTGTTAGCGATTATAAGCCTAGAGTGCTTGAGACAGTTCAGGATCTCAAATTCAAAATGAGCTACTTTTACTCACATCCTTCCACATTGTCTCAAAAGTTACACATTTTGAGGGATATACGGGCTATAACGATTGCTTAGGAGAATACAAAGGAAATTTCGTTATATAAGGAGACATTCAAAATTACCCCGAGCGTGAGTTTTCCTGTGGTCGAAGGGAAGCCTCTGGTTATTAACTCCTCTCATGGAAGGTCTGCCATGGGTGGGCCCCAGTTGCTAATCTACATCTGACATATGCAGATCCACATTGCTCTACAACAGAAGCACTTTTTTTCTTTTTAATTACTGCCATCTACTATTTGGGAAATTCTGCTTCCCATTTACTGGGATTAATCTCACCTGGGATTCATCTCCATTACCTTGGCAGTCTATGTGACCAAACCACATGAAATGGCCAATATTCAAAAGCTTTGACCTGTGAAAATGACAATTTCCTGTGTGTAAAGTTAATTCCTCCTGAATTCTGATCTGGTCTGTCTAGTCTGTCCAGAGTAGTGCTCCAGATGTTACGCAGAACAGCTCACTGTGGCCATTGGCACTCCAGGTTCTCCCCAAGAGTTGAAATGATTGTGGCCTCTCTAAGCGTACCTCTTTTCAAGGTATCCCCACCAGTGGGAGCTGCAGATATGCTCGCATGCTTACTTATATCCAGCCAACAACTGTTGAATCTCGCACGCACACTCACACGCACACATTTTGAGAGCAAAAGTTAATTCAATGACAAGGAGCAAGAGAAATTGCCCCATAATTTGAAAGGCATCTTCTGTTGCAAAGAAGTTAGTATCTAACATATTTATGTATAGCTGTGCTAGTTTCTTTTATTCATCTCCTTACTTTCTTAGCCTTTCCCATGGCCACACATGACCTAGCCAAAAACTTGAAATTGATGCATCTGAAGGGGACCGTTTATTATTTTAGACAGGGCCCATCTACCACTCCAGTTCCTGTGTGGTGTGAAGATGAAACAGATCATGGCAATGCCTTCATTAATTCAGTATGAGTAACTGCTGTTAGTTTGTCCAGTGGTATCTTAGTACGTTTGCCCTCCCCGCTTATTTCACCTCTTCTTTTCTGTATTACGAGCAAGTAGGCTGATTTATTTTGATCACTAGTGAGAACATTTGGCCACGTGCAGATGGTCATTCAACTATTGGGTGAAGACAAGTCCCCAAGTTCCAGCCTTGACTGTTTAGTAATGTAAGGAAATTTCAGATTGTTTGGAAAACACCACTTGATAGTTGCTGAGCTTTTCTCTACTCATCACATCTTTTCATGTAACAGAAGCAGCATGGTAAAGTCAAAGATGACTAGACTTGGAGTCATAGTTCTCTCTTCAGGTTCAGATTCCTTTAATTGCTAACTGGCAAAAGCTTGGGCAAGCCACTGAGCCATCACCAGTCTCTGTTTCTTGACTCATCGTGAGGATTAAATGAGAGAATAATTATACCAGATAAGATCTGTAGAGCATCTCCTGCTTACATATTTTAACTCACTGAATCCTCACTCAACCCTGTGGGGTAAATAATCTTATTATCCTCATTTAATGGATGAGCTAACTGGGGCACAGAGGGTCAAGTGACTTGTCCAGGGTCACACAGCTGGAAGTGAAGGAATAAGGATTTGACTCCTGCGTGTCAGGCTTTGGAGGCAAGAATTTCATCACTATATTATGAGTGAATATAGAGTATATACTACAAGGCATAAAACAACTATCAACCTGAGGTATGGGCTGTGGCTTGACTGACACTAAGAAACTGAACAAAGTGAGCTCAACTTCAGGCTTCCCTTAGTCATCTTTTTCTTTGACAAACTACGTGACTTTCTTTACGAATTTTCACCTGTATTAATTTGAAAAATTGAGATGTTTTCCAAGGCAAGTCCAGGTCAGAGTGTGAACCTCTAAGTCTAAATTCTGACTTAGGTGAAGTCTGGTTTCAAAACTGTCCTACCTGGCTTTGATGCTCAATTCTCAGATGTCCCCGCTGTCCCCAACCACTGGTCCCAGACAGTTTAGCTCCCTCAAGCCCCTTTTGCTCCCTCCTCCCTTTTGAGCCACATTTGTTTGGAAACATGTCGTCTTACTCATTCTTTCCAGCTCTGGAGGCTTACCTACTTCCTTGCCTCCTTGCATCATTTCAAGACTACGTTCTTCGGTTACTAAGTTGGACAGTCTAAAATGGTGGCAGAACTTATATACTGCTCCTAGGCAACTCAGATGAGCTTATGAGAAGCCTTTTGGAAAGAGTAATAGGAAGAACACAAGCTCTAGAAGCAGAGTTAGGTTCAGATTATGTCTCTACCACTTCCTAGCTCTGTGCCCCGGGGCAAATCATTTAACTTCCCTGACTCTCAATTTCCTTATCTGTAAAATGGGAATAATAATAATAGTGGCTCACATATCTGAATATTTGTCAGGAGGTAGAAACTGGACTCTGCATATAGATTATCTCATTTTGTCATCACAACATCCTATGCTGTATGTCTAAAACTGTACAGGTCAGGCCTGAGTCTTTTAAAGGATAAACGTATTAGGTAAGATGTGACAACCAGTAAATGTTGGAGCTGGAATTCAAACCTGGATCTGTCTGACTGGAGAGCTAATGTTCTTATCTTTTACTGAATACTTCCTGCCCTTTTTATGTTATATGCACTAATAACTTCTTAAGATACTTGTAAAATTTAAATGCAGTAATGTATATAATGTAACTAGCATAGAGCCAAGCACATTGCCTTAAGAAATATCAGTTGCCTTTCCTCTACCCTCTTTCCCAAAGGCCCTCCAATGATGGGAAAATCAGCTTTGGCAGGCAAGATAGGGGAGCTATTTTTGGCTGGGTGAGTGGGGATGGAGAAGACGAGGACTGGGAGCTTTTCTGCATCTCAAATCAAACCGGGCTGGCAGCTTTCAACTCTGTCTATACATAGGCCTGGCTGGCTGGCCTTGTTGGTTATGTCTTTATTTAGAATCTCATGTCCCCTTTTGAACTTTGTAACCTGAGAAAGAGTGAACAACTGGAGGAAAAATGAAAAAGATTAATGGATTAAAATATATTCGTAAAAAATTCCTATAGGAATTGGAGTTACTTAGCCTGGCGAAGAAAAGACTGGGGGATATAATTCTTTGACTATGTAAAGGATTATATTATTGATAATGGCAACATGTTTTTCTCTAAAGGTGAGAGGTTGAACTTGATGACATCCACGTCCTTTCAAGATCTAAAATTTCACGTCTGTGAAAATGAGGAATGTGGAGTTAAGACTAGAATAGAAATTTCAGAACCATAAAGACTTAAGGGCAGTGAAAACATGATTGTAAGTTTTCTTGTTTTTCGATACTTTAGGTGTATCGTAGGTTTTTTCTTCTTCCTGTGATTGCATCCAGTCTATTTAGGTGGGAAATAGCCATCTATATTGTGTGTCCCCAAATGTAGCTCTTTTAATCTTTCATTGATGTAAAAAATTCTGTGATTGCTTGCATATTAAGGCATAATTTTTCCTTTTCAAAATATGAATACATATTTTGTATTCTGTAAATGGTCACACAATAAACCATTTTCGTCATTTGCACTGTAGCATTAATTAGTTTAACAGCTCTGTTCAGCTGAGTAAGCACAGGTTTTAGAGAAATTGAAGTATTGTTCCAAGAATATTACTTAAGTAAGACTGGAGGGGTTAGTATAATTCAGAAAACTTGAGCAGCTCAGTGGCATCATGAGGCAATGACGCCGTTCAGGAGAGATGAAAGGAACTCAATGGAGGGTAGGAGAATACGCAGTGATGCTGATGCTTTCTTTTAGTTTATCATTTAATCAACAGCAATTATGTACCAAGCACTGAGACAGATGCTGGAAGCACAAAGGTTAATAAGACATGGCTCTACACCTGACAATTATGTTAATTAGGGTAGCACTGACTGCTGTAACAAAGAGCCTACATTTATATGTATATATAATTGTTCAAATGCAAAAGTGTGTTTCTTGCTCTTGTAATGATGGATGCTCCTGGTCAGTGAGTAGCTCTTCTATATGTGGTCCTTCAGGGACCAAGTCTCCTTCAAGCTTATGTCTTCACCATCTCCTGGGGCCCCATCTTCAGTGACATTCAGCTGGTAGAAGGGGAAATCAAACATAGAGGAGGACTTTTTTCTTCTTAAAAGTGACTCATCTCCCTTCAGCTCACATTCCATTGTGACAACTAGTGACATGGCCCCAATGAATTGCAAGAGTGGCTAGAAACTATATCCTACCTGCTTGACCAGGAAGTAAAGGAAACAGAGTTTTGGTGAACGGTTAGCGTTCTCCGCTACACAAACTCAGAACTAATTTTATGAACAAGTTACCAGTGCTCACATGAAGTTTGCCTGCTCTATCCTGCCGGTTCCGCATACACAGAAATCCCAGAAGCCCCGTGCAAGGGCCTCATAAGATTGAACTTCCCAGCAGATTCGCATATTATACCTGCCTATCCATCACTCTTCCTGTCTCCCTTTCTCTACCCACCGTACTCGCGTCCTTCTGGCTCAGGGCTACTCTCTGCCCTACATATCCTCCAGGTAAGAGTCAGCAAAATATGGGTCCACAGGACAAATCCAGCCTGCTGCCTATTGTGATGTGGCCTGGGAGCTAAGAATGGCTTTCACATTTTCAAATGGCTGAAAAAAAATCTAAAGAGGAGTAATATTGCATAATGTGTTAAAATTATACAAAATTTGAATTTTTGCTTCCACAAATAAAGTTTTATTAGAATACAGCTCTACTCCTTTGTTTGCATATTGTCTATGGCTGCTTCTGCCTGTAATCACAGAATTAAGTAGTTGCAACAGAGACTGGTCCATAAAGCCTAAAACGTTTACTGTCTGGTCGTTTACTGAAAAAGTTTGTGAACCACTGGTCTAGGTCACCAACAGTAGAGGGCCTCTACTAAAGGACAAATGGAGGACAAACAAGTTGTAAGTGTGCTTGATCCCTGCTGTCAATAATTAAGAGACAGAAAGGAGAAGGAGATGATCAAAGTTAGGAGAAGAGACTTGTATCATGTGCAAGGCAGGAAAGGAAAAGAGATCAAGACATAATGACAATAAAGGGGCCTGCCAGGAGGAATTCAGAGGTGAGACCCAGAATCTGGAGCCCGCTCTTCATATTTCATTTGTGCTTCTTTCATCCTTTTTTACTTTATATTTGTGTACATGCTTAATCTCCCTAGACTACATTATCTTATGTTTTTATCTTCTGCAATATCTAGAAGAGTGCCTTGTGCTCAATGGGTACTCAGAAAATATTGAGAGTGAGTGAACAAATAAATGAGAGGAATCTGGGCTGCTGTTCGTTTGCATGCATCTTTGTGAAAATTTGAAAAAATGGACAAATTTGGGCATATGCAGTCCCACGGGCAAATGCCTTGGCAAGGAAAAGGTGATCTGAATTTACCTGCCTCGTGCCCTCCAGTCTAGCACCCTTGTGCAGGGAAGAACCTGGGCAGAGAGACACAGTGACCCTGAATGGAGTGACGTGGACATTTCTGTTGGGCAAAACCTTGAGCACACTTGTAACTTAGCAAGACTCTCGCACTCACCTGTACACGTGGCAGCTATCTGGCCTCCCAAATAGGTCCAAAGTAGAACAATGCGAAGTAATTGTCAGGCTGTTTGCCTCCAGCCATGTAAGTGGCTTGGTACAAGTATAACTCCTCAAATATTCAGACACTGATCAACTTTCAGCTTAAAGGATGACCAAGCACTTGTTTAGAGGGAAAGGTTATATGTCATAAAAATACTTCATGCCAGATATTGGAGTAGTGTAGAAATTGGAGCCTATATAAATACCTTGGTGCTATTCCATTTGGATACATGCCACAAAAAATAACCTAGAGTGGTTCTGAAAAAGTGTCAATAAATCATCTATTTAGCTTGACACTGCAATGTACCAATTTATTTCTTTTGTAAGCTTAAGTGCTCTTCAAAGCCAGGCAACTTTAAAGCCCTAATTTGAAATTTATCCTCACGTAGGCCTAAAGGATAACCAAAAACTAGTTCAAAAGAAAGATTAGGGAGGAGGTTCAACCGCTGCTGGACTAAAATAACTGGCATTTCAATGGGTTGAATGCAGTATCCGTGAAACTAATAGGATTTTGAATGAAAAGACGTATGCAATTTCTTCCAATATATAATTTCTTCCTATGAATGCCCTAGCTCTTTGACTCATTCCATTGTCACTTTTTTGGCTTCTTTTTCCTTCTGTCTCTCCTTTTCTATTAACTTGTCCTCTCCTTTGATTATACCCCCATTATTCTAACTAGCTGGTTAGTAGCCTCTGGGTACGTTACTAAGCCATGTGACAGCGACCCTAGCATGAAGAGGTTGGTGATTAGTTTACTATAGCATTATGTGGGGGAGAAGAAGAGATTCCCAGTATGGAAGAAACTTGGAACTTATCAGCTCAAACAAAAGGTTTCTTCACTCAAGGGCTTCAGCATAGTAATGACTACAAGGATGCTTTAAGGTGTGGGTACACATGTAGCATGAAGTGTCAAACAAACTTCAGAAACTTGTTTGACTTCAAAACCTCTTTTGGTGGAAAGAATAGTGTCCTGGAGAGCTCATTTCATGATACGGTGCTCAGTGTGACAGCCCCAGTTTCAGAGCCAGGAGAAAACGATGTGTCAAAGACAAAACTACTTGCAGGACAAAACTAACAAAGACCATTTAGTCATAAACTCGTGTCAAGAGAACTCATCTGTGGCAATTTTAGTTTCAGCAGGTATACAAAGGTGTTAGAAAGGAGAGTACGCTTAATAGAATAAAAGGAAATACTGAGATAATCCTTGATTGACAATCATTCTATTAGGGTGAGATTTTGGAAGTGGGGAAGACTTTTAATTGGCCTTCAGGTCTATTTGGCCTATCTTGGTTGGCTACAGGGGACAAGTGAGCAGTGTGGGGACATTTCAAAAGAAGAAAATCGAGTAAGGGTGTATGAAGTGCTTTGCCATCAAATTGTCATGCTATTCCTTATAGGAGACAGCTGTATGGCAGGCAGCTTCTCAGATGGGACAATGGATCAGAACATTTGACACTGGGTCAAAGTGAAAGGAGACGCTTCTATGTGCCAGGCACTATGCTAGGTCCCTTACGTTAACTTTCCATATGCTGTTTTATTTCATTTACTGTGCCAAACTTTGAGGAAGGCATTATCATTTCCATTTTGCATATAACAAGAAGTTAAATAACTCTAAGTTTACGGCAAGGAAATCATGGAATTCAGTCTCTTGTCTGTCTGGCCTGAAACTCCTTCCTAAAGCACCAACTGTTTTCTCCTGCCGAACTCAGGTATATTCAGAATCTATGAGGTTTTGACATTGTTATATCTTCCGCAAGTCAAAAAAAACAGTAAACTCCAAAGGAAGGCCAAGTTTGGGTTATACTGAAATATTGTTAAGAATTGATTGTAACAGATGAGATACTAATCTGTTTTTTTTCCACACTGAAGTCTCTTTTTGGGAAGAGGTTTGGGTGTTTGTTTTTGTTTTAATGATATTTGTTGTTATGGTATTTGATCTAAATTGTTCCTTAGGCCTTTGAAGGTTCTCAAATACTTCAATGGCAGATTAAGGAGGAGCTTAGAGTAAGGAAAAATAAATTGTATTGTTCTTTGTTTGGCTTTCAAGGTTCTTAATGATTGAATTCAACCCAACTTTTCCAAACACACTTCACATCTTCCCCTCTCTTCCACAACTCATATCCTCTTCTTCAAAAAGGCATCTACCTTTACCTGACAGAAAATCTGTTCTCATTTCTATTCTATTCCTAGCCCTTTCTGTCCTCCCTTTCTTTCTGCATTGCTTTCTCCATCATTCAAACCCCAGCTCGAGTCTTTGTGAAGGCCACGTGGAGTAGTGGACAGAACAAAGAATCTAGTCTTTTTATAGAGTGGCATTTTTTTTTTCAGTTATGGAGAATTTCATACATAAACGTAGAGTGGATAACGTAATTAACTGTCATCAACAATTGTCACCCAGATTTAGCATTTGTGAACATTTTGCAGATCCTGGGTCATGTCTTTGCCCCCTACCACTTCTCTCTCCCTTACCTGCCAGGACAACGTTGAACAGAAGCAGTGGGAGGAGATGTTCTTGCCTTTTTCTCAATCTTAGAGGGAAACTGTTCAATATTTTATCATCAGTTACATTAGTTGTAGGTTTTTGTTCATGCTGTTTATCAGATTGAAGAATTCTTTCTATTCCTAGTTTTCTGACAGCTTTTAATCTTGAAAGAGTGGAAGTTTTGTCAAATGTTTTTTGTACATAAATTGAGTGATCATATAGTTTTTTTCTTTAGTCTGTTGATATTTTGTACTTTCTTTTTTTGAGTGTAAACTAATCTTGCATTTCTGGGACAAATCCTACAGGAGTGTAATGTGTTACACTTTTTATATATTGCTGGTTTTGATGCCCTAATATTTTGTTAAGGATTTTTGTGTATATCATATCCTATTGGTCTTTAGTTTTGTCTTCTTATAAAGTTTTAGTTAGGTTTTGGTTTCAGGGTAATGTTATGGGTAACAAAATGAGTTAGGAAGTGTTCCCCAAAAGTCCTATTTTCTGAGAGAATTTGTACAAGATTGGTATTATTTCTTCATCAAATCTTTGTATGTCACGAACTACTTAATGATGGGGATACATTCTGAGAAATGCATCGTTAGGTGATTTCGTCTTTGTGTGAACATCACAGAGTGTACTTACACAAACCCAGATGGCATAGCCTACTACACACTTAGGCTGTATGGTACTAACTTTATGGGACCGTAGTCGTATACGCATTGGGTTGTGGACTGAAATGTTTTTATGCGGCATGTGACTATAATTCACTGGCAAAACCATCCTGACTTGGAATTTTCTTTGTGGGAATATTTTTAAAAATTATTACGAATTCAATTTCCTTACAACATAAGTCTATTCATAGATAGCTAAATATAAGGCTATTCATATATACATACTTTTCCTATTTCTTCATTGTCAGTTTTGGAATAGTGTGATTTTCAAGAAAATCACTTTTTAATTTCGTCTAAGTTGTCAAATTTATTGGAATAAAGTGTTTTCTTGTGCTCACAAAGCTAGTAAGTGGCAGAAGAGCAAAGCAACACAACTCTACCGTATGACACAAATGATGACTTAATTGGCAAATATTTATGGATCTCCTACCATGTACCAAAACTTTTGCCGTGCCATGGAAATGCAGATGATTAAGAAGACATCTTTGGCTTTAATGATCCTGTTGTCTGGTAGAGGAGATACATTTATGAAGAGTTTTTTTTTTTTTTTGATACAAAGTGATAAGGGCTACCATAAATTGAATTATCCCAGAAGAGGAAGTGATTAACTCTGGAAGTGGAGGGATTGGGGAAGGGTTTATAGAAAGGACAATATTGACACTGGATCTTTGAGGAACTGTGGGACTATCCCAGGTAGAAAACACTTCTAGGTTGTGAAAAGCGAATGTATAAAGGCACCAAGGTATAAAGGGGCACACTGTACTCAAGGAAGAATGACAAATCTGGGCCAGTGGAGGCATGCTCAGAGAAAGAGAGTTTGAGAAGTAGGTAGAGGTCAGATTTTGAAGAGTCTAGCCTTATATGCCTGCTGGTTAATATTGGGGAAGCCAGTGGGATTCCTTAAGAAGAGAAAAGGCACGATCAAGATGCAGAGGTTGGATAGAACTGGCAGTATTTCTCAAAGATTGGTTTGGACCCAGATGCATCAGAATCACCTGGGGATGTTTGTTAACAATGCAGATTCTCGAGTCCAATCCCAGCCCTGTTCAACCAAGTCAATGGGAGCAGACCGGAGAATGTGTATTTTATGCTTTTCAGATGATTCTTGGTCCCCGCGAAGATTGGAAAATGAATTGGAATAAGCTTTGGTTTTCAAACTATTGTCTGGTCCAGGTTCTCCTAAACTTCCTTCAAACAAAGCATCTCCTCTTTTGTTGTCCGTGTTGAGCATTCACAGAAAATTTTAGATTAACATAGGGTTTCTACAGCTAAAAATAGTTTGAAAACCATGGGAGCAGACATTGGAGAAACCAGTGTTTTGTAAATCATTTGGAAACTGCGGCAGTGATTTATAGCTACCTAGGAGGCGCACCAGGAGGAATGGAGAAGACAGGGATGGGCTCAAACGTCACTTCCAAGGTAAATCCACAGAACTTGTAGAAGGGCTGTAGAGAGTAAAGAAGCAAAGGGAGCGCAGGATCGCTCCCAGGAGCACTGCTTGTTTAAGTCCTTAAAACGTATATTTGTATATCTTTTCCACTTTTTGATTCTTGTCAACTCAACAACGAGAACAGAAAATCACTAAGTATAAACTACAAGATTCTCATATATTTCCAAGTTGTCGGTTTACTCACCATAAGCCACTCGCTTAGCAGGTTAATCCTCAAACTGACTCTTTATCACGCAGTATTACCACCTCTCATTATAAGGAGCCTAGATTTGCTTTAAAAATAAATGCCTCTCTAATCTAGAGAATGGGTAGGCATGAACTGGAAAATTATGTTGTTATAATGATTCAGTGCCAAAATTCTGCTCTTTTCTGGAACAGTGAGCCAAATTTACTGCTCTGTTCTTGAGCAGAAAGAATTCATAATCAAAATAAAATAACAAAAAAACTTAGAGTTCAAAATAAATAATTTTAAAAGCTTGGAAACGAGATTGTTTTACTGATCTTCAAGTCTTTTCGTTTTGTTTTGTTTGTTTGCCTTTTATTTTAAAAGCAAGTTTAACAGTTGGCTTAGCTGGCCCGCTGACCAGAAGAAAGCAAGTTGGACTCTTATTGTTTTGGTTCATGTATTGCTCAGAGGTTCCTAACAGCACCAATTGGATAAAAGAGGATCAAGATGAATTTCACTGTTGGATTGCGACAAATAAGCAAGCCCTTCAGAAAACCCATCAGCCACCTATCTGCTAACCTGCTTGAATAGGAGAAGAAACACTAAACACAGTCAGTTTCCTAATGCTCCCTTAAGTAGGTAAGTAGATGGGCTCATTTCTTTGGCTTTGGTGAAAACAACTCCTAGGGCCAATGGCAAAAACATCCCATATCATTAAAAATCTTTGTGGCTGATGAGAAGAAATAAAAATCTGTTACTGTATCCTTCTGTAACTACCCTAAACAACATCACTGATTAAAACTATTATCAAAATATGACCTAGGGCAAATACCTAGAAGGTAGTAGTGGGATCACCTTCACTTTATTCTTTCAGATTAATTTAAAGGTACCAATAATTTAGATCACTGAATACAAGGGCAATCAGGAAGTTAAATGTTCCCACGCCACAGAAACAGGGTTTAGACAAATGGGCTTCCTCCAGGTATGTGTTCTGAAGGGGACCAAGATACGACTCTGCTTCTTGTTAGAGATATGATCTTGGGAAAAGCTCTTGACTTAGCCTTACTTTCTTAATCTGTAAAATGGACCTAAAGCACTCTTTTAAGAATGAAGATGTGTTATAAATTGTAGAAGAGAAAAATATATAGCCTGTACAGCACTCCACAAATTTGTGTGTGTGTGTTTATTGATGTTTGTTAGGCTCTGAGTGGCCAGATTGATGACCTAGAAGATGAACGTAGAAGTTTTTGATCTTATTCCAGTCTGAAGACAGATCCAACTATTCTTAAGTCATCTTTGCCCAGGTCTGTAGTTTTTGCAGTTTCTTGGTTGTGTCTTCCACATAATTTAGGGAAAGTTAAACTAGAACAATAATGATTGTCAACAATGGTGAGAACTTTACAGTCCATAAAGCACTTCCATAGACCTTGTCTTTTTGGAACGTCACAGGACACTTGAAAGGATTATTTAGATTTCCCGGCTTATAACATGGACACAGAGGATCAGAGAGGTAATAACTTGTGTAAGATCATATAACCAGTACTGAGTCCAAGGCACTTGGATTTTCTTGCAACATAAAATGTGTTCCTTCTATGCATATATTCAGATATAAACTCAAGGGGACTATGAAACTTACCATCCAAACTGGAACATGTTTGTGAGTGAAAGGATTCATAATTACACCAGGACCACAGAGACAAATTGGGACTGCTTTGGGCAAACAGGAACATGGGTCCTTCTTGATAAAATCTAAGTTTCATGAGACTGGATGGTCTCCCAATCAGTCTCATTTTTAGACTATCCTCAAAGATTAAAAATAGTATTTTTAAACTGAACCTTAGAGAAAAGATTTCCGGGAAAGGAATGTAAATAGAAAAATATTGACTTTTTTGGTCATAGGGCAAGAGAGCACAAACAAATTGTTAAATTTCAAATTGCATTTTGTTTCCTTGTATAGGAGTTATTTTGTCACTTACTCCTTCTTAGTCAGACACCATGGGATATACATTGGGTCAACAGTGAAAGTGCCCACAAAAGGAAGGAATCATTAAATGTTAGGGAGATGACTAAAAAAACATATGGAAAGACTATAATAATGTAGTAAACAGGAGTTTCAAGGTAGCCTGGGGTTGTTTAGCTAATACACTAGGTTTCAGAGAACCTACAGTGATCTTTAAAGATGAAAGGCTAACTGTATTTATTGTCCTCTGTTTTCTACCTATCTGGGTTGATAACAGGTCAAGGAAATAAGTAAAATCTGTAATATCGTGGGAGAATATATGAGGATAATGAAGGACTTCTTTAGAAATGCTTTCAATGAAGGAAGGAGTGATGAGCTAAAAAGAGATTTCAATTGCCTATGGATGCTGCTAGAAGGTTCCTCCCATTTCTCCCTCCCTCCCTTCTCCCATTCCTTTCTTTCTTCTTTCCTTCCTATCTCCCTCCCTTCTTCTTTCCTTTCTTGATATTTTTTCCCTTTTTCTCCTAAAGCCTAGAACTGTACTTTGTACTTAGTAGGATTCTAATACTTGCTGATTAATTGATTCTTTTTTTCTTTTCCTCAATTGACTAGTTGGCCAACTTTTCAAGAAGTGCCCTTCTAGCCCTCAAATTTGTATTGTCCTTCCCAGCAAGATGGACAGCACAACATTGGTCAGCACTTCTGGTCTCACACTGATGTTACGAAGAGCCATTGAGTGTTGTCTGACAATTACCTTACACCTCATCAAGGGAGACCCAGGCACTTATAACCTATTATTATTTCTTGGCTATTGGACAATTTCTAGTCTTCATGAAAACAAAATGTATATCACTTCAATAAAAGTTATCCCAGACATTCTAGGCCATTGGGGGAGGAAGGGAGGAGACTGCTTCTAAATTTAGAAAAGGAAGAAAAACTAGATAAGTAACTGAGAAAACTTCATATCACACTTCATCTATTTCCTTCCTCCTTCAGTGAGTCAGTTTCACAGTGAATGAAGGGGATCAAACACATAATACGTCTAACACAGCGTCAACTTTACTTTGGTTTTTGAATTCTGGCTCCACTACTTCCTACCAGTGTGACTTAAATCATTTGCAAGATGAGAATAACAAGATTTCTCCTCTCGAGGCATTATTGCTGGGATTAAATGAGGTAATACAAGTAAGGACCCTGGAACAGTACCCAGCACATAGCAAACTTTCAAAAATTATGACATTACTCAATTTAGGATGAGATCATTTTTCCTTTGATGGTGTCTTGTGGTTCCTGGTAGTCTTGTCTTCATCCAGGTAGACTGTGGTTGTCTGGGTGATGTTCTTCTAGATATTCTTCCAAGGGACGCCAAATGCTTACTCCGTGTGTTCCCCAGTGCCTGAAGGCCTTTAACAGGGGACACGACCTCTCACTCCTCAAATGCCTAAGGAGTCAACCGTTCAGGCTCTGGTCTGAGTTCAAAAAGGACTTAATAAATACCCAATTTTTGACACTGAAAAAGCCAGAGGGTCTAACTGTTTCCTGGAAGTGAGAGCAAAGGCAGAAGGAGAGAGGGAGAAAGCAAAAAAGGCCACACTCCAGGGTACCAAAACAAGCCCGAATCTCCTCAAAATTTCACTAACGTCCCTGCTCCTCAGTTATTTCATTCACCTAAAGTACAAGAAAGAGAAGAAAGGGCAAGAATGTAATGCAGCCCACGAGGCAATTTCAGGACAACTGAAACTGAACTCAGAAGATGATTCCCAGGGCTGCAAATTTCCAAAGTAACACCTGGGGTTAAGTTGGTGCACATGAATGAATATTCTATTGTTGTTTTGAGGATTTCTTTGTAAGTATCTTGCTTCAAGAATGAAGGGTGACGTCAGTCAGGAAAAAACCCTGCGAATCCTAGAACTTATTGCTCCAATTAAGCAGGAGGACACGTTAGAGCATGAAAGATTGGGTAATAATTCATACCTGTTGTGTTCCAATGTTAACCGTGGGGCTAAATGCAGACTACCCTCACTTAAGCCTGGGTTCTTTTTACACAATAGCTCAAGGCCTTGAATAGTTAATTGCATTTTTCTTCTTTAAGAAAATTACTTATAAGAAAATGCTGAAAAATAATCTCCCTGGAAGAAAAAGTTTGTACCTCATGAAAAATAAATCTGGGTAAATTGAGTTATGAAAGATCTATTCCAGTAGGAGCAGAAGCTTTGAAGTCCTTTTCCTGTTCAAAAACAAAAACTCAACTTCCCAGACGATAAATTTACAGCACAATAGACTTTCGGGTATCACAGGAGCCTGCAGTCAATCTGGGCTTCCAGGTCATCCTAGGTTTAAATCTGACTTACTGTCATGCTCCCTTCAAAGGTCCTGGCGCTTCTACTGTTGATGAGCAGCTCTTAGAGGCTTTAAAGAACTTGGTTCATTTTGTGAGGAAACATCTTGGTCTTATAAGGTATGCCTGGATTCTTTCTAAGAAATGATTCTTGGAATAAGGACCTGGAAAGTCTTACTCTGCTGACCGGGACGTAGGATTCTACAATGCCTGTTGAGTGTGGAATTTAAAATCAGGTGGCCTGGGTTCTATCCCACTTTTGTCAATTCCCTAGCCCAGTGAACTTGGGAAAATTGCTTCCTTCTTTAAGACTTAGCTTCCTTAATTGTATAGAGAATATTACCTGATAGGGTTCCGGTGGGGGTAAAAATGTGAGAATGCAAATAAAATGCATAGCATACGGCAGAACATAAAATGAGCACTCAAGGAGAGGTAACTGTTATGGTTAATTCTAAACGTCTTGGGATTTAAAGTATTTGTGGGGGCTCTTTTGACCAAAGAGTTTATCTGAACTGCGATAAGAACAGATTCACTCATTTGTATATAAACAAACAAAAAATGATGAGGGCCTTCTAATGGCAAGGAGCAAGGGCATAAGGCCCTATGAAGAATTTGTGGGGAATATTGCCCTTCACTTGCTTAGCTCCAGTTGAGGAGATTTGGCATGTACCTAAACAACAATAATGCCAAGTCAAAAGTGAAAGGCTATAAGAGAATGTAGGTACGCTACTAGAATTCAGAGGAGGGAGAGGTTATAATCTAGCTGGGGGAAGTCAGAGAAGACTTTGTAGATGAGGGTCCCGTGGGACCTGTCTCTGTAATATTATTTTGACAATAGGACTCACATAATTGTGTTGACTTGAAAAATTTCAGGTTGAAAAGATCCATATTCTATAGCTCAAAAATTTGGGGCATGTCTGAGAGCATTCAAGTTCAATGTGTAGTCTCTGATTACAGTAACCTAGGGCCATAAAATCAGTATCCATTTAAAATGAGAATCAGGTTTGGCTTTCCCCAGAGGACAGTTGGCCATTTGCCCAGTGGTCTGTGCGGTATACTTTTACAAACTTCCCCAGTTTGGAAAGAAGGGAAGGGAAGTAGGAGAAGAAACAACGGAAGCAGTGCTGATCTTTTGTCTGTGGAAACTCTGCATTACAGCCCAGGGGCAAGAAAATTTGCTCAGGTTCTCAGGGAATGTTGCCCTGTTCCTGGTGGGAACAATGGGAACTTTTGTTTTACTCTCTTTCTCCTCTCCTGTTCTAATTCTCTCTTCATCTTCTTTCATGTTATTTGCCGCTCTATTCCTTCATTTGTCCGTTAAGTTTCTAGTCTTAGAACATAGGTGCTGCTAGAGTTAAGAAGATGAATAAAGTGAGATTCCTTGTTTCAATCACCCTAGTAAGAAAGGCCAGGAATAGCTTTCACACAGGAGAGAGGGAGTGGAGTCTCTATGTGAAATGCCTGAAAGGCGGACTTTTCTTTATTTCTTCTATTTCTATATGAGTTTCTATAGACTCTTAGGAACTAAGTTTGCCCCACTCCTTTGATTTTATACGCTGCTTCTTCATGCTTCTTCCTAAGTAAGCAGCTTTGTTTATATATAAAAGCATTTTAAATTTCAGTATAAAAAATGACTTCTGTAGTGAAACTCTCACTGTTTGCAGACAATATGAATCTATATATAGAAAACCCTGAAGAATCCATTGGAAAACTATTAGAAGTAATCATTAACTACAACAAAGTTGCAGGGTACAATATCAACTTACAAAAATCAGTTGCATTTCTATATTCTAATAATGAGCTAATGGAGAACTCAAGATACAATCCCATTTACAATCTCAACAAAAAAAGAATAAAATATCTAGGAATGTATTTAACCAAGGAGGTGAAAGACTTACACAATGAAAACTATGAGACGTTATTGAAAGAAATTGATGACGTAAAGAAAGGGAAAAATATCCCACACACATGGGATTGGAAGAGTAAACATAGTTAAGATGTGCATACTACCTAAAGCAATCTACAGATTCAATGCAATCCCAGTTAGAATCCCAGTGACATTCTTCACAGAAATAGAACAAAGAATACTAGGGGCTGGCCCGGTGGCACAGCAGTTAAGTGCACACGTTCCACTTCTCAGCTGCCTGGGGTTCACAGGTTCGGATCCTGGGTGCGGACATGGCACCACTTGGCACACCATGCTGTGTTAGGCGTCCCACATATAAAGTAGAGGAAGATGGGCATGGATGTTAGCTCAGGGCCAGGCTTCCTCAGCAAAAAAGAGGAGGACTGGCAGAAGTTAGCTCAGGGCTAATCTTCCTCAAAAAAACAAAAACAAAAACAAAGCATCCTAAAATTCTTATGGGGCAACAAAAGACCCTGAATAGCTAAAGCAATCCTGAGAAAAAAGAACAAAGCTAGAGGCATCATAATCCATGACTTCAAAATATACTACAAAGCTACACTAATTAAACTAGCATGGTACTGGTACAAAAACAGACACACAGATCAATGGAATAGAATTGAAGGCCCAGAAATAAGACCACACATACACAGACAGCTAATCTTCGACAAAGGAGCTAAGAACATACAATGGAGAAAGGAAAGTCTTTTCCATAAATGATGTTAGGAAAACTGGACAGCCACATGCAAAAGAATGAAGGTAGACCATTATCTTCCACTATAGACAAAAATTAACTCAAAATGAATTAAAGAGTTGACGGTAAGATGTGAAACCATAAAACTCCTAGAAGAAAATATAGGCAATATGCTCTTCGGCATTGGTCTTAGAAGGATCTTTTTGAATACCATATCTACTTGGGTAAGGGAAACAAAAGAAAAAATAAAGAAATGGGATTTCATCAGACTAAAGAACTTCTGCAAGGCAAAGGAAACATGAAAAAATGAAAAGACAACCCACAACTGGGAGAAAATATTTGCAAATCACATATCTGACAAGGGGTTAATCTCCAAAATGTATAAAGAACTCATACAACTCAACAAAAAAACCAAGCAACCTGATCAAAAAATGGGCAGAGGTTATGAACAGACATTTTTCTGAAGAAGATTTAGGGATGGCCAACAGGCACATGAAAAGATGTTCAGCATCACTAATCATCAGGGAAATGCAAATCAAAACTGCAATGAAATATCACCTTACACATGTTAGAATGGCTATAATCACCAAGACAAGAAACAACAAATGTTGGAGAGGATGTGGAGAAAAATGAACCCTCAAACACTGCTGGTGGGACTGCAAACTGGTGTAGCCAGTATGGAAAACAGTATGGAGATTTCTCAAAAAATTGGAAATAGAAATACCATATGATCTAGCTACCAGGTATTTATCCAAAGAACTTAAAATCAACAATTCGAAGAGACTTATGCACCCCTATGTTGACTGCAGCATTATTCACAATAGCTAAGACATGGAAGCAACCCGTGTGCCCATTGACTGATAGATGGATAAAAAAGATGTGGTATATATATGAAATGGAATACTACTCAATCATAAAAAAGGCAAAATCACCCCATTTACAACTCTATGGATGGAACTTGAAGGGTGTCTTGTTAAATGAGACAAGCCAGACAGAGAAAGACCAAGATCATACGATTTTACCCATGTGTGGAAGATAAACAAATACATGGACAAAGAGAACAGATTAGTGTTTACCAGAGGGAAAGAGGGTTGGGGGGTGGGCATAAGGGGTAAAGGGGCACATATATATGGTGACTGACAAATGATAATGTACAACTGAAATTTCACAATGTTATAAATTGTTATGACATCAATAAAGAAATTAGTTTTTTGAATATAAGTAAAAAGACTCTTCTCTGATTGGGTTGAGTTATAGGCATGAAAGGGCAATGAGGGCAGAGTTGGGAAAAACTGAGTGTAAACATACTCTGAAACAATAACACAGAAGTAATATTTGGTTGGGTTGTAGAAGGAAAGAATAAGTTCAGCTTCCCTCTGTTCTCTACTTCTAGAGGCTTCTAATCATGGCTTATTTTATAGGTGGACCTCTATTTATGTGCTATATATCGAGAAGATTTGAAGAGTAAGAGAAAGGCCCCAGTCCAAAAACGTTTCTCCCTTTGATTCCTGAAATGTCAAGCAGTTTAATTCTCTGCCTTAATTGTTACTGCCTTTGGTCCAAGTTTTATTTTTTTAAATGATTTTTCTCTGAGCAGGATTACAAGAGATATCCCCAACTCTTGAGGAAACAAATCACCTTCCTCCAGAATTGAGAAAAATGGGCAAATCAGAGTTCTGCTCTTTGTAAATATGATCTAACCCTATTCATTTGACTATGTATAACTAGGAAAGTACAGACTGTTGGATTCATTTTCCTTCTTTTTCTGGAATTCTGGGTCATATCCATGATGCAAAGTAAATAAAAGAGGAACACCTTAACTAAAGAATACTAGAGCCTAAACTTGTTCACCTGAAATATCTAGACCTTGTGGTAGCAGTTCATTTTCTGGCCTCTGATTATCAGGATAACTGTCTCATTTGTCACCTTCACTACACGTAGGGATATGGCATTGGGTTATAAAAAGAATTGTTACCGTTTTCAAACCACTAACAGAGAGCTCGTCCCCTTTTGCGAGTTGGATTAGTTGACACGAGGCAGAAAGCTAGAATACATTTGCATCCATTGGTTCAGTGGAGTTTCTTACTGAAGTATGTTGCACCACATTATCTCGTCATGACTTTGAAACTGACATATGCCCAATTGCCTTAGATACTTTAGAAGCAACTGTCGTTTTATCTTGAAGCACAATTAAGTCTTCTGAAGGCTAAATGTTTCCAAAAAAGAAAAAAAAGCCAGACTACAGTTTAATTTATTGAAAGTTATTTATAATTTAGTACTTACTGTCCTGAAAATGCCTGTCCCCTTGGAAATATGATTCAGATGCCCTGAACTGAAGAAACATTTTCCTTTTTCCTGTGTAAAATATGAAACAAAAGACAACTGAAAAACACTTCATTAAAACAGTTCCTTTGTCCTTTTGACAATGAAAACTGAAAAGAGACATGCCAGTTTGGCTATGTGGGTGGTCTTCTTTCTATGCTAACCTTAACGTGACCTCACAAAAATCACTGAAAGTTAATTGATGGTTTTAGAGATTTTAAAAATATGTGTTGAAAAGCAATAGTCACACACACTAAGGGATTTCAGAAATGCCATCTATTAAAAATGAGGTTCCAGGGGCTGGCCCCGTGGCAGAGTGGTTAAGTTCGCATGCTCTGCTTCAGCAGCCCAGGGTTTCGCTGGTTCGAATCCTGGGCGCAGACATGGCAACACTCATCAAGCCGTCTGAGGCGGAGTCCCACATCGAACATCCAGAGGCACTTACAACTGGAATATACAACTATGTACCAGGGGGCTTTGGGAAGAAGAAGCAAAAAATTTAAAAAGAAATTGGCAACAGATGTTAGCTTAGGTGCCAATATTTAAGAAAAGAAAATGAGGTCCCAAGAGCTGAAGCATCTGCCCAAGAACTTCTGCTCTGCCAAGACCTTAGTGTCCCCAGGACCTTGTAAGTTTTCATGCCTGGGCAAACCTTTCTCCAATCAGTCATGCTCCTCGGTCATTGGGTCCACTCTTTCAAGGTCCTCCACAGGCTGATTTTTCCATCAGCTGCATGTAATTGGTCTAAGTCAATGTGTGTATGATAACATTTCAAATGAACTTAAAGTATATTCCCCACAGGAATATCTCTGACTTTTTTTTCTTTTGGTTCAGTAATTTTGGAACATTCCTCATCGCATGTTGTCCCAAACTTCTTCAGAATGTAGCAATAAAGGGGGTTTGATGATCTGATGAAAAATGAGAATTAGATACTGTGGTGTTTCTTCTTTTTTTTAAATGTCTTTTACTCTTTTAGAGTTAGTTTTTCATTTCCTAGGATTGTCTGAGAAAAGTTAGTCTAGTTACCAGAAAAACTGTTTTCTGATTAACCTGTTTTCCCAGTTAGACAATTCAGTCTAACAGTTTTGAGAAATGAAAAATGCACCACGGACTTTTGCCTTTGGTTAACGTTTCTCTGTTAAATGAAATTTGATGTTTTATCTCCAATTCTGTTAAAAGGATGCTGTCCAAAGCTATTGTGTGGTAAAAGCCATTCTTTTTGTGCTATTATAAAGTAGCTTTGTCTAGTTTTGTTGTAGAAAAACCAAAAATAATAAGCAAAAGTTTTCAGTTTTAGTGATAGACCCCTGCTAAGTAGCATATAGGGAAACTCATGAAGTCTTAAGACGGGTATCTTCCTTCTCTGAAGTGTCACAAGATTTGAAAATAAAAAATAACTGCTCCAAACCTTCCTATGAAATGGAGTCACTGTAATATGTACTTTTAGCACATTGCACACCTTTGTTATTTAACTTGACATGAATCATGCTCACAGAATGTTTGGCAGGACTTCGAATTTAAGTTCCCAAATGAGTGTTCAACTTAGATTAATTAAGACTGTTATTTCATGGAGTATAAATACAACTGCTTATTAAAACGTATTTATTGAGGATAAACAATTATGTAACAGAAACCAGTTACAGAATATAATAATATGACTAATGAAAAAGGCAATTGATTACAAATGACATAATTACTGAGGGTTAAAAGCTGTGCAATTGATATGACTTGTCCTTAAGTAGGTTTTAATAAGCATTTTGATCATTATTGGATGTGCAATAACTCACTTATTACATCCAAACAAAGAGTGATTTTCCAGCTTGGTACACATGGCTTTAACAGTGCTCCGGGGAGCTGAGAGACTTACAGCATACCCTCAGGACTGAGGAAAGACGTTGACAAAAAACGTTGTGTTACCGATTGTGTTTTATTTTAGGAAATGGAAAGAAAAAAATCAAGGTCTTTGATTGGAACATTTTCCAACTCTTTGACAGATGAGGGGCCCTGCACACGACAGAGGCCCCTCAGTTTGCACAGAGAGGACCTAAGACCACCATTTGAATTCTTGTGACTTGCTCTTTCCTAAGGAATTCTCGAAGAAATTATTTCATTACCATTGTCCCTCCTGAGGGGGTTTACCAGGGCTTAGTAGCTTTGTTTGAACTCTGGCATTAAAATGAATATTTTCCCCCAACTTCTCTGTAGTTCTTTAGTTTCCACAGTAATGTGATATGCGCAGTGGTATTGAGAAGGGGGAGAGAATTAAAGAGAAACGATCGGTAATTTATGACCTCAGTTTTAGGCTATGGAAATAAGGAATATGTTATGATGTTAGAAGACTGTGTATGGAATTAAGCCTTTCTCCTGGCTTTACAGGGGCCCAGAGAAGGGGCTTGGAGCGAGAAAAGGCAAAATGTGCTGAAGACAGTTTTCTATTTGGAGCATCAGGACCCACCATCAATAAGTAGTTTTCGAGACATACAACAATTTGCTTCCTTAAGTGTAATGTTTACTTTGTTCTCTCTAACCTGGTTGTGAACATGGTTCTCCAACATTCTGGGGTTTCTGGATCATTACCTAACAGAGGACTCTCTTACCTGTTCTTAAATATTATTTGCTGATCTTTTTCTGAAGGATATACAGGAAGGATTGACTTCTATCCAACAGTGAGGGGAAACTGTACACGTGTTTATGTGTTTTTGTGTTTGTAGAGGACATGTGGAGAAGACTTCCATTTAGAAGTTGTGTCTTTAAGACATAGATAGTCATGATAACTTTGCTATAGTGTGACAGTCTGGGTGGAATGGCCTTGATCTTACAGTTGACAAGGTAGTTTAGAGGAGTCTCAAAATGGCCTTTCTCTGGATTTTAAGATGTCTACAACTTTTGTCCCTTGAAAGGGTGTCATTAGGCATAACTGTGAGATTGATGAAATGTGTTTGTGTAGCATTCCTATGCTCCTTTTTCTCACTTCTCTGTGGCTCTACTCACCTCCAGATGTTAACAGCTTTTGTGATGTTAGCATTCAGATCACCATAATCTTCCCCCCACTCCCTCCTTACACGCATGCATGTGCGCACTTACGTATTCATACGCTGAATAGGCAGCCTTCATTGTGTCTTGAGTTTCTTCCTCTATGCTCAGTTCATAATTTAAAAAATTTATCGGTCTGACATTGTATTTCCCTCAGGGCTCTGCTAAGGGTAGAAAAATCCCACAGTGGTGTGGCTGAGAGCATTGACCTTGGGTCAAACTCTTCTGCATTTGAGTCTCTATTCTAACATTTGTATCTTTACTACCTTGGCAAACATGTTTAAATTCTCTAAGCCACAGTTTCTTTTTTTGCAAATTCAGAAAAATTTTAAAAATTCATGTCTACTACTCAGGGTTGTTGTAAAAAATCAGATGATTTCTGTAAAGCACTTACTTAGTACAGTGCCATCCATATAGTAAGTGTCCCATAAAGTGTAGAACAGTTGTTGCTGCTGTTATTGGAGAAGAATAAGCTACCCCATATAATCACCTAATATAATCAGATCTATATCTAGGTGCGATGAGTTAGGTCGATTGTCTCTATCTCAACACAGCGTCAAGGCGTACAGGACTACTGTCTTCCCTGACTTCCATTCTCTCCTCTGAATTCACAGGTCCAACTCAATCACTTTTTTCAGCTTTCTTCATGGCACCTGAGTGGGTGCAATGGGTTATAGAGAAATGAATAACTCTTCTTTGACATTATCTATATGTGAAAAAATTTTTTTATCCTTCAAGATTTCCCTTGTTCCATTTGACTTAAATTTGACAAATGTCTTGTTTTGAAAGTTACAGGAGAGGGAAGTAAGGGTGGGCAAAAAGGTGGAGGAGGAAAGGAGCTGCCAACGGAATTTATTCAGGGGCTGTCTTATTCGTCTTTGAATCCTCAATATATTGCCTAAGCCTGGGGCATGGAGTGCTTAATAAGCATTCGTTGATCGGAGGAATGAATAAATGAATGAATGAATGAGTACTCCTCCAAACATGCCAGGCAAGCTCCCCAGACCATGCCCTCTGAGTTGCTTTGTAAGTCTTCCAGCAAGAAGGTGTATACCCAGGTCCTCGATGTGGCTGTTGTGATGGCTGATAGAGGAGACAATTCCCATTTTCCCTGCTCTGTACCGTCACATCATATAAACGTCTCATTTAGAGACAATTCCTTTAAAAAATTCTTACTCCCTGGCTTGATGTCAACTTAAGAAAGAGAAGGAGAGTTGTTTTGTCTTAGCCTCCCTTTAGCAGGAGACCTTAACCTGGGATTAGAAACTTCAGTGGACTTGTGAGTCCCCTGAAAGTATTGCCAAAAACTTGGACGTATGTGCATTTTTCCTGGGAAAGCAATCAGAGTTTTCATCAGATTCTCAGGGTGCCTAACTACTTTTAAAAGGTCACCTTTGAAATTTACAAACCATTCACTTGAGGGCATGTAAAAACAGAAGCCCCTAAATCTGGTGTCATTTAAGGGACCCCTGTCAATGGGAATCTTTCTCAACTGCTCAGGTTTACATTTCAGGTGTGGGAAACTACTGAATTTTTGAAATATGGCCTACAGGTAAATATTAAATCCTAGAACTCATTGGGAGGGTTTGGCATGAATTAGATATAAGATGGGGTGGAGTTTCGGCTATGGTCTCTAGGAGAAAGAAACCCAATTTTGGTGAAAAAAGAAATGTTGGAACTAGAACAAACCCAATGTGTCTCATGGAATAATGAGACAAACAGCCAGTATCCACTTGAGGAGGACATTTGTGGGTCACTCACTCTGTGGAGAACCTTCTGGAGGCATAGCCAAGAACTCTAACTTTAAAAATGTGATACACTGTTAAGAAACTACAGGATATTAAAAACTTTTGGAGGCAAGATGAGAGGACTTACGGCAACAGCACATTAGCAAATGATGATAGGAATAACTTTTCCATTTTTCTGCTTTCACGTTTGGGCCTCTGGTCATGCTGACATTGACAGATGAGAGAACCTGTACTTTACTCAGACGGTTTTCACAGATCCAGCACAGGTCTCTGTCAGGTTCGTTTTACAGAAAATATTACTATGTGTTTTACAAATGAGCTGCGTGAGCACCTGTAAAACCTATTTCTCTCTGAGTGGAAAAAAATATGGCAACTATGGTTCTGCGGAAGGTGAATAATTTTTGGAATAAGAAAGAACTGGCTTTGAGTACCAACTTCACTGCTTTGCAGCCGGGTGGAGCTGGAAAAGAGGAATTCTCGCCAACCTCAATTTCTCCACCTGTAAATCAGGGATATTGATACTTAATTCTGGAGTTGTTTTAAGTCTTGGTGGTTCGTGTCTAGCTCCATGAAGGGAAAGCAACTGATAAATGGCAACTATTATTATTGTTAACATCTAAAAGGATATAATTCATTTACATGCTATTAGGCAATAAAGAGGTTCACATAAGTGAATTTCAAGGAACAAAAGCTTTCCTCCTGAAATGCCAAATTTTTAGCTACTTCCTAAAATATATATCGCATAACTTTCGCTTCCTTGAGAATACAGGAGTGACATATTTTGTCTGTTTTTTTATGATTCAGTGTCATTTTGAGATCATCCATGATGTATTATTGTGTTCCACTGGAATAGGAATACTTCCAGATCTTTGGGTCCCAGAAAAGTGAGCCAAGCAAAAGAAACATCATCGTGGAGGAGAGCGAGGGACAATAAAACAGTCGTTTTTTGTGGAAGCAGAACCACTGAGTTGAATAAATGCAGAGAGCCTTGGGTTCAAGCTCAACCTGCAGCATTTACTGTCTTTACCTTGGTTTCCTCCTCTGATTTACCTACCTCACAGGATCAATTTCACCAGTTGATGAAAATCCACTTGGTTAACTAAAATGACCTATACACATGCACAAGACCCTACCAGTCAAGTTTTCATAAACTTCAGAATCAAGAACAAGAAGCGAGCATACAAGTCAAACCGTTCCTCTCTCTGCTGTATTTACACATATCATTTCCAGACCAGCTATTTTTGAGAGGACTTCAACTTGGCTTTGAAATGATCATTCTTGTAGAAAAGAAGCATGCAGAATTTTAGCTCTAAAAAGCAAATGGCCCCATAGTAGGGAAAGACAAAGACCGGGTAATCCTTATAGATTCCTTCTGCTGATGGGATCGTTTTAGGGTGGTCTCTTCTGGGTTATTGCATCGGCTTCCTGCTCAACCCCAGAGTTTGCCACTGTGCCTTTTATAATCCATTGCATGCTGCGATCCTCCATGAAGAGTTAGCGTGAGCCTATTATGTCTGAGTGTGGGCTGATCCGGTGGTATTCAAACTCTGTCCCTCAGCCTTTGAAGGTTCCACAGGAGTGACTCAGCGGCTGTGGCTGGTATGAAAGATTCCAAAAAGGTGTTCAAGAAAGTATCCAGGAAGGTGGAACTACCAGAACCCTGGCCTTACTTCAACAAGAGTCACTCCACCAGTATCTGCTGAAATATCAGGATTTTATATGAGATTTCATTTGAAAAGAAGGGTTTCTTGGCTTGAAAACATCTGTGAAGTTAAATGGAAAGTGCTTTACCCATTAAGCATTTTGTCTGGAGAAGTTGGGAAAAATACCACAATAAAATCTGAACCCAGTAATTATTCTCACCATCCATCCTCCTCCCTCATTTCTGCTTAACTAATGGGCTCAGATACTAACTCCTGAAAAAACTTTCTCTCATCATTCCTAAACACAAAGGATTTTCTTCTTTTTCTGACCACTTGTCTATATCATTGTATTGGTCAGGATAGGCTGACAGCTGTAACAAACAGCCCCACGTCTCAGTGGATTATCACGTTGTCGAGATTACTTCCTCTTTAAAGGTTCAGCACCAATGTTCTTGGCCAGGTGGCTCTGTTGGTTGCGTTCCTCCCATGAGGAGGTAGGATTTTTCCACCTGGCATCCCCTATCCCCTAGACAACCTCCGAAGCCTCTGTTGGACTTCCTGCAGGCAGTAGAGCAAGAAGTGACAGTGTGAGAACTGCACTGGTCATTTGAGGAGCCAGCCTAGGAATTGGCAGACAGGAGCTCCTCCCACATTTTATTGGCCATAACTAGTCACGTTCTCTCATCTAGATACAAAGAGAGCTAGGAAGTGTAGAATTCCCTGGTGGCCAAAGGGAAAATAGAATCATTTGTTGAACACATAGCATTATCTTTTCCATACCACTAGCTCACCCTTGTCTACATACTGCCTTGCTGTACAGATACCTGTGTGTCCACCTTAAATCCTCAACTAGATTGCAAGCTCCTCAAGATAGAAGTTACACTTTATTGATACTACTTGTAATGCTTGAATTGCTTGATTATTAGAATTAGTTGAATTGCCTATATTAGTTAGGATAAGCAACTTTAAAAACAGACTCAGTGATAACTTAATACCTTAAAGAATACTGTATTTATTCACTCATTCATTCATTCATTCATTTGTGCCTGTCTACCTGCCTCAAATAGTCCTTGGAAAGTGTTACACTTCAGCAGTAGTCCTCCTCAGTAGCATCTTATTCAGGGACCTAGACTAATAGCAATTTTGTCATCCTCAGGGTTGCCTTGCACATTGCAATGCCAACCAGCGGGAAGATGAAACTATTGTGGAGTGTGTGCATGCAAATTTTATGGATCAAGCTGGGGAGAAGCACACATCATTTTCACTCACATTCCACTGGCAAGAACTCAATGCCATGGCCGTACCTCCCCACAAAGTTCACTGGGAAATTTAGCTTCTGGCTGGGTGACTGCAATCCAACTCAGTTACTACGGAAGAAGGGGGGGTGAATGGGTATTGGTGACGGCTATCAGTCTTTCCTACACAAGGAAAGGGAAATTTTGTTTCATTCTGATAATTCTCCAAATGAGGTATTGTCATTCCCTATTTTTGAAACTATAAACTAATATTGAAAGGTGAAGTCTATGTGCCCAATGGGACATATCCCCTAGATCTTCGCAGTGGCATTTACACTTAGTTCTTGCTATCTCCCGAACTAGTTTTCTTCTTCTACACTATGCTGTGTCTCGCGCATAGTAGGATCTCAATAAATATATTGATGCCTTAGGCCTGTGTCATCTCATTCCTTTCTTACTACTTCTTTAACCTTGCTCTTTCTTCTTCCCCTGCCATTTTCAGATGTGATGATGTGTGGAGAGTGACTTCTATTGGACATTCAACACAATGTTCTCAGGTACTTTGAACACATCACATCCTGTTAAGGTAAAAATACAAGTCAGAAATTCAAACTAGACCCTTTCTTGTCTCTTGACATTTTCTATTATTACTATCTTACAGCAAATTTTTTTCTCATTATGGAAACCTGGCATGCTGAACAAGGGTCTATTAAGGGTCCTTTTCTTGGAGAAAGTGATGATATTTTGAGGGGAAGGACAGAAAACTCAGTTCTCTTCTACCCTGAGGAATGGGAAATGAACAGTGGGACCTTAGGGCATACAAGGAGGGACCACCAAGGCAGCATACTGTGTCCTTGATTCTGCTGGTTCCTTCTGGTGATGCTTCCCTCTGCTCTCTTAGAGATTTTTGCCCCTTCTGTGTTCCCTTCTGCCGTGAAGGTGCTATGGAAAATGCTGTCATAAATTATAACACTATCTCACTTACAGGGGAGGGATTAATTAAACCATGTTGTGCATACTTTGCAAGGCCAGGATTCTAAACCCTCAAAAACTTAATGTTTTATAGAGAGTATTAATAATAAGGCAAGGAGGGGCCAGGCTTCTCAGTCTCTTCTCTCACACACCCACACCGGCACACAATTCCCAAGTCACTCTCTTTAAGAGTCCGAGTAGGCATAAAGATAGCCTTGATGCAGATATAGCTCTATCATTGACTAGTTGTATGTCTTTAACTGATTCACTCAACTTTTCTAAGCCTCAGAGTGTTCCGATGGAAACTAGGGAAACCGTCTGCACTTATTTCTTAGCTATTTTGATAATGAAGTTTGGTAATATACGTAAATTGCTTAATACATTCCAACTGTATTTTTTTGTTTGTCTTCTGCTGAGGAAGATTCACCCTGACCTAACATCTGTGCCAATCCTCCTCTGTTTGCCACAGCGTGGCTGACAAGTGGTGTAGGTCCACACACAGGAACCGAACCCTCGATCCTGGGCTGCCAAAGCAGAGCATGCGGAACTAAAGCACTAGGCCACCGGCCAGCCCCCTAACTATACTATGTTTGTCTTAAATTCAAAATGTCCCAAATCTTTTCTAACCTATATCGTTTCAGACTAGCATAAAGCTGAGTTTTGTTTTTAATGTCCAGAGATAAGACAAGAAAGAAGGAAGTACATGACTATTGGTCTTGCTCTTTTTTTTCTTTTTTGTTTTCAAATTCCAATTCTAGGGTCACCATATTGCTTGATTCAAGCCACGTTTATCCAGATTTCATCACAATGTAACTATAACAATTCTCCATCTATTATTCCTGCAGTTAGCCAATTAGACACTATTGCATACATAACTGTCTGGTAATGCAGTGGTTTTGCTAAATTCCACAATGTTGGAATAATATTGCCAGTGTTTCGGTTCTGGCTGGAAGAAGAGGGGCTCCTGAGCTTCCCATGGAGGGGGCTTTTGTTGGACCCTAGATACCAACATTAATTAGGCAGAATGTAGGACAAAAATGCCAAGAGCCAAAAATAATTTTGTTTAGAAATTTCCCATATGCAAGTCCCCACGTCTGCTGGAAATAATAGAGATTTATTCTGTTTGAGATCAGGTTTCCCCTAATGTGATGTTGTACACTGTTGGAGACGATTGGTAGGCTTTGTAATTCATAACAGTATTGCTCTTTCTAGAGCCCTGAAGGGTGTTGACAATGGAAAGTTTTTTAGGGTGACTAATGCTCTCTATGAATAAACTAGATCCTTAAGTTGTCCTCCGAAGGCCTGAAATCTTAACCGAAACCTCTTTTAGGAAAATGAATATAAGTTTTTCTCAAGGCCCACATAGAAACCTGGTTCTTCAAGTCAGATCTGAGATCCAGATTCAACTAGGACATACTGGGAACTGAGTCCTTTACTAGGAGCTTTCACATCCCTCCTGTCATTGAGTCGTCACTGATCATCTGCTCTAAACAGGTGGTTATACCAAAGTGTTATTTACTTTGTAAATAGAGATATACCATCCTCCTCCTTTGGTTGTCACACTTGGTGTACCTATTTGAAAAATCACAAATTATTTTTGCAGATCTAGACCTTATTGGGGAAAGATCAGCTCATCCATGTTTGAAAATCATTTCAACAAGCAAAGTCACTTCAGTCAGGGCTTGTCATGCTGAAGTTTCCTGGGTAAGACTGTCATGCGCGGTGAGATTCCAGGACTAGAAGCATTTGTGAACCAGAGTGGGAATTAAGAATGAAGAAGACTATGCACTTGGCGTACTTTTCCTTTTTACATCATTTGAAATATCCCTTTAGCTATGTAAAAGGGAGAAAAATGAAAGAAAGCCTACGATCTAACCTCCATTGTTATTTCAGTGGAGAGGAAAGAGTGGAGAGTTTACCGCTCTACCGGTTTAGCAGAAATACTGGAAGTCTGTCTGTCAACTGGAGGATCCTTTCTTGTCTTGGCTTGTTTTGGAGCTAGGACGAGAGCTGACAGTCTTAACCCTGTTTAATTTATGTAGCATCGGAAAGAAAGGTTGTCAGGGCCCACATGACGGAGAAAGAGGGGGGAAAAAAGCAAATAAGACTGGGGACGTGTCTAAACCTTCTCCAGCAGCATTGTCACCCTGCTCATCAGGTAGGAAGAAAAACAGATTAAAGCAAGTTCTTTGTTTCCACATTCCAGACTTGCAAAGGATGTATTACGATACTCATTTCAAAATATGGTTACATCTTGAAAGCATTTTTGTTAGAAAGGAATATTATCTTGAACAATGAAGCAAGGAAAAAAAAGGTTGGTGCATTACAGTAGACTCTTAGAATACCTTAGTGGATCTAACTTTATATATATATTTTTACATTAGCATTCAAAAATCCTTGGCAGAAACAATAGGAACGGTTCAAAGTTCAATTCATAATCATAAGCAGACGTCTCCCCCCGCTGCCTTAGGTTTTGTGAGTGTATCTGGAGGGGGTGGAGGGGAGAGAAAGGGGTCAAATTTAAACATCTTCCCCCTGCCCCCTTCCTCAGGATGAGCTCTAATTTCATAATAGGAGAGTTTTATTCAGAGTTAACTACTTTGGTTTCGGTTCAGAATGATAATGGTAGAAAATATAAAGTAACGTTTTAAAAGCTCAGACTGTGAAAGAAGGGAGTAGTGCCGCTTAGTAAAAGCATATGTTGCTAGCGGGACCTCACAACCACATTCAAATCACGTTCTTGCCAAATCACGTTATGTTTCTAAAGCTCCTTATTTAAATTTCCCAAGCGGGGTTCATATGGCATGTTCTGTGTTTTTGCTGTACAGTATTGAAGGGAGGTCCTTAGAAATCTTTCCCCTTAAGAACCAACATTTTCTTTTCTAAATAAAAGTCCTAATTAAACCTAGTTTGCATTTATGGATACAGGACGCCACAACACCACCACCACCGGGAAAAAAAAAAAGCTGTTCATGGCCCTGTTTTGGCTTGTGATAATGGCCCGTGGAGCTCCGCAGCAGTGTCCGCCCTGCAGTCGGAGGCCTGGAAACACTGTCTTGGTTCTCTGGGAGTTAGGGTCCATCATGGTCGGCCTTCACAGGACCCGAAACTCCAGCTAACCAGACCCAGTCTCAGAAAGCCAGCGTTCAAATCGCCCCAGGCCAGTGTATTCTTTACTTCAAAAGATTAAAAAGAAAAAGTCACTGACTTGGAGATTCTGTTACCTATTTTTGGAATGCGTTTCAGTGCTTCTCAAAACCTGGAGTCAGGAATTCACCCTGAACTTGAATGTCACCGGCTTAGGCATAATGTTTGCTCTCCCATTTGAAGACTGTTTTCTCTGTAGCTTTCTGTTCTGTTTAGCAAGTCTGATTCTCTTGCTTCTTTTTAGGCTCTGTTTAGCTATTGTGTATGATTTTGATAGCTCTTTCCTGGCACCTCTGAGTTCTTTACAACTTAATTATCAGATCTATCCTTACAATGAAGAAAATGATTACCCCCTCAAACCCCAGTCTTCGCTTGTTGGCTGGTATTAAGCTTTAGTTATTATGACATGGAGAGATTTCGGAGTCGTTTTCTAAAACACAGAGCACAAGCAGAGAGAGAGAGAGACAGAGAGAGAAATAGTCCCTGTTAAGGCCATATTCCTTAATGGGTGCTGTTGGATACTTAAGGTCTCCAATTTTGACTGCCAATAGCCATATGGGTCTGCCCAGTCTAAATATCTATCTCCTGAAATAATGGAATTGTAGCTCAGTATTTTATTCAGAAGACAAAAGGATTTATTGAGAGAAACAGAATTATGGATGACACAAAATATGGTTTACTGAAACGTAATTTTACACGGTGCGTCGTAAATTCTGTTCTGTGAGGTCCTGCTAATTATTTCTAATCTCTCTCTCCCTTTCTCTTTCTTCCTCTCTCTCTCTTTCACCTTCCTTCTCTGTCTCCTTCTCCCAACTACCACTCCTGAACTAGGAAATTTTTCAAAACTCTTATACGAGGGAAGAGGATAGCTTTCCCCCTCCCTCATCTCTCTCTCTCTCTTTCATTTAGAATCTATTGATCTTCTAAGCGCTGTACCCGGTTCATGTTCTCTGCTTGTGTCCCTTGGGCTTTCATATTTTGTTCGGATTTCATTTAAAATAGAGATTTCTTTTTCTGACAAGCAGCATAATGTTGTGGTTACAAGAACAGACTGTCTAGGTCCAAATCTTGGCTCGGTGGTTTTGGACAATCGACAACTTTTCTGCAAAATGAGGGTAGAAATCATCCCTAATCCCACGTGTTGTTAAAAGGCTTAAATGAGTTAGTATATTTCAAGCACTTAGAACCGCGCACGGCCATGCAAGTCTCGCTATTTTGATGTTGGCTGTTATTATTCAACTGTATCACTCTGCAAAATGGCTGGCTTCTTTTTCTGTCTGCAGAGCCTGAAGTTGTCTCTTTTTCAAGCAAGTGCTCTCTGTTCTCCTTTTTGGTTCTGGCCAAAGGAGAGTCCTGCCCCATGTTACAGCAATGAAAGAAGACGTGTGCTTGGTTCCTCTCATTGGGAAGAGTCATGTCCAGATTTGAGTTCAAGGTGAACTCCGTTTCCCTCCTGAGAAAAGACATCGAGGCTGTGTTTCTTCTTGGGAATTACTAGTAAACATTTTTCCAGCCTTGCGGTCATAGCCCTTTTCTCTGTGGTGAGCTATATTTGAATAAAACAGTTCATATATGTGCAAATATATTTAATTCCTGAGCCTTTGCCTATTCGTTCTTCTATGTTTTTCATTTTAAAATTCAATATGAATTTTTCTATCACTTTTAGTATCATAGAAAATATGAGGAATGTTCTATCATTTAAGCTACTATTTTTTAAAAAATTGAAAAGTATCAGACTAAGAACCAGCCCTGCAGAACTGTATGTGACACTGAGGTGGCCTCTTATGAGTAATGTACATTCTAAGCAGTGTAATATGCGGCTATAATTAGTATAAAATCTAAGTAAAATGTTGTTAACTTATTGGTAAAATGTCAAGCAGCTCAAAATGGATGTTACTCCAGACAAGATACCCAATAATCTTTGATTTTACTATGCCTGCACAACTCGTCAGAACATAGGAAAAATAGATTCATCTAAAGGAAATAAATTAATCAGAAAATATGGATTCCTTTCCTTCACAAAGTAATAAATATTTTACGTAGTATCCTGTGATCTAGATGCTCACAAATTCATCTTTATATGCTGTCCTTTAATAGGGAGATATTACCTGCTAAAGACTAGGAGGGCAGGCTGTGGACTCAGACTGACTGAGTATGCATGCTGGCTCTTCCATGTGTCTGCAATGGATGTTAGTGCAGATTGCTTAACCTCTCTAAGCCTCGGTTTCCTCATCTTTAAAATGGGGGTGAAAATAGTGCCTACCCCATATGGTTGTTTGGGGATTAAATGGAACAATGTATGTGGTTGTGCTTGCTATACAGATGCACTGTAGAAGTAATAGCTATTATTAAATATGAACCACATTGTCATCCTTCATCTTTGAACACTTGTCCTTTAGTCTTGAAAACATAAAAACATTGCTGTCTGACTTCTTTTCCTTGCTCCTCTTTCTATTCCCGGTTATCAGAATTTAAACAAAATTCTGGTGTGCTGCCTTTTCAGTATCACCAATTGAGAAATTTTCTTTAAATATGCCTTTAAATATCTCTCTTCTGGCACTCATGCTGAAAGAATTCTGAATGCTTCTTGAGAGCAATGTGCATGCTCAGTCACAGGCCACATTCGGCGATCTTTGTCTTCGTCCCGTTATGCAGAGTTTAAGATACTGTAAGACAAAACAATGTGGCAAAATGACAGTTCAAGTACAGAACTTGGCATATTAGCAGGGTAGACTTATAATTAGTGTCCAAATCGGAATACTTTAGAGGGTGAAACCAGCACCATTCATAGTGATGTTGTAACAACCGGTATATACTGGAGCTGTTTGAAAAAACTAGGGCAAATGGTCACCCTATGCATTTTTCTTTCTGTTACCTACTTTTGTGTTACAAACCACTCCCAAATCTAGTGCCAAAAATCAATAACTATTTTATTATACTTACAATTTTGTTGGCAAGTAATTCAGGAACAGCATAGCTGGTCAGCTCATCACTGCTTCCTGATGACTGGGACTTTGGCTAGAGTGGCTGGAATGACTGAAGACACTAGGATAACTTGACTACGACCATATATCAGGGGCCTTGGTTCTAGTTGTCAATTAGGCTCCTCAGTTATTCTCCATGTGGCATTTGCTGTGGCCAGAATGGTGTAAATGCGGAGAATCAAACAAGAGGAGAGCCAAGAAAATCAGGAAAGCGCAGGGAGTTGGCAAAAGGAAGACCAGGCCTTCACATAGGAGGAAATACCACAGGGCATCCTAAAGTGTACAACGCATCTCCTCAGTGATTTTTAAGTGGACTTGACATTGAATGCTACTATTGTTGAATCACGTGTTTGAAAAAAAAATCTCACTTTTAATCCTTTTGATGATTCATGAGAAAAGGAAAAATCTATTTGCTACTAGTATATCCTCAACGTCAATGTGACCTTCGATGACTTCTCTCTTTAGCAAACGGAACAGCCCTCAAGCCCAAAGCTTTCAACGGGCAGCATGATTTAGCAAGAACTGAATAGCACAGTTTTGTTTTCATTGTAATATTTGTCTGCTATTACCCTCTAATTACAAATAATGTTTTTTTAAAAAAAGCATGGTTGTGATCTAAGGCTTTATTTTAAAACAAATATATAGAGTAGTGATGGTTGCACAACATAGTGAATATGCTAAAAACCACTGAAGTGTTTAAAAAAATGAGGGAGGAGGAGGGAGCCATATGGTGTTTTCATGGGGCTGGAGTTGGAAAGATTTGGAAGAGACTGAGTTGGATCTTCTTGGCCCCCGTACACAGAGATTCACAACAGCCAGAGTACAGAGACAGCAACCCTGAGAGGATGTTTGCAGAAGTCGGCCTTGAAAATGGAGCGTTGAGGATGCATCCCAGAGCAGCTCGTGAACCCAGCCTCACCCCTGGGCCAAGGTTCCAGGATGAGTGAGAAGAGTCAAAGAGCCAACACTGTCCTCCCCGTCTTCAAGTCCTCAAAACCACTAACTTGGCCTGCAATAGGTAGATAAGTATGATTCAACGGGATAGAAAAGACTTTTAAACTGGAGAACAACGAATAAATGCAAAATGGAAAATTACAACTTTAATAACCAAAAGTGCCTGAGCGATTTTGAAATCCGCCCAAAGTGTGATTCAGTAATCTGTCCACAGGATCAGGAGGTTTAGCATAGCACAAGGGGCAGTAATTTGTGCAAAACTGTAGCATGCTTTCACCCTACCACGCTGAGACAACTCAATAAGTCAGTTAGCTATCCCCTAAAACACAAACGTGAACAAATAGATATCAGTAAAAAATAGGGGTCAATATAAAAAAAATTAAAAATACTAGATCTGTAATAGAGTATGGCAAAATTATACTGGTGGTACCAGAGCAATTAAAATTTGGGAAACACTTTCTACCATGATACCTAAAATGGCTGCCACTTAAGTTATTTTTCTGAACTAAAGCTTTCATATTTCTGTTGAAAGCTAAAGAAAGCATCTGGGAGTGAGCAGAGGAGGAGTTTGCTGTAAACTTGTTGCTAGTTATTATCATCAATGGATTCAACTATCAGACTATTGGAGAATTGGTTGTTGTATAGTTATATGGTGAATTTAGGAAATCTCGGAGCTCAAGGCCCTGCCTGACAAGGGGAGAGTTAACGTGTGCCACGGAGGGCACCAAACATTGATGTGGGAGATGGATTCCCAGGAAAAAATGCCCTTAGCCAAACAACTCCATGGCTTGGGTCCCTGACTGTTCTTATTCAGACTGTGTCATGTCTTTCCTTCCCCTTCTTTATTGCCCCTCACAGCCCCAGACAGTCCTTCTGTTTAATTTTTAAGCTCTGCCGTACAGCTGGCTGCTGCCAAGGAATGGTTTTCCCCTCCGACCAGTGTACAAATGCCTTATGGCAATGATACTTTTGTATATACTCAGAGACTGGTCTTTGGGAGTTAGAAATCAACATTCATAATAAGAATTAAAAGTAGAAATTTAATTTTAAGAGCAAACTCTGCTTGCATATGTGTGCTGTGCAGCTGTTTTTCCAAGAAACAGATGTTAGGAGAAAGAGCCTGGGTTTTCCTCTAGAGCTGAGTTCAAGTCCCATTCCCACCAGGTGCCAGGAAGTTGACCTAAGTCACATTATGGAAACTCTGAGCTTCCGTGTTCTCAGCTGTCACCTAGGAAGGACAATTCTTATATTTTACTTATTTTATAACTTTATGTGTTGTAAAGTTACAATGAGACACACACATTGAACACACTGCCCACTGCCTGCAGCATGGTTATGCTCAAGGACCGTTAGCGACCTTCTTGTTCCTTCTAACCCTTCTGAAAACCACTATAATCAGAAAAGAAATGCAGGCGCACAAATACAATAACATAGGAGAGAGAGAAATATAATAAACATGTGAGATGTTCATATAAGTCTCATGTTTATTTTTTTATATTGACCCCTTTTTTTTCTGAAGTGTACTTGTTGGTATTTATTTGTTTGATGTTTAGGTGACAGTTGAAGGGTTTATTGAATTGTCTCAGCTTGGTGGGGTAAAAATATGCCACAGTTTATTTCTCACAAATCGCTGTTCCTTGTGCTATGTCAAATCTCCCTACCCTGGGGGCAGATTACTGAAACATAGATTCGACAGATTTCAAAATCTCTCCCATATGTATATGTGTATATTTATAGATATATATGCTTATATGTGTACATATGTATATGTGTATATATATGTGTGTGTGTGTGTCCCCAGATGTAAACAATCAGATATGTAATGTAAATTGTACATACTGGGAGTAACGAGAAAACAATCTGCATAAATTCCCATCAAATTAGAAATAAAAATTTAGCTTCAGGAATTCAGAAATAAAACCAAACAATCAAGAACATAAGAACACAACAACAATATATATGCAGATTTTTTTTCCAGATGAGTCCAAATCATTATTCCCTTGACATATACCTTTTGAAGCCTGTGTTGATTTGAAGAGTATAAGTGTATTCGTAACTTTAGAGGATTACACCTCACTGAAATTTTGTCAAAAGGTCTTAGCCTTTTTTTTCCCCCAAATGTCTGTCCTGTAACTCTCCTTTTTTTTCTTCTTCTGACTTCCTCCCAAATCCTCAGTGACTCCAACAGCTGCAGTCGCTTCCTCCCACTGCCCTATTCAGTGAGGAACTGTGTTGCCATTGGAGACCTCCCCAGCTCCCAGAAGTGAGCTCGGTCCAAGAACTTAGGTGGTGGACTTAAAGTAGCAGAAAGTAGTCAATAATTAGAAAAACAGATTTTCAGCTAAACTGAGTAACTGAGCTTGGAATTTCATATCTGAGATATTGGTTTCGCTAATTAATTAGCACAAAAAATAATGGTTCTGTGGGGGAACATAGCTTTATAAACTTTTGGCTGGGCCTGTTACAAATGAGCAATATGCATAGGAAAATGTTAATAGTTGAGGAGAAAGGCATTTTAACAAAGTTTTATAGTATGTGGTTTAGGGTCCTCAGGGCAAACATATGCATTACACATCTAACCCCACACTGAGAAAATAATCCCTAATGTTGGTTCCTCTGCTAGGCCTATTAAAAATTCCCCAGAACGTAAAGGCTGCCAATTTCAGACTAAGAATAAATGGCTCGTGGTTCCTTCTGAAATGGCATCCAAGATTCATGTGTTCAGCACTGCACATGAAATCATTGGGGGAGGCATGTCTCTGGTTGCTGGGGTGCCAGAAAAGGCCAATGAGTTGATCCAACCCCATTTATTTCAAGCAGGGCACCCAAAGGCCATCTTCGTCGGAAATGTTTAGAGTAGGTATTTCCCATTAAAGGGGGTGAGCCCCTGTGTTTGCTTTTTGTATAATATAGTCAGAGTGTGGGGCTTGGAACCTATGATGGGTGAATTTTGAAATGCTCTGCATTCAGTAGGAATTGAACACTGATATACAGTAAGAGAGGAGACCTCAGCTGTCCACAACACTGGCCACTTTTGTAGTTGATGGCATTAGTGGTCCTGGTATTCAGGTGAATGGATGGTCTCCTCTAGTAGCCTTACATATTTAAATGATTAAATAGTTAAATTAACATGTGAAGGGATGAGGGGTGAAGATGTTAGTGAGAGAAGGCATGAAAAAATTTATAATTGGTTCATATCAAATTTTTCCTTATTGATTGGGAAAAAAAGCTTTGGTTTTGAAGTCAGAAAACTTGGGTTGGAATCTCAGCTGTCAGCTGTGTGATCTCAGATAATTCCTTGAGTTTTCTTGGGCCTCAACTTTCCTGTCTATAAAATGAAATTAACAGTCTGCTCAGAAGACATGGAAGTGAGGATTAAGTGCGATAGTGTTATAAAATGTTATGTAAATATAAGCAAATAATTACTTGGGGGGTTTGGATATGCAAATGCTTAATAGTGGTTAGATCTCATAAGACCTCGTTGAGGTCCTCAATATCAACTCTCACTCAAATTCCCATGTGACCTCTGGTTCTTGGTTGGTATGAATTCTGTACATTATCGAAATTCAATCTGCCCTGTGCTGAACTGTGTTTTAATAATTACACATGATTTTGTAATTATGCATGTACCGGAGACGGTGAAACCAAGAGGGCAAGCTGAATCTGGTGCTCACTTCCTAATGATTCTTTACTGCTTTACTCAATCTTCTGGCTCAAAGATTGACTCATCTCTTAGCACTCTAATGTCTTCCAAATTAATCCACGATTCATGAGGACCTTGATCTTTAAGGCACTTTTAGGCAAGTCTCTGTTACTCTTCTGGGCTCCTAAAGTGTTTCTGTATATATGACCTTTAAGTTATGTGTCCATGTCCTCCTAAAGCCTCTATTCTCAGGGGAAAGAATATTTAGACTTGTTCCTGAAGCTTCTTAACCTTTGAATTTGACCTACAAAGAGAACTGCATGTTTTGTTTTTGCCTGGCCCCAGGCCTGTGTATTACTGGGGGCAGTGATATCCGAATACGCGTATAAAGGATTGGCCTGCATTTCTGAGAATAAACAATTATGCACATATAGACACTCCAGGCAATTTCTTTAGAATACCTTTTGAGAGGCAATGGCTTTACAAAGACTATCTGGTATTTTCATTGACTCTAAATTGGTCATTGAAAGTGTCATTTTATGACAACCTTATTCTAATTCAAACTCCCTACAATATGACTGTGTCCCTTGTTATTTCTAAGCCCAGCCTATTTTCCACCTTTGCCCCCTTTTATGTGTGGCAAAGGAAAGTGTAATTCAGTTGTGTGTCATATGATGACAACTTTGACTACACATCCTTGGAATTTTGCCTGGTGAGTCGATGAGGGGCTGACATAAGGTTATGTGTACAGTCGACTCTGTTTGCAATGCAAAAGAAGACAGGACAGATCCGTTCCACAAGAGCACTTCTTTTTTCCAGCAAATTCTCTGGTACGGTATTGTTCTAAGTAAGTAAAGATCTGATTTTCAACAATTAAATCTGCCACATTTTACATATAATGACAGTTCAAGATCAGACAAATACGTGAAATCTCTTAATTTTCCCTGCAGTGGAAAGGCTAGGGGAATAAAATGAATGTTTTGTCGTTGTATTAGTGTTAGTCTCTCTTAACAAATACGAATTTGGAGTGTGTTCTTTTTAAGGCTGTGACTCCAAGTGACTGTGATAAGAATAAAGGAGGCAGACATTCTTGGTGAGTGTCATGCTAGAGCTGTGTAAAAATAGCTGGGGATCTTCATGTGTTGGGTGAGGGGACATAACAAGCAGAAAATGGGGTACTCGAGATAAAATTGTAAGTCACATTGGAGCTCCTTACCCTGATCTATGCCACATATCATTCTGGATTTTTTTGAAAGATACAGCACAGGGAACAGGACAGGAATACCTTTTATTGTTGCAACATGTGGAAAGACAAGGAAATTATGATAGTGTGGGTCATCGTGGGTGAAGGCAGGAACCACTGTGCTAGAGAACAGAATGTATGTTCTTTATTTGTTGGGAGGAGCCTTATGGAAAAAAATGGAAAGTAGTGGCATCGCATGAGGCTGGACAAGGAAAAATAAAATGTGGTCATACCAGATAGAGACATTTATTCTTGGCCTATAACAAATAAAATATAAGGCAAAGGAGACTGTGCAGTTTTATGGGTTTATCCAATAACAAAATGGTGCAATAGATCTTTGACATAGCTGCAATCCTTCCTGTCTGTTCCAGATTGCAAACGAGCCAGTCTTGAGGGAGAATTATTGTGAGAAACGGATACGGGGTTTAGCCACCATCACCGGAGAAGGGCTAAGGGCACGACAATATCTCCATGTGGTGTTTTGCCAACTTGGCCTTGTAGTCATATGGGAAACTACTAAAAACAAAAAAGGCAGATTTTTGGGTCTCACACTAAGGAATTCTTGATTTGACAGATTCGATGTGAGGCTCATGTTTTTGGTTAAGCTCTTTAGGTGACTGGAATAATGAATAATCTTTGGGAGACATTTTTCTAATTAAGGGAAAGTCAGTCAAACCGGGATTCAGGATACCTGGTATCTACTGCCAGATCCACCCAATTAGAATCAGCTCAACCTTCCATGGTAACAACACACTGGATTCTTCTTTTCCTCATGGGGCATTTTGTAAAGCTCTATGTGATCATAGACGTGAAAAATAGGTCATGTGAAAATGTAACTTCTTTTTTAACTCCTTTTGCACCTACAGAATCAAAAAAGATTGGTTTCAAAATTGTGAAGTAAAGATATTTCTAGTTCCTTCTTCTCTTTAAAATCTCCCAGCCCAACAAGAAACATAAGAAAAAGAAATATATAGTCCATCTTAGAGAAAACTAAATGGGTGATAATCTTCAATCTGGAACAGGATATTTTTTTAAAAGAACATATAATCTGAGAATGATATGGAGCTCTTGGGAATTAAAAATATAATAGCTTAAATTTTAAAAATCCACTAAAATATTTGGATAATAATGTTATCCAGAAATAAAATAAAACAAATAGATGGACAAAAAGAGAAAAAGAGTGAGGATATTAGAAAATGAATCTAATAGAAATTATGAAAAATGGCAAAAAATATGAAAAAGAAAAATGATCGGGGCTGGCCCCGTGGCCAAGTGGTTAAGTCCGCGCGCTCCGCTGCAGGCGGCCCAGTGTTTCGTTAGTTCGAATCCTGGGCGCGGACATGGCGCTGCTCATCAGACCACGCTGAGGCAGCGTCCCACATGCCACAACTAGAAGAACCCACAACGAAGAATACACAACTATGTACCGGGGGGCTTTGGGGAGAAAAAGGAAAAAATTAAATCTTTAAAAAAAAAAGAAAAATGATCAAAGAAGGAAAACCAAAGGACAAATATCGTCATGTTGAAAGTGCCCCCTGAGTACCCAGCCAAGACATACTTGAAACAACAACAAGCATGTAAAAATTTCAAAAGAAGACAAATTAAAAACAGATTCACACATAAAATGGATCAGGTATCAGAATGCTATGAGAATGGTGGACAACTTTCCAGCAGCTTTGGAAGATAGAGAACAATAGTGCTTTTAACATATGAAGTAAATGATCTTTAATTTACAATTTTTTGTGCATAAAAACTACAAATCAAATGTGATGGTAGATTAAAAGTGTTTTCAGACAAAGCCTCAAATATTTTCACTCCAGTATACTCTTTCTTGGTGAGTTACCAGAAGGTGTTTTCCATTAAAATAAGAGTAAACCGAGAAAGAAAAAGATACCAAGACTAGGATCCGATACAGTCGGAAGGAAAGGAAGTTTGCAAAGGGAAGTTCCAGAAGTAAAAGTCTAAAGAGCGACGGTTGTAGACTGAAGCCGGTGGATGGAGAATTCAAGTAGGATTATCTTTGTTAAAAAAAAAAAATGGAAAGGAAAAATTATCTAGTGGACTTGCTCATGTGAAAAATTAAGGGACATACTTCAAAGATTTTGGTAGGTAAGGGGAGATTAACCGGAGATTTTAATAAACAAATAGAATTTTTTAAAAATGAAGGAATTGTTAAGCCCAGGAAAAACAAAGAGCTATACAAGAAAAGATGTGTAACCATAGACTACTACTTGATTGAACGCTGAACAGTATTCATATTATCTAATAATGAAAATATTGCGATATAGCTATATGAGGGAGAGGAAGGGAAAGTATAAAAAAGCTAAAATTTTCATTTATTAAATTAGGACGAATAAAATCTAAATGGGATGAATCAAGATATGTGAGTAAATACATGTGGTTCTAGGAAAATGGGGATAGATTTTCAAATAATTAAAAAAAGTTAAAAGTGTTTATCTCTGGGGATGAGATGGAAGAATGGAAGTAGAGAGGACTGAGTGTTTTTTTACAAACCTATTAGCACAATTTGACTTTTTCAATTGTATCTATGTATTCTTTTCATAATAATCACAATTAACTTAAAAATTAAATATCAATTAGGATTGAAAAAGATTTAAAAAGACATCAAGGCAATTCACCAATTTCCAACCTGCTGATCAGCAGGGCACTGGTTAGATGTTGAGATAGAAGTTGCCCTTTCTGTTCTCCTTTAGCCTTTTGTAAGACCTGTTCAAGGTGTGGACACCCGGACTTACTCCGGGCTCCCATATCCCAATGGAAATTTGTTTGCTAAGCTGAGTTGATCCACAGCACAGGTCACAAACTTTATGTGCTTTGGAATCACCACCTTCTTAAAATGCAGGCCTCTGAGAGTCAGTTCAGAGCTTCTCACTGAGAGGTCTGGGATGTGCTGATGAGTTGATTTTAGCAATTGTGTGAGATAAATTTGATACTGGTAATCAAGAGACCCACTTAATGAAAACCTGCATAAAGGTATTGGGATTGAAAATGTTAATACTTCCAGAAGTACGTATCTATTCATTCATCCATCCAATATTTATTTGATCTCGTTTTAGTTTCAGACACTATACTAGGAGTTGTTGAGGAAATGATGCGTCCTCAAGAAATTCATAATTTAGTCATTTGTCATAGAAATAACCAAGCAAAGCCTGTCTCAAATGCCTGAATCATAACACAGATCCCTGAGGTCAGGGTGGAAGAAATACGGGAGCACAGAGAGACTTCCACCTAATAAACTCCCTCAGCTTAAAGTCAGCTTTGAAATTAGTCACCACATCCTTCATCATGAGGCACTGACTCGGGAATCAGACAGACTTGGCGTGAATCCTAAGTCTTCCCCTTCCTAGCATGTTGCCAAACCTTAGGGACATCTGCCACCTGGATACAGTAACACCTTATCCTGCAAGCTCAATGTATCGGAAGCCTGTAAAATGTGAACATAGTGCCAGGTGTATGGTAGGTCCTCAACAAAGGTCAACTCTCCTGTCCTTTTCCACTTTGGCCAGTAATTCCATTTGCAGCTTGACTGGCATTACACTGAGGTAGTCAAAAGCACTGGTTTTTATTTAAATCCCCAGTTCTGACTCTTATTTGGGGTACATGTGTCGGTTACGTTGGCAGGTTATTTGACCTTGCTGATGTACAGATTCTTCATTTTTGATATGGGGATTATTATGTCATTCTGAGGGTTTCTTGAGATAATGTATTTAAAGTACGTGACACAATCATATGCACTTAAGAAATGTTGGCATTAATTATTACACGTATTCTTTCACTCAATGAGAGACATTAGGGGTGTGTGTGAAAACGCAAAAACTCACAAAGACAGATGATACATCAGCACATCTCTGAGCCCTGCAGCTGGAGACTCAGGTCATAGTGAAAAGAGGAATTGAGGGTTCAGGAGCTGAGCTCCAGATATGGTGTAAGAGGGTTGTTCTTCACTTTTATCGCCACGAGTGGCCTCTCCCTTTTTCCTTCATAGAGGCAGTCCCTCGTTTTAGATGTCCCCAGCTAGACTCTGATGCTTTCAGCTTTATTATTATTATTATTAGGCTCAATGCTGTTAAGAATGTGACTGAAAGACAGAATTTCAGTCCAAAGAAGATTCCAGCCCAATCCTTTCATGTTAAGTAGGAAATTTGAACAGAGACAATACTTTCTGACTGCGTTCCAGGGTTGGATAAAAGCTGTTGAAATAGGAAATGACATGGAAATTTGTAGTGAACAGGAAAAAAGGAAAGCCAGACTACATTCCTGTACCTGAGAGGGGAAGGGAGTTTGGTGGGTTGGCCTCAAAGTATTGGCCCTGACGCTGGTCTCCTCAAGGAGGGAGCTGGGGGCCACAGGTATATTCTGTGAGGAGAGAGAACATGATGGCTCAGGGAGCCAACCTGGGCTATGCAGTGATCCTGAGTTCAAGGAGTTGAGAGAACATGGGACCAAACCCTATGCCTAGGGTAGAAGAATTGTTCTCCCTTCTCATACACACAGACACATGCTCCTGACACAGTCAGGTTCTGGCTGAGCCCACCTGCTGTTTGGGAGGTGTGTTTGGCTCTTGAAATCTCTAAGGGGGCCAGGGTGGGCTTTAGATGAGAGAAGGGATCTGGCTGCTTCAAGCTGGCCCCAGCCTCATCAAGGGGGCTGGCAAAGGAAACCTCCCAGTTTCCTTCCAGATCAATTGAGTCCAATGTTATATACACTGTATCACAGGAGTTTGTTCAATCTTACCAAGGAAGCAAAGGAAGCAGAAATTCAAAGTCAAAACCATATTCAGGGGGCCGGCCCCATGACCGAGTGGTTAAGTTCGTGTGCTCCTCTTCAGTGGTCCAGAGTTTCGCTGGTTTGGATCCTGAGCACGGACCTAGCACCACTCATCAAGCCATGTTGAGGCAGTGTCCATGTGGGACACCAGCACAACCAGAAGGACCTACAACTAGAATATATTACTATATACCGGAAGGGGTGGGGAGAAGAAGAAGAAGCAGCAAAAAGAAGATTGGCAACAGATGTCAGCCCAAGTGTCAATCTTTAAGAAAAAAAACAACCCACGTTCAAGAAAAAAATCTGTATGTATGAATACATAAAGACTGTGTAAAAAAGAGATGTGACAGTTTGGTAGAAAGAATTTGGATTCTATAGTCAGATAACTCTTGGCTCTGTGGTATATTGTGGCCTGGGAAAGCCACCTAACTTACTTGAGTGTCACTGAGTCGTCTTCTCTGAAAAATGGTGGCTAATGGTGCCTCTCATGCAAATTATTCTGAATAGAATACTCAGTGCAAATCCAGGACCGATGAGCCTGGTATGTAAACAAGTGTTTGAATGAGAATTTGCATTAAAATTGATAGTGTAATAGTAATTGGGTTCTTTTTCTATTAAGTTATGTTTTCCCAGCATTGCTAACAATGTTAAATTATTGGAGTGATGTTAAAATCAGAAGGAATCAAGAAGGTGGGAGGCAGAAGGTGTAAGAAGAGAGCAAGAGGAATGAAGCAATTGGTTATGACCTTCAGCCTTCTTATAGCTCCACCTGGCTTGACCGTGTTTCTTGAAATCAGAGCTGTGTCTTACTCATTTTGTCTTTCATATACCTGGCGCAGGACTGCCCATTCTCCGAGGAGTGTGAGTAAATGTTAACTGACTTACAGAATAAATGAATGAAAAAGTAAACCCTATTTAATCTCTACTTCTTCTCACTAATATTTACTTGGGTGTCATCGGATTTCATGCCCTGCTAGCAGAAGCGAAATTAATTGTAGTTTTATGTTGGAAGATCTGAAAAATGAAAACTTGAGTGATGTAGTGTTAAGAATAGAAACTCTAGTCCTGGATAACAGGCTCAGAATCCCAGCTGTGCATGTCCTTGGGCAATGCCTTTGACCTCTCTGTGCTTCAGTTCCCTAAGCTATAACATGGGGATAATTATGGTACCAATCTCAGTTTGTTGGGAGGAATAAATGAATTACTCTTTTTGAAGTACGTAGAACAGTGTCGGGTACGTAGTAAGTGCTAAATAAATGTTAGCTGTTGTTGTTATTTTAAACTTTTGAGCAGGGCATTCTGTGTAATATTCACCCATAATATAACACTTATACATTTTTTTCCAGATATTACTTCTAAAAACGTTAAAGCTATAAAGCAATAGGTCAAAGTAATAAATTTCCTAGTAAAAACTTATATATAAATTAATGAGCAGACCTGAAGCTGACACATTTCTAGGTTTGATATATATTTATGAAGGCAGCTTGAAAATGATCCCCAGTCCCTGGTTAACAGAAAGTTCAATTCCAAAGTTAAATCATCTTATTTTTCCCCACCACGGAGTGTAATAATAGACAGAAAGTCATTTTCTGCATTTTTCATCCAATTTGGTTTCAGTCTTCTGGAGTTTTATCTGACTCTCCCCTTGGGTGGATCCCCAGGGCTTGGGTTGATCCTCTGGGTGAAAGGTCCAAGCCGAGATCTCCAATCTGGTGTGTTTGTAGTAAAAAGACTAATGATTTGATGCTTAAAAAGAAAATGTGTTTGCCTTTCATTTGATGGAGACAGAGAATTTGGGCACTCAATGGAAAGAAACTGTGCATATAAAGGATGAGGAGTTGAAAACTCTGAGATATGTTTGGGACTTGGAAAGAAGTCTGCGGTGACCGGAACAAGTGGAAGATAAGGCCACGTTCATCTCTGAAAGGGCTTCTGACTCCTTATGTGACATCAGTAAAACAAAGGAGAAGAGGACGAGTGCTCCTCAGGACACTTCTGGGATGTGCTTGGAACGCGGTTTCTTTCAGGATAAGGAAGTGGAGTTGCAGAGTGGCTGGGTCCCCTAAGCCCATAACTGAGTCCATGAATTCCGTAGACTTCTGAGAGGAAACAGGTAGGGTAGGAGAACTGCTCAATCAAGGGAAGCCCCAAGAAGGGGGATGGAGGCAGCTGAAAGACGCCCGGATCCTTGGGGAGAGGGCTGGTGTCAATTTCCTGATCAGTATTGGGACAGAGACTTTTGAAGGAAAAGATATATTTTGCTCTGTGTGCAAATACTTGGCCCATGGCTCTTTTCCTTCTGGGTGCAGCTAATATACCAAGAAGTTCAGCCCCCAGACCTGGCTGGCTTTACAGGAAGGGCTATTAAGAAGATTCTTTGTTGTTCTTGAAAATACTCTCTGAGCTGACCGCTGGTGCTTGAAACTGCACAACTACAATGCACTTACTAATTTCTTTAGTTTAAAGAGTTTTAACACGAAATTTAAAACTTAAAGATAATCCCAGCCATCTCCCCCCAACCCTGCCCCCAACTAGCAAGAAGCTGTTGGTTTAATGGAGCGTCCACTGGCTTTGGAATCAAACTAACCTGGGTTTGAAATGCAGTCACACCACTAACAGGTTCTTTTTCCAGTTCTTAACTCCTCTGAGAATGTTTCTTTACGTGTAAAATGAGAACAGTAATACCTTCTTGAGGTCTTTTGTTCTTTGGTTTTTTTGGGTGAAGATGAGATATTTTTATGTGACAAGAAGCACCTAGCAGAATGTCTGGCACATAGTAAGCACTCAATAAATATCATAATTAACTAGAGTCTTGAGGTCAGGTAAGGCGTTTCATGGTATGCACATTTCATAATCCCCTCACTGATTTTTTTGAGAACATTAGACACCAGGGATCAATAACTTTTCAGGAAAAAATCTCCTGAACTACTTTCCAGACTGGCATGGAGCCTTGGCTGGTAACTGACGCTTTTCCTTAATAACCTCCCTGATCTCTGGGCTGAGCCCGTGGAAGTCCACAGTACATAGAGCAGAGACTGGGGGAATAATGGGCAGTGTTCCGCTGACATCTTAAGTTGCACCCTGGGAAAAAGAGAAAATAACTGCATCCCTGGCTTCTACCCCGACTGCCGGCCGGCCGCCCACCCGACTCCCACCCTCCCCCAATGCTTTTATTTAGAAAGCTTGTTCATTGTCGTCTTGTTTCCTATCATTTCTGGTTTTCACCACCGGTGTTGACGAGAACATCTGAACAATTATTTGTATGTTAATGATCCCCAGAACCCTGGTAGATAGTAATTAAATATTGTTAACTGTGGGGCTGTGTGACACCTTCACGGCCTGGTGAAAAGATCTGGGAACAATACGGCCTCAGACACTCTCATACCTGTCTCTTGCCCTAGATTTTGCTGACTTTCTCTGTTCTGGGTTAGAAATTTCAGGTCACCTGACAAGCCCCTGGAGTTCTTTTAGTAAGGATTGGTTTGCTTGAGGAAAAACCTGGCCATGATCTGGAATGTTTTTGTTAAAGGTATTCGCTATGGAGTTCAAGCCCGCCCTTATCTGTAGGGAGGCTGCGTAGCTATATATCTGTCAGAAATCATTTTATCCCCCAAGCCAGCTCCAAATCTCACTCTGTTTCCTGAAAAACTCTCCAAAGATATATGCATGAAAGCCCACCTTCCTGGGATATTTTATGTCTATGGTTTATAAAATGCATTTATGCAGTTGTGGAAATAGTGTGGGGAATAGATTCAGACTTCAGTTTAAATTCTAGGACTGCCCTGTTACATGGATTTGAGCATGTTTTCTAATATTTCTGAGCCTCAGGTTTTTTGTTTTTTGTTTCAAATTGGTGTACTACCGTGTGGTTGAACTATGAAATAAGGCAACTAACAAGAGGCGTTAAATACTAGCTCCCTATTGTCTTCTTTTCCTTAATCAACTCCTTCACTGATTCATCCTAGTTTTGTGAAACACACACACATATGCACATAGACACATACACACACACACACACAAATTAACGTGAGGCAATTAAAGAAAATATCTCAGAGAACCAAGAACTCCTCCTGAAAGCCATTTTCTTCCTGGCAAAGGGCAAACGGGTCTATAAAGTATCTTCTGTGGGAAGAAAAGGCTTTTGTTTCCCATCCTTTCTGGTTTTTACTCCTTGGCAAGTTCCATACTAACACAATGAATGCAAAGGCAAACAGAGACGGAAAGGATTACAGCAATAATAATACATTATGCACTTTCAAAGCAGGGTTTTGGGCCTTCGAGATGTAGCCAAGAGGTCAGTGAGGCCCCTTTCAAAAGCTGCCTTCACTAGGCTTGGGACTAATCATAGAGCGTTACCTGAAGAACACGACTGCAGGGTCCAGGGCTGTCGCTAACTGATGAGTGTGACTCTGGGCCCTCTGAGGGGTACAATCCCCTTCTATTTTCAAGTCTGGGAGGAAATGGGGTAGAGTCCTATTATTTCAATCTCAAGTCTCACTAGTTAGAATTCACAGGCACATGCAAAGGTATTTACTGAAAAGCTAAGAGAATTTCAGAGGAATATTATAATATTGGAGAAACAAAGATTATAGGTCTAGCCAAGTCGATTTTCTCTTCCATCTCAAAGGAAAGATTCCCTAAGACTTAGGTCTTCACAAGGAGATGGCCCTCTTTGGGAGTTCCCTACATTCTCAACCAGCCTGTCCTGCCTTGAGGTCTGTACTCAGAGTCCACGTTCCCCTTCTCAAGTCTCTCACTCTGGCAACTCTAACGATTCCCTAGGGAATTGTCACCTCTTCCATCACACAGTGTTGTCCCTTTGGGAATCACCTGGGCTTTAGCCAGCAGAGCATTTTTTCTTGCTGTCCTCCAAAGTCGGAGCAGGACTAAGAAGGGTGGACTTTAGTCCCATGAGTGGGAGTAAGCACGGATACAAATTCAAGTTTCTTTTCAAACTTTCCAACAATCACAAGCTGGTTCCTTTACAAGTTGAGCTATTAAATATTTTTTCAAAGGTAAATATTTTTTTTTTTCTTGACAACAAGATCATCTAAACACACTGATGAAAGAGTATTTCTCCTCTTACCAAAACACAGGTCTCCTTTAAAACAAGTCTTCAGTTTTTGCCTGGAGGGCTGTTTGTTTTTCCCTACTGACTTTGAGTGAGCTGGTATTATAACAATGAGTTAATTTAATGGCCATTCTCCCTGTTAATCAAGGTATGGAACCAGTTCCTATGAAGATGTTTTGTTGAAGAATTGTCCCACTGTGATGACGGTTCCTACCCCACCCTCAATTTCCAATACAATGTTAACTTTTGTGTTGGATATATAACCTCTTAGACAAAAAATTCATTAGTTCCAAGGGGCCAGTGTAGACCAGAGAGGGATGTAGGTTTGTAGGTCAGAGATGGTTAACATATGACATAGAACCCAGGCTATCTATCACTACTATTATATCTTTACTATTCAAGAAAAATCAGCAAGTTGATTTTGGCCAATGATCTAAGGGAACCTTATTTTATTCTCTGGCGTATAAGATATCACAGCACTTTTGATTGGGCAAATCTTTATGGTAGAATCTCATTGCAGCCCTAAGCGTATAGAAATAAGGTTAGGTGAGGATCTTTAATTGCAGCTCAGTCCTGACTTGAAGAATTAAGATATGACACTGGCTGGTTCCAATTAAGGGCTTTACCAATTCCTTAGACAGATGTGATTGATAGTTAATAACAGATTCTCATTGTATTGATGCTTTTATGACTTTTTCTGTGTCCACATACACTTAGGTACTAAGTAGCTATTTGGTGAGGCAGTGTAGCACAGCAGATAAACACCTGAATTTGGGGTTGGCCAGATGTCTGTTCAAATCCTGATCTTTCTATTTACTAGTTATATTGGGCAATTTGTTCACTGAGCTTTGGTTTTTTACATATCAACAATGCAGGTAATAACACCAAGAGATTTTTAGAAAAGTACTGAGTATTTTACAAAACACTCAGTACAGCGAGTGCCATGCTATGCCCACAATAAATGGCAAGTACACTTACATTTTTAGTAAATCATATATATAGTGGAGTAGGTTCAGTCATTCACAAGAATATAATTAATGTCTTGAGTTAAAAAAAACAAAGCTTTGCAGTTATCCTTAATGAGAGATTCCTGAGCCAGGTGGCTCCTACTGACAATTACATCTCAGATCATGATGTCCAGAGCAGGAAGGCTAAGGAACAGGTCTCACTTTGAGAACTAAGTTTAAAGAGTTATTGCCTACTTTTGGTCATACTTTATCTAAAAACAGTCTCTACAATTTTATAGAAAATTGGCCTTAGGTTAGTAACGTGAGGAGATGATTCTCTGTTGGATCCCTTGTGTTTTTGAATGTCTTGAGCACAGAGACACTGATTCCCTTGATTCTGAAATCTCTCTTCAGAGAAAAAGAATGTTTATATACTGAAACAACCTTAGAAGATACAGACTCTCCTTCCTGAGGGAAGGGCACGTTTCCGTACAGCTCAGTATAATAAAGATGATGTTGCCTCCAGAATAGGCATGCCTATTGCTCATTATAAAATCTGTGGGTCCCCAAGCTCAGGCTCCCTGTTCTCTAACAGTCCTCTGGGCCCATCTGTGATACTTGGGGGCAAAGGGAACTCTTGCAAATATATTATTCTTGCTTCTTGATGTGTGTTATGAATAATAAAACCCTTTGTCTCTACTCAGCAGTCTTTGTCTTCTGCCTGCATCTGTGAAACTATGGCAGGCCAATTTGCTAGCTCGCAATTAGAGCAAAGTCTCAGACTCATCACAGTGTTTAATAAGTAATAGTGAAGTGACTACTCTTCTTTTTCCAAGTTGAACACCTAAGAACTTTATCCTTTATACAAAGTGCTTTAGATAGACTATCCTATAATGTTTTTTCCAATATAAAAATATCATTCCACATTAGCCCCCAAGAATGGGAATAATGCATGAGATGCATGAAGGTAATGGGAGATTTACTGGGCAGGGCTCTTCCATTGCGTAAGTCAGGTCTGTGTCACTGTTACTCTCCAGCTGTTATTGAAGTCTGTGGTCACCATTACACGCCACTGGGCTTCAGCTCTTCAAATTATAGCATTAGGATTTCAAATGGGACCTGAATGACCTGAAAGAATTTATGGAACTTTCCAATGAATAGTTTTTATTATCAAGGCATAGGTAATATATTGGGAGAATGTGGCAAAACATGCTTTATTCCAAGTAACTGTTTTCCTAATGACAAAGAAAAAAGGATCTGTGGCTTGATCTCAAGATCAACATAGGTGCTTGAAATATGGGAGCTGGTAATAATGCGGCAGAGGGAAAAGAAAACATTCCTGAAGAAATGTGAATGGGAGCAGGGGATAGCTATGGAATTATGAGATTTAATTTTAAAACAATCTTTGTTAACGTAGACTGCCAAGAAATTAGCTTGTACCCTGCACCGTACATAACTTTTGGCAGTAGTTTTCTGCCATGCCATGAAGAACAATTAGGCCTGTATTTCTCTGAGTACACAAATATCTTTCCATCATTAACAGTCACGCTGTATTCTATGTATAGAAGCCAGTACTTGTCAATATTTTGCCTGTTGACAATATTTCCATTTCATTGTACATTTTTGTTTGTAAGTTTCTGATAGTATAGATAGCTTAGAGCTTCTCTGACTTCCCAAAGTAACTACTGAGGTAGAAATATAAAAAGCCATACAACTTAATGCAAAGTGAAGATTGGCAAGAGGTGAAACATGAGTGAGGAGTTCCATGTGAAGACTTTTTGCCCTGAAAATGGAAAAATATTTGCTTGGGGTCTGGCTTTGGTTTTGCAATATGGCTGTATTTTACAACATTATCAATTAGAATCGCTCTGAAGGGTTTTTCTCAGGTCAAAATAATATGAAGATTCTCTCTGTGTCCTTCAAGGATCCTCACCTCCACAGCAAAGGTTGCCTGAGTTGGAGACAAATAAAGGATTCTAATTAGGGCTCTTGGGAGACTGAAGAGCAATTGTCTGAGACAATTACTCAACTTCATGAGCTCATTAATGGGCATCTCTCTGTCTGCATGACTGGAGAAAGAGCAGCAAGTTCATTTTGGCCAAACAGGCCTGGGCCTGAGAGACTTTGTATTTGATAAGAGAACATCACCTATTATTTCAGTTAGGAATCATTGGGTTCAAGGAACAGGCAGACTCTGGGCAACTTCAGAAAATAAAGGAATTTATTGGAGGCAATGGAACTATGGGATTAAAGAAAAAACCCAAGATGAAGACCAGTCTGTGGAAAGGAGAAGAAGCAAGCAACTCTGGGATCTAGTGGCAGAATTTATAGACAAGCTCTTCAAGGACAGCATGTCAAGATGTCAGAATGAAAGAGCTATAGCTATCCTGAATCCTTGTAATGCTTTGCTTCAGATTCAAATTTCAAGGAGAGAGAACATAGTTGGTTTAGTTTTGGTCAAACATACACTTGTTGGCTGTGAGGATGGAACAATTTAATTGAGAGCTCCATAAGGCTCCATCCCATGGAAGGTTCACTCCTCCAGAGGACTATCAGGGAGATGTTACGAGAGGCGTGGGCAAGGGATGGTGGGCAGGCAACAAGAGCATATATTCATTACATCTAGGAAGATATTAACTATGGTGCCACTGCATTTTAGAACATCTGATAGCTCTGACCATGTCCTTTCAGGAGACCTGGAGAAAGCGTCAGGGTCCTCAAGACTTGAGGTGCAAAGCCCTTGCAGGGAACACAAACTGTGATTACAGAATGAGCTAATGATCTGGCCCAAACTGTTGAATCTTCTATTTCTCAGATTTCTATATCCTTGAGGAATAAAAAAGCAGAATGGACTTAAATCTTTTTAGCAGCCTGCCTTTTTGAAAGCAGGTCATGGGACAGCTTCAGACAAACACTTGTGGCATTCACAAAGTTCTTTGTAAAATTCTAATGTGGGGTCTTTTTAAAAAGGTGAGTTATAGATTTCTTTAAGTGGCACCTGGATTTTTTTCCCTTACTATATCTTCTTTCTTTTTAATTGAGAGATAATTGACATGTAACATTATATTTCAGTTGTACATGATTCAATTATTTGTATATATTGCAAAAATGATCATCACAATAAGTCTAGTTAGCACCCATCCATACATAGCTACAAATATTTTTTCTTAGGATAAAAACTTTAAGACCTACTCCCTTAGCAACTTTCAAATACTCAATACAGTGTTATTAACTATTGTCACCATGCCATGCATTACATACCATGATTTATTTATTTTATAGCTGGAAGTTTTTTTCCTTGAGGAAGATTGGCCCTGAGCTAACAACTGTGCCAATTTTCCTCTATTTTGTATGTGGGTCGCCACCACAGCATGGCTTTGATGAGCAGTGTAGGTTTGTGCCTGGGATCCGAACCTGCAAACCTTGGGCCACCGAAGTGGAATTTGCCAAACTTAACCACTAAGCCACCTGGCTGGCCCCACCTTTGCCCATTTTTTAATCAGATTGTTGGTTATTTTGCTATTCAGCTGTATGAGTTCTTTATATATTTTGAATATTAACTCTGTATTGGATATATTATTTGCAAGTATTTTCTCCCATTCAGTATGTCGCTTTTTCATTTTGTTGATGGTTTCCTTTGTTGTGCTGAGCACATGGATATTTTTGATTAGCACAGAGTTCACGAATTTCCAAAGCAGTGGTGTTTTATTGATGAAGCTGATTCTCTCTCTAGTATATTCACATTTTATATGCAGTGAAGATATTGGTATTATGCTGATTCTCTCTCTTGTATGTTCATATTTTACATGCAATGGTGATATTGGTATTATTTGTTACCTTTGATAGGGGAAGCCAGGAGGGTGTAGTATGAGCAGTGAGGTTAACTGAAACGCATTAAAAAACCACAGCAGCTTGATGGTTGCAGTTCCAGAAGACCATTTTGGGAAATGTGTTGAATGGCTAATAGAAATTATGCCACTGCATCCTTGGTCCTCAACCTAGGGCAAGCCTGTTACAGAGGTTATTTTTACTGTTCTCAAAGTTGAAACTTCAGTGCTAAAAAATCCTTGAGATTCAGATGAGATAATAGAGGCCAGAAGAAAATATGTCATTCATCGATTACCTACTAAGTGCCAGGCATTGCTCTCAGGCTTCATCGTCCATGGAAGTAGCCACTAGCCACACTAGTGAGCACTTGAAACAGAGGTAGTATGACTGAGGAAATAACTTTGTAGTTTTATTCAATTTTAATCATCTTAAATGTAAAACACTGATACTTGATTCAGTTTTGGGAAAACTTAAGTACTTTTGGAACAACTTGGGTATGCGAATCTATTTTTTCAGATGTAAATTTTAAGAAATCTAAATATAGATGAAGCATTTTCTATGAGAATTTAGTGTCTGAATTGAGATGTGTTACAACTGTAAAATACACACTGGCTTTTGAAGACTTAATAAGAAAAAATGAATGTAAAATCTCACACAAGTTTTTCTACCAATTAAGTCTTGAAATGATAATATTTTGAATATATCAGATTAAATAAAATATGTTATTATAATTAACAGTTTCCTTTTTTTAATGTGGCTTCTAGAAAGTTTAAAATTACATAGGGGGCTTGCATGATTTTCCTATTGGACAGTGCGGCTCTACTGGCTTTTACATCAGCCATTTTACTAAATCATTAAAATAACCCAATGAGGTAGGCACTACTCTTGCCATTTTTACAGGAAAGGCAATTGAATGAAGCTCAGAACTTTATTTAAATCATCTCTCAGAGTGTTAGAGAGCTTGTGATGCAGAGCCAGCATTCCAGTCCAGGTCTGTAAGGCTCCATCTCTTCCTGTTTTCACTCTGTCGAGCTCTTCCCTGTTCTCTTAGGGAAGCCACGGAGAGCTCACAGGGCTTCTCTCTTGATTCTTTATAGTGCATAAAGCTTCCATAACCCTATTTACGGACAAGAGGCAGACTGAGACAAAAATTCTACCTCCTCTTCAAATGGCAACACGAAGAATATTTGAGTTCTTGCAAAGTGAATGAACAAAGTCCACTTGCAGGAACAAATGGAATTTTACAAAGGAAGCTTAAAACGTACTTGAAATATGAGTGAAATTTGTTTAGCCAAAGGGCGTGGATTATTTAGTTTAATATTCTGATTTGATTCTCTTTTTTTTCAAGAGGATTTGAATTTGTGGACCATGCTGGAATAGAACATCTTCTCTGACACTAACTTTTTTTAAATGCAAGTAAGTTTTATTTAACAAACACAGGGTTGATACATCATTAGGGCTTCTCAAAATTGCATTCATTACATTAATAACATCCCATATATGATCATCCCAAACAACGTGGAAAGGCATTCCAGGGTGCTTTTTGGGGGGAGGGGGGGGGAAAGATTAGCCCTGAGCTAACATCTGTGCCCATCTTCCTCTATTTTATATGTGGGACATATGCCATAGCATGGCTTGATAAGTGGTGTGTAGGTCCGTGCTGGGATCCAAATTGGTGAACCCAGGGCCACCAAAGCAGAACTGGGAACCTCACTACGCCACTACACCTGGCCCCTGGGTGCTAATTTTTGATGTAATTAGTTAAAAATCAGCTGCATCCCCTTTCTACTTGATCGCTTTCTCCATATAACAGGAACTAAAGGCAGACAAAGCCTTCCCAGATCAATTCGCAGTGGTACAAGACAGGCATAGAGCTGATGCGAGAGGCGACAAGACCCTAATGGAAGGCAGCACACTGCTCTCTGGGGATTCCCAAGCTCACCCGCCCAGTGAGGGAAAACGTTTTCGTGGAGAGCGAGGCAATCATTTCGCAAATTGCTGCTTGCACCCTGCTAAGAGCCAGCTACACGCCTGGAAAAGCAGCTTCATCTGCTCCGCACCTGCGCGAGCACGTGCCTCCATTGACTAGTTTACTTGCCTTGATCAGGGCAGGAGCAGGCAGGCGCAGGACGTCAATGATGCTTCGTTTTGAGGAAATGTCATAACGCCTATGACAAAAACGGGTGGCTCTAGGGCAGCAGGACCTCCTCCTCCCACAAGGTTTTCTTGTTATGCCCTTGATGTCACCTCTCTTGGCTGTATTCCCCCTGCCACCACCCAAGGGGTGAGGAGGAGTTCTCGCTCAGACCACGTGATTGGCGTTCTCTGCCTAGTCCCTTTATCCTTCCCCACGCTGGCCCTCCTGCACTCAGCCCAAGAGCCTTGCTATTTTTACTTCTCTGTGAGGGGATCTCAGGTTACAGATGATATACCGATGAGGTAAGTTACAGGTACACAGACTCATGTTTCTAATTTAGCTTGGCACTGATTTCAAACATTAAACAGTGTCTCGCTGGGCTCTCCCTTGTTTCCACTCTCCTCCTATCTTTGGCATCTTATTCCATCCTGATGGTGAGGTTCGCTCTCCTTTCCTGCTGGATCACCCAACTTTCAGGCTTCTTAGAAGGGGGAATCAGGGAATTTTGTTTGTATTTAACATTTTTTTTGTATTTTGTATTTATTTGTATTTAATGTTTTATGTATTTAAACACACATTCTCATAATAGGTCAATATTTGTAAGATATTTTAGAGGTTTTCAATTGCCTTCACACATATCATCACAGATTAGCCCAGAAAATTTAGGATTATTGAAATTATCTACAATTTGCAGATGAGAAAAGCTCAGAGAGATTAATGACTTGACCAAGAGTTCATGGTCAAGACAAAGTACAGAAGTGATGGATGAATAAGAAACAAGCTTTTGGTTGGAGGTACCACCCTGAAAACAGCAGAGTCTGGAGAAGTGGAATGCTTATTTTCTTTTTTTTATTTTTCTGGGCTCCAGACCAATCTCTTGGTGTTTACGTTGAAATGATTCTCCCTAAAGCCACCTGTGTGACAAGAACACTGTATGTTTTCTGTGCTCTGTCTCATAAATTTGAAACTTTAATATGAATTTAATTAGAAAATAGGTGTTAGGGAACAGGGAATGGACACCAAAATTAGATGAAAATAAGCCAAGGTTACTAAGAATGAGAACCCAATGCCTATGTATTTTTGTTTCTTTAAAACTGCCCACATATTCAGCGCTTGAGCGATATTTCCATGGCAGTTTTAGTAAGATATTATGGGGCCTTCAAAGTACTTATATGACGCTGTGCCTTTTTTTTTACTTTTTGAGGAAGATTAGCCCTGAGCTAACATCTGCCTCCAATCCTCCTCTTTTTGCTGAGGAAGACTGGCCCTGGGCTAACATCTGTGCCCATCTTACTCTACTTTATATGTGGGACGCCTGCCACAGCATGGCTTGACAAGCAATGTGTAGGTCTGCACCTGGGATCCGAACCGGTGAAACCCGGGCCACTGAAGCAGAATGTGCAAACTTAACCGCTGTACCACTGGGCTGGCCCCTGTACCTATCTTTAAGGAGTTTATAATAGAAGAAATAATATGGAAAATGTTGAAAATAAAGCAAAGCTATTTCCAAACAGATTTTTGCTGTATACTTGGCAACTCAGAAAGATTCCTAGAGTGGAGAAACAGTTCTAGTTTGAATATCTAGTTTTAAATTGTGGCCATTGTATTTTAAATGATGCCATTATCAGTCTTTTCAGACACATCTGTCAGTATACCCACTTGTTACACATACATACATTTACAATTATGTGCCACATGACCATGTTTCAGTCAAGGAAGGACCACATATACAGTGGCCCCATAAGATTAGTACCATATAGCCTAAGTGTATATTAGGCTATACCATCTACAATAAGTACACTCTTTCTTTGCACAATGACAATATCGGCTAATGATGCATTTCTCAGAGTGAATCCCTTTCGTTAAGCAAAGCATGACTGTACTCACACACATACACCAAGTGTATTTATTTTCTAAGCTTGTCATAGTGCTTGTTGTGTGTTCTTAGGCTGTAAGATTGTGAGTTGCTTAAAGGTAGGAACAATACCTCTTATTTAATTTAATTATTTATTCATTTATTTTTGGTATTCCAATAATATGCAGGATAGACAACACGTGGCATAGCAGAAAGAGTATGGAATTTATGCATGACTCGGACAAGTTTCTTACTTTGAGCCCTCATTTCCTTATCTGTAAAATGGAAATAATAACGTAAGTCCATATTATAGTGTTGTTCAGAGCATTAAATGAGAGAATTCTTCACACCTAGAATGGTATCCTACAGATAGTCAGTGTTCAATAAAGACTGGCATATATGGTTAATATTTTATACTTAAGTATACATATATCCCCCCACATCAATTTGCTTTTGTTTGCTTAGATGGGTAACTCCAAAACAGCCTGATTCCTCTTCATATTGCCCCTGTCACTCAAGCACTGAGTAAATTTTTATCAGATGACTGAAGCAAAGACATAATAATGATGAAAGAGTTATAATGATGTTTGTCATTGATGATTTTCCCTTCCCATACAGGTCAAGGTGGTATTTAGGGGAAAAGACTGTGGGCTTTGAGAGAGAATGGCTAAGAATTTTATCAACTACTTCCCAGACTATCAAAATAAAGGGAGCCAAGATGGAGAAACCAGGACTAAAAAGCCATTGAATTTCACATGATTATATCAACTTTCTCTTTCTTTCTGAATCATTGGAGCTTTAGAAGGAACTTTTGGACATGAGTAACTTTAATTTGTATTCCAGTTATGCACCATTTTAGCACGGCATCGTGTTTGATGAATAGCTCATCCAGAATGATTCATTTATTTCTAGTAAAGGGATGGAATGGGTGGGGTTCAGGCTCACTCACTCATTTATTATTTCTTCTCTGTGATACAAAAACAGAATAGTTTCAGAATTAGAGGATTTTAGTGTTGATATTGTCTGATGTAATACGTTTCTGTGTGTATTTTCTTAGTTTTTTTGAGGTATAATTTATGTGCAATAAATTGCCCCACTTTAAATGTGCAGTTTGGTAGTATTAGCAATTGTATACAGTTGTGTAATCAATACCACAATCAAGTAACTTCCATTATCTCAAATGTTCTCTTGCCCCCTTTTAGTCAAGTGTCTCCCTCAACCCCTGGCTACAGGCAACCACTGAGTTGCAATCTGTCCCCGTATGTTTGGCTTCTTCCCCTCAGTATAATGCTTTGGGATTCATCCATTTTGGTGCATGGACCCGTAATTTGTTCCTTTTTATTGCTGGACATTCTATCATCTGGAATATGCCACAATTTCTTTCTCTAAGTATTAGTTGGATGATGTTTGTGTTGCTTCTAGTTTTTGGTTATTAATAATGATTCTATGAATATTCATGTACTTGAATTATTTTAACATATGTGTTCATTTGTCTTGGATAAATGTCTACGATGACGGGTGTTGGGTCATAAGGTAAGTATGTATTTAATGTAATAAGATGCTGCCAAACTTACTGTTTTCTTACTGATACTGTTTTCCAAAGCTACTGTTATCACTGTGCATTTGGAACCAGCAAGGTATGAGAGTACCTGTTGCTCTATATCCTTGTCAACACTTGTAATTGTCTGTTTATTCAGTTTTTGAATTTCTAGTGAGTGTGTAGTGGTATTTCATTCTGCTCTGCATTTGTGTTGCTCTAATGCCTAGTGATGTTAAGTATCTTTTCACATGTTTATTGGCTATTTGTGTATTTTCTTTTGTGAAATGTCAGTTCAAATCTTTTGCCCATTAAAAAAAGATCTTGGGGTTATCTGATTATTGAGTTGTAAATATTCTCTCTATATTCTAGATACAAACATTTTGTCATAAATATGTTTTGAAAATATTTTTTCCCAGTATGTGTCTTTCCCTTTGCTTTCTTAATCTTGTTTTTCAAAGAGCACATGTTTTTAATTTGGATGCAGTTCATTTAATCAATTTTTTCTTTATAGTTTGTGCTCTTTGTGACCAGTTTAGGAAATATTTATCTTACCCAGCATCACAAAGATTTTTCTGTTTTTTTCTTTTAGAAACTTTATGGTTTTAGCTATCTTATGTTTAGGTCTGTGATTCATTTCAAGTTACTTTTTATATGTGTTGCAAAAAACAGAAAGACTCTTTGGTTTCATGTTTTTCTTTTTTTTCTCATGGAGAAAAAACATTTTTTTGAAAAAACATCCCTTCCCTATTGAATTATCTTGGTACCTTTGTTAAAAATCAGTTGATGTATAACTCTGAGTCTGCTTCTGGGTTCTGTCCTATTGGTCTGTTGATCTACTCTGCCTTCATTAGTGAAGCTTTATAGTAAGTCCTGAAATCAGATAGTATAAGGATTCCAGCTTTGTTCTTCTTTTAAAAACTATCCTGCCCATTCTAGGTCTTTTGCCTTTCCCTAGATAGTTTACAACCAGCTTCTCAATTTCTAAGAAACTTGCTAGGATAATTGGAGTGTTTAGTCCATTAAAATGTAATGAAATGTTGATAGGTTTAGGTTAAGGTCTACTTTTTTCTTATTAATTTTCTATTAGTTCCCTTTCTATTTTGTTCCTCTCTTTCTTCTTTGCAGCTTTTTTTGGTTTATTTGAATATTTTTTAGACTTTCTTTTCTTTTTTCTTTTGATCGTGCTTATGTCAATATCCTGATTTTAATTTTATACTATAGATTTCAAGAAGTTACCATTCAGGAAAAGAATGATCTCAAAGTAAAAATTTTCATTTTAAAGCTAGACCATTAATATTTGAATATAGTTCAGACTTAAAGAAAATATTTACAAACTGTATTCCTGGAAAAGGACATGTATACAAGATTTATAAAGACCTTCTACAATTACCTCTGTAATGAAGAGACACCTGACCTGACAATAAATTGGCAAAAAATTGGAGCAGACACTTCACAAAAGATGTATGAATGGCCAACAAACAGAAGAGTGTTCAGCATCATCAGGGAAATGGGAAAGGCAAATCAATACCACAATGAAATACCACTATACATCTACCAGAAAAGTCAAAGTTAAAAGATTGGCAACATCAGTGTTGGCAAGGATGCGGAGTAACCAGAACTCTTATACGCTGCTAATGGGAGTGTAAAATGGTATAACATTTTGGAAAAAGGAATGGCAATGTCTTATAAAACCAAAGATACACCTAACCCGTGATTCAATAATTCCACAACTAAGTCTTTTCCCAAGAGAAATGAAAATATATGTCTATAAAAAGATTTGTATAAAAATGTTCAAAGTAGCTTTATTCATAATAGCCAAAAGTGGATACAGTTCAGGTGTTCATCAATAGGAGGGATTTCGGATAGGAGAACGGATAATCAAACTGTGGCATATCCATACCTTGGAATGCTACTCATCAGTACAAAGAAACCAACTACTGATACACACAGTGACATGGATAAATCTCAAAAACATTATGCTGAATTAAAGAACCCTTATACAGAAGAGTACATGATAGAATTCCATTTATATGAACTTGTAGACCAGGCAACACTAATGTGGAAAAGTAAATCAGAACAGTGGTTGCCTGAAGGGGTGGGTGGTGGGTAGAAATAGATTGGGATGCAGCATAAGGGAACTTTTTGCAGAGATAGTAATGTTCTCTGTCTTGACAGAGTTTTGGATTGCACACAGTTGTATACTATTTATTAAAGCTCATCAAATAATATACTTAAGATTTATACATTTTGTTATATGTAAATTTTACCTCTAAAGATATAAAGAACTCTAAACAAAAAATCATTTGATTAACATATGGTGTGTTTGATGATATTAGAGAATTACTGCTAATCTTTATGTGTTGTCTCAGCTTTTGATGAATAACGAACAACCACAAAATATCAGTGGCATACACCAATAGGTATTAATTTCTTGCTCACATGTCTAAGTTGTCTGGAGTGGCTCTGCTTCAGGCTGTAGATTTGTGAATTTATTGGGGTAGCCCGAGCTTCAAGTTAAGTCCAGCATTTCTCCACATGTTTCTTACCCTTCTGGAACTGGTAGTTTTTGGAGGCCTGCTCTTCTTATCCAAAAAGCAAGAACATGTGAGGGAAAGCCCAAACATGCAAGAACACTTCAAGGTTTGCTTGGGTCATGTCCGCTAACATCTGTTCAATGAAAGCAATTTACATTGCCAAATACAAATTCAAGCTGTAGGGAAATACACAAGACGAAGGCAAGAGTATGGAGGAATAATTCTAATAAGGGCTTATGTGTGAAGAATGATGAGCATGAATTGAATTTACCAAAGTGAATCCTAAAATTATGGTATGGTGTTAAAGATTTTCTGAGTCTTTATTTTTGGAGATATATACTGAAATATTTATGTATTAAGTGATATCTTGAATTTGCTTATAATCTGAAGAGGGAGAAGTGGATGGAGGCATAGAGGAAAAAATGTTGGCTCCAAGTCGATAATGATTCAAGCTAGATGAGGGTACTATGGTGTTCATTATACCATTCTACTTTTGTATATGTTTGAACTTCCCTATAATAAAACATTAAAAAAAGAAGTCATGTGTTAAATATGTCCCTTTTACACATGAAGAAACTGAGGCACTGAGAGGGTGTGTTACTTGTTCTGTGATGAGACAAATAGTGATTGGCAGAATGGGGCTAGGACCCAAGCCAATCCGTTCCTGTGAATGTGACTTTCAATCATTCATTTGGTAAATCGTTAAATATTTATTTAATACCAGACTCCGTGTCAGGTGCTATGAATAAAAAGATAAAGGTTTCTCTTCTCTCAAATCCGCCAGTTGAGTGGGTCAATGTATATTTAAACAGATAGAATGCAATGATGGGGTTGCTAAAATGCCATAATGGGTATACACAAACTCATCTCTAATTGAGGAATCAGAAAAGGCTTCAGAGATGAGGGAAAGTTTGGACTGAGACTTGCAGCACTAATTGGATAAGCCAGAGTCTGCATCATAGGCGGTGGGAGCAGCCTGTGCGCAGGGGTTGAGGTGTAAGAGCACACGGCATTATGACATGTTTGGGGGAATTATAGGTGACTCAGGGTAGTTAAAAGCTAACTACAGTATGTGTATGTTGAAGGGTTCTGGGGAAAGAAGGCAGGAAAGATAAGGCTGGACTTCTATACAATGCAAAAAGTTGAGACTTAACTCTGTGGATTAGTGTTACCTGCCTAATTATAAGAAGCACTTAGGGCTCTTATGAAAACAAAGGACCTTAAATCCTAGTTCTGGTCTGGTGACTCAGCATCCCTAGGGGAGAGGCAAGTTTAGGAAACATGATTATGGGAACTACTGAAGAATTTTAAGCAGAGGAGTGATGGGATCAGATTTGCATGTTAGAAAGACCAGCCTGGCAGCAATGTAGAGGTTAGATGGGTGAAAAGTAGGTGCACAAAGCTAGAATCAGAAAGATGAATCAGATGGCTACCACAAGAGGCCATGGGAGGCGTAATGAGTTCCTAAACCATGACAACAGCGACTGTGAGCGGAAAGGATGTTAAAGAGCTGAGATTGGTAGGCTCCAGTGAATAATTGACTCTAGAGAGTAAGAGAGGAGGATTCTCCTTTAAATGTCTGGCTTGATGGGTCATAGGATAAGGTTACTGTTCACTTGCTGGATAAATGATGGACTCACTTTGAGTCTTGTGTAGCCTGAAGTTCTTACGAGACATAGGAAAATGTCCAGAAGGCAGGTTTTAAGCTCAAGAATAAAATCTTAGCTAGAGAGAGAGATTTAGAAAGTGTCGATATGGAAGTGTTAGTTAAACCTCTGGGTGTGTATTAGGGAGATCATGTAGTTTGAGAATAAAAGGAGAAAGAGCCCAGGAAAGCAGCAGCATTTAAGGGAGAGATGGAAGGAGGACCTGGAGAAGAGAGAGAGAAGGAAAAGGGAGTGAGTGTTATGAAAATCAGGCAGAACAAGATGGGCAAACGGTCACAGATGGCAATGGAAATATGCTCACTGGATTTGGCAAAACAGAGGTTTTTGTTGGCGTTGGCCTGGGCAGTATCTGTGGAATACTGAATGCAGAGACTATAGGTTTGGTTTGAGAATTGAGTGGAAGGTAAGAAAGCAAAGGACAAATGTAGAAAACTGTTTCTAGAAGCTTTGAGGATAAAGTACTTCTTTACTCTTACTTGAGCAGAAAATAGGGCATTTTGGGGAGAGAGGTTCATAATTAAGTATCTTGGATCTTTTTTCTGGCAAGACCTGTGCTGCTTGACAGGTGTAAAAGTTTACCACTTCACATATTTGAAATAACTGATATGAATACTTTTTAGTCCTCTTGCTGAAAATTTATTAGTTAGTCATTCATTGTTAATTTATGGCATAGATTTAATAATTTGGAGTAAATTTGTATGAAAGAGTCCAGATGTGACTACAAGTATGTATGAAAGAATGCATATTCATTTTATTCACTGAGTAACTGAGTACCTCTGGTGAGCATCTATTCTTATGTTGGTGGCATTCACTTATGTTTGTGTGCATCAAGAGAGATCCTTTCATGTATGGTTGTGTAACTTTTAAAACTAATGATATACTGGAAATTCATTAGATCCTCCCCAACTTTTCAAAATCAAAACTTTGAGAGGGTATTGATTGACTGCTAAATTTGAATTTTGAGACAAGCTGTCAGGAAAACTGTAAGTTAATGTTAATTTTTTTCTCAATGATTAGATTTTCTTCCTTCACTTGCTCTTAGGGATCTGAGATAAGGTTTCAGAACCAATATCTGTTTATTTAAAAATCACATTGTATATGTTATCTGTTTATATCATAACTCAAGCACTTTTTTTTGGAACTGCATAACTGATTACACATTGCATTCTATTTTAGCCAAATTTAGGGCATTTATTACATCTTTTCAACCCCGTGTAATTTAGCTGACTTTAAGCAGGATTGGAAAAAGCAAACTTGTTATTAAACTCTGCTTCTAAAACTTGTTGACACCACCACCTCCTCCTTTCTCTCCCATATTCATCTGTGAATTTGAGAACATCTTTAGGCTGACAAGAATCATGGGCAATAAATGAAATGCAGATGAGTTTTAGCTATGCTATTGTCAAGACTTTTCCTATCTGAGTAAAGAAAACCTTTTAGGTAACAGCCTAGAGAAGCTGACCCTAAAAGGAATTTGATGATCTTTGATGAAAAGATGACAGGTTGCCACTGCTCTGGCGGCTACTGCTGTAGCTGGGATGGGTTGATGAGGCAAGAAGAGGGAAAAGACACCCAAAGAACAGGGTCCAGAATGAAGAATTAGGAAAATCAGGAAAAGTTTCTGTTTTCTGCTGCATGGCAAATGAGATCATCTGAAAGTGTCCAGAAATAAATGACAAAATATGAGAAACATTTTCTCAAGTGCATAGCTAAGCTCACAAGAAAGTAAAAAAAAAAAAAAAAAAAAAATTGAGGGCTAAAAGTCACAAAAAATGTGAATCTAGACTAGTAAGTAGGCACTGAATTTATGGCTGCCCAAAGGGCCTTAGCATATCTTGGTAACCAAGGGTCCTGTGTTTTAAGCAACTTTCAGGGATAGAGTAGGCTTTAGGCTGAGCAGTGAAGAGTTAGAATCAACGCCCTCCCATGGAACACAGGGATCCTTGGAAATCTCACTCAGTGTAAATGTAGGCTTAAAAACTCCTGTGGAAAAGAGAGGTAATGAAGAAATTAGTGCCTCTTGGTGAGGGATCTGGATAGCAGAAAAAAGCTCCCCATACCACCGTATAATCTGGGAAAAGTCAAGTCAAAATATTAACATAAAGAGGTCCTCAGGTTCAGTGCCCCATAGGCATCTGGGGAAAGCAAACAGAAATTGTTCCTAGAGATGCAAACCCTTAATTCAGGATGGCAAAAACTGCTTCTGATAAAGCCCTATGAACAAATTGATAAACAGATTATAAAGCACAAATGGAAATAAGCCATCATGAACAAGAGTCAGCAGAATTAATAAATACCAGTAATAGACACCAAGATTTCAGATACTAGAATTACTAAAGAATGTTCTCCATATGTATGCATAAAATGTTGACAGAAATAGAAACTAGAGTAATAACATAGAAAAGAGGCAGGGTATTATAAAAATAAGCAAATATTCTCAAGTAATAATAGACATATTTGTAGGAAAAAGCAAATACAAAAGTAAAGGAAAATATAATCACCAAAATGAAAAATTCAATGGAAAGTTTTAAACAGCGATTTGGTTTAAAGCTAAAGAGAGAATTGATGAACTGGAAATTAGTTCTGAGTAAATTACCCATAATGATGCACAGAGAAAGACAAAAGGAAGAAAAATGACTGAAAGGATAAGAGATGGAGAAAAGAATGGGAAAGTCTAATATATATCCAATAAAACTTAGAATGCAAGAGTAGACAGAATGGAGGAAGGGTAATATTCAAAGGGATAATGGTTGAAAGTTTTTTGGAATCAATGAAAGACACAAATCCTCAAATTCAGGAGGGTGAATGAACCCCAGGCAGGATAAACACAACTCCAGAACACCAGAGGTGAAGAAGTACCTGAAATAATATAGAGAGAAAGGAAAAATCACCTACAAAGAAGTAAAAATTAGACTGAAAACGAACTTGTAAGTAGCAAAAATAGAAGCCAGAAACAATATTCTTGTATCTTCAAAGATCGGTCCATTAAATTTTAGTCCGAGCTAACTCTCCTTCACAAACAAGTTGAAGTAAAGACATTTTGAACAGAGAAAAATTGAGTGTTTGCTACCAATGGACATTCACCAAGGAGACATTTGCAGGACCATTGGCAAATTATAGGAAGAAGTAAACTGAATCCATAAAGAAGGACAGTGACGCAAAATAGAAAAATGAATAAATTGGTAAATCATATGAATAAACGTAATCAAATATTGACTGGGGGAAAAAAGCCACCACCATACCAGTGACCAATTGTAAAGTTAAAAAAGTAAGTTAGGGGCTGGTCCAGTGGTGCAGTGGTTAAGTTTGCACGTTCCGCTTCTTGGAGGCCCGAGGTTCACCGGTTCAGATCCCTGGTGCAGACATGGCACAGCTTGGCAAAAGCCATGCTGTGGTAGGCGTCCCATATACAAAGTAGAGGAAGATGGGTATGGATGTTAGCTCAGGGCCAGTCTTCCTCAGCAAAAAGAGGAGGATTGACAGCAGTTAGCTCAGGTCTAATCTTCCTCAAAAAAAAAAAGTAAGTTAGAACTAAAATGTAGATTAAAATGTAAGATGAAAGAAAATGGGCAGAGTGAGTGCTCTGAGATCTTTTGATTGAAAGAGGAAAAGATGTTGATTAACTTTACATTATGTTATATAAGAATGCATATTACAATTTTAAGGTAAATCCTAAAATAATAGAAACATTTGACAGTACTTATAAAGTGCTAGAGGGAGATATGTAATAAAAATGTCAGTCAATTAAAAATGAGGCACGAAATAAAGTAGAAGAAAGCATACACAAACAGGCTGAGTAGAAACTGGAAATAAGATAGGAAAATTAAATCCAAATTTCTTAATTATAACGTGTAACGAAATAGAGATTTTTCACATTGTGAAATAAATGCATGAATAATATAGCCTCAAAATATCTAAAACAAAAATTGGAGAATTACAAAGACATTGTTAATTCCATCATCAAATTGGGGGACTTTGAGACCTGTTGCTTAACAATTGGCAGGTAAAACAGGAAAAAAATTGGTAAGGATATAGAAAATTTGGAAAATATAATTAAGAAGCTTGACCTAATAAACACAAATAATAATTGAGGAATAAATATTTTTCTCAATCATATAGGAAATATTTGTGAAAATTGATCATGCATTGGGCCATGAAGCAAGTCTCAACAAATTTCAGAAAACCAGCATCATACAGATTGTATTCATTCTCTGACAATATTAACTTAAAAATAAGTAGCAAGAAGACTACTAAGAAAGACTTACATATTCACAAATGTAAAATCCCACATCAAAAAACAAATCTTGCAGGAAAAAAGAAGAAGTGAAATGAAAATTAGAATAATCTTAGAACTGAATGGCAATGAGGGAAAAAATGTATATCCAACTTGTGGTATACATCTAAATTATTATACTGAAGGAAGCAAACAAAAAAACCCACTTAGGAAAAAAGAAGTGCTGAAAATTAATGATCTATGTATGCAACTTAAGTTGGAGAAAGAATAACAATATTTTCACACAAAGAAGCATGAAGGAAATATTAAAACCAGAAATTATTGAAATAAAGATGCCATAGCTAAAATCAACAAATCAATAAAGAAGAATTACTTCTTTAAAAAATCTACTAGAATAGATAAACCTGGCAAGATTGAATGAAAAGAGAGAGATTAATAAATGGTAAAGACAAAAAAGAGAAGTTACCACAAAGCAGGGATTAAAAATAAATAATATACTTAAAATTTTTATACTAATATTCTGAAAATTTAGATGAATGGAAATCTTTGTAGACAACAGAATAATGAAGAAACACTTGAATAGACACATAATCATTAAAGTAGTTGAATCAGTTAAAAATCTGTAACTTTGAGTGTATACCCTGCCATACACACGCAAACACATACAAACCACGTCCAGTTTTAGGAGTAAGTTTACAGGATTTTCATGGACGAGATAATTACAGTCTTTCACAAATACTTCCAAAAACAGAGAAATCTTCCCAACTCACTTTATATTTAGCATAGTATGATCTCAAAAATCTAGGTGACTCTGGAACTAATATTAAAATTAAATATCTGTAGCATAGAGACCAGGAAACTTGTTCATTCATCTGACCAGGGTTTAGAGGGAAACAAAAAAATTTCCATCCTTTGAAGATTGATACAGTATAAAATGCAGGAAAAGAGACAGCAAGAGAAATTAGAATTAAACTTAGACCTTTGTATAAAAAGATAATATTTCCTAAGCAACCAAAACAGTCCAAAACAAAAAAATCAGTTTTTGACTTGGGAAATAAGGAACAACCAGCAGCAAAAGCTAGTCGAAAAAATCTTACTACATATGAAACTAGTTTACCAATGACAGGATGCCAGTGGGAAGAGGAAATGTAGCATTTTGGAGAACGTGCTATGAATCAGGTATCCTAACTCAGTGCTGTATGCATTTATCTTTAAAAATCTTTAATAAAGCTTTGATTTAGGCACTGTCTTAATTTTTCAGATTAGGAAAAGGAGGCTCGGAGTCCCCAAGTTAATAAGTAGTGGAACTGAAGTTACCTTAGCCCTAGGCTGTTCCACAGAAAGATCATGCTGCTTTCCTGACACCAAGTTGACTCTTAAGAAAGGACAGAAATGTTTCTAAGTTGGATCAAGTTGAGTAATGTGAACCCATTTACCTAATTTAGCTGTTCTGTACCTAGAGTCAACTCTCAGATTGTCTTAAAAAGAAAACACAATGTGCAATGTACTATTCATTTAAAAAGTCTATAAAATGAATACTGTTTAAAGAATGATAATAAAATGGACATTTGTGAAACCACCACCCAGGTTATGAAATAAATTATTCTTGGTACCTTAGAAGATTCCTGAATGTCCCTCCCTCCCCGCTCCCCGAGCTCCTCTCAGGAGTACCTGCTATACAGACGTTTGCACTAAATAGTTTCTTTAATTTCTGTATAGCTTTACCACCTGTGAAGGTAACCTAAATAAGACACTATTTTTATTTTATTTATTTATTTTAAGACACTATTTTTAGAATCATATGCAATGCCTAATGCTGAATTGGATCTTTATCCGGAAAAAAAAATATAAACCAGCTTATAAAGAACACTTTCGTGACAACAAGTAAATTTTGAATTTGCATTGGGCAAGAGGTAATACTGTTATGTCAAGAATGTTGTTTTCTGGTTTTGTTTAATACTCTGTGATTAAGTAATAGAATGTCCCTGATTTTAGGAAACACACATTCAAGTATTTATAGATAACAAAATTAAAATAAACAGCGGACAGAGTACAAACCTGATTGTCTCCATGAGATGAATGCTCTTAAGAAAAATGAGTTGAAAAGAGGGATTCCCTGGCACCTCCTCTCGGAGAATTTACAAGACCCTATTCTGGGGAAGATCATGGGGTAGTGAAGGTGTCCCTGCCAGGACGGCGGAGGGCCAGTTGCCTAAGAGAGTAGGTTGGGAAGAGGTTGCAAGCATTCACGGTTCTTGCATAAGGCTATGCAGTTTTTGCACTGCGCCAACCTGCCCGCTACGATGGCAAGCAGGATGGAGGTTGGTGGGTGGTGCTGAAATTCTGCCCATGCGCTTTTCCCAAAGAAGTGGGTCCTTGAAGAGATGCCTCTTTGTAATTCCTTCCCCCAGTGGACGTATTTGCTTTTCTAATTCACTTACCTAGATGGGGCTCACCTTTTGCAATTTATCAGCCTGAAGGAGGTGCCTTTTACAGAATTTCCACGAAGGCTGCGTTCTTCCTGCTTTAGTTCTGCTCACATCTCGTTTGTTCCCAAACAGCTTCCCGCGAGTAGTTCTTTTTTTTAAACCCTTCCGCTGTTAACTTCTGGATTCAGAGACCCCCAGAGCTTCTAGTCTCTGTGCCTTTTGCAGATAGTTGGACACAAATCACAATAGTTCTCAGCTTTCTCCACTGCCAGCTCTGCATTTAGCTGGCTTGTGTCAGCCAAATCAGGGGCCACTGGACCACCTCATTTCCAGTTCCAAGACTTGGTTCCTATGCTTACATTCCTGTTCTTCCTGTCCTTGCAGGTTTGTCTTCTTACAAACTGCTTCAGTGAAGTTTTAGTGGGGTTTCAGATGAAGTAAAACTGAGATGCCTCTCAGATATCTAGTACTGCAATATAATCATTGGTTTTTATTCTTCCTTTAAAAACCTACGTGTTCCGTAGGGAATAATGTGAGAGAAGGTAACCACTGGGTTGGTAAAGCTCCAGGGATGAAGCCTTTGGATGGTAAAAAATAATCCTCTATGCCTATCCCTGCCTTCCCAGATAATGCTCAGTTGTAGATTCTGCAGCCCCATGAGTTCCTGGGCTAGCCCTGGCCAGGCCTGGAAGTACCTTGTGTGTTCCGTTCCCTTCAGATGGTAGGTCTAGAATGTGCTGGGTTGTTCCAAACCTGATATATGTGAACATTACCAACTTTAGACTCTGGAAATAGAGTTCCCTGCCTTGGTCCTGCACTTCAGACTATACTATGGCTCTTCTCTGGCCGTATCTGTGGGGTCAAGGCCATGTGTCCATGCCTAGCTGAAGCCTGTGTCACCTACACCTCAGACCATACCCAAAATTTCCAGCCCAGGTGTTCCCAAGCTTATGTCCTAGAGTAGTGTGGTTCTCTTTCCTGGATGTACCCTCCTGAGGGTGTACCCAGTGCTGGTTTAGGATGGAGAGATGGCCAAGGGACAGGTGACTGCAGGGGCTATGACTGGCACTTGGATATATGGGCTAGGTGTCAACATGTGATCCCATGGGGCCCTTTGCTAAGCCAGACACATCTGAGGTGAGAAGAGAAGGAAGGCGGGCTAGGGACCAGGGACTAAGGGACAAACCACTGTGTCCCAGTGTGGAATTCTAAGGAGTCTGAGAACTCCTCCTTCAAGCCTGAACTTCAGGTCCTCCTGAATATATATTTTCAAGATAGAAGGAGAGGCTATATTTTATGAAATGCTTAGCTCTTACCTTGAATTTTAAGTTTTATTTCTATCATATGTGGACCTCAGTTTCTACTTTTACTCTGGACCCCACAGTACGTTAGGGGTGGAGCTGTGTGTGGGATGAGACCCCAGGCAAATCTGTGTTCACAGAGATGCATCTTTCTTCCCACAGTTAACTCCAAGAGACCTACAGATATGTAATTATGCTTATGGGTCATGGTTTGAGCTCTATTTCTCTCTTGAGAAAGAGCCTGCCTCCAATGCTAGGTTGGGAGTTTTGGCAACCTGATTAACTCTGATTGTCCCCTCCACAGCAGCGTGTCTCCTGTTTCCTTTCTCCTGAGCTCTGGCCACCTTTCATTTAGTTGGCATTCCCTGGAATCAAGATGATGGGACCTGCCTACTTCTAGCGACAGCAGCCCAGCCACATTGGCCATTTCTTCAGTGCCGATTATGGGCCAGTTACTGCCCCAGGTCCTTTATGCCCATGATTTTTGATCCTTCACACCAACGCTGAAAGATAGGTGTGATAGATTTACAGATGAGGAACTTGGAGAGGTGAAGTAACATCCTCAAAACTACACAGTAGGTGGGGAGATAGGATTTTGAATCTAGATAACTCTGATGCCAAAGTCTTTACTACACTGCTTGGAGATTCTCACTCTAGGTGTCATCCACCAGCTCAGACACCCTTCCCCCAAAACAGTAGTGATAACCTAGACTGAGGCCTGAATTTGCTGATGGACAGCGTGCTTTCAGCCTCTGTCCGTTCTCCTTGGGAAATAACCTCTGCCTGAGTTAGACTCCTGCTCTGAGTCTTGCCTTTTGGTTGGTCTTTCTTCCCCTCTGGCCCAAAGCTGAGCTTCTGTACGGTCTTGCAGCACATGCACATGATTCATTTCTTGGCTGCAGTTGAAAGTTATCTTCTGTTTGGGCCTGAATTTCACCGAAGAGGTGCAGTGATTTCCTAGTCAGAGCTCTATTATTGCTAAACCAAGAGGCATATCGAGACGCACTTGAAGCCCTAGAAGGCAAAATCCAAAAAGACCTCTAAAATCAGTTAATGTAAATCTTATCCTCAAAACCTATAAAATGAAAACTGTGTATTAATTTCTTTAAAAAACACCTTATTAATATTTCATAAACTTTATAGGGCCAGTCCACAGTTTTGAAATTCAGTGTCAGCCTGAAAGCAATTGAGTTCAGCATCTGAGGTGAATGATGTCAGTTTACCCCTGAGAATTATTTATACTTCCATAAAAAGTTTCTCAGTCAAGATTAACCTTGCTGATTAGAAAATTATGTTAGTGAAGGAAAAGTCAGGGGTTTGATATCTGTGTGGGTCAATTAATTTTTCTTGCCACCTTGATCTTAGATAAGACTTCTGGAAATGGCCAGCCTGGTTGGATCTTTTACAATTAATTATGTGCCAGCTATGGCAAGGGGAAAAGTGGAGAATGGTTCAGGGATGGTGGGAGGAATTCATGCATGCCTTGCTGATGGTAAATCAAAGGTTTTATTCATTCCTTTCTTTACTCATACAGTGATTAATTCAATAAACATATATTGAATTAGCTTTTTTTATTTTTTAATAGGGTTTCACATCATGATGTCATGTAATTCTCACGACAATCTCATTATCTCTTACGCAAGTTCAGAGTGATTAAGAAAATCCTAAATCTAAATATCTGGTAAAAGGTCAAATCAGAATGCAAACCCAGATCTTCTGACCCTAACTTCAGGATTCCTCCCCCTAGACTGTAGCAATTGGCTGGGTGATCACCACTAAAATAGCTTAATTATTTTATAGGACATTTTACCTCAGAAAACACAAGTAAAAAGTCACTGGTTATTATATTGAGAGATTTTTATTATATTTATCAAAATTAAGATTTTTAGAAATGTTTTATACATCAACAAGGGAAATCTAAACTCTTAAATAATTGTTAACAGAAAAGTATTCTAGTTTAGTCTCTAAAATTCCACCAAAATACATTCCTCAACTTAATAGGAGTGATTATAACTATATTGTTTTTGAAATGATGAAAAATTATTTTTATACATCTTTTTCACTCCAAGGATAGTTTTACTATTTATTTTAATAAGATTTATACAAGTAACGACTAACATTTGTGAATAAAGAACCCTCATTTATCTAATCAAATTTTGCTTAAGGTGCCATTAAACAATTTCAAAATTGTATCTTTTATATTTATTTGATTAAAATTACTTTTATTGAGATAATTCCCAGTAAATTCTACAAAGATGAGGCAGATGTCAAACTTCATCAAGTATAGCTTCTGTCATTATGAAGTTTGTTTTTGCTTTTTGCAGCTGTCATCTCTACCTAATTGAATATTGCAGGTCTAAATTTCATCAATAATTATGACAAGTAATAAGAGGGTAGTGACCCTATCAGATCTTAAAACCTAGTATAAATCTACAATAATTAAAATAGCATAGTTCTGGAATATGAATATAGATTGATCAATAAGGAAACACAAGATCCATAAGCACAAATACATAAAATAATTTAGTATATAATAAGGGTAGCATTTAAAATTGTGGGGTAACTGATGAATAGTGCTGTGACAATGAGGTAGCCAATTCACATAAAATGAAATTCATATGGCTCTTAAACGTGAAAAAATGACCAACCTCCCGTATAATGAGAGAAATACATATTACAACTGTAAATAAAATATTTGTCACGTATAAACCTAGCAAAGATGAAAACATTGGCATGAGTATGGGGAGTCAACACTCTCACACACTCATGGAAATGTAAATTCATCCAATTTTTATGGGCAATTTATCCAAATTGATCAAAATTTAATATAGGATTGCTGACATAGCAATCCTATTTCTGGATTCATATTAGAATTGTATCTTTGGAAGGAGTGCAAGAACTTGCTTATAGTTGCTATTTCCAGGAAAGAAATACCAGTGGCTGGGGGCAAGAGAGTGAGTGAAATTAGTTTTTTATTCATTTTTTCTTCTATATGTTTTTTGATCTTCTCAATTTTATACATACACATATTCATGCATTATCAATTCAAAAATACCACTTGAAACAAAAAAATTGATTCTTCTATTTCATTTTTAGTCAAATGCCCATTTATCATGTACAATTTCAGTTTTACATTTTACTCCTTTTTTTCCTATGAAGTCTAAGTTTTTTTCAGGTCACGTTTTGTGCTTTGCAAATCTCCAACATTTTACCAAGTGCAGTTTTGGCCATTGTCATTTTTATTTTGTGTTGGTTATTACTAATTATGAATTAAGCTAAAAGCCTTTTAAATTTATTTCTTGGTTAATCCATGAGAAAATTATGAACAATTCCCTTCTCGTGTGTACTAGCAATCATCATCGTTGGCAAGGCAAGAGTGAAAATTAAAGAATATCTTCAGCTTCAAAATGGTCAGATCAACATATCCCATTGAAGTGACAACCTTCTCCTGTAAGATAACCTTGAGTATTATTATAAGAGTCATCTAAATAATGTTTCCTTTCTTCCCAGGAACTTTTGAATAACTATTTCCCTTTATGTTCTGTGTATAAAAGGAAGTCTTGGCATAGATGGAGATAGATCAGGGAGCAATATATTGCGCAAACTACCTCTTCCTTGATACAGGTATCTTAGGCTTGTAAGTCTCAGGGATGGGGCTGCATTGATGCCTTGGAATAAACTAGATCCTACAAGGTGGTCCAACTAGGAGACTAATAACAAGCCTTCACCTGCAACCCTCAAACTGAGAGAGATTATTGTTTCTAATCTTTGAAGAAAACATTAATAATTAGAAGGGTCAATGCAAATAATATAGACATTTATAAAATTTAATTAAACTAGGCATTTCCCAAGTCTTTATAGATCTAATAATCCAGAGTAGGGCTGAGATAATTCATGATGTCCCTGGAAAATTAGGGAAATGGACCTATTTAAAGAATTAATTGTTTTATTTAGCAAGCATTTATTGAATACCTACTTTACACCAGGCTTTGGGCTACGCAGGCATTGAATTTACAGAGATAATTAAGACATGTCTGTGCTTATCAAGGGACCCGGCATTTACTTAATCCCTCCATTTGCCTTTTGCATTGCCAGGTAGGTGGATGGAAATGCATGTGATTATTTGTTAGATCTTTCACATAGAGCCCTGAGATGATTAAAGACTTTGGCTTTAGAGAGCAGCTTAAAAAAACATTTTTTTAAAAACCAGCAAATGGTGAAGTTCACTCTTACAGTTCCCTCTCTATCCTGTGCCATTAAGATGCCAATTGATTGCTAATTGCTTTGCATTGTCCATAAACCGCTACAAACATTTTTAATGGCGTGCTCTTTGTGGTAATTTAGGGGCAGTGACTTCTGTCTGTCTCTTTATACTTTGGAACATTTCTGTCTGAGCCTACAGTGTGTTTGGTTGGCATGCACAGGCCTGAGGAAGCTTAGGAGAAACCTGGTCCCAGGAAACATAATCCAGCCACACCCTGAAATGGATAGATGGCTATGTCATGCCAGTGTGCGCACGAGAACTGGTAAGTGGAAGACTTTTCAGCCAGAATTGTGAAAAGTGCTACCACACAACCAGTCAGTTCCGCCAAAGGAGAAAGCCACCTGCCAAGGACAAATATGTAAACAGCCATGAAAATCATGTTTTCTTTCTGTCAGTTTGTTCTGAGCATTAAGAGGAGAGACTGGAGCAAAGTAGACATGGCAGCAAGTCAAGCCTTCCCTGCCTGATGAAGTGGCTGTTTTGAGTTCAAGACTTTTCTCTACCATAGATGAATGAGTTAGTCTCAACAAACTATAAGCAAAAGTTTAAGGATGGTGAAAAAAAAAGACTATGGATTGTGTTGGCTTGATAAGCAGAACTCTGTGATGGATAGAGTGATAGAAAATTATTGGGCATTAAACCAAAATGAACTCTTGCTTCAGATGTTCCCAGTGCTCCATATGGATTCTCATGGAAGACTGAGGTAAGCTGGGCTAGCATTAGTGAAAATAAAGAATAAAGTTAGGTCATTTAAAAATCTGGAATAGTTTTAGTTAGCTTGGCATTGATCGCATCTTAAATCATCTCCTTAGATCTCCACACTTTTCTTTTTTGATTAAAAACAGAATAGATTGCTTGAAGAATTGTTTTATCAGTAATTCTAAAATTGTTCTCTAAACAGAGAACTGGTTAGTTCCCTAACAATGTGTGACTTTTCTAGCTATGTCTCTTATTTCTTGCAAGCCCAACTGTCTTCTCCTAAAACAAAGTCATCACGATGATTCTTGTTCAAGATTGTTCTCAATTCTCTCCCAGATTTACCAAAGGGAGCATAATTTTGATAAGAATATTCTTGTCTGTTATGGATGTGCTTTGTGCCCCATCCAGACTCTCTTTACCAGGCCAGTGCCTACGTACTCCAGCCTCTAAGAATGTTCACTGGTGGCTTACAGCTGTCCCTTCTCTGTAGAATCAGTCTTGGCTAAATGGGAGCCTCTGCGCCCTGGAGGATGTACCCCATCAGCAGCCTACAGCCAATGACTAAGGGAGTAGAAAAGTCAGCCCTTGTCTCAAGGTTGGACCAATTCCAAAGTTAAATCCACGCTCCAGAGTTCCTCATGGGACCAGGCTGAAGTCAGACTCCAGCTGGGACCACATGGATGCTTAGGTTTCTTTCCTGTCTTTTTCTGCTGCCTTCACTCCTCTTTCCCTCAGGACACTAACGCAAGAATCAAGTCTCAGGCTCTGCATCAAGGGAACCTGGTAATCACCCTCACTGTAAACAGATATGGCCAGTAGGTAGGAGTCTGGGGGTGATAGTGGAATAGGAGTGGGCTTAGCATGTAATTTACCCTAGTAAGTGTTTGTTTGCTAAATGAATGAGTTTTCCAGGCTTGATGCTTGGATTCAAAGTAGCACAGATATCACTAAAAGATCTATTTCTCAAGCAGGGCCAAGCTCCCTGATTCACTCCTGGATTGAAAATGAAATTATTAGGAAAATTTCATAAGGCTTGTTGATGGATGGAAAGAAATTGATGCCTGTTAATGATGTTAATTCATCAACGGGGATTATTAAATGCCAACATTGCTCAACATGTTACTGAGTACCTAGGTCTGTGGTAGGTTTGATTTAAAAAAGCTATCTTTTTTCTTAGAAGTTAAATAACTCGTCTCAATGTGGGGACAAAACTTATTCAAGTGAAACAATTATAGAAATTACAAGACAGTAATTAATCACATGTTAAAATATACTTCGTAGGTAATAAGTCCCAAAGGAGTTTAGCAAAGAAATCAAGGTGTTTAAGAATTAGGGAAGTCATCTTGGAGGAGTGTTGTGTGTGTGGGAGGTGCAGGAGGAAGAGTCCATTCCAAGTGGAAGAAGTGGTAGAACAAAGGTGTGGAGACAGTAATGAGGCCAGTGTTTGCCAGAATAAAGAAAATTTGAAAACAAATTTCCCCTGAGTTTGCCTCCTCTTCATCTTACCATCCCCCTTTCCTATTTCCATTGCCATTGTTCATTCATTGATGACCTACTCTGTTCTAAGAACAGCAATTTCCCTTAGGGATATGGTAATGAACCCACTGCCCATCCTTGCTCTCAAGGAACTGATAATCTCTAAATAGACATAGATGGTTGCTATGGTGCTGTAAGAGTAAGCATAGGTGCTAGGAAAAAACAAAGGAGAGGTATCTAATGCAGACTTGGGGGAAGATCAAAAAGAGGCTTCCTGAGGAAGAGATATTTAGTTTGAGACCTAAAGAATGGTTAGAAGTTAGCCAAGTGAAGGAGGGTCAAGGAAAAAATTCTAGAGATGAGAAAGCATGGTGCTTTGAGGAAAGATGAGTGGTGCAATGTGCCTGATGTGTGTGGAAGATAAAATGACAAAGGATGGATAATAAACAGAGGCCAGATTGCTACCATTAACTAAGCAAAGGAGTAGGACTTCAACTTAAGGGCTGTGATACCCATTGACCGACTTAAGTATTAAGACGACATGGTCATAGAGTTATTTCTGAAACATTGCTTTAGCTAGAATAGTTTGAACAAATTGGGAGAGACTGAACAGGAAGTTGATGGAGATGTTTAAGGAACTGAGCTATACTCATGGTGGATGATGGTGAGAATGGAGAGAAGAACAACATAAATTTGTGTTTCATTGGTTTGGGGAGAAGAAAATAAGAATGGTCAAGGATAATACTGAAGAATATGGCTGAAGCAAGTGATGGGGGTGATGATGTTTTAATCAAGTTAGGGAATATGAGAGGAAGAGCAAGATTGGGGAAAAAAGGATCGTTCAGTTTTGGACATTTTGAGCTTCTGAATCCTGGGGATATTCAAGAGGAGACGTTGAATAGATGAGTCTGAAAGTTAGAAGAGAGTATTTGGGTGGTAGTCTACATTTGGAGTTTCTACAAACCACTCACCTTATTGTCATCCTACTTAGTTTAATGGTATCACCATCCTTTTAATTGCCCAGGCTAGAAACTCTTTTCCCTAACACGTCCACAGATGGACTTAATGGGATTCATGAACTTCCCTGAAATTGTAACATTTTGGGTATGAGTGAACATGTGTATTTTCCTGGGACTGTGAACCAGAGATCTGTATGGGTTTTCCAAAAGGGTTCTTTACCCCCACCCCACTCACCCACCCCAACATACACACGCAAAGATTAAGAATCAGTGAGTTAGAATCGCTTTGTCTCTTTTCTTTATATTTAATCATGAGTCAAGTTCTTCAGTTGCATCTATGAAGTCATATTTATATCCTTCACTTTTCTTCATTGCTAGTCTCCTAGTTGATATCCTTACCACTTGCAATTTCAATTATTTTTATTGGGATGACTCAACTTCCCCATACATATAACTATATATATTTTTCTCTCTCAACTGCTACCAACTATACTAAGTTGAGCCTCCTTCCCTTTGGGTAGAAGAAATCCTTATCCTTATGAGCCCCTTCTAAAAATTATCAGCTTAATTTATTGATTTTTGCAATCTAATTATTAAAATCTCAGACTCACTTCAATTCAAAGCACATCATCTTTAACTAAGTTAGACATTACAAGGATACTGAAAGCTGAATGCAATGGAGTGGGGTTCTTCATCTGTTTCCTTCCTGTTTCAGGCAGCTATTCTGCTGATGAGTGTCAGGAAGGTAAAGGTGAGTGAACGAAATTCACTCATGTGATGGCTGGCTTATTGGAAGTGGCAAGCTGGCCATCCTTGCCTCTCAGACAGCCAATGCCTTACCTGGTATAACCTCTGGGAATTGGTAAATGGCCTCCAGTTATATATTGTGGTGTTTAAAGTAGTATTGGATGCCTACCCAGCAGTCTTATGGGGCCAGTGCAGCTTCCTCCCCTCACCCTTGGTGGGTGGCTCTCTATTCTCCTCACACCAGCCCATCATTCATCAGTATGGCCAGCTAGTTGCTGCCCACTCCTCATTTGGTTACTTTGGCTAGGTCTATAGGAAGCTTGGAATTCTTGCTGCTTCTCCTTCAGTCTGTATGAAGCTGAGAAGAGGTGGGGAGAAACCTTAATAACGTCTCACCTTCTGCCTTACTCTGTCCTAGGATGCAACATTCAAGGTGTTTTGGTGGCATCCAGGTGCAGCAAAAGATCATTAACAGCCTTCCTTTCCTGATAATGCTTTCAAATTTCCTGAGTGATTCTCTAGGGAACATCTGGCTTGGTTGGGCAGGGTAAAATAAGCCAAACTTATTCCCTACCCACCCCATATGGAGGGAAGATGAAGAGCGTAAATACTGATTCACAGATTTGGCTCTCCCCAAAAGATGACTGCTGTTCCTCTCTCTGTTCACTTCATGATGGTTGCTTGACTGATTCTTCTGAAAGGCCCCCTTGTTAGCAAGTCCTACATCAAAGATGTCTAGCATCATTGTTTTTCAGCTATAAGTTGTCTCCAGTTGGTAACTTCAGTAGGAAGGGGTCTCAGTGCATATCACACCTTCATGTTGCGAATTTCTTAATAGATACCCATGATGTAATTTCTTGTCTCTCTTATACATCCTTCATAATTTTTTTTCTGCTTTATCTCCCCAAACGCCCCCTGTACACACTTGTATATCTTAGTTGCAGGTCCTTCTAGTTGTGGGATGTGGGACGCCACCTCAACATGGCCTGACAAGCGGTGCCATGTCTGCGCCCAGGATCTGAACCCTGGACCGCCTCAGCAGAGCGTGAACTTAACCACTTGGCCACGGAGCCGGCCCCCATAATATTTTTAACTCTTATGACTCCCCAAGCTCAAGATAAGTCTCCTTAGATTGGTCTCTAAGGTCTTTTAAAAATCTGACCCCATCCCATCCACCTTTGCAGTCTCAACTTCTAGCATGAGCTCACTAAATAAAATGGGCATTAATCAAGCAGACCTTGTCCTGTTATCTTAACTTCTCGTATCTCCATAGTATTGCTCATGCCATGCCTTCTGCCTACAATATCTTTTCTTTAATTTGAATTGAAAAAACTTTTATTCATTCTTTAGGTCAACCTCACTTGTCATCTTCTCCATAACATCCTACCCATTCTTTCAGTAGGAGTTAATCCCCTCTATGCCATTCTCAGCATGTCTTCACTTACCTGGTTCTGTCTTATTACACAGAGAGATTGTAAGAAATTGTCAAGTGCATCTACATCTCATTCACTACATTATCACCACAGGCCCAGCAAGGTGCCTTATATTTAGTAAAGTTCACCAGTTCAGTTAAACTGAAACGATAGTTAGGGTGGGAGGATGACGGGAGGAGCCTGAAATGAACTCACAGTCTAGTTCAGTTGGTATCCATTAAAGACTTTGGAGAAGAGGCACACATTTCTCGAGGTCATTTATTTTTGGAATTTATAAAACATGATCCCATTGCAATAGCTTAGAAACACATACACCAAAGCAAACAATGAAACTATAACAAGAAACCAGACGCACAAATTATGACCGTCTGCCTGATAAGGCACTCTCTGCCTGTCAATATCTGGGGGACAAACTAAAACCATGATTGTTGGATCTAAAACACAATCAACAATTGAGGACATGGAGTCTGAAAGGAGATCAATGGAGTCTGAAAGAAGATCAGTTGTGTGTCCCCCAGAATTCAGCCTGTGTCCCCCAGAAATGAGCACAATGCCAGATGGCAGGACTTACATTAGGTTCGGGGAAGGGGTCACCAATTTCAGCTGTGCGGTGGTAAAGGAGGAGAAAATGAGGTGATCAAATCCTGGTAGGGGAACGAAGTCCATATAGATGTTTGTGGGCAGTTTGCACGTTCTGCGTTGTACAGCCGTGTGGATGCTGCCAGTGGGCATCTGAGCATCTGGGCTCTGACGAAGCAGAGCTTCTGAATAAACTTTATCTTCAAGGGCGGCCTTAGGCAGAGGGCTTCAAGGAAGGCTCAGGAACCTCTGAGCAACACTTGAAGACTTTGGTTAAACTAAAAAGCCCTCATTTATATGAATAAAGGCTTAAATGTTCTTTAAACAGCTCACTTCACATGCCTGAACCCTGTAAACAATGAGGCTAGCCTAGATGTATGGTGCTCTGAGCACATTTGGAAAATCATCTTGACACACCTAAATTTAATTTGGCTTGCTAAATTTTCAAAAGCCAGATATAATAATGTACATGCATTACCCATTCCATAAATACCAACTACATATACTTTTGGACACCTCCCACACTATACCCTTCCCCATCAGGTACCCACACACCTGCCCTCACATGACCACACCCCGCTAACCCATCTATACCTGCAAACAGAGGCACATACGTATGCAAATACACACATCTTCATCAAACCTTGGGATCCTACACTTTCTTTCTCTTTCCAGACTATCCTGAATCATGCAGCTGTTTTTGGTCATTCTCTGACCCATCAGCTACACTCTAGGTGGAACAGCTGTGGTCAGAAACTTGGCCAGGACTCTCTGCCAAGAGAGGGTTAGAGGTGGCTGAGTGATCAGCTATTGAGTGTAGCTATGGAATGTGGGTGGAGCCAGACGAGAAGGGGCACAGCTGATGCCACTTCAAGAAGAAGGTGGGAAGTTCCACTCCCTTCCCAGTGAGATGAGCGAAGGCAGCTGTGTGCTGCTGATGCAAGGAAAATGAGATGCTAGAGCTTAGCTTCAGAAGCAGCAGCTGCTGCGGTCTGGAGGGTGCCACCAGGTCATCCTCAGAGTGTGGGCCTTGCTCCAATGCCCATCTGTAATGGTAGAAGGCGGTTGGCTTTCCCATCTCTGGTAAGGACTTTGGTCAGATGGCTTTGGCAAAGTCTGTTGAACTTCTTTGTATCTGAGGGCCAGCGTGTGTTCATACAGTAACAGTACACATTTCCTCATGCACACACATTTACTCATGCACATAGAGACAATTGCCTTGGGGATAGTTTTGAAGATTTCTGACCAGTAGGAAAAGCCGAGAGTTAGCAAGGGTTGGCTAAATGCCTCTGATGCTCACACATCCAGACTCGCCCTGCCTAGGAAGCTAATGCTCTCACTATCATTGAGAAACAAGATCCCTCAGTTAGTGGAACATCCTCATCCACTCTATACTCAGTGCCGTCTTCTTCCTGCAGGTTACTTACTTCAAGCCAAAGGAGGCCAGTGGTGCCAGGGACTCCTAAACTTTTTGGAATGTTTGATGTTCTGGAGCCGCTAAGTAAGGCTGCAGCAAGATCCAGCCTTGGTATTTCAACACCGACCGCAGTCTCAAGTGCCAAGGTCACTTGGGTTTAATGCAAGAGTTCGTGGAGATGATTTAAAAAGGACTAAGTTAGTCGTTGGTTTCTGTCACTTTTACGCTTTCTTCCTAGCTTTGCAGTGTCTTACTTCCCCCTTTCCTACCTGACCAGTGTCCTTCTGCAGCCTCTTGGACTGTCAGACAGGCCTCTATGAAGCCATACTGTACAGAACGGTCTTCCCCTTGCAGTGTCCCAGACACCCAGGTAACACCAACATCACCGTCAGAACTACAGAAGGACCCAGGCTTAATAAAGAATTGAAAACCAACTGCTGGGTGAACTCAGCTGTCTCTGGCACACGTCTCCCAAGTGTTGACCCCTTTAGTCCTCTTTTCCCTCATCCTATCCTGCAATCTAGCTGACTTGCTCCCTCTCTGATTCAGCCACCAAGATTGAACATGTCTTTGATTTCACTCCTTCTCGGCCATCTCCTCAGCCACAGCTGCCTTCTTAGCTTGATTTCAATCTCCGTATTCACTAGGAGTAAATCCATGAGCTCAGTGCGTCTGCCTCCAGCAGCTGGAAATCTTAGTCTCCCATCATGTGATTCCCTTCTTGGGCAGGGTGTAAGCAAGAGAGCTTAAAAATTAATATTTTGGGTTGAAAAATTACTCCTCTCTTTCAGTGGCTCCCATCAAAATTCTTTCTCCATGTGAGATTTGGAGGACACCATTTGAATGTAAGCATTCAGACCAAAGTAGGAATGCCAACTAGATGGTTGATCAAATTTAGTACTTTCTGCACGAAGTATTTCGGAAGAAGGGGATTTCTGTCTCATTTCTCTGAGAAATAAGAAGACCCTTTTTCGGGTTCCCAGTCTCTGAGGAATCTACCCTGACACCTCTCTGGTCTCCTGAGATCAGCATTTTTCTTCCTCGGCTTCCTCCACAGGACACCTGTTCTTCCAGGGAGAGATACTGTAACCCTCTGGATAACCATACTCCTTGGCCTCTTCTTCAGGGTGAGACCTGCGTCTTTCCTTAGGACCCAAACCTGGGAATGTGGTCACCCCCACTAACCTGCCTCTGTTGCCCCTCACTCACCGATATATTAGCTGGTTGGGAACTATGATGAGGTGGACTGTCCTCTCCAACACACTCTCCCTGGTTCAGACAGTCAGTGTTTGTTCACAAAGCAAGGCCATTTGCTCAAAATTATCAAAGTTCGTGCGAAACATTGGTCATAGGCCATTTTTCCTTTCTGCGTAAGCCCATTAATAAAGAATATAAGGAACCATTGTTTATGCTCCTTTATTGGAGCTCTAAGGTAGTTATGATAATTATAATGTTTTATCTTGTTATGTACTTCATACACATCTCATTTAATTGTCACCTTGACCCCTGAAGATGGTAATTACTTACTCTATGTTATGGTTGAAGAAACTGAGGTTTAGATACATTAAATGATTTGTCTGAATGTAGCCAACAAATGGTTATTTTAGGGTTCAGATTAAAGTCTGTCTAATTTTTCATCCCGCGCTTCTTCCGCTAAACCAGTCTGGCCAGGAATGACGTGCTGTGATGGATAAGTTTTGATGTTTTTCTCCCCTCAAAGTTGAGGGCCATTTCAATGACTAATGGGAATTTTGTTCTTCATTCACAACATTCCTCACAGATTATAAAGTAAGGACCCTTGAGACTGGCATGACCTCCTTATGACCGACCAACTGGCTCATCTCAGCCCTCAGCTTTTTCCTGCTGGTCACCAATAAGTGGGACAAACCTGCCTTATCTGCCACAATTGTTGTTACATCTACATTTCCTGCAGAACTGAAGATGTAACTTGTCCTTCCCTTTGTTGCAAGGAGCTAATAGTGTATCCCATAAGCAGAGAGTGAGTTGAGCTTGAGAAGTTAAAAGTGAATGCACAGTTTGCTCCCAGCTCAGGGACAGCTCATGCGCTTGGGATGTGCAGCTGGGAAAATGTGCTAGTCTCTGAACTACACATTCCCAATTTGTGAATTTGTGAGGCTTTATAATAAATACTGTGACGGTTAGGACTTAGCGGCAGCTGATATCATCTGCCAGTTTTGCATATACTCCTCTTCATTTTCAAAGGCAAACCACAGATGTTTTATCCCTTGTGATCACACCTGCAGACCTAAAACCAGTTTAAAAAAAAAAACAAAATACAACAACAGGATAGCAGATGTTTTGAAAGTGGAACACTTCTGTGATTGGACAGGGAAAAAACCCAAAACTATTCCACTATTCGTTTAGCTGTACAAATGCCAAAAAGTGAGTCCTTTTTAAACTGTGATACAAAAGACTAGCAGTCCTGACTTTCTCTGTTTCCCCTCATCTAGAGGGCAGTTTTGGCACTTTATTTACATAAAAGATGATGGGTTTTATTCCAGCCCTGAGATTCAACTCACCTTTAATAAATTGTCCCGTAGTATTCCTGACCCACCGGTATAAAATAAAGGAACGCTTTTAAGTCATATGAGGGCACCACATTTGCTGATGCAAAAATGTGTTAGTCTGATAGGAAAGTTAATTAAGCAATAAGACTTGACGTGACATGAATTATTGTGTAATAACTCATGCCTTCGGCATAGCTAGGTGCAAACCTGAAGGCCAAGTACCCCTACAACATCTAGGCATGAGTTATGTTACAATAACTCAAGCCCTGGAGTTTTCCAGTGAAGCAGAAGGGAAAAAAGAAAACCAAGGACAAAAATTGATCTTCAGCAAGCAAGAGAGGATGAAATAGAGTCATTGTTTAGAACGGCATATGCTTCCATTAAAGCTATACATTTGTGACAAGAATTTGAGGAGGAAGTTTATTGGGATTCTTATTATTTCTCCCAGCTTCGAGAAGACACCACAGACTTCCAACCTAGGGCTTGCTCCAACATGCTGAAGAAAATGCTTTGCCAGAGGTATGGGCTCTTGGAAGTTCAGCAAGTGCAATGGATTCTTTTTGACTCAAAGTAAGAAATAACTCATCTCTTCATAGCTTTTGAAATCTCATGTTCTGCCCTCTGATTCTGGGGCAATGAATGTCCTAAGAATCAGAAGCTGTGGGTCATGAGAGACAGGGATTCATCTACCCAAGGTTTCTGATCATGAAAACACCATTTTCCTTGCTTCTCTGTATCCCACATTAAATTGGAGCTGGGTTTGGGGTCAGAACTAAGGCACTAAAGCTGGCTTGATTCTCCACGCCTCAGTTTGACCTAAAGAACTAAAGATACCATGTAAGAGCTCATACCTCTCCACAGAGAGATTTACATAAAAAGTGGGCAAGAATTAGGCCCACAGAGAGATTCATCTGGTTCTTTTCTTTCCTTTACATAGGTATGTTGATTTAATGAATGATGACGTACCCAACGAGTCCCAATTAGTGGATATAGTCCTGTTAACCTCACATCTGGATAACTTGCCAGCCAATCAGATCGCTCTGTTAAAATTCAATTTAATCAAAAAACATCTACAAAGCAAGCAGCAGCATTGTCCTCCATTTAAACACTGACATGTAGGACTGATTGAGATTGACAAGAAGATGTCCTGTCCAGCCTCCCTAAACTGCAGGTGCACGTAGAACAGCTTTCTTTCTTCCCTCTTGTCTTCCTCCTTGAACCTGCAGCCACAGCCTGCATGGAGATGAGCAGTTCAGTAAGTCTGTGACTTCAGATCTTACAAGTTTGCTGGTAAAATTCCAAAATTCATAGTCAGACCATGCCTCCCTCCATACGACTAACATATGGTATTAACAAATTTTATCAACACTGTATAAAGGGAACGGCTCCAGAATGTGTTTCTGTTATTCTTGCAGTTACTCTGTTGCCTTTCAGCATGGCACTGATATTGCCTCCCGTTGGTCCTGCTTGAAATGCTGATTTTAACATTTATTTCTTCTCTTAAAAGGCTGCATTGTGGAATCCTTACTTTATTTGGTAAGCTGCAATTCAGTCTCTTTCTTTAGCAGGTAAAGATCTCATAATTTCTATTCATCTTATAAAAATTTACAATGTATTTGGTTAACGAATTCTTCTTGGGGGAAAATGTGTTTTTGATGAACAAAGAAGGTCTAGAGCAGGAGTCAGAAATCTTTTTCTGTAAGGGGACAAATAATAAATAATTTGGGCTTTGCAGTCCTGTCGCTACTGCTCGCCTCTGCCATCATAGTGTAAAGGAAGCCACAGACAGAATGTAAAAGAGCGAGCTTGCCCGTGTTCCAGTAAAACTTTACTTACAAGAATAGGTAATGGGCTCAGTGGCCAGAGTTTGCCAATCCGTGGTGTAGAGAGTCCAAGGGAAGCGGGCCAATTTGCCAGTTCTGTTCCCTCACGTTGGATCATGGGTTCTCAAGAGCTGAGAGGAGGATATGAAGGCAGGAATGTTAGCACATGGCACATACAGTGCTGTAGTGAAAAGATAAAGTACTTGGAGCTGGATAGGTGAATAAGTGAATTTTGGTCCAGCCACTTTCTCCTGTGAGACTTTGGTAAAGTTACCAAACTTCTTTGAGCTGCAATTTCCTCCTCCTTAAAAGGGCAATAATAATAATATCTAGGGCAGAGACTGTCCGCTTTCCGTACACCTCTATCGTCCCCACCTTCCTAGGCTCATAACTAGACTGCATTACCCAGCCTCCCTTGCAGGGAGGAGCTTCCTTGTGCTTAAGATCTCATCAATAGAGTGTGCAGAGAGGACGTGCACTAATTCTGGTCTAGTCCTACTACATCCACTCTTCATTCTGCTGGCTGCAACCTGGACCTGGTGGTCCAGCCTTCAGCGTGCATACAAGAACAATCCAATGTGGAGGGACAAGAGGGAAAGAACAGGGTCCCTGAATGCCTGCTTGGAGCAGTGCTGCCCAATGGGCTCAAACACTCAGCGGACTGTTTTGTGAGAGAAAAATAAGCATTAGTCTTGAGATTTCTCATTTTAGTGTGTTCCTGCATCAGCAGCTTAGCCTAAAGTAAAAATACAATATCTAACTTGTATGATTATTACGAAGATAGAAAATGCATGTAAAGTGCTTGGCATTTCCTGGGCATTTGGTTAAGGATAGCTTTTATGTGTTTTGTTATTTAGGTGGGCAATGGTAAAATTGTTTGAGAGGAAGGGTCAGCCCTTGGGCAGGAGGTGATCTGATTATTTGGCAGGAGGGTGGCTGCCCTCCGGCCTGGGATTCCATCTTCTCTCTCGTGAGTAGGGGCATGTTTGGGAAGGCGTGGAATGTGCTGGGTGGGCAAAGTGAGTGAGACTATCAGCCACAATCTGGAGGGCAGGGAGAGAGAGAGAGAGAGGAAGTCTCCACCGAGGTTACTGCGCAGTGTGCAGTAGTGGGTGTGTGCGCGTGTGTGCACACACAGGACTGTGGCCTTGTTTTTTATCTTTAGAAGGCAGAGAGGAGCACTGGCCTATTCCTTGGGATATATTTTCTATACCTCTTTACTTCTACTTCTGAAAATCTTTTTTTTAATAAAAAATTTCTCTGGAATGTATTTTATTTGGTGATGAAGGTATGCTTATGATATATAATAATCTTTATGAAAAATTTTCCTATATAAATAGTGCATTAAAATTGAGTTCATAAAATTTTAAAAAGTAGAAATGATAATAAAACCATCTATAACTTTACTATTCGGAGTAAACCTAGAGTAATATGTTGGTGTATAATATTCCAGGCATAGATATAAAATGGTCATAGGGTATGTAGAGTTTGGTTTCTTGACATTAATATAAGCATTTCCCTTGTCATTAAATTTTCTTTTAAAACATTTTCTCAATGACTGTTTAATGAATATTTAATTTATGGAGCCATCCATCCAAGTTGTTTATAATTTTTCTCTAGTAATGAAAATTATTATACATTTTATAGGACTAATATAATAACCTAATAGCTAACCTTCTTGTAGTCATTCTTTCTGTTGTTGTAAGAATAACCTTTGCAAAATACAAAGCTGATTATGTCATCCTCCAGCTTAAAATCCTTAAAAGGCCACTTCTGGCTTTTGCGATAAAAATCGGCATTGCTGCCATGGATCCTTCACTATCTGGCCCTTGCTGACGTTTTCAGGCACATTCCATTGCTCTAGATTCTTCACCCGAATTCATCTGTTCTTGCAGTTATCTAGGCATGCTATATTCTCCCCGCAGAATTTCCCTCCGGTTTTCTGTCTGGAAGGCTCCTGACCCCACTCAACCCTACCTCTTTAATTATAGCTCATTCTCTTTTTTAGGACTTTCCATTAACCTTTAAATTTATTTTTTCCCCAGTTTTACTGAGCTATAATCGACATACAACATCATATAAATTTAAGGTATACAACATAAAGATTTGATATATGTATATATTTTGAAACGATTACCACAATAAGTTCAGTTAACACCCATCACCTCACGTAATTACAACTTTTTCCCCTTGTGTTGCGAACTTTTAGGATCTACTCTCTTGGCAGCTTTCAAATGTACGATACAGTATTATTGACTTGTCATCATGTTGTACAGTACATCACCAGAACTTATTCATATAAAACAGTATCATACTGGCATAAAAACAGACACAGAGGCCAATGGAACAGAATCGAGATCCCAGAAATAAACCCATGTATATATGGTCAACTAATATTTGACAGGGAAGCCAAGAATGCTGAATGGAGAAAAGATAGTCTCTTGAACAAATGGTGCTGGAAAAATTAGATATTCACATGCAAAAGAATGAAACTAGATGTCTATTTTATACAATTCAAAAAACTTAACTCAAACATTAACTGAAAACCTGAAACCATAAAATTCCTAGAAGAAAACAGAGGGAAAAAGCTTCTTGACATGGGTATTGACAATGATACATAAAGCACAAGCAACACAATAAAAATAAACAAGTGTGATTACATCAAGCTAAAAAACTTCTGCAGAGTGAAAGAAATGATCAACAAAATAAAAAGGCAACCTATGGAATGGGAGAAAATATTGGCAAACCACTTATCTGATAAAGGATTAGTATCCAATATATATAAAGGACTCATACAACTAATATCAAAAAACCCCACAAATAGTACAATTAAAAAATGAGCTGATGACCTAAATAGATGTTTTTCCAAAGAAGATATTTAAATGGCCAAGAGGTACATGAAAATATGCTCAACATCACTAATAATTAGGGAAATGAAAATCAAAACCACAAGGAGATATCACCTCGCACATGTCAGAATGGCTATTACTAACAAGGAAAGAAAGAAAAAGTTTTGGAGACAGTGTGGAGAAAAGGGAAACCTTGTGCACTGTTGGTGGGAAAGTAAATTGATACAGTCACTACAGAAAACAGTATGAAGTTTCCTCAAAAAATTAAAAATAGAACTGCCATATGATCCAGCTATTTCCTTTCTGGTATATATCTGAAGGAAATGAAATCACTATCTTGAACAGATATCTGCACCCCATGTTGATTGCAACATTATTTGCAACAGCCAAGACAGGGAAACAACCTAGTGTCATGGGTGGAAGAATGAAGAAAGAAAATGTGATAGAGACATACAGTGGAACATTGTCCATAAAAGAGAAGTAAATCCTTCCATTTGCAACACCATGGATAGACCTTGAGGGCATTATGCTAAGTGAGATAAGTCAGACAGTGCAAGACAAGTACTATGTGATCTCACTTATATGCGAAATCTAAAATAAGCAAACTCATAGAAACAGAGATCAGATTTGTGGTTCCCAGAGGCAGGGATTAGGGAGTAAAAGAATTGGGTAAAGGTGGTCAAAAGGTACAAACTTGCAGTTACAGCTCATTCTTTATTATTTCGGCTCAAATATCTTCATCTCTTGAAGCCTTCCTTGACTCCACATTATAAGTTTTCATTTAGCACTGTATGCCTTTCATTTCTAGCATGGACAGCAATTTTCATGGGAATATATGATTATTGGAAGTCTTGCCCAACTAGGCTATAAATACCTTGAGGTAGGAATCTGTATATTTTTTAGTGGTTAGTGCTGTCGAGTCGATTCTGACTCCTACTGACCCTGTGTCCAGCAGAGCAGAACCCTGCCCTGTCTTTTTGTGTTATCCTCCCACCTTCCGGTGCTCTATCAGACAATGCGCTGCTGCTATCCACAGGGTTTTCATGACCAGTTTTTCAGAAGTGAGTGGCCAGGTCCTTCTTCTTGGTCTTAGTCGGGAAGCTCCACTGAAATCTGTCCACCCGTGGATGACCCTGCTGGTATTTAAAATACCGGTGGCATAGCTTTCAGCATCACAGCAACACGCAGCCACTACAGTATGACAGCCCATGAATGGGTGGTGTGGTTCCCTGATGGAGAAATGTATGTGGGCAGCGCCCTGTATGTTTTCGGTCATTATGAAATATTTTAATAGCTCCCAGCACATTGAACAGATGTCGGACAGGGAGAATTTGAATTTACCTAACACATATAAAAATAAATTCAAAATGGACTAAAGAGTTATATATAAGAAGGAAATTATAAAAATAACAGAAAAAATAATAAGTATTTCATAAAACAATCATTGATTGGGGAAGTCCTCTGAACAGCTATATTTTATCTAAAACTAAGATTTTTAATACAATAACAGCCAGCATAATACAAGCACAAAGATTTATAATTCAGAATTTATAAAAGGTTAATTTCCTCAGTATAGAAAAAAATTATAAATCAATAAAAGCAATCCAAGGGAAAATTAGGAATATGAGTAAATAATTCACAGAAAAAAATAATAAACATAAGATATTCAATCTAACTTTAAAGAATTGGAAATTAGAATAACAGTGAGAGATCAATTCTCACTAACTAGATTAGCAATGACACAATGTATTGGTGAATTCTTCCCAAGAGACAAAGGAATTATCACACGCTGGCGGTGGAAATATGTATGGGGTAAAGCTTCTATGATGCTTTTAGACAATGTCTATGGAAATTTTAAATGCATACATCATTTGGCTCAGTAATTTCACTTCTAAGAATTTACTCTTAAACTATGCTATCTAGTGTTCTTTTACAAAACATATGTTTATGTTCGGTGCAACAAAGTTTGCAGTAGCAATGCTCTAGAAACTTCCTAAATACTCATCAAAAAAGGGTTAAATAAGTGAATTTTGAAAGTTGAAAAGTGTACTATCATCAAAAAGAATGAGGTAAATCTTTGTATCAGCATGGAAAAATGTCCCCTATTTATCATTAATTTCAAAGGGCAAGTGACCAAATAACACATATGTTATGATTTCATTTATATTAAGAAATATATATAAATATATGGATATAGAAATATTGTGTATGCATATAATGTGTGGAAAACATCTGGTTTTGAGCATTTGCCAGTGATTACCCAAGTATGTCTCAGCGGCAGGCAGGTAAGGTGGGAGATGAGGTGTGGGGTGGGAAATACTTCCTTTTTACTTTCTAGAATACTGTATGGTTTACTTTTCCTTCAAAAGCGGTATTATCCTCACTATAAAAACTTAAAATAATGATTTACTAATTAAGTAAGCAGAGTGACAACTTCCTGTTAGAATTCACAGTGGATTTCACATTCAGCTCCTTATTCCACAGATTTTACACAATTTATATTAGTTTTCAGTACATTTTAAAATATATTAAGGTAATTTTTATATCCTCTCCCCTATTCGCATTAATCTCTCTTAAAATTTTGCTCTTCTATCCTTTTAGAGAACTTTAAAGTCACTCTGTCGGATTTCTTCCAAATTTTGTTACTATTGATTCAAAGAACAATAAACTTTCCAAAGAATTGCCTCTAAAATATTAATTAAATCTTAAATGACTATTGGTGAATTTTTTAATGTTAAGTCTTACACATTTCTTGAAGCTTATGTGTAAGTATTTTATATTGTTTTTTGGTTTTGTAAATATCTTTTTTATCACTATATTTTTCTACCTTGCTTTTCATGATAGAAGGGGAATCTATTGCTTTTGTCTTTATTTGTTTTGAATCTGACCAATTTGTTGAGATTTCTTATTAGTCCTTATAGTTTTTAATTTACTCTCTTGGATTTTCTATGCAGACAATGTAGACATCTACAAATAGTGGGTTTTTTGCTCCTCTTACCAATAGCCATCTCTCTCATTTCTCTTTCTTATCTCACATTGTCTAAAACAGTGGTTCTCAAAATTCATCCTTGCAAATTCCACAAAGCCAGTTGATTCTTACAGAATGCTTTTCTTGACTTTTGCTAAACTCTTGTATTCTTAGTCAACCTATGGTTGCAACTGATGAATGAACATTCTGATGTGAATGTTAGTTGACATTTTTTACAAATATTAGTGAGAAACGTGAAAGTTTAAAATGAAGACATATATTGAAACTTCATTTGTTTTGTGAACAATTTGAGGAACTTCCTTGCTGAATCAGATAGGTTTTCCAATTCTACAAGAATTTCCCTCAATTTTTTTGTGCTTTTCACAATATAATGTAATGACTACTTTCATGACACACCTTTAAGTTTAGTCTGTGTTATTAACATTTTCTCCAACACTTTTTAAAAGTCTAGGTCAGGAGTCAGCAAACTATGGCAAAAAAAAAATCCAGGCAAAATCTAACCCAGTGCTTGTTTTTGTAAATAAAGTTTTATTGGAACACAGTCATACACATTTGTTTATCTATTGTCTGTGACGGCCTTCACACTGCAATGGTAGATACTATGGAGACCACATGGCCATAAACCCTAAAATATTTACTATTTGGCCCTTTGCAGAAAAAGTCTGACAACCCCTGAGCTGGACAATGGAACAACAAATTGAAACCTGATTTTTAGCGTTGGCCAACTTCACTGCTGTAAATGCTCTCATCATGACCAATTTCAAGCTACCAGTGTGAAGTTGCTGAAGGTGGAGTGGGAAGAGACATGCAGAAGCATACCACTATATAGTATTTCTACCATACTGATGTAATAGCCGCCAATGCCTCAAAAACAGATAATAGTACCATGTAGCAAAAGATTTAGGAAGCAACATATTTTGAGTATTTATTAACTTTGATTTTAACATACTTTAACTGTAAGTTTATATACTTTATTTTTAATAATGGCTGTTTTTAATAACTGGCTCACCAAATTCCTGACATTTTAACAGTTGGCTTCAGATTGAAGACCCAATCAGAATTTCTGATTCCGTAGGACTGAGGTGGAGTCTGAGAATTTGCAGTTCTAACAAGTTCCCCGGTGATGCTGATGCTGCTGGTCTGGGGGCCGCACTTTGAGACCCAGAGCCGTATTATCTTAAGCAATAGCAGAATCAGCCTTTGTTTGAGATGGGTATTCCAAATCATGTTAAAAAAAAATTATGTTTCTAGTTTGCTGGGAACTTTGTTGTTGTTTGTGGTGTTCATCCAAAATTGATGTTGGATTTTACAAATTGCCTTTTACTTATCTTTTGAGATGACTTATTTTTCCTCTTCTGACCTATTTATGTGATATTTCTATTAATACATTTCCCATTGAGAAACTTTCTTTTCATGGATGGTATTGTCAATAATCATAATAAATTATTCTTTTACTTTATTATTGCACTCAATTTGTGTATTTGTTTAGAATTCTCCTTCTATATTCATAATTGAGATTGTTCTTGCTACTTTTTTATTCTTTCTCATTAGGTTCTATTAAGGTTATACTAGCTTTTCAAAATTAATTTTCAAACTTCCCATCTGTGTCTATGAGCTGAGATAGAGTTGAAGCAGTATGGAAATTACGTGTTTCTTGAAAATGTGAAAAGTCTCATTGGAAGACACATCTAGTTTAGAGACATTTTAGAGGTTGTTGTTTATAATATTTTCCTTTTCTTTTAGGTGGTTTTTCTGTTCATACTATATCTATTTGGAAACTTAGTTTGAATAAATCTTACTTTTCCATGATGACCATTTCATCATGTCATCATGATTTTCAATATTTTTAAACACATCTGAATCTCCTCTTATTTTTTCTTCCTTCCTCCTAATTTTATAAATTTAACTTTTATCCTTTTTCGTTGACTAGATTTTCTATTTTGTAGATTTCGTTTTGTTACTTAAAAATAATCTGATCTATTTTTCAACTTTCTAATTTGTTTATTTTTTCTCTTTATAGCGCCTTCTTTTTGTTTTCTTAGGTTTATTTTTGATATTTCTTTAAGCTCTCAGATGGAGAGCTTAATTTAACTTTGGTTACTTTGTTCTTTAAAATTAAAAAACATGTAGCTCTGACTTGACCATTGAACACAGTTTGTCTGTTTTTATTTGTTTGATAAATAATATCCTCATTCTTGTTCTTATTATTGAAGATTTAACTTTCCTTTCTTCTAATAGTGTTTAAAAATGTTTCACAATGTCCCAGTAGTTGGAATTGTGTGTGAGAGCTGAGAGAAGACTGGGGGCAGTGGAGAAATAACAGAGCTTTCGGTTGGTTAGCATCATGGTGTTCATTGTAGAGATTTGTTTAACTAGATTTAGATGACGTGGTTTTAATATTTATTCCTTTTGATATTTATTGAGGCTTTCTTTGTGACCTAATAACTTTCGATTTTTGAAACTAGCACTTGAAAATGTATAAGCTTGTAGTATGCTATATTCAATATACTTTCTTTCATCAGGTTAATTATATTATCCGATTTCTCTCCAGCTATTGTTTGTATTTATTTGATCAATCAAAAGATTGAAAACTTGTCAAAATTCTTTACAACAATTTATTCTGTCAATTTCTCCTTATATTTATAATAATTTTCTATAATATTTTATCACTGGTTTTCTCTGATCATAAATGTTTATTTATGAGGCATATATTATCATTATGATCTATAACCTCAATAAATATATTATTTTTTGTCTCCCCTAATGTTTTCTGCTTAACAAGTGTTTGTACAAGCTACCTTCTTAACTTTTTTTGTTTTATTTTGATAAGAGTCTTATCTATAACACTGGATTTAAAATAACGTATGAAGAGTCTTTGGCTTTTAATATGGGAATTTATATAATTTATTATATAAATATACATATTTACTATATATATATTTATTAAGTTTCTAAAGGGTTGAGAAAATTCACAGAAATCATTGGTTCATTCCCCATTAAATCTTAATCAAGTTATCATGCAATCCATGAAATAGAATAATATTGTATACAAAATACAGTTTTTTTGAGCTAGCCAATCAGAAAGCAACATCTTTGCTATTTGCTAGTTTCAAGGCCTTGTGAATATTATTCTCTCAGTGAGTTTCCTCATCTATGACATAGTGTTCAGTTCATCTACCTCACAGTACTGTTGGGGGAGAAAATGTACCAATTAATAGAAAAAGCTCTAAGGACAGTATGCGGTACTTAGTAGGCACTTACCACATGTTGAATGTTTCTGTCTCAACTGCAGCAGGATGTGAAACTCATTTGCTTTCATAATTCTAATTTTTTTTGAGGAAGATTAGCTCTGAGCTAACATCTGCTCTCAATCCTCCTCTTTTTGCTGAGGGAGATTGGCCCTGAGCTAACATCTATGCCCATTTTCCTCTATTTCATATGTGGCATGCCTGCCACAGTGTAGCTTGATAAGCGGTGCTAGGTCTGCGCCCAGGATCTGAACCGGCGAACCCTGGGCCGTGGAAGCAGAATGAGCAAATTTAACCACTGCGCCACTGGGCCAGCCCCTCATAATTTTAATTTTTAGCATCATGCCTAGCATAGATAAGAGGCTCAGTCGTTGTTGAATGAATGCCAAAGTGGAGAAATGGCTGGTTATAGCGCCTTTGACTCTCGCACAAATGAAGAGACTCACTGGCCATTCCCATGCCCAGTGGTGGAGGCTCCAGCAGTTCTCTCTGGAGGACATAGATTGGGCAAAGGCCAGGGCATAGACTTCTGTGACTGCGCCGATATACCAGCTCAAAGGCTAGACATGGTTAAAACATGAGTGCCAAAAAAACAGAGACTGGGTAGTGGGTGTCTGTGTCCCAAGGACTGTGGTTCCTGGTATGTAGTCAGTGATCAGTAAATGTTAAATGAATGGGAAAGATCTTGGGCATCAGAGCACATGTTTTTTGTCCTGTGCTAAATTACCTGAGCCCCACTTGGATTCCAGGTGCAGCGGTGGTTGAAATATTTAAGCACACTGATAGTGTCTCACCTCGAGCCTCTGCTCATCCTCTCTGCTTCTCCTTCTCAGGCTTTCTGCCAACTACTTTCTCTGGTTGAGTGGTAAGTGGTAGGTTGCTGTAGGGCTAGTGCCATGCCCGGGGGCTGCTCTGTGAGCAGTGATCTTGGTGATATGACAGGAACAAAGCACCCAAGCTGCTAGTGCTCACTCAGCCCAGGAGTGGCACAGCCTGGAAGTGAGGTGAAGTGAATGTTCCTCAACCAGTGGGGAATGGAGACAGAGCATAAATTCCCAGCCTCATGGCCTTTGGAGGATAAATCTCAAGTGCATTCTGTATGGTTCCTCAAAGGATCTCCCATAGGATTGAGTCCCAGTTGTGCTCAGTGGTAACCAGATCAATAACACATCCGTTATCGGGCCTTTCTTCTTCTCCATCTGACTCTTCCTACTCCTTCACCCCCGATTCCTGGAATCAGCACTCATACAGATTACGTACACCACAGTCCTTGTCTCAGTTTTGGCTTTGGGAGAAAGCCTAACTAAGATGGAATGCAGTACTATCTCTTTGCTCACAACACCCCCCCAACCCAGCAGGACACAAAATTGTAATTATGTGTGGAGAAGGAAGATGTATTGTCTGTTCTAATATTTCATGCTTCTATTCCAACCAGGAAGAAACTGTAAGATCATCACTGAGAGAAACAATGGTATTCTCTAGCACAGTTTTACTGTCTACACTTGTTTTCCTTTGAATTTAGTCATATCAACACTGTTAAGAAAAATAAGACTATGCAGACCAACTCAGTTCCCACCTTTTTTTTTTTTTTTTAAATTCTGAGCTGATAGTTTTTTTTCTCTCCTTTTTCTCCCCAAGGCCCCCGGTACATAGTTGTGTATTTTTAGTTGTGGGTCCTTCCAGCTGTGGCATGTGGGATGCCGCCTCAGCATGGCTTGATGAGCAGTGCCATGTCCGCGCCCAGGATCTAAACCGACAAAACCCTGGGCACCCTTCGAAGCAGAGCGCGAGAACTAAACCACTTGGCCACGGGGCCAGCCCCACCCACTCTTTTTTTAAAGGACTTGTCCCCATATCACTTTGATGGCCAACATTTCCAGTGCCCTGTTGACACAGCTTCAACACTCTGTGGTCTCAGTGGTGAAGATAACACAATTATAGGTTCTGAGCAATGAGAGTAAAGAAAAATCTTAAGAGCTAGAAACCTGGGATTGCAACTGTTCAGGTAACTAGACCATGTAAAAATGCAATAGTAATATTTTTCTACTCCTCCCACCTCTGAGGGTTTCAGTGGACATTTTAGACTACTTTTGTACAAGATTCTATGATATGACCATCTCCCAACTCTTTCCCAATTCAGGATTGGTTCTTATAAAGCAGAGACAGTCCAAGTACAAGTAAGAAAATGAATTAAAAAGATGAACACTCCTCTTTGTTTATCTTATGGCATCATCTGATATCAAAGTGGGTTTAATTGTTGCTAATTCATAATGCAGAGTTACCTCACAAGATGACAGTGAATGACTTTCTGCCACCTTGGCTTTTGAAAAGTTATAGTGCTTTTTGAACAACTCAGTTTTTCTTGTTGTTGTAATGACTTTTTTTACCAACCAAAAACACCCTAAATAAATGTGTTATAACATTATTTTTTTGGGAAGAGAAAAAATAATTCCTCAATCCTGACAATTTCTAGTCAGAGACTATCTCAAGGAAAATTTAAATTGTGTGCCATGTTTGAATGAAGTTAAAACGTTTTGCTTTTCATACACACAGTGGTTTGCCATGGCCAGTTCAGAACCACTTTCAAATCAAAATTTGGTTTGTTTGATTTTCAAGAGTTTTGCTAGCTAGTTATTAAAGACAGTCATTATTGAAAATTAAATTGTTGAACTTACAATAAAAAGAAATACCAAAACCAGAATAATAAATACCCCAAGTTATCACTTCCTAATTATTTGACTACATTTTATTGTTATCTATACTCTTGAGATTATGTACATATATTGTCTCTGTAAAGTGGAAACATTATACTATGCATAATTGCTATTACATCCTGAATAGTGCAGAGTAATTGAAGAAATCGTCAGTACTCAAAATCTATTATTCATTTCAGCAAGGGAATTTGTCACTGAAAATCAAGGAAAGTTTTGACATGTGTTTTCACTGTTTCACTTTTGTCTTATTAATATAAACGTAAGTGAAAATATCAACCAACATTCATGTTGGTCCTACACTCGTTTATCGATTGCAACCATAGGTTAACTACAGACGGAAGAGTTAGGCAAAGTTCAATTAAAGCATTCTTTGAGAACCCATTGGCTCTGTGGAAATTACAATAAAGGCTGTTGTATATTTTATTCTGTGTAAATTGTGTGCTACACAGTCTCTATCTGTAAATTTTGTAATAAACATACACGCATGTACTTTTTTCTGGGGAGTCTGTTATTAGATATTTATCAGCACACCACTGCATGCATGGGTTAGATGAGAGGGGTGAAGAAGTAGCATCTTGTAAGATTCTGATGTGCGTACATTATTTCCACGTGTTTTGACGCTCTCATATTTAGATTTTATTTTGCCCTACAGGTATTTCTTGCTGAAACATTTCTTTCTTTTACTTTTAAGCAGTTGAGTTAAACATGATCATGAACTCCTAAGTTTAAAACATTGAAGAAAGTGGTAGAAAGAGAAAAACGACTACGATGTACTTCATTATATTTTATATACACCTTCTAAATTTCTATTGCTTGTATAAACTTGCTTTCATTCTTCAAGAATCTATTTTTCTATCTGTGAAATTGGATGTCGTAGGTTTGGATGAAGTTCATCATAGCTTTTTCCATTGAAATTAGTAAATGTTTTCTTTTCAGTTAATAGCTTCTCATTTAGAGACAAGGTTTTCAAGAGAAGATTAAGGTTCCTAGCAAGAGGTAGGTATGTATTAAAACAATAGACTCATTGCTTGTTCTCCTGTCTGAGGAGGTGTTAATGTACAGGGCTGGGCTTTGGCCGCCCCATGTCTCTGGTTGCGGGTGAATACTGAGCTGCCTTGGGGGTAGTGTGACGCCTGGGGGCTGTGCTTGAGCATGGTCTTGAGGAATTAACATGGCTAGGATCTTCAAAGCTGATATGTTGCTGGTCTTATAGACAGGTTGAACATTCTGTTCTTGTGTAGGGACATCCCTTCCCAGCTCCAGGGAAATCCCAGGAGATTCTTCCCTCACCCCTAGACAAACAGTTAATGAGGATGTACTAGGGTACAGCACTAAGCTAGGTGCCACCTGGCACACCATTGACTAAAATATGCTTTTTACCGTCTAGGAGGTTAACTAGCTCCATTCATGTCTCAGATAATCTTATCTGACTTGGTAGTAGAATAAGGCACATTAGACAAAAAGTTGAATTATGTTATAAACTCATTCAATAAAGAGACTTGTTATTTGAGATGATTCCAAGGCTGGATGGAATTTTTTGTGGGGGACTTTTCGATGGAATCATTAGGCATGGTGCTGGGTACTGAGGACTAAAAAGATGTAAGGCACCTTCCCTGACCTCAGAGAACTTCACAGGGAGTGGAGGAGACAGAAATGTGAAGTTAACGGCAAAGCCTTATTCTTGATTTCTTGCAGTCAAAGGCAATTCAAAATATTGTACAACCATCACCATTATCTAGTTCCAAAAATTTTTTATCACCCCAAAGCAAATCACATCTACATTAAGCAGTCATTCCCCATTCCCCTCCCCTGTCCCCACCCCAGTCCCTGGAAATCACTAGTCTACTTTTTATCTCCATCGATTTAAGGCTGGTTGGATTTTCATTCTACACAAAGAATTGTTCTAGAAGCAGAAGACAAGAATTCCAATCCCTAGGACCCTTTTTACTGGCTGGGTGATACTGGGAAAGACAGTTTGCCTTTTTAAAGTTCTATCAAATATAGATAGTAATAGCTTATTACTCTGAAAGCATGAAACCAGAGCAAATGATCCTTCAAGGTTTCTTTGAGCTCTAAGTTTTATGATTATGTAATTTCATGGTTTTTGTGAAGACCATGAATCAATGCTTTGCGATATTCTAAAGGTTTATTTGTTTGTAACCTTAGTAATTAAACTCTAGCAGGCCATCACAGGCCTGCATTTAAACAAATATAGTGCTTGCATGTATTCAAAAGTATAGAGAAAAAAAGCAAAGCTTCAAAGTGACTGGAAATTTTTCTGGAAGTACTATTTCTTTGTGTTGTTGAGATTTGCATTAGTCATACCATGACATGAGGGGAGAAAGAAATTTGTAATTTTTTCCGTACATTTTTACCCCGCTGGAATGATAACCTGTAGGAATTCTAAACTGCTGATCTGTGGTTTGATCTATTCCTCAGTTGCTGAAGGACAATTCCTTTGGTTAATATAACCAAGGAGAAATATCTGCAAACACAAACAGGCTACGATATGCCAAAGTAAGAGTCACAGAATTTCAAATATGTGCGGACATCCAAATATTGAAGGGGACATCGACACGGAAGGAAAAACGCACTTGTCTCATTTCTGCCATTTTGGTTTGAGGCAGGAGGCTGACTACCCTCTCGACCAGTTTGAATACAGTTGTAATACACACTGCACCAGCTATTCCTCCTTAAGTGCTCGATTATCCATTTATTATCACTTTGCTTACTTTCGCGTTACTGTGGCTCTCAAAAATACCAGAAGGGAACTCTCATGGGTTGATACTCTCTCACAAAGATGCATTTAGAGCACAAACCCTTTAGATTACATTTTGAGGTAGAGAATGACCCACAGCTGACCCTCTCAAATTATAAAAGTTGTAAAGCTTTCTTAAAGGTGTTAAACAGTAGCCAAATGGGGAGGACCTGATCATGATGGCCTTCTGGTGACTGTTTTAAGGGAAAATAGTTGTCTACAAATGAAAGAGGGAATGTCTGGGTCCCATGGACATCATCTCTCCTCTAGCCACCTGTTCTTTTTTCTCTAGCTCTTGCTTCTTTTCCTCCTTCCCTGCCTTCCTTCCTCCTTCAGTTTCTCCTCTCCTCACCTGCTGTCTCTCTGCAATCGTCAGGGAGGGTCAGTTATGCCATAATAGAATAGCCCACCCTGGTCCTGAACAAGAAGCCCCCACCAGCTAACAACCTCCCTCATGTTGAAGTCATAGGATCCTGCACTTTTTGGCTTGTATCTTCTGAAATGCTTGTGACTCTATGTGGTTTCAAATTATGAGAAGCTTTCCATGAAAATAAACCAGCATGAAGCCCTTGGGTCATTAGTTCTGCCTGGGTTGAATATTGCAAAGAATATAACTCTCCTCCTTTGAAAGGAAAATTCATGGAAAGAGAAGTTGTTGTAAGTTTCTGGATATTCATTAAAGATAAGTAAAAAGTCAAAGCGACCCTCAATTTAAACTAAGCTGAGTAATTTAAGAAAATGTGCCCATAGCATAAAGCTCCACGTATGGATTGTCCTGATTCACTAACAGCTGTGTAGGATTTGCTGTTTCTTCCATGTTTTATGTGATGATAGTGGATGCCGGCTCTTAGCTTCTAACACTGATTGCTATTCAGGGACTGGGATTCTGGATCTGCTCCAATCATGTGGAATCTATTTTGGACCCGTCATGTCACACTTGAACTCTAAAATATGCCTATCGGTGAAAGGTTCTGTTTATCTTTCTCTGTATTCAGACTCACATAGAAAATGGAGTTCAGTCCTCACACCATCGGACTTTTGTCTTGCTCTAAAACTCTCTTTGAATCCCTAGCAGCAGTAACAGAAACAACAACAATTTTCAGGACTTGCTGATATGGTGGCTGGTTTCCCTCAGCACTCTGGTCTCAGCCTTCTGCATACGACTTGCCCTGCTCTTCCATTTTACTCACTCTCTTCTTTGCAAATCTCCCATATGGGCAATTAGGATGGCGATTTATGCTGGTTTTCTTCTACTTCATGCACAGCAAGCAGCTCAGTTCTTTCATAGGACACACAGCTGTGGCCGCCTCTCCGGGGGAGGGAATCCACCACCAAGCATGGCAGCCTGCAAGAGATGCCAGAGAGAACATCAGGGGTGACACTTCATAGTCAAAGAAGCGTGCATGGCGTATGGAGAGAGGAGAGAAAGCAAAGAGGCAGGGGGACAGCTTTCGACTCACTGAGAGTGACGAAGTAACCAAGTCTGATGGGACCAAACAGAGTGAAGACGGGTCTATGTGGCCAAGCCCTTTTGGGCAGATGGCAGAGTTCTGAATCTCACCTAGAAAGATGGAAATACGACAGCTGCTCTCTGTGCCTTTGTTAAGTTCCAGACAATGGATTGGTTCTCCTTCTAACTCTTCTTTGAAACCAAAGTGAGAATAGGATCCTGGATTTATAGTTTCTGGTAAATTTATTTTGAACGCAGAAGCATTGCCCATTTAATAAAGCTTTTCCATATTTTTCCTCTCCTCTGAGTTCATTTTTTTTCCCTGAGTAGTGGGCCAAGAATGTAGTTCAGACTTTCTGGCTGCTCCATTTTGAGATTTGAGTCTGATACAGTCATCGAGCTTAGACAGAATAGAATCTGTTTTCTTGGGGAAGGAAGAAGAGGAGGAGAAAAAATGTTCTGAAAACTCTTTAAAAATGAGTAACTAATTTTAGGAGGAAGGCATTGCTTTGCTCGGGGAGGCCTCTGAATCCTCAAACTCCGATGCCTTTGAAAGGAGAACCCCATATGCGATGTGGCTTGATTGACAAGAAATTTGTTTGAAATGACTGAGAGGCCCTCATTAGGCTGGGACTCCTCACCATCTGGGTTTGAGTTTTGATAATGGGGTCAGGCTCTCTTTTGGTCTGTGCGTTGAATAGCTGAGCACAATTTGTTAGTGATTGTGGCTAAAACGCAAACATTTTTTAGTCACATTCACAGGAATTTGAGACTAACCGCAGTCTTGGGGCACAACAGTGAGAAAACGCTTTCCAGCTGCACTACTGTACTTGGCGACCCAGTTGAGACGCGCTCTCACAAAGCTGCCAGTCTCACTCCGGGCTGGACGTGTGCCATTGGAAACAGAAGTGCAACTTTATCACTTGACTTCAAGAAGAGGTTTCCCAGCGGCATATGGAGACAATATACAAGACAGATCCCGTGGAGGAAGCTCCTCTTTCACGGTAGGGAGGAGGGGAGGCTGCTCCCCGGACCTTGCTTGAGTGGGGGATCGGGGAGGAAGAGTGCTAAGAGGCAAAGGAGGGGCCAGGTCAATATTTTTTTCTTGTAGATAACTTCAGTTGATTTCTGCCTCAATTATAGTACAACAGATGTAAACTTGAGGCTTCATGTTTACCCATGAGGAAGAGATTAAATCTAAGGAAGTACACCACAAACCAGCACCAGCAAAAGCGTTGCTCACCAAGACAGCAGTCACTCTCAGAAGATTCTCACAAGGGCTTTCTTAACTTGTACACAGAAGAGGACCAAACTGTTTTCTGTTGTGATTCAATAATAACAACAGCCTCTCCAAAACCAGAGGTGTACTTTGAACTTGTGGTGTCGATTTTAGTTCTCTAGATGAGGAAGGGGTAGCAGCTTTGGGTGGGCATTTGGGAATCCCAGCGCTCAGGTCACAGGAGAATCTGTGGGCTCCAAGCCCCAGGTAGTCTCAACAGAAGCAAAGCTCTGGGAGGCAGTCGATTAAAAGGTTTTTGTATTAATAAAATTCTCTTACAAAGAAGGCTACAAAGGCTAATAGGCTCTGTACGTGAACTCATCTCAGTCCTGGACAGTCTTCTACCTTTATAAGCCTCACCAAAATCCACAGAGCATTTATTTATTCTGGAAACTGTGAAGTGATGGACACCACCTTTCAGAGATTATGGCTACCCCTTATTGATAACTTTGGCATATGGATTTATTCCTGATTTTAAAGTTGTAAATATGTAAGAAACTATGATTAAAAAAATGACTTAGAGGGGCCAGCCCAGTGGTGTAATGGTTAAGTTTGTGTACTCTGCATCGGTGGCCCATGTTCGCGGGTTCAGATCCCAGGCACGGACCTACACTCTGCTCATCAGGCCATGCTGTGGCATCATCCCACGTACAAGATGGAGGAAGATTGGCACAGCTGTTAGCTCAAGGACAATCTTCCTCACTCCAAAAAAAAAAGGCATAAAAATCACCAACGTTTTTTGTCTTCGAGTAAAAGGAAGTTTGAGAAACTTTGGTCAAGAATATAATTAGAGATAAGGATGTAGGACAGAGAGACACACTAGCTTGATTGAGTTTACCTTCGTTAGCATCAGGACTATAATTCTCTTATTACTTTAAAAATTAATCTAGTTTATTTAAGGAAACCATTGAGGATGTTTTAAAAAATTTTTCTACATGGATGTTCCTTATAGCACTGTGTATGACAGTGAAAATTATGAAATGCTTTAGAGGGCCCAAATTAGTGGACCCTTGATTACATTTCAATATGTATGCGTAATAGAATACAATATGCATGTCAAAAAAAAATCAACAGGTGTACTATATACACACCTAAAAAACACAGAAAATGTGCTTCATACATTGATACATTGAAAAACCAGACTACAAAATAGTACATACCTGAGTTTGAGGCTACAGATATTTTCTATTTTCTTCTTTTTAATAATCTTCGGTGGTCTATTTTCTCTTTTGATGTTCTTTAGATAATCTGCATTATCTCATACCTCCATAATAATCGTGTATTGTTTTACAATATAATAAAATGAATATATACTACTTTTATTTATTTTTTTGACTCTTTTGTTATTAAGATAATTAACACAATAACATCATAGTGGTTTCAGGTGTACAACATAAGGATTCAATATTCGTATATACAGTCATGTGCCGCACTGTATGTGTGATGGTGGTCTCGTAAGATTAGTACCATGTAGCCTAGGTGGTATTAGGCCATACCATGTAGGTTTGTGTAACTACGCTCTGTGATGTTTTCAAAATGATGAAATTGCCTAACAATTCATGTCTCAGAACACATCCCCATTGTTGAGTGATACATGACTGTGTTGTGAAATGATCACAACTAGTTAATATCCATCACCACACATAGTTATAAGTTTTTGTGTGTGTGATGAGAATTTTTAAGATATGCTCTCTTAGCATATACTGCTTTTAAATGAAAAAAATATTGACTACCTTATATGCATTTATAAATTATTTTATTTTATTTATTACTTATTTTTTTTTTTGCTGGGAAAGATTGGCCCTGAGCTAACATCTGTTGCCAATCTTCCTCTTTTTTTTCCTCTCCATAGCCCCAGTGCATGGTTGTATATCCTAGTTTTAAGTCCTTCTGGGTCTTCTGTGTGATCCACCACCACAGCATGGCAACTGACAGACGGTTAGTGTGGTTCTGTGACCAGGAAATGAATCTGGGCTGCCGAAGTGGTGGGAGCACCAAACTTTAACCACGAGACCATCAGGGCTGGCTTGTAAATTATTTTATTTTTTGTCTTATTCCTAAAGGATTTGAGTATGCTAAAAATGCATGTAATCCTCTAACATTTTTTTAAAGTTGAAGATAAATTTATTAGGATAAAGGAGTAATGAAAGGCAACAGAGGTATTAAAAAATGTATGCTATGAAGTCCTGAAATTATTAAAGGTGGGCATAGACCTTTCTCTGAAATTCTGGAGAACTATACAAAACTATTTAAGAAATATTTCATTTTGAATCAAAAGTATACCAATTAATCAGGAAAAGCACTTTGCTCCAGGCACTGAAGACAGAGAGTTTTCTGTTTTGAATTCTTTTAGCATAATACAGAGTGAAGGAGTAAGCAGAAGGCTCATAACATCTTTCTAGTAAATTCTGGGGTGACGTTCATAAAGCTGTTCTATAGACAGGGATACTTGTTGAACAACTCCAGAAGACACTGGTCATGTCATTGTGTGTGTGAAGGTGCCCCTGGAATTGTACCCTGCTGCCACACTTGGTGGACCTGTTGATGGGTTTTGCTAATCAGACTGAGGTCATAAATTAAATTTGGGAAAAATAATTCTAGAGGGGCTCAATATTATTCAACTCTCTAGTGCTCTGGATTAGTCCATGGATAAAATGATGGATTATGTATCTGTTAGGAAATTCTTTCTGATATTATTTCTCAAGGTTGAACTTTTGGCACATGCCGGGCAGTTAGTCAGGGCGCAGCATACCTGCTAATGCTTCACCAATCAGCTCAATGGGAGCTGGGCTTGAAGAGCAGTTTCTGGGCTCCATGTGTCCTCCTGCATGTTGAAGATCTAAAGACTTCATATTTTGTCAATTCTGGATTCAGTGCCTTTAAACATGATTAATTTTTTGCAAAATGAGAAGACAATAACATTGTTTCAGGAGATGTGAGTCTGACAGACTTCCCTCTATCAACCTCATATTAAAAAATTCCTAAGAAAACTTAAAATGTAGACAGTCATATTCCCTGAGATGTGCAAGAAATGCCATTTTTAGCTTCTGGAAGTTCAAAGACAAAGAAGAGATCAGGAACGGGGAACTATAGAGAGTACTAATTAAGAATATGGTTTCTGGAGTCAGATCAGGGTATAAAATGTCTATACCACTAACTTGCTGTATAACTGGCCAAATTGTTTACCTCTCTCTGTCTCAGTTGCCACATCTGTAAAATGAGGAGAATGATGCCTAGTTCCGAGGACTGATGTGTGAGGAAAATATGATGATACGTAAATCATGTACAAAGTGCCTGGGAAATTGGGAGTATTCAATAGATGGCAGCTTTTTGTTTTTAAGTAAAATAGAGTGGCATGTGAGAAAGCAAACAAGTAAAAGAAGAAACAACATGCGATATAGGAAAAACGATGGAGAGAAAGCAAACCAAAGTGGACTTCAGTGACCCAGTGAAAAGAGGTCGCTGAGCAAAATGAACAATTTTGCACCCAATGTCACTTGCCTATCTGGCCATGTTCCCTTATTGGTTCGTTACTTTGGTAGTTATTGATATGTGTCTCGTGAAAAGTCATGACACTCAGAAGAGTCTTAAAAGGTCATGAACAAATGGACTGGACAGATGATTGTCACAGCCTGAGCTCAGCTAGAGAAGTACTGACTTTGCACATTGTCAATGCTCCATTTTCTCTGTTGCTCTAGACCTTTTCCTTTACGGACATTCCTGGTTGCAGGATAAATTAAATCTACTCTGTTAAAAATGAGACATTCTATGGTAAGCTAATTGTGTATGTACAGCCATCCCGTTGTAAAATGCACCTTTAGAGACAAAAGTATCAAAAGGCCTAAAAATTATTTTTAAAACAGGAGGCTGTTAGGCCAATTTGGGTTTCAGATTAGGCTGAACTTTTCCATCCTCTGAGGATGGCATGATTTCCCATGGTTCCTTGGGGATCTCATCTGAAATAGAATTGGAGGGAAAGGCAAAATGATTGACAAGGGCAGGTGATGGGAGCTCAGGCGTCCCGCTGAGGGGGCTCACTTAGGATTCCAAATTAAAGTCAGCTACAGCCCCACGCTGGCTTGTGCTGACCCATGCAGACACTGAGTCAATTCTGTGCTAAGTACTTACGATGTACAGATTAGCAAACACAGAGGTTGAGGGTCTCGGTGCATCCTCTGTCTTTCAGAAACAAACAGGCAGAGTTGCAATAGTGAGGAAATTGACATGAAGCTTTACAAAGCATTTTCTAAGCTTTGTATATTTTTCCATGTGGTTATTACCAGGTTCCTTGCATTTTATTGTATAATTCCATTCAAAAAATATTTATTCTCCCTCTGCTTTCCTTCAAAACCTTAATTAAGGTGCTCTGGACCTAGAAAGAAACTGATATTCATTAGGTACTGGCTTTGTTTTTCTACATACATTAAGTTAAGTCCTCACTCTGAAATTCTACAATAAATATCGCTATATGAATTTCACATAACTAAGGCTTCTAAGATGTTAAATAATTCACCAAAGCCAGCACAGCGAATGACAGAACCGTGATTTGAATCAAAGATTCATATACCAGTGAGTAAGATGCAACCCCTGCCTTCAAAAAGCCCAAACTTCCAGGAGAGTAATACGTTAATAGATGATTGCAATCCAAGAGAGACCAAAGGTAACACTGTCATGAGTGCCTAGCTTAGAGATTTTCACATAGTCAGCATGCTAGAAATGTTTATGGTATCAGTGAATAGAGAATATGTATGAAAATTGTGCCTGATGAATATAAAAACACCCTTGAGTGTGAACTCTGAAATAGCGCTCATATGTCAACAAATATATATTCAGCCAAGGAATAAGAGAATCTATTAAAGGAATGGCATGAGCCTTGGGAAAGTTTGATCTGCTATCTTCTGAAGAACTTTTTCTGAAGTTTCTGCTTGCCACCCTGATCTTATATGCCTCTTCCATGAGGGGAAATTGTGTTATAAAGGATGAGGTCATTATGGGCCACATTTTTGGAATGCCTTCCTATGCTTACCCATCCCAGACATAATGGACATCCTCATCTCAAGTATGTCCTGATGTATTTGGGGTCTTAGCTGAGCCAGAGCTGAGGATCATTTTTTTCTGATGAATGGAACTGAGTGATACTTTTTTCCCCTCTCTGTATCACATCCCCAAGCATCTACTTGCATCCACAAATTTACATGGAAGTAAAGATTAGAATAGAAATAAATTATTTGAAAGATCTTCATCAGCAAGGATGAGAGTGGGAAGCTGCAAAACATTTATTTTAAGAAGAAACAGCGGGTGCTTGAGAGAAAGAAGGCTCACTCAGAAATCCAGCGGGAGGGCTGGAGGAGAGTGAGGGAGCATCTTGACAGTTGGAACTTGAGCGTGCAACCAACCCAGTTTCACTCAATCAGGAGGTGATGCGTCTGCTGAGGTGGGGGTAGAATTGTTGACAACTCTATGTGTTTACCAAAGGAGCTCACTCAAATTGCAAAACACTGAAAGAAACAGCCAAGTACAGTCCTTTTAATAGTTTAACAAAAGTCTGGGAGCCCATTTTCATTTTACAGCAAACTATTGGTTCACCGGGCACAGTAAGTATTAGGGACACTGGTGCCTGGATACATTGGTAAGGTCTGTCCCTTAGGTGCAGAGGGTGAGGGCAGAATGGTTGCTTGGCTAGCCCTGAGGGTGGCGGCAGTGAGGACAAGTGCATCTACAAGTCCCAGTTTTACCAACCTGGATGTGGGAAGAATCTTGAATCACAGCTAAGGGAAGGGTGGCCAAGACACCCAATGGTGAAGCAGCTTCTGGGGACATCCACAAAACGCCGTTTGGTCTTTGCAAGATTTCCTCAGTGAGCTGGGATGTTTTCACTGTCTGAAATAATGTTTAACTTTCTATCTGCATCAACATGGATAATTCTCAAAAACAAAATGTTGAGTGAAAAAAGCAGATTGCAAAAAGATAAGTACAATATGCCATCGCTTACATGTATGTTTAAAATACATGAAATACTGGAATATATTTTTATGGATGCATATACATTTATATATGGTAAACATTTTTCGAAAGCATGGATGGAGAGGAATGCAAATTGCTTCGGGATGCTAGTTAACTCCGAGAGAGGGAAACCTGGCGAGGGGTCTTCTGCGCTTCAATTCTGCCCATTACATTTCACCCCTCAAACATTGCTGAAGCAAAACTGGCACCATTTTAATCCTTGTTATATTTAGGTGAAGGGTTCTTTTTTCCCCTTCTTTCTAATGTATTCGAAAGGTCTTATAGTTAAATATTTTTATAATGGAAAAAATCAGGCTTGCTCGTTAATGTTAAAACTTTAGTGTTTATAGGCTGATGAGATCTGTGGCTTTTGGGCTACACTTATAGTTTTGTTATCTTTAAGGAAAAGAGTTAAAATTATCCCAGGAATCTACTTTTCTTGAGGATTAGACACATGGAAAGTTTCAGCTTTATAATTTGATGGGGATTGAAGCATCTGTCCACAGAAAGTTGTCTTTAATTGTGAAAATAGGAATGTGATTTTTTTCATTATCCATGCATAGCTCTAAAGCAGCTAAGGACGTCATGTTCAACTTCTAAAGGCTTTACGTTTGAGATAAGACCAAGCATAAAGAATTCAGACTCTAAAAATGATAATGCATATGAAAGTTCTGACTGAATGAGAAACTAGCTTATGCTGGAAATCTGCATGTAATTTTAACTATAATCTGCTCACCCATGAATGCTATTATCTATTACTCTGTTTCAGACTAAGGTTTTTGTCTGTACATGTGTGCCATCTCTTTGACACAAGGTTTTGGTTTCCAGTGTTTTTATTTCAAATAAGTAGAACAGAAAATGGAATCCTAAATAAATGATTTCTTAACTTCAAAGAAAACCCCAAGTTTTAAATTTTCTATTTTTGGTAGTCTAGTATTCTTTTTCTCTTCTTTCCCATCAAATATCTTATGGGATGGAAAGTGAGTAGACCAGCTATATTTTATTAAAGAATGTGGCACAAAATTGTGAGATGAGGAAGATTGGTAACATTTCTTTTACTCTAACAAATAGGACGTGAAATCAAATGAAGAGTGACTGCAGAGATTTGGGGGAAAGCTATAGTTTATTTTTGTCTGTGTGTGCGTGTATATTTTTTGGAGAGCGGAAGGGATTCTTATAAGCAACATGTGGTCTGTACTAACAGGACTACGGAAGCTGTTCCAGTGGTCCTGAGGAAAGACAACAACTGCCTCAAATCCCACTTGCCCCTCTCCTTATTCACACTTTCTCCGCATCCCTTATTCTACACCAGAACCTCATTCTTGCTTTCCCCTACCTCTTCCAAAATGATGACCCCTCTGGAAACTTCTTCCATCATATCTATCTCACACACACGTAGACACACATACCCCTAGAGTCATCATATCCTACCTGGTGTTGCTAATAACAATTTCATGAATGTTCTTCTTTTCTATGAGAAGACTGCAACTTCCCTAAGGGTAGGGACCTCATAATGTTTTTTGTCTGGTTTGGTTGTTCTTTAATTCACACAGCAGTACCAGTAAATGGGACACACATGGAGAGAGACTTTACCTCACCTATAGCCAGGAAGTGGAGGAACTGAGGGTGGGGTGCTTTGGCCAAGGACATGTAGTGAGGGTGCCTGAGTGATTCCAGCCCTTAAACTCTATTAGGACTGGAACCCTGCCCTCGTCTGAAGCATGCTTGGTTAGGAGTCTGCCTCCCCAGGACTTGCCTCTCCATAAGTTAACTTGATATGGTGGGAGACCGCAACTTTGGAATTAGGCAAATCTGACGGCCTTCAGTTAGGGAAGTTGGTTAACTTTACTGGGCCTCAATTTACTCATGTCTAAAACATAAATGATAAAACTTCCATGTAAAGTTTTGATGAGGATCAGTTTAATTGGAGAAGTTGTATGCACCCAGCCTAGCACATAGCAGATGCTCAATAAACTTTAGTTCCATTCTTTTCTCTGCCAAGTCCTTCTATTAGGCAGCTGGTATCAGCTTCATATATTCCAAGCTTCAGGGCTTAAATCTTTTTCCAAACCAAACCAAATGACAAAACATGTCAATTGTAAAACTGCCATCCTCTGTCTTGAGTTTAAATGATGTAGTGCTCCATCCACTATATCAACCCTATTTAGATATCAATAGCAATTTGAACCCAAAATTTTCATGTTATTTGGACCTGGACCTTATGACTTGAGCTGCTGACTATCCTCTTTGAGCACCAGCCAGGTGAGTACCCCTATCCTCAAAGCCATTTGATCCCACATTTCTTCCCTTTCCCACTGATCTGATCTTAGGACGTCCAATGGCTAAGTCTGCCCTAAGACTTCTTTACGTGAGATTGGAGCTGAGATAAGATTAGAATCCAGCTCGCCTAACTCCTAGTCAATTACTCCTTTTGTGCTGCCTATCCACACGAGACACCCAATTAATAGATTCTAATTCATCTGTTGAAATATAGAAAGATGGATCAGAACAAAGCAGATGGCTCTGTGAGTGATGGGGAGTCAGTGGAGGACTATAGGTGTGCTGAGTGGAGAATGAGGGTGTTGGTACATTCAGCCAGAAATTAAGGGCTGGCCTGAGATATATTGAATAGACTCTGTTCTGTTAAAAGTCTGAAGGTAGTAATATAGGATGTTAAAACTGGGGCATTCAAAGTGATTTTTTTCCAAACAAGGCTGCTCAGAGTATTCAGGCTCTAAGTAAATCTGCTTACTAAGATAGCTTACTATCAGCATTAAATTTATCCATTCAACAAACATAGATTGAGCACCAAATCAGATCCAATTTATGCACCTCCTCCAGTTTCCTCGGCCTCACCGATCTCCTGGGCCATTGGCCACTTGGTCCTTGAGAGCTCTGGCTGCTACTGGTATTGCCATGGCTATAGCAGTGGTAAATTATCCCCAGGCAACACCCACTTGCCCAGTGAGTGATGAAGTCTGGCACCGCCTCTGCCATGCCCTTTGTGGTGGGAGCCACATAGATCTGGAACTGAGGCTTGACCTGACCAGAGCTGTACAGACTCTCTTTCCATCTGCGACACTGCAGCTCAAATGAAGCTCCACAACACAGGGCATGCAATCCAGCTTCCTTGTGGCTGCCCTGAAGTGCAGAGATGGCGGTAGACGAGGTTGGCTAGTTAACCATGAACCGGAGAACCTTGATCAATGAGAGAAAAGAGGATATAAATTCCTTTCCCTTCCTCCCTCCAACCCATCGCTCCAAGGCACAGTGCTTGTGTACAGCCCATCTGGAAACATCCTTCATGGCTGAGCAGCTGGCTGTGTGTCTTGAGAAGCTGCAGCCAGCTTGGTCACGGACAGCCTGACTGTAATCACATTTTTCCTTCTTCCTTATTTCACTTTCTTTTTCTCTCAGTCTTGCTCTCCTGGGATGGATCCTCTCAATAAAGAATTAGCACTCAAAGTTTGTCTTGAACCTATCTCTATGGCATCCATCCCAGCTAAGACAAGCAGCTAATGTAAGCCAGACACCATGCTAGGTGTGGGACATAAAGCGGTGAACAAGACAGACACGGTCCCCACCCTAAAGAAGGCTTCGGCAACACACTACTAGAAAAAAAGAAAAAGGCACAATTTGTGGTAAGTGCTATAAAGGAAAGAAATTGACTTCTGATAGATAATAGCGATGGAGGGGGGAGAACAAAGATGAAAGCAGTTTAAACATGGAGATTTGGAAGGGTCTCTTTGAGGAGGTCATACTTAAATTAAGACATGAAGCATTAGAAGGAGCCAGCCATGATAAGAGCAGACAGAAGAGAATTCTCAGCTGCCAGAGTGGATAGCACATGGCGGGGTCCTAAAGCAAGAAGGGGCTTTGGGTGTTCGTGGAACTTGGGAAAGTTAAGGATGGTTGGAGTGTCGTGATTAAGGTGAAGAGTGACTAACTTGAGGCTGGGAGGATGCAGGAGCCAGACGCTGTAGACTTTGTAGGCTACTGAATAAGGCTATATTTTATTCTAAGTGCCACTGGAAGCTACTCAAATGCTTTAAATGGAGATGTTACCATAGAATCCAGTGGAATCATAATTCCAATTCAAGAGTCTCCTTAATTTACCTGAATAAGACTTTTTATTAAAGTCTAATAAGTTTTTAAAAATTGCATAACCGTAATAAAAGAACAAAAGGATTATAGGAATAAATACATGGAAGTGAATTTTTTAACATAAACTATGAATTAGCATAAGCATACATGTATATTTATATGTACTATGAGTTAACATAAGCATAAATGTTATATACACATACCTGTGAAAGCTAGTGTGGGTTGGCTTCTGACCACCACTTTCTCTCCTTTGGGAAATTACGATCTATTATGATACTACTTATCTTTTGTCCAGCTGGTCCAGCAGTGTTTGTTGTTCTGATTCGTTTTCTGCTTTGCTCTATCTTCATTCATGGTGGTTTGATTATTTCCTTGTATGAAAGTAAGTTCACAGTATTTGAGGTTGCAATGTCTTAAAGTATGGAGCCTCTTGTGCCTCATTTAGAGTTTCTCATTAACTGTAGTTCTCTTGCTATGGCTGTCATTAGCGCAGTCTGCTAATTCACAAAATCACGGAAGTACGGAAATACATTTTGCTAATGTGCGCTGCAAAATGCCCTGTACGAACTGCTTCCTATAGAATGTCATTTACGAAATGCCTGCCTTAGCTGCCAGGAGAGGGTTTTATAGACCAACCTGGATTAAGGTGAAAGCAATATATCTCCTAGGCAGAGAATGCTCTCCTCTATAACTCTAAAGGCTTTTTCCTGTGGTTGTTATCTATTTTCAACTGTCACCTGTTCCCAAATTGCCTCTCTGAAGTTAGGTTTTTAGCCACCTTACACCTATTTAAATGTGTTTTATTAACAAAGAGCTGGCAGGATTTTTTAGAATAGTTTCACAAAGCTCATGAAAATTAAACCCAAAGATTGACATCACCCTAGCCCAAGTCGTATACAAGCAGGATTGGCAGTAACCAATGTGACATGTTGGGAGGGGGGGCAACAGAATTGTTGAATTACCAAATGTATTATTTTCTGGCCAGAAATTGCACCACAGAGATTCATCCTTTTCCTTGGTTGGAAAACTTTGTCAGTTCAGGGAATCAGTTAGCAACACTTTAGCATGGATTTGTTCATGTTGATTTCCAAAAGACAATTGCCTGAGATGGAATGGGACAGGGGAGAGATTTTGACAGAAGAGGATGGACGCCGTCTGGAAAGGCAGCGCTACCAGGGAGGTTTATAAACGGAGAACCCAAGAGAAAGCTGGGTGCCCAGGGGAGGTAGTTGCATCGCGCTGAAAGCAAAGATGGTTGTGCGCCAACATCTAACTTCAGACTCTTGTTTCAGGCAGCACTGTTAGCGCTTCAAGTCCTATTAAAGGACCCTCCTTTTCAAGCAGATGGTGGCTTCACTGATAACAAAGAAAACAACAGTGGTGGGAGAAAAGATGGCCAGACCAAGTTTCAAAGAAGCAAAACACCAAGGGAAAAGTTATTAATATTTCTTGGAGAATGAAACACTGAAAAAAAAATCTTTCAATGGAAATGATACAAAGGAAATAATTTATTGAAGAGAGCCAGTATTATCAAGGGCATAACGTCCCTAGATCTTTTCAGACTTTCTGCCTCTTTGCAGATGGATGAAGAAATGGAGTTAAAATGTATCTAATTTGAAACAAAATGTAAGTGTTACAGACTGGAACATATTTTTATATTGGCATATTTTGTACCCAGCTGGAATATTTTAAGCGAAGCTTTGAGAAGGTCTCTCTAAGGAGGGGATGTTTGAGTTGAGCAATAAAACTTTGAGTAATCAAAATAGTATTCTGCCCCTTATTAAGAAACTTTTATTGCATCAGAAAGAACATGCAATGTCTTTGGTTTAGTTAATTTCCAGAAATAAGCTATTTTTTAAATTGCGTATATAAGAAAATCTAAATTCTATAGAAATTAAATGAACGGATTAAATAATTATTTGTTCTTTATATATAGCATGTAATTTTATAAACACACAGACAGATATGTGTAGACTAAAATTTGCACACATGCTTTCCTGTGTATGTATGGACCTTATTAATATAGGAACCTGTGATATGTGTATTTTAAATCAATTGGTGCCAACTAAGTTTGCTTTCAAATGCTCTCTCATCACTGGTCCCATGCCCAATATTCCACGTACAAACCTAGCTAGGGTTAAATCAGCCCAAGTTTCAGGATTCTTTGTCATTAGTAAAGTGCCACATGTTGGCCGTTTTGACTCCTCCTTCTGATTTTTGACCTTCTATTTCACCTTAACCTTGCTTTTGTACTGGGAAGTCCTCAACTCTTAATTCGTCTGCATCTGGCTTCCATTTTATCTGTGGTTTCTGGGCACTACCTAGCCCTTTATGTTGTTTGTCAAACATTTCTGCACCTTCCTGATCCTGGTGTGCACACACTGTCTCCAAAATCTCGTTCCAAGAATTATCCTAAGGTGAGCACATGGAACTTCCTGCCTTCAGACAGGCTTAACAGGGATCTAAAATTTAGTAAGATGTATGGGTTGGCCCACCAGCTTTAGTAAACTTGGGTCCTTTATTTGTGTAACCCAATTATAGATCTTCCATTCCTCATCATATATTGATGACCTGATCAGATTTGCTGGGTTAATTGTTGTATATACAAAGATGAACAAAGCATAGTGTTTAATCCTTAAGGGCCACCTGGGTGAGAAAGACATATAAATAAATAATTTCAAGACAGTGAAATAAGTGCTGGGATAGTAGTTAACACAAGGCAAGAAGAAGCACAAAAAAGAGAGAATAATCAGTTCTACTTATAGATAAAGGGTCGTTCATTCTAGTTTGCCCAGAAAAATCCTGGTTTATGACTCTTGCCCCAATATCCACTAGAGTTTAGTATTAGTCTCATCCTCTTTCATTCTCCAGTGTGTCCTAGTTCAGACAAAAAAATTATATGGTGACCCTGCTTATAGTGGGAAAGTCAAGCAAACTTTATAAGAAGATGTAAGAAATAAAATGAAAATTATGGGAAGGATTTTGCCAATTTGATGAGACAAAGATGAAAATTACTGGCAAAGAAAATAGGCCCAGTGACCTGAGAAGCGTATGAATCTGGAGAATAATGATGTAGTTTGATGACTGTGCCACGTGGAAGGGGCAATATCTATGGGCTGGGGAAGAAACCAGGAGCCAGTGATGGCGACCCTTCTCTGCCGTGCCAAGGACCTTATACTTTTTCTTGTAGGCAATGGAATCACATTAAAGTTTTTAACCAAAAGAATGACCTGATTAGGTTTGAATTTTAGTAATAACACACAGAAATAATGTGCAGAACAGATGAATAGGGAATAAAATTTTAGGCAGACAGAGTTAATTAGGAAACCATCATAATAATCCAAACAAGTGATGCTGAGGGCTTAAGCTAAGGCAGAGGCAGTAAAGATAGAGAACAGAGCGTGGATTTTAAAGCTATTGCTAAAGGAGTTGGTAGAGGTTAAAGATTTGTCTGATTTGGAGGATAAGAGAAAAGTAAGAGGCTGGATCATACTCAGTGGGCAGTTGGATATATAAATCAGGAGCTCCGAGGAGAAGTATGGGCTACAAGGATAGAAATGGAAATGTGAGTTAAAAATGAAAGGTCTAAATGCAGAGAGAAAGAAGCTCTCCTTCTAACTTTATTAGGACAATATGGGAATATGGGATAACAAATGGAACCAGCTTTAGGAAAAAAATATGCAAGAGACTCGTATGACAAATTACTTTTGCTTAAATAATTAAGAGGGATGTTGGCACTAGAGCTTGATTTGCCAGCATAACTTATGTTATTTATTGAATATCTTGTTCTTTTTAATGTATCACTGAAATTCTATTATAAAATAGAGATTTCATACAGACAGAACAAAAGTGTTCTCCCCCATAAGATCCACTTTAGAATGATTAGTATGCATAATTAAAACTATTGGTAAAGGTCCCAGTCATATTATATGAGTCAGCAGTGAGCTGTATTCATGATAGAGTGTACCACTCTCACACACTTATATCTGGGCAAAAGCAGAACATCCTACTCAGAGAGCATCTTGCAGTTGCCACAACCAAGTGATAGAGTAATTGAAGTACTTCTCTCCATTGACAAGTGGAGATCTCTAGAGATAAAGTTTTAAATAGTATTAAATCTTCTGGGAATTTCAGCTGAACTTTTTAAATGACAGTTTAAAATTTGGTCCATTTTTAAGTAAGGCTGAAAATGTCCAAGACAGAGAAATGATTGATATTTGTTATTCCCTATATTCCTTTTCTTTATTATAATTGTGCATTTGTCTGTCTCTGCCACTGGCCTATAAGTAAATTCTGAATAGATATGTTTATGTAATGAAATGTGTTTGAATTATGATACATAAACATTTCTACCCAAGTATGAAGTCATACTTAAGGCTGAGGTTTTTCTGCACATGTTGGAATTAATTACAGTGCTTTCAAGTTGTCACACCCAAATAGGAGAAATGTTTTGTAGTTTCCGAGAAGAATTTCTGAAGCACTATTTGAAGAATCAAGATTTTTTTAAGTTATCAAGGCAAAATTTTCTTCAATATCAATGATTTACACCTTAGTAAATTTTAGTATTTTGGACTATACAAATTAGGAAGCTGGTAATTCAGGCAATATTGACAAATAATTTCATACATAATGAATGAAACATAAAAACAATTGATTTACTTTTTAATTTTCAAGATTGTATTCAACAAGAAGACAGAATTGATTTAAAAACAGTGAAACTAATAGTTTCTTTTTTAAAAAAAATCAAAAGATTATATAATAACAAAATGCTTCAAATGCTATCAGCTTCTGTTCTTAGAAATTAATTTTAAGAACAGCTCTATTTGTCGTATTTTATGTTATAGGAAATTATAGGACATATTTTCTAAGTGTTTTCCCTTTATTTAGTGGTATCCATTTATATTTTAGAGTGCAATACAAACACTCCAAGCAAAAATATTTTCAAAAAGCAGTTTAAAATTCAGTAATTTAATTAAGCAAAATTAGCTCCCTCCCTCCTGCTCTATTTTTCATAATTAGTTAAATCTTTACCATATCATGTAAAATTCACCAATGGCTTTTGCTTCTCTCTGGTAGTGTATGCTACAGTGTGCCAATAATAGTCTGAGGAAGCATGTCCTCAAACTTGAGGGTCTTGAGACAGCATCCTGTCACTTGTGGTAGGTAGATGCTATGGACTGAATTGTGCCCCCGCCCAAACTGATGTGTTGAAGCTATAACCCCATTGTGACTGTAATTGGAAATAGGGCTTTTAGGAGGCAATTAAAGTTAAATAAGATCATAAGGGTGGAACCCTAATTCAATAGGATTAGTGGCTTTATAAGAGGAGGATGAGAGACATTTCTTTCTTCACCATGTGAGGACACATCAAGAAAGTGACCTTCTGCAGCCTAGGAAGAGAGCTCTCACCAGAACTCGACCATGCTGGCACCCTGATCTTGGACTTCCAGCTTCTAGAACTGTGAGAAAATAAATTTCTATTATTTAAGCCACCCAATTGATTGTATTTTGTTATGGTACCTGGGGCAGTCTAAGTTAATGGGTTATTGATAAGCTCTATATACAATACTTGTGCAGTTGTTAAAACTTTTACCAATGGTGAATTCAGATGGGATACTGGTAAAAGGAGATGCACTGGTCAGCGCAATATTTCAAGTATTTGAATGGTTTGGGAAAATAGTAATCATAAGAACTATGGAATCAGCTGGCTTTTTCTAGGTGCCATCGATACATTGGAGAAAACAACAAAATTTAAGAGTAGTTAATCATTAATTTAAGGGAAAATATGAAGATCAGGGAGCCTCACTGACAACATATGAAAAGACACTCCTACAGCTAGAAGCAGAAAAAGCCAAGAATCAGGCATAGAATTTTATTAATAGGATATGAGAGATTCAGAGAAGGTTGAATTCTCAACCCCAGCAAGTCTGCTACACCAGGGTCAGGTCCCTGATTAGCAGAGTGGGATCCTGAGATTTGAGAGGGGAATCTGGGTCAGTGAACTTAAAAATCTTAAAAATTCCTAGATTACCCCGAACCCTCCGCAAAAGTGGTTTATTCTTTCCTAATACCTACCTTTCTCCTCTTATTTGAAGATGATGCAGACATCTCAGTCTTGCAACACAATGTACACTCAAGATCTAGCCCTACTTTCCCACAGGCCACCAAACAATAATTACGTTTATGTCACAACATAACCTAAGCACAAAAGTGCTAAGTCTAATGGAGGAAAGCGACCGCACTACAAAATGAGTACAGGGCCAAGTCAAAATGTAGCTGAGATACTAACTGGGTCCTTAGGGAGCTGAGATCAAGGGGAGGGGACATAGAGTTGGATAATGGACAGTTTGTCAATATGAGAGCAATTTTGAGTGATTAAGTTTTTAATATCCTGGCAATGATCCTGCTGTAGGCTTAGAGAAAGCAAAGGCTCATGGTAAGTAAGTAGGGATTCCAGAACTCCCATGGCAGACAGTGGAGGAAGGAGTCAATTGGCTGAGGAAAGTGGGCATGGCTAAGTGAATATACTGCGTAAGGCCAGCAAACATTCCATCTGACTCTGTTCCATGGAAAGGCCCAGAGTCTACACCACTTACCGAAAGATGAAGAATGTGCTAACAGTGGGCACTTACTCTGAAAGCAGGGGATGACCATAGGAGATGCTGCTAAAGACCTGGGCTCCCTGATAGCAATGCCAGTGATAGAATCCCAAAGTGATAGAGGTTAGGTGGCTGTGCAAAATAGGTGCAGCTGTAATGACAACATGGTCAACGTGGCAGTGTGGGCTGCATGAAACTGTGCAGATCTTTAATAGAACCCAGGGGCATGATAAATGGGCAGCCACCAAGGATATTGCTCAATTTATGTAAACAAAATATCAAGAGGCTGTGGGAAATCCCCCAACAGAAAGTTCTGATCCTTTACCCAGTTTCCTGAATGAGTTAGTTTTCAAGCTCAGAACCCTCATACTGAAGGAGATGCCAGGTTCCGGGGACAAAGAACCCTATGACTCCACAACAAGTATATGAAGTAAAGATTCCCCAGTTTTCCCCCCAAAAGAGTTTAAGCCATATACTTTGGTAACCATACTCTAGGAAAAATAAAAATACCCAGAAATTTTAAGTACTGTGGGCACAGGGTCTAGGTTGAAAGTGCCCCTCCCCTCCAGTTAATGTCGGAAATAAAAAATAATACTGCATCCTGGTGGAATGACAGAGATTAGTGCTACCATAAGGACCTAAACTATGCAAAAATGGTGGTCCCCATCATATCCCCATTTAATTCATCAGTCTTGTCACTGAAAAATTCAAGTATATCCTGAAGAATGGCAGGAACACTCAACCAAGTAGTAGCCCCAATTGTAGCTCCTTTGTCAGCAGTGGGATCTTCACAAGCACAGAGTAGCACAGCCTTAGGGCATGGTCTGCAGGCCTTGGTGAGTGCCATCATCTTCAACCCTATCAGGAAGGAGCGTGAGAAGCAGTTGCCTTCACATGGCATGGACAAAAAAGTATGCAAATGTAGTCTTGACCCAGAGCTGTGCTAATACCCCATCTTCTATCATAATTAGTCCAAAGGGACATGGACTGTCTGGACATTCTTCAGAACATCACATTGGCTCCCTATACCCAAGGCATAATGTTAATTGAACCAGTTGAGCAAAAAGCAGTGAATATGTTAGACCTTTTGGTAAACCACAAACAATTCAGGGAACAAGGGACAAACCCTATAAAGATTCAGGGGCCAGCCATATCAGTAAAGTTTTAGACATCAGTGGGGCAGGCAGGAGCATCCTCTGGAAAGTAAAAGACAAACTAAATTATTGCATCTTGGGCCTCTCATCTCTAAGAAGGAAACACAATCCCTGGTAGGCCTCTTTGCATTCGTGAAACAGTGTATTTCACATTGGGAAAACTGCTCCAACTCATTTAACAAATGACATGGAAGGCTGCCAGCTTTGAGTGAGACCCTAGCAGGAAAGCTCTGTGGCCAGTGCAGGCTGCAATGCAGTGAACTCGGTTGCTTGAGCTATAAGACTTGGCAGATTCTATACTACTATATAGAGTATATGGTATTATCATAGAGATATTGCCATGGAAAAAGATGCTTTATGAAGTTTATGGCAAGCCACAGAAAGAGGATCACAGTGTAGACCCATATGTTTCTGGAGCAAAAATATATCATCTGCACCAGAAAATTATACCCCATTAGAAAAATAGCTCCTGGCATGCAACTGTCCTGGTAACAAGATGATAGGAGGAGAATTGACTTTGTGACTGGAACTTCCCATCATTGTTAGGGTTCTGTCAGATGCACCAAGTCATAAGGTGGGAAAATCCAACAGCATTCTCTTGTAATACGGAAGTGGTACATCTGGGATTGGGTCTGTATCATTAGGGACCCCAGTACTTGAACAATTGACTCATGAACAGAGTAGTTATGGTGGCAGAGATGGAAGCTATGCATGGAATCAACACGATATGCTCCAACGACAAAGCTGGTTTAGCTGCTGCTGCTGAATATCCAACCTGCTATCAAGAGAGACCAACACTGGGCCCCCAATGTGGCAACATCCCTAAGGAGATCAACCAGCAACTTCATGGCAAGTCCATTCCTTGCCATGTAAAATTTTACCTTGACTGGAATCAATACCTTGTATTATGCATACGGTTTTCCCGCTCCGAGGGCTATGGTCAGCATCATATCTGAGGAACATTTGATCCACTAACACAAGGTCATGTATGATATCACATAGGACCAAGAGACCCACTTTACAGTGGGGTGGACCCACTTTAAAGGAGGGACCACCATGACCATGGGTCCACTAATCATAAAACTTACTGTACCACCTAGAAGCTGCTGGCCTGATGGACCAGAGGAACAGCATTTTCAAAGAGCAGCTGAGGTACAAGCTTAGAAAGGATACAGCAAGGAGAGTGTTTCATCCTTCAGGATACAATATAGATTCTAAATCAATGAGCATTATGTGATACTATGTACCAATAGGTAGAATACCTGGACCCAAAAAACAAAAGTGGTATTAGGACTCGCCCTAATTATTCTCATAGATCACTTGGAGAATTCATGCTTTCTGTCTCTGCAACTCTGGGTGTTGTGGGTCTAGAGGTCCTGAACTCCAGAGAAGGAATGATTCCACCAGAGCACACAGCAAGAGCATCACTGAACTTTGAGTTATGACTGCCACTTAGTTACTTCTCACTCCTTGAAGATGGGCCAAATGGAATGTGTTTAAGGTAAGGTAGATCTCTTCCACTGAGGACAATGCTGAGGGAAGGACTCAGTTCTGAACCTTCAACAGCTATCATTCTGGACATCTGAGGGATAAGTAGCTCCATCCTGAAGAGGGGATGGAATGACAACCACAGCAGTTGCTACACTCCATTCCTTGCACCGCTTGGGTACATAGTTCTTGCGTGAAATTTTCACTCCACCTGAGAACAGCCCCCTCAGAATTCCAGTTGGTTTCTTTTCCTGAGAAAATTACAGAAAATTAGGGAAACAAACTATAGTTCCCACTGTTGTAGCTGGTCTTAGGCTATAACTGATATTCGTCATCTCATTCTTCTATTGCAACCACACAGTTCCACCTCTCTCTGCCCAGCCCTGCTTCCTTCATCTCCTTTACAAGAACTGTTTCTGAGGGCAAGCCCCAATATGCATGCAAATCTCCATCACAGAGCCTCATTCCCAGGAAGTCTGCTCTTCAACCTCTCATTTTCCCCTTTCCTTGGATGGACGTTGAAGATTGTGTGATAAGTACGGTGCTTAGAGATAAACTTCCAAAAAGTATATTGACCTGAGAAAAGTGTAACATGATTTCCTCATTTCTGATATTCATTTCCAACTTTTAAGAAAGCTCTCTTTGTCTACAACTTAGCTGGAAAATTGGTGGAAGAGAATTCTGCCTACAAGTTTTAATTTTGAGGAGGACACATATGCAAAAAAGGCAGTTGCTGCATTTATTAGTTTTCTAGGACTGCCATAACAAAGCACCACAAATAGAATTGCTTAGACAACAGAAATCTATTGTGTCACACTTCTGGAGGCTAGAAATCCAAGACCAAGGTGTTGGCAGGCTTGATTGCTTCTGAGGCTGAGAGAGAGGATGTGTCCTAGGCCTGTCTATCTTCTGGTGCTTTGCTGGCACTCTTTGGCATTCCTTGGCCTCTGGTGCATCACCTTGGTTCTTTGCCTTCATTTTCACATAGTGTTCTCCCTGTGTGAGTGTCTCCATGTCCAAATTTCCCCTTTTTATAAGGACACTGACATATTGAATTTGAGGCCTGTTATACTCCAGTAGGAACTCACTTAATTTAGCTAATTACATCTGCAACAAGCTTGTTTCCAAATAAGGTCATATTCTGAGGTTAGGACCTCAACATATGAATTTTGGGTAGGCACAATTCAATCTATAATAGTGAACTTTGTGGGGGAAGAATGTATTTCTTAGGGAAGTTCAGTGGTAGAAAATACCAAGTATAGAGGTAATAGGCTTGCTAGGATTCCTTTTTAATGGGAAACTTAAATCACTATCCTCAAGAGAAACAACTTTCCTTCCACTTGCTGGCTGGGGGATTTCCTCCAGCGGTTGCCTTTCAGATGAAGCAGCTGAAAACACCAGGCTCTATTTGTGCCCTGACACGCGCCTACCTGTCTCTTTGCTCGATCTGAAAACTTCATGGCACCAAAAGGAAAAGAATGGATAAAATGTCCTCTGTGCATGAATTCATAGTAACTGGTTACAGCTAATCTTCTGGAGAAAGAGAATTCAATCGAGCAATTAGAATTATGGGCACAAGTTCTGGAAGATGAAAACCCTCGCCATCCTATTTGGTTCACTGACTCTGAAAGGCCCACATGCCATGTCACATTGCCAAATCGCACATCTGCATTTGGGTTGGTACATGCCTTTGGTGTTGGCATTGGCCCTATGACCACAGAGCTTTCTATTGCAGCTATTTTAGTGGCTTGGCTCTTTTTTTATTCCCTTAGGTCTTATGGTGGAGCAAGAGGACACCCACGGTGGAAGCCAAAAGAGTCATCTTAATGAATGGCATATTATAGACCTGGTGATTGTGATTTGCATTGCTTCATGGCGTAGCTGGCTAAATTCCTATTACTGAAGGATCAAGTTAAATCAGGCATAAAAGTGATGTGGAATCTTTTCTTTCAGGAAACCTTTCACAAAAGCGCTCTTGTCCCAACCAAGGCTCCCTTTTGTATGAATTGTTAAAGGGAAGTTAAATGTCATATATGCATGTGGAGCATATACTGTGCACCAGGACTCTAGATCTAAAGTTGGAGACTTCGGAGGTAAAGGAGGTGCCCCGTGCCCTCACAGCTACCATCTCGTGTGGGGGGTCCATGTGCACAGGACCCTGAATATAAAACGCAGGTCAATACTTCCAGTTGTGGGCTCCCCTCTGGCAACCATCTCATTAAACGCAGGATTCAGGAACCCAGTGGAACTCTGCCACAACTGCAAAAAACACATTTCAGTCCCAAAGTGTCAGAGTGAAGGGGAGGGGTGGGAATAAACCAAATGCTAAAGCAAATAAAAACATCTTTTAAAATGTCGCCTGCTTGCTGCCAAATGTGGGCTCAGAGGGAGTGCCCCCAGGAGCAAGTTCCACATGGCGAGGCCTTCCGTGGAGAAGCCTGGCTGGCAGGCCAGGAGGGTTCAGTAATTAACACTGTCAAAGACTTGTGAGGCCCCATTTCAGCAGCTCCATTTGGAAGCGTTTGCCCATGTACAGTCACCCTTCAGCGGCACAGCTGCGGTGTGGAGTCCGTCAGCAGTTGGCGCATGTGTGGGCTCCAACTCTTTGTCATGCAGTATGAGAAATGTGGGGGGTTTCTTTGGGGGCTTTAACCCTATGGGGATTAGGGCTAAGAGTATCTGATTTTTTAAAAAATCAGTTAAATGAGGGATTCTAAGAATGCTGAGTAACCAGTTCCTAGAAATCATAGCATCCAGACAGCTAGATAGCAAAATGGGAACTAGAGAAACTGGCATGGTCACCTCAGGCCTGGGAATATGGCGTTGGCTATTGTGGGCTGGAAAGGGGGCTGTGGAAACATTGGGAAGGATGGCAGAAATGACAAGCTATTAAGTAAAGACTCTAAAACAGGGTATGGTAAGGAAGAATGACAGCCGTCTCTCGAGAAGAAGAGAAAATTAGTGGATAGGTTAGATGTGCTGTCATGGATGAAACACAAGCTGGACATGGATTTGTGGGTTAAATTCCCAAGACTGCCACTCTTTAGTGCTGTGACAATGGGGCAAGTTAACCTTTCTAAACTTATTTCTTTATATATATGTAAGTGAGGATTATATCTCATATGAAATGTTATAAAAATATATGTAGACATATTATTGAGTAAATAAGCTATACATATGTTAATATATATGCATTTATCTGTGTATCTGTCTGTCATTTACTGGTCCACTATTATGCAATCAACAAATATTAAGTGCCTCTTATGAGTGGGCAAGTGTTGATCTATGGTATTAAACATGACAAGTAAGGTCTCTGTTCTCTTGGAGCTTATATTCTAGTGAATGAAGAAAAACACCAGACAATTGGACATGGAAATGAATGAGACATTCTCAGGTGGTGGGGAGACCTATGATAAGAATAAGAAAGGGTTGTAGAATGGAGAACTAAAAAGCCTGCTTTAGGTAGAATGTCCCAGAATGTTTACATAGCTCTTCTCATTCAATTTTTCTGACCCCCCCCTTCTGTGGTAGGCAGTACTGTTCTCATTTACCAGCAGAGAAACTGAAGTCCTATAGGTTAGCTCTGTTGAGGAAGGCTTAAAAATGTGGGTATCCTATTAGAACTGGGTGAGCTACGCTGAACCCGCATCCTCTTCAGTGAGGGAGTGTCTGAAATCAGTGGTTGTTTCCACCCCACGTAGATTTATATTGCCTCTACTTTTCTTGTTTGGGTAAAATGTGGTTTTCTAGAGCCTGCATGTATTATAATCTATGAATTGAGCCATACAGTGGTAAACTACACTCTCTTACAATTTTAACATTCATGTTACCTGCCATCACTGCACCCTGGGGAGGATACAAATGGACCTACGATAGCCACAGTGCCCTGTTACAGACATCTGCAACCAGTTCCATCTGCGGACATTTCTAGCATCTTAGGTGGGGCATCTGTTTCATAAGAAACCAAGACTCATGTAAGACCATTGAGTGGAACTACTTCAGACAAACTTCTTTGAATTGGGAAGATAAGGCATGTTCAGATTTATTCTTTTCATGTTTCTTGTTAATGCTTTTATTACTCCTATGGTGGACATGGTTTAAGTACAGTGTAGAAATTAAACTTGTGGGGAAAAATACTGCAAGGAGGGGTAGGAAATTAAATCATTTAAGTCTTTGTCAAAACAGATTTGTTTTGAGATGGATTTGAGGCATCTCAATGTCTCCTTACATTATGCCCAGTTTTAAAATTATGTGAAACATGTGTCTCCTTTGGGCCCTCCTAAAAAGGAGTTATGATGGTGCTAAAGAGAAACCTAAAATCATGTAGGTGAGAGTCGGAATTCATGCTCACTCTCCACAGTCGCTATTCTTTCGAGTTTACCATACTGCTTTCTGCGAGAAGAATCATGTAAATTTGCCGGGCACAGTGTCAGGCCCAGGGTCAACAACAATAAATGCTTGATGCCTCAGCATGGCCGAGGAAATGAAAGAACGAAAGAATGGTGGAACAGAACCCCTCCATCACTGGTTCTCTCTCTCTCTCAGGCTTTCATCTCTCTTCTTATTACTTTCCAATGAAGCACCTATACTCCAGGCACTTCACTTCTTTTTTCTCCCCTGCATTATTTTTGCCAGCTTTAAATGTCTACTCTTTTCTTGTGTAATTTTCTCTAGCTGGCACTCCTGTCTCATCGAGATTTCTCACCCACTCCATGATTGTTAATTTCCTTAAAGGCCTTCTGAAAGCTCTACCCCTCACAAGCCTCCCCAGTGTTACTAAATAGTCTTGTCTAAGAGTTAGACAAGATTTGCCTGACACCACTGAGTCCCAAGAATTGTATTTTCACCATGTATTGTTTCACTTAACCTTCAAAACACTCCCTGATGTACAGTGTGGTTTCCATTTTACACTAGAGGAAACTGGAGCCCAGAGCATCTAATGACTTCTCCAAGGTTACCAAGCTGGTAAATGGTAGAGGGATAGATAAACCTACATCCTCTGACCCGGGCTTGTTAGCCCACAGCATGATGTTGGGCCATCATTGACTCTGTTCGCCCTTCTTTCCTTGGTGGTGAGTAGTCAAAAGGGTGACTGTGCACAAGAGAAGGACAAAAATTGTGAAAGGTCTTTCTGAATCAGCCCCTGCAGAACCAAGTTGTTGAGTCCTAGGGACTGGTAACTAAAGTTTGGGAAGTAGCATTTTGGTAAAACTTTAATGGTGAGTTTTGTCACTCACACACTACTGTTCCAAGATCTGCTCTGTCGAGCAGCTAATTAATCCTCTTGGGGCAATTACCCAGCCACCAGAAATGGTCTGCAGCAGGCCCATGCCCCTAGGCACAGTCTGTGTTAAATAAGCAGCAGAAGAACCTTGAAGTGGCAGGTTTGTAGCTACTCCTTCCTGAGGTCAGCACTTCGAGCACTAGCACGTTCTGGGCCCAGCAGCACAGCATCTCACACAGGTGGGTGTTCTGTAAGTGCTTTTTAATGATGGTGGTGGTGATGATGTATGGAGGTCTGTTTATACTTGCAGAGAGGGTCGTGTATTTTAACAAGGAGGACTTTTGATTGGCATTTCAAAGAGTCTAGTGTTGTTGGAAAATGTCAGCACCCTGCATAGGAGGGCACTTCATAAGTGTTAAGGGATTGGGTCTGCTAAGGGGATTAGGATAATTGTTTTGGAGTGAATGGGCAGGCTCAGTGGAGGTGACCTGAAGTCATTTTAATGGGCCTAGTGGAGTCCATGGTGACAACTCATGCTAGTGGATTAAGATGCTCTGATGGAAATTCCCAATCATTGCTTAGCATTGCTTCCATTGGGATACTGGCTACCCTATTGTATTGCTATGCCTGGTAGGCTGACTCAATTTCTGGACTTGAACAAAGAAATGCTGATCAAAGGAACTGCCACCCCACCATGTGGCATAGGGCTCCTTTGCCTCCAAAGATGAAAGGTGCCTATTTTCATGGCACTTCTCATTTTGGGAGAGCCTTTTAATTCATGCCAGTTCAAGATCAATCAGGGATGAAGTCAAACACTGTCAGAATAGAAAGTCCTGTGGATGAAAGTAAAGAAGGAAAACTTCTTTCCCCTAAGTAAGCACCAGGCTGCATTGCTGAAAGTGAATATTGCATCAAGTTTTCAAGCTTTGGAAATAAACGATAATCTCTGGAATAAATGCATGTGTAGATTCAAAGATGAAAAAGAGTAGCAATTTATATTATATACTAGTAGTTCATGCCTGTCTGCAACACTTTCTTATATGATAGAAAGAAATGCTGGGTGAAAAACTTAAATTTCAATTACTGTTCGACCCAGCCAAAAATGACTGAGTCAGGTAATTCTGTTGGCCAAAGTTGGAGATGCTACCAATGCCTTTTATGTTAGGATAGTTCCTTTTTAGCCAATTTGAATTTCTTGGTGCACAAGACCATCCAATGGCCATAAATATCATTCCCACCCTAAAAGAACTAAAAGAGAATGTACTAGAAACAAAAACTGGCTTTTGTCACAAGTTTCTTGCACCATAATTATTTGAGGATTGCTAGTTTCAGACTTTACTGTGTCATCGGGTGGCATGGGAACTTTAAATAATAATGCTCTAACTGGTTACAGTTTATTGGAATTAGACACTTCAAGGGAGTGGCTGAAGCGGAAAAAGAGGGAGGTGCAGGCAGGGCAACATAGCAGCTTGGATGCCATGGAATGTCCCAGTTTTGCTGCAGTGTGAGATTTGCACCTGCAGCAAACAAACTTTGGGTTTCTCTAGCATGTGAATTGAGGAACTGTATACACAAATGGCTCTCAGCCTAGAAATTCCATGCCTTCCGCATTGGTTTTGTAAACAGAGTCTTAACAACCACATTACATATCTGGCCTGGGCTGCCTATAATCATTTCAGTTCCTTTGGTGAGAGTGGACAATAACTTCCTCAGAGGTTGGAATCTTTCCTTTTTGAGTTTAATGCTGAAGTTTGCTTTATTTATGGAGCATAACTGGTCCAAGATAGCTCTTCTTTAAATTAAAAAAAAAAATCTGCAATAAAATTTACTGTTCCTCTATGCAGTGCTCTTTTTCTGTGGACACATTCATCTCTGAAACTCCTCACTCTGGTTTCTCAAAAGGCCAAGGAGAGTAATGGAGATTTTGATGAAATAGCCCACAACTTTGAAATATTCTTTCTCCAGAAGTGTGTCAGAATCACTGTGCTCATTGTTAAAAACTGAGTTTCCTGGAATTCAACCCAGGTCTACTGAATCAAAACCCCTACTGCTGGTTCAGGAATCTTCTGTACACACAAGTCTGAGATGCACTTTTGTAGACCTATGCCAGATGCCACCAGCTTGTTTTCAGGGACACATGCTAGAACTATCACAGAGTCTTGGGTGAGTATTTCTCATGCTAATATAGAAATTCACCTAATTTTTGACTGCCTACTTTTTGTCTGATTCTAGAGAGATGGATTACTGTCTAAATGACTTACCTACAACAAAAGTGAGGATTTTTCTCTCCTTTCTGATCCTCTCTTCTCATCCCCGTCCTCCCCTCCTTTCCTCTCTTCTCTTCAAACTTTCCTGGCGTCGGTTACCAACATATGTGACATACTGAGGAAGATATAGGGGGAAATGCCAAACAACAATAAAATGTCAAGGTGAGCCAACCTCATTTTTGGTATTGATGTAGAAAGTCTGAGAAGGAGAAGTTAACTTACAGGTGGGCTCTCCAGGAGAAGGATGGCACACTGCAGAGCTCTTGAAGAGAGTGCAGGAGAGGTGGAAAGCTGAATGCTCAAGAACGAAATGAAGACATAATTTGTGCGGAGGGCAAATGGTAGTGAACGATATCTAAGTATGCAAGTTCTACACAAAATACCATCCGATGGACTACATGGAAGGATGTTGTGTGAGGAAGATAAGAGTTTAGAGAAATTTCTTTGACTTCTAGCTGAGCCAAAGAATTGATTCTTCACCTGCTTGTATCCAGAAACAAGTCATCACATAGAGTTTTAGCCAATACAACTCCCTTCTGACTACCTCCAAATCCTAAAACTAACAGGAAACTCACCTGGGTAAATGTCTCATTTTCACTAAGATGCTTAACATAGTACATGTCAAAGTTAAGTTCACTTTTCATAATTCATCTGAATGTGACTGTGTGTCTACAAGGAATCATGTGTGTTACTCTGAACTTGCCTTAAGTAATGGCAGAGCATGATAGGATGTGCGGGTACCATAAGGCCTCTCCCTATCCCCTATTATTCCCCCTCCAGCCTATGGTCCTTCTGTTAATTTTTATCAGAAGAACTGTTCCTTTGGATTAGACACTACATTTAAAAGCCCAAACTCACAGAGCACAAAAAGCCATTTCACAGCAAGCTACTTAATGAAAGCAGGTAGCTGTCAACAAGAAAATGCCATGGCCCGGAGAGTCTGGATTGGAGAGAGAGGAATGGAGAGTGTGGGGTATGAGTGGTTGTGTGAGGAGGGCAGGCCTGACATGAGCATCACACAGGGCGGTCCTGGGGGCGGCAAGAGGCAATAAAGAAACTTAAAGGCAGCACTGAAGGAAGAGATGCCAGAGACGCCATTTTCCAGCTTCATGATAATTCTCTGGGCTAGACCTGATTACGGGTTTGGTGGAATGAGGAAAATAGGGTCAGAAGGTGAGGTGGGGAGAAGTCAGGTACATTGCAATGTAATAACAATAACCGATATGCAATCTGTGTCAGCTGGCTGTTAAGTCTTTAGCCAACTATTATTTTCTCTGCATTAAAGCAACACTGATAGATTATTTTAGAAAAAGGATGGACCAATTTCTCTAATTTGTGTAAGGCTAAGGGAAAAAATAATCGGCTTCATTCTCCTAACTAGGATGGGGGAGAATGACATTCATGCACTTTTTTCCTCTGGTAGGATTAGTTCTAATGATTCATGTCGATGAGAACTGTTTCCTGGAGAAAGGCAACATGAAAGGCGAAGTTAATGTTACAGGTTTTTTAAACTCTGATCATAAAACGTTTTCCTAAGTGAAGAATAGGTTGAACAATTTTTTCTTGTCTTTTTCCTCTCGGCTATCCTGTTCCTTCAGTTTCTGATTCATGAGCGTGTATCAAAGACATTAAGGACGTGGGAGCAAAATAGCTGTAAAATATTTAGCTCCACCAAGGGGCCGATTTGGCTCCTGTGATTCTGCTAATTGGGTGGGTGCCTGCCTTCTCCCTCCCTGCTCCATCCCCCAGGGCTTCACACAGGCATGGAGACACGTCCAGGGATTGATTCTAAAGTAATGGGACCAATGTTCACAGACTGGTGTGAAAATCAGCCTCATTGTTTTATATCTGGGATTGAGTTTTGTCAGTGCAGTTGGTTGTGAGATTAGAGAGTAATGGGGCCTTTGGCAAACAGGGGAGAGCATATCATGTCCATATGGATTAAAATTTGTATTAAAAAACACAAACCTTGCACAGACCAACAAACAAAAACAACAATGGCAACAAGAAAACCCAAAAATATAAACCTACAGGTCAGATTCAGTTCCTGCGGCTCCACGTTATGACTTCCGCTTTAAAATTATGTCTCATCTTTATAAATGCTCTTTCAAACTCAAACTGCAAGACAATTTTGGATTATGGGATATTTGGGGTCATCTACTTTTCTTGCTGTATTCTATAATTAAACTAGTAATCGAAAGGCAAATAATCAGGGGCTCTGCAATTCTTTGAGTTCTAAAATGGAGCATAGATAAAATTTAAATATTGAAATGTACCTAAGTATATACACTATTTTTTATTTGATTTATATGTAGGTAAGATGTTTCTCAACATAGTATTCTGAGGTGATGCTAGCAAAGAAAAAGGACTTTCAAAAATATTCTGAGTAGAAGAGGAGTGAAAAGCAAAATGATCCCACACTCTGGGGAGGCAGCTTCTGTGTAATATTGTTCTTACTATTATTGTTATTTGCTAATCTGTAGTAACATACCTGGTACATAGTAAGAGCTCAATTCATGGTCGTTGAATTAAAAAGCCAAAGTTACTGGATTGTACTCCACCTTCTGAAGCATCTTTTATTTCAAGGAAGTCCTGGGTAGAAATGTCAGTATGATCAATAACCAACACAGGGATAGCAGTGTGATAAAAATCCATGTCTTCAATTCAGAGATAAAGGAAAATAACTCTATTTCCAAAGTCCCATAGATAGAAAACAACTCCGTGATTTTGTAGTTTGTTCATATCTCATGGAATTAGTGCATCTTAGAACTGAAGCATCTACTAAGAGGACGAATGTGCAGTAAATCCAAACCAGTTAAACCTTAATCGTGTAAATGAAACCTTTAAATTGTGTGAACCACTAGCAGCCTTGCAACTCTTTACATGTGTGAAGCATTGAATGGAGACATATGGTCACCATCAACTTGGTTATTTAATTCTGAGATGACACACGTATTAATCTAGCTGAAAGGGGAAGCTACTATATAGCTGGTTGTAATTAGCCAACCACAAATTTCTATAACCACTTCAGTCTAAACCAAAAGCCAAAATGGCATTTCATGATTACACCATCCCACCCAGATTTGCATTTCTTGATGAATTCCCAAGGTTAGGATATGAGCCATACTGTAAAACCAACCCTCAATTACACCTTTTTAGAGGGGAAGATTAGTGGCAGGTGGCGCCTGCTATAAAAGCCTCATTAAAACACCTTCTGGTGGAGTTTCACAAAAGGAAGCCACCAGATGGAGACCCATCTCCACATGGTAGTCTTACCTCAAATGAGAGTTTCACCTGACACTTTGGGGACAGACAATTTTTTTCTCACCTAACAAGCCACTGAGGTTCAAAGACGATCTATTAGGATTAATCGGACTTGATCACTAATCCATTGTAATGCCATATGCTGAAAGCGTTGTTCACTGTTAAGCCTGGAGCCAGGTAGAGCCCCTCTGGTAATGTAAACCCTCCCATTTTCCTGCAGCTAATCTAATTTCACCTCCTCCCAGACCTCAGATGCCAGGAACGGTGCTTAACTCTTCCTACACTGTCTCTGATGCATTTTTGAATGGTAGCAAATCTGATCTCGAAGGTAATGATGCTGAAACCTGCTGACTAATTGGAAAATGATTTTCCTGGCGTTGCTTGCTTAGTGGGGTGAATGGATAAAAGGCATTTATTCCATTGTGCACAAATTCAAAGACTGAGTCCCGGCCTTCTTATCGGCACAGCTTGGTACTCCTCATGTCCTCCTCTCCCCTAAATGTGTTTGCCGAATCTGCGATTTACCGCATTGGAACAATTGGCCAGCTGGGCAGAGAAAGTGAAGTTTACATTTCATAAAGAAGATTCTGTCACCTTATGCAGTCCTTGAAACAGCAAGATTTTTTTTTCCTGTGGTTGGCCTTTGGGATGGATCCAAACCATTAAGTGCCAAACAGTATAACTCGCATTTAATGTGGGTGTGCATGTGTCTGTGTGTGCATATGTAATATATATAGTTCTCTTGTATGTTTTGTGTTAAACTACTTAGGAAGCACCACCTACTATGCTGTTTTTTAAAAGAAAGATGGCCTTTCTTGCTCAAGGCCCCATGTCTATGAGTTACACACATAAAGGTAATCATACACTTATAGCCACATGAGCTCCACGCAATTTGCGCTAGTCCTGGGGCCGCCATATGAGGAGTTAAATGGAATAACTTCCAAATTCTCTGCACTATTTTGTGGTCACTTGGTTCCAGCTATAGACAGACTGCTAGAGCAGATAGAGTAAATAATCCATCTGCAATGTATACTAAACAATATCATCAAGGCAACAATAGTTTCCTAAAGTAATGCCATATGCATTTAGCAAATGGGACCTGGGCTCCTGATACATCCTAAATGCAATGCTTCACACCTTCCCAATAAACTGCACCCTGAAATGCAATCGTATTTAGACAGTACCATAATTGTGATATCTAATCAGGAATCTGAAAATATAATTCTTATATTGCATAATCATGGCACGGGGCAGGGGGTAGTTATTAAAATGCAGATTCTAAGGCCTTAACATAGACTTACAGAACTGGAATCTGTAGAGGTGGAAGCTGAGCGTTTGCATTTTTTTTTACAAATTTTATTTTTTCCACGTTCTCCAGGTGATTCTGATGCACACTAAAATTTAAGGTCCAAAAAAACACAGGATCTCATTACCTACTCTGAACTCCGGCCAGAGCCCCACAGACCACTACTCTCTTCTTTCCTCATTCTGAAGGCAATATGACACTGTGGTCAGGGGAGGTAATGTGACCACAATGTGTTCTCTGAAGGGGCTGGGAAAGTTCCCCCACTTGCTCTCTGGATCAAATTTGTAACCAAGCAAGGTTGCTGTGAGTGTTTTTTGTTATCCCAGTGATATATCTAGTATGTCTGGTACTGTACATGTTTGTGAACACTTAAAAAATCTTAAATTTCTAATGACACATATAAATCATCCTAGCTTTGTTCTTATTGTTTTTGTAGTCACCAGACACTACAGATAAAAATACAGCCCCAGCATTCTGCAGCTGGAAGACTTTATTTTATCACACATGAGAACTGCTAGCTTTGGCCAGGCAAAAATATCCTAGGATATTTTTTTGCAAGAAAAAAAAAAGGCAAGAAGGTTCAATAGCCAATCCGCTATACTGAGGCAGGAGTCTAGGTTTGCCCGGTGATTATATGTGGAGGGTGCCCCTTCTCTATTCGATGCAAGCGCATTTCCAAAAAAGCATGGACAGTATCTAGTTTCATTAGTCTCCCTTCTTGTTCAAAAGAATGACTTTTACTTCAACATATCAAGTCATCCAAAATGTAAAATTTTTTATAAGTTTTGGTAATCGAACTCCAGAAAGGGAAGTCTTGACTCAACCTCTGACAGTGGAAACCATCTCGTCTCCCTCAGCCCTACCTCCACCCTGAATGTCTACAGGCACGAGGGCTTTGCTGAAGCAGAAAGGAGCCCAAGAGAAGAGTGTGGTGCACTGAAACCCGGACTCAGAAGAGACAAGCAAAGGAGAGATCAGCCAGGACTGGCTCCCCTCCTCTGACCCTGGGCCTAAACCTGCCCTCCAAGGTCAGTAGGAATCCTCTCCATTTGCCTGCAGGAGAGAGTCAAATCTGATCTGGTGAGAAGTGCAGTTCAGCACCTTTCAGAGGATCTGGAAGCAGCTTGTTTGCAGCAATCTGTCTGCATTGAGGTCACCACGCACCTTGGGACACTGTGTGGCCTGCAGGGAATGGAGGATCATCCCCAGGTATCTGGCTCTCCAGAGCAGCCAGAGATACCGGAGTAGACGCCTTCTTCTCAAGTATTTGTGAGACAGGACCTGGAGAGGGTCTGAGGCTCTGCATTGACCAGTGAGAGCAAGAATCTGAGCACCGGTGTACAGTTCGTTCCTCCCTGGAAGCTGGTGAGATCCAGAGATTTAGGATAATTTTGAAAAGATAAAACTGTCTACATTTGACCTTTCTTTCTGGAGTGTGTGTGTGTGTGTGTGTTTATATATATATATATATATATATATATATATACACACTTTATTTTATGGCATTCTCTCCCTTCCTGTCCATCTCTTCTCCCTTGTTGACTGGTTATTAGGAGAGAAAATGAACTCTGCCATTATGTCCTTCAAGAAATATGATTCCCTGTGACCTTCAGGAAGTAGTGGCAGTATGGAAGCGGTGCCCAGAATTGAGTTTGTGACATAGCAAATATGAATGATTCTGAATTTCCTTTTCCTTTATTTTTCATTTTAATGTTTCTTAGATAGTAATGTCTATTGCCACAAAATAGACACACACACGTGAGAGCACAGTCCAGAGCTTTTAGTATAAAATAGAGTATTTTGCTTTGATAAGGGAAGGATTAAGGTAAAGTCTTACAAGGCAGCATTTATGTTTTCTTTGTCTAATATTTGTGTAATGTTGAGTCAACTCTCTATCTTCCTTGCCACATTTCTCTCAAACGTTCTTCTTCCTTTCCTTGGTTGCTATTTCTTTGTTTTATTTTGCTTCTATTCCTTCCCACGTTCTCCCTGGTTATATCTGGCCCGTGCTGAGTATCTTCAGTTTAGTGGAAGGTTTCCATTTGTGTCTGAATGTTGGTCATAGCCATCCTCAGGAAGTGTTTCCTGTTCCTCCTGACATTCTTCTCCCATTTATATCCCATCTCAAAATATTTTCCACCATTACTTTAAAGTCAGGATTTCTGTGTTTTCTAAGAATACAAAATACCTAATTTTTATTTACTTCTTGCTCTTTGCTGTGCACATTCCTGTGGATGAGGGAAAAGTGAACACAGGCGTGTCTTGGCTCTCAGCTTTGCGTGCCCTCCTGTGTGGGAAAGACACAGCAAAGAGAGGTGGTCGTGATAGCTGAGCACAATCCCCATTTTTTTCCACACTCCTTAGTCGATTTGGTTATCAAAATAAAACACATTTTTTTTCTTTGTAAAGCATTTACTTGTAGGGCTTTTATCTTCTCTGGTTACCTCAGATGTCCCCCAAAGAAGAAATCTAAGCCCCAATTAGGGCAAGTGAGGGGCGGGAGGGGCCGACGTAGATGCCCAAATCCCCAGCGGCTGCTCGTACTGAACAGACCGCAAGATTCTCTCAACCAACCTCATTTCTTCTCATGTAAGTAAGAGAAGGCTGGGAGGGACCTTTGCAGGCCAGTGGGCAGAAGCTGAGAACCACTCCCGCAAATGAGCGAGGATGTATATCTGTTTACTACACAGCATGCTGGCCTCAAGCTAATGACATTAATCCCCCTACTGTGTTTCATTAGGTGACAGACAGGGAGCCACACTTTGGAGGGAATCAACTGCTTTTCCCCATCAGCCAGCTGCGGAGAGGAGCCGCTCCAGGAGCAGCACAGCTCCCCTCATTTGCTTTTCTTCCTCTATTATCCCTGACATGTTCACTGAACTACAGACTGCATATGTTTAAAAATAATTAAACGCGCTCCAAACAAATAGGCAATGTTTCCACGATCCCTGCAATGAACGTTCTGCATGTTTTGACAGATTTTTCTGCTCGTTGGATTCATCAAGCAGCCTGGCTCTTTGCTGTCACTCCTGACAACCGGCAGATAAACCCCCCAGGGCAGGCTCACTGGCCCGAGCTCCTTCCCCTGCTCTCACCTTGAGGCACAGAGAACATCCAGGCTGAGGGTCCAGAGACCCTAGGGGGACCCATCGTGATTTGTAAATGAAGCCATTAGGTGGAAGACAAAAGAAGAGTGAAATATATAAATTTGGGGCTTTATTTTGAATGGCTGTGCTGTATTATCCTGAGAAAAGAGACCCAAAGATAATCATTTACGAAAGCAGAAGGCTGCCATAGGGCATTAAGACCATCCTACTCCCACCCCTTGTCAAAATGAACTTTCCATACCCCTTCCTGCAACCCCCCATTTTTATTTTTTTAAAAATTAAAATGCTGCTATTGCAAGATGAAGAAGAAAAAGGCGGAGGAGGAAAAGGAGAAGAGAAGGTACAGCTTATAAAGCTACATAAAATATAGCATGATAAAATGAATTAAAATGTGTATAAAGACAGTTAAAGAGAAAATAAAGAGTAAGGAGGTAAGAAAGATACTTGTCAAGTTTAGGGCACAAAAAACATGCTGAAAATAAGAGAAGCTAATTAGTTTTCTTACTGAGACAAGGGTCTTCCTCATATGAAGGATACATTGTGACATAATCAACAGTGTCCTCAACAATATTCATTGAGTAATAGTTTGATAGATGAATGAGAGTGTCTTGATCTCTCAATATAGACTAATGAAATCTTACAAAAGAGTAACCCTTCTGGAGGAATTCTGTGGAGTAAGGAGTGTGTGGATGTGTATGTCCGAATTGTCAGGGAGGAGTAGTCATACATGTTGGTCCCAAACACAGCTCTAATGGTGTGGCTTCATCTACGAATAGCTTTGAGAGAAACTGTAGGAATGGATACTCTCTAAATCCTTTAGATAATATGCTTAACTGCGATTTGAATCAATATTGACAGCAATTAATGTGAAGTAACGTTAACTTACCCACTGGCTGCTCTGATAGTCAGTGGTGTCCAAGGACATCCTAATAGCATGTGAATCTTGAAGAACCAACAAAAACCTGCAGGAAAATCCAAGTTTCTCCTCAAGGAAGATTTTCTAATATACTGCAAAATGAGTTACCAAGTACTAAATTCTATACCAGAAACTAGCAAAGTACAGCATGTGGGGCAGATCCAATACGTTGCCTATTTTTGTAAGGCCTGTGAACTATGGTTTTAACATTTTTTCAAATGATTGAAAAAATCAAAAGAGGAACAGTATTTTTAAATATGTGACGATTATTTGAAATTCAGTCTCAGTATCCATAAGTAAGGTTTAATTGGAATCCAGCCATGTTCACTTATTTACATATTGCCCACGGCTACTTTCCTTACTACAATGGCAGAGTTGCAACAAAGACTTCATGACCCACAAAGTCCAAAATATTTATTATCTTGCCCTTGACAGAAAAAGTTGGCCGACCCCTGTCCTATACCGTAAACAATGGAGCATGACTACAATATCATGAATATTTTTTCTGATTATTAAAGTAAAATAGATTCAAAGTTGGTCATGTTTTCTAGATGGCTATTTGATAATATGTACCAAACAATAATACCATAAAGTATGCTTGTCATTTGACTCATCAAGTCCACTTCTGAGGAATTTATCCAACAGTGGAAAGTGGGAAACAACATAGATATCCAACAATACAGAAATGATCAAATGAATTATGTTATAGTTATATAAATAAAAGCCCTGCAACTACTAAAAGGATGATTAGATACATGTAACCAGGGCACAAATAAATTGACGGGAGTATTCTCAGCCTACCAGCACTGTCACCGCCTTCTTAGGAGGAAGAATCCTTTGTTTCTGGGGGGAATTACCAAGCTTGGGCTTTCTTTGTGCTGAGTGGGGAAAGCTATGGAATTACATGGAGCCAAGAAAGGCTCAACTGATTATGTATTATGGGCATGGAGGTACTGCTGTTGGAAGAAGGAAAGGGGAAAGGCATGGAGCTGGAAAGTTGGGGAGAGGGAAAGAATGAGGTAGAGCAGGTCTTGGTTTCCTAGGGCTTCTATAACAAAGTCCCACAAACCGGGTGACTTAGAACAACAGAGTTTTATCGTCTCACAGCTTTGAAGGCCACATGTCCAAAATTAATGTGTTTGCAAGGCATGGGCCCTCTAAGGTCGCTAAGGAAGGATCTGTTCCAGGCCTCTCTCCTTGGTTTGTAGGTGGCCGTCTTCTCCCCGTGTCTCCTCACATCATCTTCCCTCTGTGTCTCTGTGTCCAAATTTCTCCTTTTACAAGGATATGAGTTACGTCAGATTAAGGCTCACCCAATGACCTCATTTTAACTTGATTACTTCTGTAAAGACCCTATTTCCGAATAAGGCTTGATTCCAAGGTACTGGAGGTTAGAATTCTAAAATATCTTTTTTGGGGGAGGTAGGGGCACAATTTAACTCATAACAAACAGAGACAATGAAAAAAATTAAAGCAGGCTGGGGTTGTGGAAGAGAGAGCTGAGATTTTCTGGGCACTCCAAAGAGAACCTTACTGAGACAGCAGGTTGAAGATAGTGTTGGCTGTGTTGCTGTGTGCCATGCGAAGAATTGCCTCTTTGTATTTATAGTGTGTTCCCTCTACCTCTTCTTTTTTATTTCACTATTCCTTTCTTTTTCTTCTCTCTGTTTTGTTTTTTAAGAGAACATATGCTTTTAGAATAAAATCCCAAAGGTCCAAAATGTAACATAATGAAAAAGAAGTCTCTCTTCTCCCAATGTTCCTAAGCCACTTGCTAACAAGCAACTATTTGTTACCAGTTTCTTGCGTTTCCTTCAAGAGGTATGCTCTGCACATACAGGTGTATATTGCCCATCTTTTGGTGGTGTAAGACAATGATTAGCCACTACATGCACTGTTTTACTTTGCTTTTTTGACTTAAAGATACACACCTGGAATCATTCCATATCTGTTCATATGGAGCTCCCTTATTCATTTAAATAATTGCATTGTGTGCATGTTCCCTAACATATTTAACCAGGTCTTTATTGATTAACCTGTAGGCAATTTCCATTCTTTTCCTATGATAAACGATGCCATAATGGCTATTTTCTATCTATGTAATTACTAATTACTCATAAGATTCTGGATATGTATAGTATAACTCCTGTATCCAAAATCATATGGATTTTAAATTTTGGTAAATATTGCAGATGCTCCCCATAAAGTTTGCACTAAATTACATTCCTACCTGCAACACGTAATAGTGCTTGAGTCCTCACACTTCCTTCAAGACAGATGTTATCAACTATTTTATTTTTCACCAATCTGAAAGATTAAAAATATTTTATCATAGCTTTAATTTGCATTTTAAAATTATTAGTAGGTTTGAGGATTTTTCTTATGTTTAAGAACTATTTGCATTTTCTTTTCTATGATGTGTCTGTTTATTCTCTTTGTTTTTCTATTGGGTTGTTGATCTTTATCTTATCTATTCACAGTAGCTTTGATATTTTAGGAAAATTAGTCCTTTTCTGTGGTAGGTTTTGTAAATATTTCCCCTTGATTATCATTTGATTTTTGTCAGTGTATTTTTTCCATAGAGAAATGTTTCAATTTCATGTAGTCAGACATACTTCTTTCGTGACTTACAGATTTGTTGTGTTTAGAAAGGACTTCCCTACTCTGAAATTAACAATTATATATATTTAACATTTTTCTCAAGTTCTTTTTGTTTTCATTTTCACTATATCATTATCTTATAATCTACATGTATATTTTGGGCGTCAAATTAAATTGCTCGTTAGTGCCTTTTAAAACATATTGAGCTCGGCATGACACCACACTAAGACTGACTGTGGTGGTGCTATTTACTTGCATATTTTTGCACATAGAAGTATGTTCACAATGGGATGTAGAATAAGTGTTAATATATAGTTTATGTATTGAGGCATGCAAAAAATATAATTTTAATTTTTGATAATCTAATTCCCATTTTGAGCCTCGTTCTGTAATCCACCTTGGGTAGAGCTAGTCATTAGGGTAAGTACTGCCAATTCAGAATCTTTTCCCTATCTTTTTCGTCTATTCAATCTGGGCTTCCCAGGTTCCATGTGGCTACATGAGACATCTTGGTGGCTGTAATGGTGATGTAAGGCTTACTCTCTAGTCTGTGGTCACCCTCCTTCTGTGAGGTGGCACATAATTCTGTATGGTCCTTGAACAACATGGTTATCCCAAGGTGATGGCATCTTCCAGGGCTGCTCTGTTCCTTTCTGGTCACAGTGCAATAAGAGTCAAAGAATTCTCTGTCATGATATCTCCTCATCACAGCTGCATTTTCCTTCCAGGTCCATGCCTCTTGGTGTCACCTGAATGCAGTACCAGACACCTGTCAAAACATTAGTTTTTCTTCCATCCAGTTGGAGGGTCCACAGACTCTCTAGGGCAGTGTTAGGCCTACGTGCACCCTGCAGTCCTCTCAGCACCTCTAACTGTCCCATGGTGGCTTGGGGACCTAGTTTTAATGCCTGTCATCTTCCAGAGCAATCATCAGGAAACTGGGCCACAGGTCTTTATTCTCTATCTATTAACTATTTTGGGTTTCTATCACTCTTCCCTGGAACTAATTCTGTGGGTGGTGGGGTGGAGTTAGGACTTTTCCTTTTGTCGCTCTCCTTGAGAACACTGCTTGGTCTAACGGCCCAATAATTTTTTATGTACACTGGGAGGGTGGGGTGCAAAAGTAAACACAACTAGTTCAGCAAGCGTTTTCCCCAGAATTTTAGTGTCAAACCTAGACAATAGTTTCTTGAGACTTAAAAGTCAAAATTTTGATGTCGATTTTTTTGTGGTCTCCTTGTTACAGATTACTTCTGGGGCTATAAGGACCACATGTTTAACTTTCTGGGCTTAGGAGAAGCATCTTTGATTATCCGCAGAAATTTAATAAAGCATGGGGAGCAAAAAATAATGTGGTTAACATCTCCCAGTTGTAAAGATGAAAAGTAAAATAACAAAACATTTTATACACTATATGTCATTTTTATAAAAAGTGATAACCCAAATATAAAACAGTAAAATTTTAAAAGTGATGTGATTATCCAGGGTGAAGGATTATAGGTGAATTTGATTTGTTTCTTTAATTTATATTTTTATAAAGTAATGCAATTTCTTTCTCAGTTTATAAAAATGAAAACAGCAATAGATCAATACATAATCATTTTAGAAAAATTTAAAAATACACAAAAGCACAACAAAGAAAATAAAATTATGCAAAACTCCAGACCTAAGTTCTCATCTCTGTCAATGTTTTTGGTATAAGTTTTTGTTTTTATATAGATAGACATATGTTTCATATAAATAGTATTATTTTGTATTTCCCTTTTTACAAGCTTTTAAGGACTAACAAGCATATTATGATTATTTTCTCATGTCACTAAATAGTCTTTACAACATGACTTTTTGGAGTCTTCTGTGAAATATCTATACTATAAAAATTAAAAGTCTTTTGTGATACATGTAGATTTTTCCAATTTTTAAGTATTACGCTAAACTCTATGATGAAAATATTTATAGGTAAATCTCTATTTAAGTCCTTGATTACTTTTCAATTTTTTTCTAGAAGTGAAACCGCTGTTTTAAAGTTTAAATACTTAAAACAGCCTAGAAAAATGTCTAATCAATTATAGACAAATGTCCACTTTGACCATTAGAAAAACCCCAGTAAACCATCTATAGAATGTCTAGTTTGAATCCATGTGACTTTCTAAGTGTGCCATCTAAGAAAACCTAATGAAAAATTACCCCATATGTCTGAATATGGTGAGGTGTTATATAAGATTATTAGCTACAATATAGTTAAATGTAAGAATTTCTACCAAAATATCAGGGTTTTTTGTTTTTTTTTTTTTTTTTGGTGGGGAAGGTTAGCCTTGACCTAACAACTGTGTCAATCTTCCTCTATTTTGTATATGGGATGCCTCCACGGCATGGCTGATGAGTGGAGTGTGTCCGCGCCTGGGATCTGAACCCGTGAGCCCGGGCCATCAAAGCAGAGCGCACAGACCTTTAACCACTTGGCCACAGGGCGAGCTCCTCAAAATACTTGTTTTATTTTAGAAAAGTTGATATGGAATATTTCTTTCTTGTAGTAGCCCAGTTCATAAAAACAAAAAGTTACAAAAAAAAGATACCAGATTTTACATGAGAATGGTGTTTTAAAACATGGCTACCAACACTTTAATTCTCTTCTTGTTGAGAAGTATGGTCTATCTTGTCCACCCTTCTCCCTAGTAGACTTGTAGCTGCTTCTATCAACAGAGGATGGTGGAAGTGACAGTAGACAACTTCTAAGGTGACCCCAAACAAAGGCCAACTGGTTTGTGGCTTCCAGCTTGCTTGCTGCAACACCGGCCTGCCAAGGAGGACATGTTCCCTGAGCCACCATGCTGGAAAGAGCACGCATAGGCACTAAAATCTACAGTCCCAGCTGAGCTCAGCCCTGAGCCACACCCACCAAATGCCAGAAACGAGGGTGAAGAAGCCATCTTGGAAGTGAATCCTGCAGGCCCAGTTGTGGCAGTCCCCAGGTGTGTGAATTGCCCCTGGCTGAGGCCTCAGACGCTGGTGCAGACAAACCATCCCTGTAGTTCTCTGACTTGCTGATGCAGAATCGATTACTAAAACGGTTGTTTTTCATGCCACTAGGATTAGGGGGTTGTTTTTTAGGCAGCCTTAGATAATAGCAACGATGAGAATATTTTTTTTGCCTTCTTTTCATAGATTGCACATTCAACTCATTCAAAATAGCTCCAAATACTTCAGGTTACAACTTAAAAAGATGTGAAGGCAGAATACACCCGTGTTTTATCCCAGCAGGAATTATCTGACCCCATGAGAGACAGTTAGCATGAAGTCGTACTTTCATGCCAGTGTTATAAGACAGATGCCAGGCAGAGGAGTGAGTAGCCAAGAATCTAATCCAAGCCTCTGAGATTGAGTTCAAACCGTACCCTGTGTGTGGACTCAAAGGGCAGGGCAAGGGCAGTCAAAGCTGCAAAGAATCTCCATTGTTCCTAATAATGAAAACCAGAAGAAAGCAAAAAGCACAACAGTCGTCAATAGTAAATGTGCTTTCCTCAAGTCACCTGGTCCTTGTGTAGACTGTCACCCAAAAAAGCTCAGACTTGCAACTGTAATACAAGAAAGAGTCATAATGTTTTAGATCTAATGCATCTATAATTTGGGCAAATAAAATGTTGCTCTGAACTAGCTAAGGCCAGGGCCTGAGTCCAGCAAAGACAGTGAAATGATCATTCTCTCCCTAGTCCAAATTATCCAGTCCCAAGATGATAATAAGAAAGAGGGATTTGGGAGGCAGGGTCCCACAAAATTTCTATCATATGCCCCATTGATGAGTTTTCCCCTGTATTTACATATTATTTTCTGCACCACCATATCCAGTTTATATGTAAAATTGTTGAGAATGTTTTCATTTTTGTTTTTGTTATTACAGCAGTTGCAAATAACCTATAAGAAAGCAATTGGCACAATGCTCAGTGGCCCAAGTGCTGTCCCGTCAGATGGGTCAGCAAGCATTTCACTGAGATCCCTGAAGACTGAGTGAAAAGGAGGCCTATAACAATAACGTCAGGACAAGAAATGAAAAGCTGGCCTGATGGCATAGTGGTTAAGTTCGTGTGCTCCACTTTGGGGGCCTGGGGTTCACGGGTTCAGATCATGGACACGGGCCTACACACTGCTCATCAAGCCATGCTGTGGCAGTGGCCCACATATAAAATAGAGGAAGATTGGCACAGGTGTTAGCTCAGGGACAATTAACCTCAAACACAAAGAGGAAGATTGGCAACAGCTGTCAGCTCAGGCCCAATCTTCCTCATAGAAAAAAAGAAAAGAAAAGAAATGAAAAGCAGGACGTTCTAGGCAAAGTAGGACACCCCTTTTCAAAGGTGACTGACCCCAGGGAGGGGCATTTAGAATAAATGAAAATTAAGTTCACAAGGTAGGACCATGTATGCTGACAGATAAGGTGTTCTGTGTCTTAGAAGACCATAAGTGTTAAGCATAATTATGTTCTACTTGCCAGGGAGCCAGATTAGGACTAGAAGAAAAAATATCTGTCATATTAGTCAGGAAGTTAACAATAGCCCCTCCTTTTTGAATGTAGCTTGTGCCATTGACAACTTCATGATTTGAGGGAAGATCCACAGACAGTGGAAAATTATCTATGGCCCCCCTTCTCATTCAGTACTCTAAAAGCATATTTACTGCATGTCTGCCTTTTTTTTTATTAGATACAGACCTCAAGAATAGACATGGGTGGTGGAGTGGAGAGCAAAGACTTTGGAATCAAATAATAACAATAATGATACCAACCTCGCAGGAGACTTATGAAAGTAAATGAGATGAATGTATAGACAGTGACTCTCACGTTGACTGGCACATAGAAGGACATTACTTCCTACCAAGTACTTACTATTCTAGTGCATCCCAGATGTATTCAAATGTTTGTTCAGTAAATATTTATTGAATATCTCTAATGTGCTGGACTTTGCTCCAAGGATTGATATACATTAATAAACAAAATAGACAAACAGTCTTGCCTTTAGGGAGTTTACAATCTGGATTTTAATGAAAGTCTAAAATCTGAAAATAATTTGGGTCTAAATTACATATGAATACTGGGAGAAAAATAGGGCTTGTCATGTTTTCTTCTAACTTTCCAGATCAACTTACTCTGAGGAGTATGGAAGTTAAACACACCCATGGCATTTATTACTAGAACTTTTTTTTATCTTAATAAAACTCCTTGGGTAGAAAATTCCTTCTACTTAAGCTCATTTTGGATATTTTTAACAGATAGCTTTGACAAGTACAAAACAAGTGTGTTTGCATTTATTCAAGGCAATTGAGTCAATAAAATTTATGATTGCTATTATTACTGAGTGTGAGCCAAACAGTAAGAAAAAAAAATAAGGACTTATGTCTACATATTATGGGTATCTGTCATCTATACTTATACGGAACAGGCAATGTTCTAGATTTTACCAACACAAATGCTTCCTGTTCTGGTGGATAAGACACATGTGCAAAAAATATGTGTACTACAATGTCCTGTTACAGAGATGAGTCCAGAAAACCAGAAGTATAAGTACTAATTTTCCCCTGGGGCAATGTGGGGGAGGATATGGGGTAGGACTTTGGAGAATAAATGGCATTTTCCTCTGGGACTTGATCCACAAGAGAAGTTTGTCAGCTTGACAAAGGGTGGGCTGCTGAGCCATTTCCAGGCTGAAGCAGCAGCATGAGGAAAGCAAAAAGTATTAATTTAAACCTCGCAATGTCCCTGGGAGACCGATTTAATTCTTTCTATTGTGTAAAAGAGAAAACAGAGACCCAGAGAGTGCTCTCCAAATATACTGCTAAGACAGGAAGCGTCAGTGTTTTAATCCACTTTGCTTGACCCCAAAGCGTATTCTTTCTCCACCACATTAAGCTATGTCCCTGTTCATAGAATGAGGACAAAGGCAAATTCATATATATTATTGGTGTATAAAACTGCTATTGTACTGTTCAAGATCTGAATCTCTTTTGTCAGGTACTGATTCATCAATTAACCAGACAAGATACTAAATTCCTTCCTTAAGACCTCAGATACAAGTTGAGCAATCACTGGGTACTTGGTGTTGATAAATGGTTTTGCATGAAATCCCAGAAGTTGCAACCTCCAGTACCTACAGAATAGAAGATGGGATGGGGCGGGACCCAGAGTGGACTTGCACACTGCTGCCCTGAGTAAAGGGCTGCTGCTGCCCAGCAGACATTTATTGTTGCCCTGCAGAATGGTAGGCCCAGGGCCGCCAGATCTCCAGACTTTTTAAGAGAAGCCAGAAATATATACATTTTATTAGACCTCTCCCCATTTAAAAATTTTGGAAACTAATTCTTTTTTTTGAAGAAACACTCTAGAAACTAAACAAAATGTTTCTGGGAGATGTGACTATGGGGAGCCATTTGAGACGGTCCAGCTATGTAAATTTCATTAGCAAGTAGCAGAGTGTAGGCTAAGGGGGCAGAGCTGGAAGCCAGCTCGGGGGTTCAGTGTAGGTGTTCAATAAACATCTGTTGACTTGGCTAGCGTTTTATGGGCCCTCTGAGATGTCTGGCAACTTTCTGTTCTTGTTTCGAGTTGAATTAAGTCATCTATCTTGGCACCTCAAAGAGGGTCCCATGCTTCCTGACCAATCTCTCGGGGCCCCTTTCGTCTCCCAGTCTTTCTGGTGGATGCTTGGTCCTGCAATTTTGGCATGAACTCAGGGGACAAATAAGAGTTTTCTGATAAAGTTCTGCTGGGATCCTTGCCAAGTAGCAGAAGCACGGAAGCCACTCTAGAGCGGCTATGGCAGAGACCAGGCCTGCGGAGGATTTGGTTGTGACCACCCTTGACAGGGTCTGTCTCCTGCTGGCTCCGATGCTGACTGCAAAAGAACTATAAATTATATACACATGCCACAAATCTTAAGTTTGTGGCCCAATAACACCTACAAAGGAGATTTCCAGGAAACTGGCCAGTAAGTTACATTATTTGTGCTGTGAATTTTCAATTAAACAAAAGAGAATGGTCAAGAATCACCAGAGATTATGCCATCTATGTAATACACTATTCATGCAGGTTTTATAACCTAAAGAACTCGTGAGGTTAAAGGTTCCAAGATATCTTTCTGAATGCTTTGGGCTTTCCTTGTATGTCTGAAATCAGCTCCAATTAGATTTGGTTATATAAAACAAACAGACACACACCTATTACTCACATAGCACTTTCCATGTGCCAGGCACATAGACTGCTTTACATAGGTAATCTTCATGAGAAGGAAGTAGTGTCTTAGTCTGTTCAGGCTGCAATAACAAAATATCAAAGCCTGGGTAGCTTATAAACAACAAAAATTTATTTCTCTTAGTTCTAGCAGCTGGGAAATCCAAGATCAATGTGCCAACATGGTCACATTCTAGGAAGGCCGTCTTCTGGGTTCATAGCCATTGCCTTCTTGCTGTGTCCTCAGTGGAAGTGGTGAGTGAGTTCTCTTGGATCCTTTTTGAGTGAGCTCTAATCCCATTCGTGAGAGCTCCACTGTCATGACCTAATCACCTCCCAAAGGCCCAACCTTCTAATACCATCACGTTGAGCTTTAGGATTCCAACATGTAAATTTGGGGGGGACACAAACATTCAGACCATAGTAAGTAGGTCCTATTAATATCCCGGCTTTAAGGAGAGTAACTGGGGCGGAGAGAGGCTAAATGACTTGCTCAAGGTTACGTACTTAGTAAATAATAGAACTAGGATTTGAACCTAAGTCATCTGGTTTCCAGAGCTTTTCTGCACATATGTGCATACTGTAGAATGTTATTTATTACATTCTTTGATGAAATGAGCCTCTCATACAGGCATGATAATGGGTGACAGTTTTGAATAGTGAATAGTATAAGTTCAAAATGGACAAAATACTTAGGAATGCATAAATACATCCTCACACCATAGACTCTAAAGCTTTGGTGCTCCTTTAGTACATGGGAGGCTGAAAAAAGTAGTGGTCATTGGGTCCAGGCTACTCTGGTTTGTAACCATCTGTGTGGCAACCAAGTTACTTAACTCTTGTGTAAAATGAGAAATAAAAGTATCCATTTTGAGCCAACCCTGTGGCAGCGTCTCACATAGAAGAATTAGAAGGACTTACAACTAGAATATGCAACTATATACTGGGGCTTTAGGGAGAAAAAAAAGAGAGACGGGAAGATTGGCAACAGATGTTAGCTCAGAGCAAATATTTCCCAGCAAAAAGAAAAAAAGGTACCTATTTCAACATGTAACTGTTGACCTGGAGAGTATCTGTACAGCTCTTAGAATGGGCCCAACACATAGTAAATGCTCAATAAATAATGGCTATTAGCCATTCAACCACTTATTTATTCATAAAGGAAATCTTGTATTTTCCTCTATTGAACATTACAAGGTCCACAATATGTCTGGCATTGAACGTGACAGCAGAGGATGCAAATATGAGGAAAGCTCAGGGTATATATTCTAATAGAAGAGACAGATGCATAGAGGAAAACGATTACACTGTGTAATAAATGCTATGACAGATGTATGTCCAAGAGATATGGAAACAGTGTGGAAAGAGCGATCTGTTCCACCTGGAAAGTTGAGGAGGGTTTCGAATGGAGTGACTTATGAACTATATCTTGGGGGCTGGGTAATTGCTCTCCAGAAATAATAGTCCGAGCCACAACGTGGAAGGACGGACGAACTCTGTCTCAGAGGGAGTGGTGAGTGGTCAGTACGGACCAAGCAGTAGTCTTAACTCTGGATGTGGGACAGACTCACCTCCCATCCCACTCCAAACATCCATGGTTGCACCTGGTTACATTTAAGCCACTGTATTTTTCAGAGAAGTTTTAGGTTTACAGAAAAATTGAGCAGATAATACAGAGAGTTCCCATACCCTCTCTCTCCCTTGAACATTATATATTTTAAAAACGCTCTGCAGGGATTTTGATACACAGCCTGGATTCAACATTCTTGGCTAAAATCTAGAATGTGGGAGCAGTGTGTTTTGGAGGTGAAGGATGCCAAGCATGGAAGGAAAAGGAAGAGCGAGGAGGCAGGCAAGGTCAAGGTCAGATAGCAATGTGCCCTGTTAGACCCTGCCAAGGAGATTGGACTCAAACCTGAAGACAGTAGGCCACCACTGAAAGGATCTAGGCAGGAAAGTGAGATTTTTCTGCTTCATACTTTGGAAAAACAGGCTGGTGGAAGTGTGGAGAATGGTTATAAATTGGAAGAGGGCAAGGCCATAAAAATGAGTTGTGAGAATGTTCAAAAAGCTCAGGAAAGAGATGATTAAGGTGAAAAGCTGGAGCTGGAGGGGCCGTGTTTGGCCCATATAAGAAAATGGTAATATCCCTGGTGAGAGGGAACTGTGGGGCTGCTGAGAGAGGGCAGGTACTGTCTGACATGCTTGATAGCAAGAAGAGCAAGGGAGGGAGAGAGAGGAAGAGCGGGAGAGGGAGAGAGAATGCTTTACTCCTCACGAAACTGGGAAACTGAAGACTTTCTCTCTCTCTCCCTTTCCCTCCATTTCATGCTGTTCCTGCCTCCCTTCATTTCTGCTTTACTCTCCTCTTTTCCATGGCCAGTTCTATCATTAATTGAGTCTCATTGTATAGAATGGCTGTCCTAACCCTAATTCTGTAAGATCCGTCTACGTTGATGATCTTCTCCACTAGATGCTGACTGTCACATTTTCCAAAGGTGAGCTAACGAGTTAGTTTACTTCATCCTTTCACACTGGGCCAGCCCCAGCCAACCCATGGGTTGACTTTCCTTGGGGGAGATGTCCTCCCCTAGTCCATTCACCTCTGGCTGATTGGGGGAAGGGAAGTAGTCAGATGGTGCAGAACATGGGTGCTTTGACAGAAGGACTATGGGAGGGCAGGCACCATAAATATGTCTAGTAAAAATGGACAGTATAAAGTGATTGATTAAATGGGAGGGAAAAAGACTACAAGGCAAAATGTGTTATGTGCCATGAGAGAGAGATAAATAATCACTAAGGAGGTTCAGAGAACAGAGGGGTCAAATCTGGTTGGATTGACCTTCCTTAAAAGTGTTTCAATAATCTAGAATTTATGAGGAGGGCTGCATTAGTTTTCTATTGCTCTGTAGTGTATTACCCCAAACTTAATAGCTTAAAACAACAAAAATATATTTTCTAACAATTCTGAACGTCAGAAGTCCCGCAAGTGTCTCACAGACTAAAATCAAGGTGTCAGCAGGGCGGCAGTCCTTTCTGGAGTCTCTAGGGGCAAATCGGTCTCCTTGCCCTTTCCAGCTTCTAGAGGCCACCCCTTTTCTTGGCTTGTGGACCCCTTCCTCCATCTCCAAAGCAGCACCAGGGGATGGAGTTCTTATCACATCGAGTCACTCTGACCTCTCTGCCTCTCTTTTCCACATTAAAAGGCCCTGTGGTTACACTGAGTCAGCCTGGATAATCTAGCATGATCTCCCTATTTTAAGGTTAACTGATTAGCAACCTTAATTCCATGTGCTACCTGAATTCTCCTTTGTCATACAATGTAACACATCCACAGGTTCTTGGGGTTAGGATGTAGACATCATGGTGGAGATGGGGGCCTCTTCTCCTACCACCAGGGAATTTCAGATGGACGTGAGCAAGCAGAGAAGCAGGAGGGTGCGGGCTGTTCAGAGACAGGTGAGTGGTCTGATTTGGCTGGAGCTTAGAACTTTATGAAGAGAAGTGTTAGGTGACAGACAGAACAGTAGCCTGAGTCACGTTGTTGTCATTCTTTTTCATTTTAGCCATTTTATTAGCTGTATAGTTGTGTCTCATTGTGGTTTTAGTTTGCATTTCCCTGATGACTAATGATGTTGAACAAGTTTTCACGTGCTCCTTGGCCATTTGTGGATTTGTGTGTGTGTGTGAAGTGATGGGGTCATATTTTGGGGGCTATATATTTTGGGGGTTTTGAACATTATGTTGCAGGGGATGGAATTTGCTTAGTCAATGATAGTGATGGAACCCACTGAGGGTTTTAAAGAAAGGGAATGAGATAATATCGCACGCTTTAGGAAGATAAATTTGATATATCAAATACATAAAAATTAAAAATAATACATATAATTGAGGCATGGAGAAATTGAATGAAGTCAATTCAGGTAAGAGCCTATTGAAATAGTCCACAGTAGAAAGAATAAGGATATGAACTAGAGAAGTGACTACAGGTGACTCCCCAAGAAAAGAGAAAGTATTATCTGGGGCAGCCGTAGATTAGTGGTTAGGCTACTGTGTAGTCAACTTGCTTGGGTTTATTCCAGAAATTATAAAAATTTTTTAAAAAGGTTTTAAAGGCCCTTGAGCTATGGTTTCACCTTTGGAGGTGATTGTCTGACTTGCACACAGCCATGGCGCCTTAGTGGGGAAGTGGGGTGAGGGAGATGTCCTCACCCCAGTGCCCTTGGAGTTGAGTGGAAGGTTGCACTGGGCGGGACCTATGTGAGACGATCAAAACTAGGAGAGAGGAGTCAAATCATAAAGCTGTGTGGAAATGACATTAGAACAAGAGAAGCCAGAGTGCCCTTGAGAAGCTGGGGTGAGGAGAAAAATGGCCCTCAGAGAACAAAGGAAGGCCAAGCAGCAGCAAGCAAAATGAGAGAAGATGGTTTGGCCAATTCTGGGGACGGGGTGTGAATGCCTGTGGCAGCTCTTTTATATGTCCCCAGGGCATGTTTTCCTGGGGCCTTAAAGGGGCCAGAATGATGAGACCATGATAGAGATTGGCTAGCAAGCTGCAGGGAGGTTTTCTTAGTTCATGGACAGATTGAGCAACTGGACTGACTCTACATTGTGTAGATTCTGTTGTATTGTTGCTTTCAGATAAAGGCATAGCCATCTATCTCTAAAGGAAGAGTTTGTGCCCCTCCTTCCCAGCTATGGGGTCAGAAAACTCTTTTCATTAACATCTGATATTTGTAGGGAGGAGTGTAATCACTTAGTCTCAGCTTCCTTCCTGGAGGGCGCTGTCACATTTTTCTGCAGAGAAGCCGTCACACAGCTGAGGTTTAGGGCCTTGCCCAGGGTCACACTGTGCGACAAGGTTAGAGTAGGGTTGGCATTTACTGTGTGTGCCCGCTCTCGGTCTGGTTCACTGGTTCACTCTGCTTGTAATCATGGCAGGCCGTGGAAACAAAATCAAGAAAATATGATGCCAGACAGTAGCCAGAGAATTCCGAGGTGAGTACTAATCTGTTCTCAGTGTGTCTCTTAGAAGCGGCATCATGTAAGAGAGAGAGGTAGGCCTTGTTGTCTTCTGGACCAAAGACCACAACTCATCAACCACTTTAGGCACATAATTGCCCCTAGGTTCCACTTCCTTGTTTTTAAATTTATGGAGTGTGTGTGCAAAGGGTTCCCCTATTTTCGGTCTCTGTTGTAGGGAAAAGGGCACTCTCACAGTGGTGAGTGTGAAAACAGGTACAGCTTTTTTCAAGGGCAATTTGGCAGTATTCTTGAAAAGCCTTTAAAATGAAATCTGACCCCAGATTTCACTTTACGAATAGACTATATCAGTAATTAAGTTGGGCATAAAGTTTTATGTACAAAGATGTACATCCAAGCATCATCTTTAATAGCAGAATTGAGAAACAACCCAAATGGCCGACAACAGTTGAATGCTTAAATAAGATTTGGTTAAAATTGCAGGGTGGAACTCTATATGGCTATTAAAAATGATGATGCAGAACGCGTTGGCAACTGCAGCCCATGGTCCAAATTAGCTGATTGCCTATGTTTGTAAATAAAGTTTCATGGGCACACAGCCACACCCGTTCATTTACGTATTGTCAGTGGCTGCTTTTGGAGCCACAGCGGCAGAGTTGAGTAGTTGCAACAGAGACCATACAACTATCTTTTCTGTCTCTTGCTTGCTATCTTTTTAATATTTATTCCAGTTCTTTCCTTGCCCTTGGAGTGCCATGACATTTTTGGTCACTATTAGGACAAAATCTTACAGTGACTTTAGGTTGCAATACACAATGTTTACTCAAAAACAAGAAGATCCCGTCTAATATAGTAATCAATACTTCAATGGTTCTTTTTTTAAAGATTGGCACCTGAGCTAACATCTGTTGCCAGTCGTCTTCTTTTTTTTTTCTTCTTCTTCTCCCCAAAGCCCCTCAGTACGTAGTTATATATTGTAGTTGCAGATCTCTCTGGTTGTGCTGTGTGGGACACAACCTCAGCATGGCTTGATGAGTGGTGCCATGTCCACACTCAGGATCAGAACTGGCGAAACCCTTGGGCCACTGAAGCAGAGTGTGTGAGCTTAACGACTCGGCCACGGGGCCAGCCCCCAATACTTCAAACTTAAACATAAGAATTCTCCATCCCTCATTCACCTAGATGGCTAGGACAGCTATAGTCCAGCTGCCTACAACCAACAGTGAGAGTGGTAGCCTTCTTTCTTCTTGCCTCACTTTTGACTTCTACCCTTTCTTCTCTATCTTGCCAATCCTGAGAAGGGTCAAAAAAAGTACAGAGGACAGGGAGGATGGAAAAGAAGACCAGAAACAGTTTCACTTGACTGGTGCTTTTATAAGATAGCCTCATCATCTCTGGGATGGGCAGACTCACTCCTTATTGGGCACTTTTGTGTTGGATTTTTTTCAGGGTCCGAACTGGATTGTGCATCCATGATGGAAGCAACCCATTTTCCTCCAGCAGCTATATCCCTGGCTTTTCTCATGTTTCTCCACATAAATGGTCTCCATCAGGGTCCCAGACCTTTTGTAGGTTGTCCTCTTGGGCAGGATTTAAAACGTTTCAAGTTTGGCTTAGTCCCCAGTGTGTCCCACACTAAATATTCATGCATATTGCAGCTTGACACACTCTGAGTGTGCAGCTGACCCCAATGTGGCAACAATTCTTCTTGCTTCACTAGCTGAACAGCTGGATGACTCATCTCTGCCTTTTAGATTTGCCAGGTGGATGTCAGATATTGGTACATTTCACTCACCAAACTCCTGCATAAGCATAGCAAGTCCTGAAGTTTCCTTGAAAACCTTTCTCAGTTCCATAAAGTGAGAGGCAGCTCCTTCTCCCTTTGTGAAAGACAGTGGGATAGTGAGAACAATAGCATAACCCACACCAAAACAGGTCTTTCTAGGAGAATCTCCAACTGCCCATTCTTTGTGGTGAGTCATCTAAACGGATTTCTCTCTTTATGGTTCTCTCTGATTGATTGGCTGTTTAAGGGGTACTTCCTCTTATCTGTATTTTTTAATGGACGTATATTACATATATGATAAGAAAAAAATACTTAAAAGATTCTGCTTCAGTTTTAAAAGGTCCCATTCTTTGAGTCCTTGATCATCTTTTGTTCTCAGTGTTCACATCTAAAAAATGGACTAGAAAGCATAGCATCCTGACTCAAGATGTAATAGCTATTGGTTTTTCTAGCTTAAAAGTTATGCAAGATCTATTGAACAGAGGAAGTTTCATTTAGAAACATAAGGTCTTTTATTTCCTACATTTCTTATAGCACAGAATTTTTCTTTCCTGGTGAATAGAAAGATCAGCCTTGATTGAAAAAACCCACATATTCCTCTAACTTACTGCTTGTTTCAAACTCACCCTAATTATCCCAACAACACTCTTAACAGAGAAAAGCTGACACAGAAACTGGACAAAGTCTGTGTCTCAAGTGCTCTGAGGAGAGAGCAGTAAGTAAGGTGCTCTGCACAGCTCAATAATTTGCACCGCAGGAAAGCCATACTTCCAAGGGCAGGCAATATGTCTGCAGTATCCTCCTGGAGGAAGGAGGGCCGGGAGCTCATCTTTATGGCTTGAGGCTTGAAAGCTGCTTAACTGGGCGGAACGCCACCTCCTTGCCATCAAAGCTGTCCACCTGGCAGTGAATCTCAATGAGACAGCTGACTGGCTCAGCAGACAAGTTGCCTTGCCAAGGGGATGAGAACTTAACCAGAAGGTCTTTCAGGAAATCTGTTTAGGATGTGGGGGATGAAGAGGAAGAGAAGGAGCAGGTCATCCCCGAACGAGGCAAACGAGGAGTAGCTGTCCCTCCGTTGCACAAACCATTTATCAGCTTTTCTGTGCTGTAAACTCATTCAGCTCTAGATTCTGTGAGTCTGATTTTAGATTCTGATATAAACATCACACATTAATTGAGAGTCCTTTGTGAATAGCACATGGAAGTTGATTCAGTTTAAAGAATGAAGCTGAGAAAAGACCTTGCATTTTTTTCTTTTGAAAATACCCAATACAAAAAGAATATTACAGAGGAGGCATGTACAGTTGCAAACTGTATGTACAGCTGAATGTACAGTTGAAAACTTGATTGTTACTCTTCACCAAAGATTTAGCATTGTAAACCTAATAATTATAATAACTCTTATTTTACCCTGTACTTGCTTTGTGCCAGGACCATCTCAGCACTGACACAAACGTTCTCAGCCAACGCCCTTCAGAACCTATGGGTGAGGCTTTTTAGCCTGACTTTGCAGGCAAAAGAAACAAGATTCAGAGGTTTTGTAAATTACAACGGACATACGGTGAATAAGTGACAGGACAAAGATTCGGTCCTCAGTTTCTCCTCCTCCAAAGCCGGGGATCTTGTCTACTAGGCTTGTTATATCAAATTTGCCATAAAAGCTATTTTTGAAAGATAGTATTTTTATCACATAATGAACAGCCAGGACTGCAGAGAGGGAATTGTGTGAGCGTGCGTGTGGGATATGGGGATATTCCATCAAACCACTCCCCGCTTATCCTCCGTTTGTTCCCTCGGAGCCGAATGCCTGTTCCTGTCACAGCATCTGTGGTGCACCTTACATTCAGGAGAACCTGTATATCTCCTGAGATGTGCTCTTGCAGGTGAGTTAAGCTAACAGGGCATCATTCTATGCCCTTTCCCTGTGGTGGGGGAGTGGGGAGAAGGCAAGAACAAATGAAAACTGGGCATAAGCCTCAAAAAGCCCAGTTTTCTGCCTCTGGCTTTGGATTATGACAAGATAGTTCCTCCTCTGTCCTTGGCAACAATGAAAAGTTATTCATTTTGGGTCAAACTATATATGTATATGGTGCTACACAACTTGTCTTTTTAAATGATGCCTCTGATTCTTTTGGCATTAGGTAAGATAAAACTAAAGAAAAATAATAAGGGCCTGGCCCCATTGCCTAGTGGTTAAGTTCAGTACACTCTGCTTCAGCATCCCTGGTTCGGATCCTGGGCACAGACCTATACCACTCATTGGCAGCCATGCTGTGGTGGTGACACACATACAAAATAAAGGAAGATTGGCACAGATGTTAGCTCAGGGCGAATCTTCCTCAGCAAAAAAAAAAAAAAGAAAGAAAGAAAGAAAGAAAATAAGATGGAATAGTGTTAAAGTTTTTGATGGTGTCTCCAAAAACAAAGCCTATTCAGACTAAATGGCTATTTGGATGCAGTGTTTGGAAACAGCTTAATGGATCAAACCATAGGCTGAGTTTGACTCCCAGCCTCCTTCTCCCTGGCTCTGTGATGTTGGTGGGGCTGGTTACAAAATCTAAGCCTTGATTTCCTCATATGTAAATAGAGGCACTAGAACTTAACTCATAGGTTTGTTGTGAACATTATGAAAAATGAGATATTCCATATACACTGCTTAACATAATACCTCACCCATGGCGAATACTCAAAAAGCTCATCAGCTGTTAATTGGTCTTATTGATCTGGGATGCTGCGCTATTCTTGAAAATTGAAAAAATATACCTTCCGCAGAGAATACTGCTTCTCATCATTCTTGTGGCTAAAAAGTCATCTTCAAGAAAGAATTGACATCTTCATTCACTTCATCACTGAGGAACAAATAGGAAGGAATTGGCTCCTCTCCCTCCCAAGCCTGGGTTAAGTCCATTCTGGGTGCCCCCAGAGCGCCTTGCTCTGACTGCTATGGTGGGACTTGCCACGCTGTGCTGAAAAGGCCTGTTTACTCATCTGTCATTCCCTTGAGGGCAGGAGCTCGGTTTTATCCTTTTATCCCCAGCACCTACCACAGTGTTTGAAACACAGGGTCTATACAACACATACCTACCGGGAGAATGAAGGAGAATTGATGAGGTGATATATGTGAAAATGTTGTGTTCTTAGGAATGTTGTTACACTCCTTAGGTGTTACTGTATAACACAATAACAACTGTGACATACAAGTATTCCCACTAACTCTTTCTTTCTAATACTACTAACAGAGAAAGCTATTTAACCTTTTGCTAAATAAAAAGCTGAATGACGTCATCTCACACCCAGGCTTCACTAAATGAACAGTGTCATCTAAACATTTCTTTCCCATGCTGAGCAAAGTGAATGCTGATTTTATTTTATTTTGTGAGGAAGATTGTCCCTGAGCTAACATCTGTTGCCAATCTTCCTCTTTTTGCTTGAGGAAGATTGTCGCTGTGCCAATCCTCCTCCGTTTTATGTGGGATGCCGCCACAGTGTGGCTTGATGAGCGGTGCTGGGTCCATGCCTGGGATCTGAACCTGCAAACCCTGGGCCACTGAAGTGGAGCACGTGGACTTAACCACTACGCTACCAGGCCAGCCCTGAATGCTGATATTAAAAGAGAAAACTAGTTGTGTAATCATCATCAATGCCACATATAGAAGTCGTTTCTGGTGACATCCATGAGGCTTGCCAGAATTTCTACGCTGATTTCATCTGGGAAGAGCTGCAGTAACTGTGAAGTGTTGAATACTTTTTTCGTGATGATTACATTGATTCTTTCTCAGGATGCTGAAAAGCGGAGGACAGCTTTACTGTGGATTCTTTCGCCGTTTGCAGCATAGATCTCTGGGCCTTGGGAGGGCCTTACGAAGCCTGCCCTGGGCTGCAGATAGGGGAGAGAAAGGGCTGCTGCTCTGAAATGAGAGGAGGGCAGCAAAATGAGCCAAAGCTTTGTGTCTGCTCATTACAGGCGCAACAGTTATGCAAACTAAGAACCCAACATTTTACTAAACTGATGCCAAAAATCTTGTCCCACACTAAAACAAATGTTTGAATCTGCAGAAAGCCTATGTAGAATAAAATCAATATGCTGTTGTTGGAATACTTGTCTTTTGATGAAATTGGTGCTTAAAAATGCCTTGGACATTTATTTTGAATGAGCCTTATCTAATAGCAAATTGGATATGCATTTTCTTTCTATTAGAGATGGAATTCTTGAAAGTGTCCTTTTTTCCCCTCTCAAAAATTCGGTTGGGAAGGGATGTGGAGGGAGTGGGAATGAACAGTTTTGTCCTAGGCTCTTTCCTTACAAGCGAGATCATGATTTAATATACATCTTTTGGAGATGAGAACTCTGAAGCTCTGAGAAGTTAAAGAATTTCCCTAAAAGGTGAAGCAAGTATTTGAACCCAGGTCTGCATGACATCCAAGTCCATGCTCCGTCTACCATGTTAAATTACCTCTCAGGAAAGGTGAGTGTGGCCTGTGGTCTGGTTAAGTCACTCTGCTATCTAATGTCCCCATTCTGTTTACATGAGGTTCTTAAAATGTAAGCCATTTCATCATGAGGTGAGGCAGTGCAGAGGGTCAAATATTTGCTTCATTTTATGGTTAAGATATTTGTCATAGCTTTGCGAGTCCCTTTGTTCCCAGGCAGTAATAATGAATAAAAACCAGACCTCCAGACTCTAGGTTAGTTTCACACTTTCTAGCTCCAGAGAAGGTAAGGGAGACGTGAATGGTTCTCAGTTGCTGTATCTAAAATCACCAGAAAATTCCTGCAAGGCCACGGGGGCTTCTGGCATTGATCTTTTGATTTTTGTTTTGAACATTGAGTGACAATTCCATTTATCCCTCTTTTCTCTTCCTTCTTTGTGATTAATCAACTTACTCCCTGTTCTGTTTAAGCTTACCTTACTGCATTGGTTGCAATTTCTCATACATGGGAAGTTTCTTTTTTTGCCTCCTCTAATAATCATCTGTCTGGCACAGATGAGTTCAGAACACAATTATACAATGGGAGCTTAATATTACAATCCCACTAATTTGTTCCCATTTATTATTCTGTCAAATTCTACTTACCAAATTAGGGCACAAATAATACAGCCATGAAGACACATCTGGAAAGCAAATTCCTTGCAAGAACATTTCATCCCGTTGGAGAGGGGATCTGGAGAACAGTCACATACACCAGAAAGAAAGAGCAGGTGTTGGGTGGTGAACAGAGGGTGAAATGAGCCAAGTTTAATCTGGATGAGGGCGTCCCACGGGGCCTGGGAAAGCTGTGAAAGCTGGGGACCAGGAGGTCCAGGCAGGTGAGAGTCAGGAATGTCTGATATAAGTAAAGTTGTCGGCAAGGCATGTCTAATACATTTACATTTAAATTTTAAATCCTTAGTTTATTGGGAATTCATTGTTTGTTTGGGGGTGATGTAAGGATCCAGCTTTATTTTCTTCTAGAAGGAGAGCCAATATTCTTAAGACCATTGATTAAATACTGAATCTTTCCCTCACTAAACTGAAAAGCCACTTTAACATGTAATAAAATACACAGTCAAATCAGCTTCTTGACTCTCTCTTCCCTTGCATTGATTTATCTTCCTACTCATGGGCCAGAATGTTGCTCTTTTGATCACATCAGCTTACTTTATCTATATATTAAAATGACAGTTATTGAGTGTACACTGTGCTCCTGGCATTGTGTAAGTCCTGGGAAACAACTCACTTTCCCTCTGGAATCTTACTTTCTAAAAAGTTTTAGTGTCTGGTATAGAAAGGTTCCCCTCTCCCAATATTCTTATTTTTCATAAATTTCTTGTCAATTATCATACATTTATTTTCCAAATGAACCTTTATATCATTTTGTCTAGTTCTGAGAATGGACTTTTGATTGGAATTCATTAAATTTCTATATTAATATGAAAAGAAATAACTTTATTATAAAATATATTTCGGGATACTGAGAGACAATATGTCCTTCACTTTGTATCCAATCACATTGTCAAATTTCTTATTAATATCATTAGCTTTTTTTTCCAGTCTTCTGAGTTACTAGGTATGCAATCATATCCTATGCATATAATGCTTTTGTCTCTTTCTTTCCAGTGTTAATGCCACTTACTTTATCATTTTAGAATCCCCCAAATGACATTGTTTAAACTGTGATCACTGGTTTCCTTTTTAGTATGATGTTTGCTGTTGGTATTAAATAAACGGTCTTTGCAGTTCTGTTATATTCTTTTTTTTTCAACCTGGAGTTTTTATTTCTAAATTTAAAATGACAGCTATTTTTAAGAGATGTTTCTTAGCATTAATTAATGTATTTATATTATGTTTTTCACTTATCCTGTAAATTGGATGAGTTTTGTTGCCATATTTTAATGTTGAACTATCCCTGCATTCCTGCGTTATACTCTGGTTGGTCATGGGACGCTATTCTTTTAACATGCACCTGGATTTAATTTGATGATTTTTACAGACAATTTAGTTACTGTATTGCATCCATATTCATGAGTGAAATTTTTTATAATGTTCTTTTGATTCTATCCTCAGCAGGTCTGGGAAGTAAGGTTATGCTAGCTTGGTAAATTAGATTGGGAAATTTTCCATCTTTTGCTATGGTCAGAAATTTTTTGAATAACATACGGATTATCTGTTCGCTGAAAGTTAGATAGAATTCAGCTGTAAAACCATCTGGGCCTGGCACATATTTTAGTGAATAGATAATTTTTGAAGAGGGTTTTGGTACAGTGGGAAGAGGACTGTCTTTGTAATTGGAGACTTATATTTGAATCCCTGCCCAACCCATCGCTGACTGTGTGACTTGGTGGAATGACTTATTTTCTTTCCTGTGAGGTAGTGATCTATCTATCTATCTTGGAGGAAAGAGTATTTTCTAGGGACGTTTATTAAATGAGAAAGTTTAACTAAGGAGCTAAGTAATATCTGATAAGTAGATGCTCAATGAATAGCTATTTCGGATTTCTCCAAGTCATTCTCATTGTAATCATTCCCCTGGGGCTGCATGCATGCTCATAATCTGCTTCGGCAATAAATATACTTATCTGTAAATGGCTGAGTCAAGCTTCCTAAACTCTCTACATGTCCCTGTGCACTTAGATTCACCCAGTAGTTGCTGTGTTGAGACTGTCAGGTCTGCTGGAGAGACCACCGCATAGGTGCTCTTCTTACCATGTTACTCTTTCTAATTCTGATTAAAGTTCAGAAAAATCTGATGAGGAGGCATCTTCTGATTTCCAAGCTTTCAATTCAATTTTTTTGATACCCAAGGAAGCTTTCAATAGCATAAACATGCTTTGGGACTTCTTCTGTAGGAGTAGGTCTACTGACCAATAGCCCTAGTAGTAAAGCCATGTTTATTGTTCAAAAGCATTTATTTAGTACTTTTAGTGATTTATTTCAGGAGCTGATGATAGCCTCGTTGATTCGTAGCTAGTATTTAATCCTGAAATGTTTCAATGAAAGAGGTTTTTTTCTTCTTCCAGTGGAAAGTACTATACAAAATGCTTGGGTGTCTATATGAGCAATTTCTCAATGAATTCAAAGGGAAAAGCAATCAATATTTTTAAGCTCCAACAGGGAAAAGGAATCTACCCAGGCAGTGTCTGTAGATGTTAAGGTAACTTCCTGAACAATTTAAATGAAAAAGACGATATATAGTAGATCCCATCTGGATAGGTAAAAAATATACATAAATATACACACTAATAGAGGCATTACAGTTTTTTCTGAAGAATGTGTTAGAGATCATTAACTTTGCTTTTAGGAAGAGGAACCTAGGATTCTTGGGGAAGAGTGAGGAAAGAGAGAGATTTACATTTAATTTTATATCGTTCTGACAGAATTTTATTATGAATTTTAAAAAGTTAGTTTATCTTACTCAATATATTTTTTATTATATGGCAGTACTGCCCTTTCCTTCCCACTAAATTGACTATTATTTATTTGAATTATGGAATCAAAGGCCTAAATCTGGTTGCAGTCCACATTTCTTTGAACTCTCTCATTCCCTCATTTGGGTACCAAGTCTATCTTAGTTCCATTTGTCCTTCATCTTGCATTAGGCCCTCCAAGGAAAATTTACTACAAGTCTGGCCCAGAAAACATTTCTGGAACTTAAGCTTTGTTTGAGGGTGTTTTTGAAAAGGAAATTTGCCATCATCAAATACAGTTTCTTGAGCCCACACAGAGTGTGTGGCATGGGTCCAATAGCTCCTTTCTGGTTCCTTTGAGATTTGTTTATTACTTTGGAAATCAGAATTTCCATAAAACAGCATAAAACTTCTCTGCCTCATAGCTCAATAGAATGACTGAGCAAAGAGATTTAACTTAATTTTGAGGGTGAGTTTTGCCACATGTATTAACAATGATAAAAGCAACAACACAGCAAAACAACCGTGACCGAATGAGCACAGAGCTCAGGAAACTAAGCTGCTTTTTATTTCTTATGCAACCTTTAGGGTCAACATGATGTTGCTGGGTTTTGCTGGGCCAACTCAGACCTGTTCAGATGTTTGGGTGCAGAGCTAACATTCGAATAATCATCCTCGAGGGGGTGGATTAAGAATGAGTTATAAAGCATGACGTTGTTGACAGCTAAAGCAAATTGTCTTTCAGTTCAAGAGCAAAAGCCTGTGCTACTGGGACGGGCTTTGAGTTCCCATGCCCTTGCTGCATGCTGTCGCTCTGGCATCTGAGTTCTCAGGGTTGTTCACCTTTGGTCACAGGGGCCACTCACTAGCTATTATTTTATTGTTGGGCATCTAGTGATAATTTGCACATACTCCCAAGAAAGTTCTCCATTTCCAGAGAGAATTTTATTTGGCCTGTAAATGCTTATCTTTCTTTCTCTCCCCTTCTCTCCTCCACTCCCTACTTCCTTCCCCTTCTCTCCTCCTCCCCTGTCCTTTCCCATCCCCTCCCCACTCCCTTCCTGTTCCCTCCTCTCTCCTTTCCCCTCCCCTCTCCACTCCTTTCTGCTTCTCTCCTCATCCCCCTTCCTCTCTCCTCTCTCTCCTTCTCACTTTCTTGAGTTGGTTGTTCTCAAATGCTGACTTAGATCTGTGTAAGAATGTGACCAAGTTTTCACTAGTCCAAACTGAAATGAGAAAATAAGAACAATGCCATATAGAGCAGTGGTACCCATCTGCATGGTTTATTAAGTATGTGCTGCTTGTCAGATATTGCCAGCTCACCTGGTAAGTTTGCACTTCCTGGGCTTCTTGGGGTAGGCTAGGGCCATGTGACTAGTGAGGCCAATGAATTATGAGAGAAGTGATGTGTGTTACTTCTGGAGCATTAATTGCTGTTGCAAGAGCATCCAGAGATCTCTTTTCCTCTGACACAGCCGTCAGCCATATTTGAGACTGCTGCTTTGTCACTTGTCACTCTTGATCTCTGAGGGATGACCACTCCTGCCTACCCATGAAAAAGATGAAGCATGTTGTTTTAAGCTGCAGAGATTAGGGGGAGGAGGGGCGTGTTTGTTACTACAGCATAATTTATCCTATGCTGATATAATAGCTAATACATGTTGATATAAATGCCAGGTGTACTTTCTTAGAAATGACTCTAGTTTATTCTGGTATTTTTTTCTACTTTTAAAAATATTTGAATGTCTTCAAATGTCCTCATTTGAAATTAAAAGTTGGTACCCCTATGGTGGTTCCCTTTCTTGGCTGTTGTTTTTTCTGTATTTTACTTTTGCCTATCTATGACATCCAAAAGTCTGGGAACCACTGCTTTAGCCTGTCTTCTATGACCCCGTAAAATAGTGCAAAGACATTCCAGAGTTTTCTGAGATAATCCATTAGATTCAAATTAGTCCTTAGTCCATTGGATTCGAATTCATCTATAACAGATATAATTTGTGGATATCCATGGCATCTAACCTTAGCCCACTGTCTATGGTTACACAAAGTCTTAGTTTTTTGATGTCTTATTTCTTTGAGACTTTGTACGTTTCACTTCTTGCCACTTGCAAGAGTTCATTCAATGATTTCTGCCAATTGTGCTAAACCAGTTGGCAGTTAAACTCACCTGACCAGGGTCAGCATGGTTTTCAAATCATGGGAGCCATGTTGGAGATAGAAAATATTTCTTTAAGAATGCAAGATGGAGGGGGCTGGCTGCCTGTGTGTGTACTCACGGGGACTTAGCTTGACGAGAGCGGGGAAATTTTTGTCTGCCTATTTTACCGGTAGCTTCAGGGCTTAGAGGAGTATATGGCCCATAGTAGAAGCTCAATAAATATTTGCTGAATAAACTAATGAAATCTACGTATTTCGCGTGCTAATGATATGATACTTCATTTAAAAAGTGCAAATTCTCCTTCCTGCTTTCCAGTTGTTGAGTAACGGAAGGTTTAGGCTTCAGAGCCTTCAATTCTGCGACCAAGCATACACTTATTGCAACTCTGCGTGAACAGGTTAATTTCCCACTGAAAAGACAGGTTTTCCTTTTATGTCATTCACCCAGTCAGACAGGATCATCGCCTCTGGTGTCTTAAGGATGTTTCAAAACCACAGGTATGTGTGCGGTTTTTAAAGCCTTAGAGCACAAAGCCACATATACTTTAAAAAAGTATTACTGTTTTCCTTTCTATTGTTCAAAATTGAAACTATTCATGTATTTACCCTAGGGCCAGTCATGCATGACAGAGGTATGTGCAATGAAAACTCTTTCCTTGTCCTTTATGCTGTCACCCATAATTTTGGGGCTCACATACAGTTCTTTGTTCAGACACTGAAGAAGGTTTCGTACTGTCTGAAGACACAAAGGGTTCAAGTTTGCCAGGGGTGATAGGTTATGTGTACACACACCTTAGACTGGTTGATCTGGAACTCTTAGATCTTGCACCGTCTGTGTATCTACAACCTCTGTGTCGCTGATACTTGGTTTGACAATAATTGTTTGGAAATTGTATCTCTGTCTGAGTAAAAGTTCATGCCCAAGGCTTGCAAAACAGTGTTAGGATTTGAGTGGCAGAATTTTAAGGGATTCCTAACTTCCTCTTATTTTTGCTTTATTTGTCCCTAGTCAGCCTGTCAAAAATGTCTACTCGTTGTACTCTTTCCTCGGCCCTATGGCAAGAGCTGGAAATACAGAGGGTAAAAATGCTGACATGGTTCTCATGACTCTGATAGCCCTTCTCAAGTTGGCAATAAGAATGTACAGAGTGTTAGAAGGAGACGAGAAATTAACTCATCTTTAAAGGTATTAGACATACTAAGCAGTCCCTTATAGAGAATTCAGCTGAGTTCTGAAACGTAGACCATGCCTCCAGCGCTCACTAGCCAGGTCTCCACTGTGCCATTAAATAACTCAGTTTAGCAGTGCAAACTTTTTTTCAAAATGAATTATGCTCCCATATGTAAAAGCATAAAGACTACGTGTCTGCCTGGTGGAACGCACATACTCACAGCTGTAGCCACGCATCCTCGAAGAGAGCACCACCAATGAGGATTTCCCGGTTTCTTACTTTGACGTGACTCGAAGAAACCTGAGGGTATTCAGACTGATGAATGATGTGCTTGACTCCAGGCTTCTGCCTGCCCAGCTCCAGAGTTTATCTGCTTTCTGTTTGTTTTCTGTGCTCCTATTAGGTTGTTGTTAGTTACATTCTGATGTTTGTAGTTTGGGGAAATCTGTATCTTTGTTATTTATGTTATCAATAATGTGACCTGGGCCTTCCTCAGCAATGTTCCAACTGTTCCCAGGTCCTCAATCACTAATTATGCAGATGAACAGATTGTGGAAACTCTTTCCTTATGGCTACATTCTGGAGGAGTTGTTTTTATTAAATTGCCGGTGTCTTGAATTATAATTAGGTACTGGCCCATATTTATAGCATTGCTCCCCTCTCTCTGTCTCTTCCTCTCTTCCCCTCACTTTCCTCTTTCCCCTCCCCCTCTGCTCTCCTTTTTCATTTTTATGGGCTGAAAACTTTATCAAAAGCGAACTAGCAAGAGAAGCCTCACGTCATTAGCTTCAGAAGTAAGCTTGCTTAATAGTAGATGACAGGGCAGCGTGGTAGATTCCAGGAGGGTCTGTTTCTTGCAGAAAGTCATTAGGATGTGGAGCTGCCTGCCAGACGAAGTAGTAGAAGCTGGAGAGCTTAACAAGTTCAAGGGCAAGGAAGGGATTCATTTACAGCCTTGCAACACAGCCTGGCCAGTCCACTAAGAAAGGAGATTTAACAGTGGTCAGAGAAAACAGAGGGAGAAACATGGGGATCATGGGGACTTCCGGTCTACCTCAGCCAAATCCTTACCTGGTTCATCTACTTGCTCCTTGTGCAAATTATACTGCTCTTATTATCTGAAGCTCATTAAGCATTCAAAGCATGTTCTACACTATAACGAAGGTACGAAGCATAACCTTCCCCAGGGGGAAGCATGCCTTAAAGGACCGTGAGGGCTTTTGCTTGAATGTTGTGTACATGATGCCAGATATTTATGATTTTGTTTTAGGAAAACACACACACACACACACATACACAGTTTTTGAGTGATGCGAGGTGTGGGGACAGGTAAGACTAGAGGTTGCAATAGAGGAGAAAATGCTTCAAGTCCCAGACACTAAAAAAAAAGTCCATCTTGGTGTTTCTATAGCCTAGATTCAGTCCTTCATTTATGACTCCAAAAGAGATGCATGATTTTCTTTCCACTTTTCTAATCTTGTTTAGAGACTTAAACAAAAAAATGTTACACTAGAGATAAGTGTAGATAAGCACCAGGCCTTACCTAATTATGGGCGGGAAATATTTATATAAAAGTAAGCCTATAGGATTCTTCCATCATATTGGTGTATCTGTGTATTTTAGATAGGAGGCGTGAGAGCTTTGTGTAAGCATTAGCATTAATTTACCATCACCTGGAAGATAACTAAGTGCTAAGAAGTTGTTATTATAAAATTTTTTGGAAAGAAGCTCATGCCAAATGAGCTTGTCATTGTTGTATTGTTGGAGGAAGTAAAGCATTTGGTGTACATAAATGAGAATATTCTGTATGCTATTATCATGCAAACATAGGATTCAGCCTAAGTCTGAAAGAAATTAGGCCTCTGCAAGAACGTTAATAAGAATGGAAATTATGTTTACCCCTAGGTAACTGATATCCAGTGTTATTAAATAAATTATACAATCATAAAACCATGGAGCCAGCGGGGAATAGAGCTTATTGATTCCAATCTACCCATCTAAAGACAGCAGTAGACCTAAACAATTCCAAGAGAGAAGAGGGCTCAACTTATCTTTAAAGACTTCCAGGGAAGGCCCACGAGATTCTGTGTTAAGCTGCCCCAGGGCTTTACACCTCCCATATCATAATCCCCATATACTGCTGTGATGTTTACATTGCCAATAAAGGGGCCTGCTGTTTGTTTCTTTTTTCTTTCCTTTTAAGTAAACATTTATTTTAAAATAGTTTTAGATTTACATAAACATTGTGAAGATTGTACAAAATGTTCCCATATACTCTGTACCCAGTTTCACGTATTGTTAACATCTCAAAATAGTATGGTACATTTTCAATTACTGAACCAACGTTGATACATTATTTTTAACTGAAGCCCATCTTTTTTTCGGATTTCCTTACTTTTTACCTAATGTCGTTTCCCTGCCCCAGGATCCCATCCAGGATATTTCATTGCATTTAGTTGTCATGTCACCTGAGGCTCCTCTTGTCTATGAGAGTTTCTCAGGATTTGTTGGTTTTTGATGACCTTCAGTTGACAGTTTTGAGGAGTACTGGTGAGATATTTTGTAGAATATCCCTTGATTGGGATATTTCTGATGTTTTTCTCGTGATTAGAGTTAGGTTATGAGTTTTGGAGAGGAAGAATACTGAGATAAAGTGCTGTTCTCATCACAACCTGTCAAGGGTACATACTGTCAATATGACATCACTGTGGATGTTGACCTTCACCACCTGACCGAGGTGGTGTTTGTCAAGTTCCTCCCTCCCCACCCTGCTCCTTACACTGTCTTTTTTGGAAGGAAGCCTCTAAGCACAGCCTACACTTAAGGAGTAGAGAGTTATGCTCCGCCTCTCTGAGAGGGAGTACATATATAAATTATTTGGAATGCTGTTTTTTTAAGACAATTATTCTAGAAAATTTCTTATTTCTTTAATGTTCTATTTTGTCCCCTAAGTTCACTGAACTGGTCTACATATCTTATTTCTTGAAAATATGATATTTATTTTAAAAATTAGACGTAATTAGGTATTTTTGACAAATTTTTGGAAATATTAAATTTAAAAAGATACTAAAGGAAGAAAAAATAATCCGTAAGTACAAGCCACTAAGTCAATCTAACTATTTTAATTGTGTTATTCTAAATACTGGCTTAAGTAGTTTTTTCTTAACTATGATATCCTAGGTCATTTCCAAGGTATCTAATCTTATCTGTTTCAAAGTGTATACAGCTGCTGCTTAGAATGTGGATGTTAATCACCTCTTTAATACACCATGGCTGCTTACTTACTCTGATCACTAACAGGTCCTCAAGGGCTCCCACTTCGTCCCTACCTATAATATTTCCCTTGTTTTCTATAGCCCCACACTTTTACCACTGTTTCCTATTATTTCCTATTCTCGAGTAGATCTAAAAACATAAATCAAAGAGAATGCGCATTTTCTTTTAATTTCAGTAACATTGGATTATAACATTATGTAGCTTTCAGATGTCCATCGTAACATATTTCAAATTCTGTGTAGATTACATCATGTTCACCACCCAAAAACTAATTATAGTCCATCCCATCACAAGTGAGCCTAACCACCCCTTTTGCCCTCCCCTCCTTCCCCTCTGGTAACCACCAATCCAATCTCTGTTGCTATGTGTTTGTTTGTCGTCGTTTTTATCTTCTACTTATGAGTGAGATCATATGGTAGTTGACTTTTTCCCTCTGACTTATTTCACTCAGCATAATACCCTCAAGGTCCATCCATGTTGTCACAAATGGCCAGATTTCATCATTTCTTATGGCTGAGTAGTATTCCATTGTGTATAAACACCACATTTTCTTTATCCATTCGTCCCTTGATGGGCACCTAGGTTGCTTCCAAGTCTTGGCTATTGAGAATACTCATGTTAACTTATATCAGCACTGAGTTGTTTTGAGTGCCAGGACTATTTTATCACTTGGGTTTAGACTTCCTGGATAAAGAACGGCAAAGAGTTATTTCATGTACCTAATTTGACTAATTATTAGGAACTACCTAAAGAGCTGTATGGTGAAGGATTCCAAGGATCTTGGCTCATAGGAGAATTACCTGAGCGATAAACTGTGGGCATGGAGAAAGAAAATGTGGAAAGTCGCCTCTGGATGAGATTCCTATACCATCAGACATTGTGACCTTATCTAATAAATCACAAGCTAAACCAATTTTTTTAAAGACTTCTTAATAGCTAACTTGATCCCTTTATACTATCAACTTATCTTCTTATCTCATGGGAAAAAAAATCTAGTAACCATTTTTTATTATACAGCTTAGCAACATATTTGTCTATGGAAGAAACTTGACCCAATTATCATTACATATGGGAAGACGGTAATTGAAGAAGACAGCAAGAATTCTCTGTCAGGCATGAAGTTCTAGCTTTGTGTTAGATTTTCCCATCCAAATGAAAATGTGGAAAGGGAATATGGTAGAGAGGGACCTCATGTTCAGGGCAAGGAATCAACCTTTAGAGTGGGAGAAAGACACAGGGTCAAAAATTCTGTTTCCTCTGTTGCTCCTTCAGCTGCTGGTCCTATCTAGCCCTGGCTAAAATTAGAAATGAAAACTCTTCAATTTTGAAATTATTTATCATAAAGATTAAATAATTCTCCAGTAAGTATGGAGTTGTTTTAAAACTAATACTCAATGGGCCAGTCCCATTCAGTTATAAATGCAACGTATATGCCAACATCGCGTATTTGAGGTGTCTGGAAAGTTCCTTCTCCACCATAATATCTACGTAACTCAGATCACAGTGTCTGAAATTTCTACTGATGGCAAATTGCTCCTTTGGAGAGTTCCTTGTACAGCATATTTTTTAAAATGCAAATTTACCCTGGAGGAGTAATATATTAAATAAATTCACTGTAATATGTTATAACTAGTTTTCTTCTAAAAGAAAAAAATCTGAGTTAGCTTAAGAAAACTAAAGATACGAGACGGAAATGGCAAGGATAAAGCAGAGAACTAAATGTTGAGAAAGAATTGATAAAAAAAAAAAAAAAACCCTCTGGCCTCTTAGCAACAATAACAAATTTTCAGTACTTCCCACATTCTTCCTAGGGCTGGAGATGAACACCCTAATAGAATATTTTGTACTAGACTTAAAAATATTTAAGTTCTAAGATAATTTTTCAGAAGAATGAAGGAATTTATTTAAAATTTTGCAGCTAGTGGAAACTGAAAAGTGTTGCCAGTGCTGTGGAGTTCAGAAATGATACAAAACAAAATCACCTTATCATGTTGGACACATCATACAAACCAGTGGGAAGAAATTTGATAAATACCAATTGGAGCATATTTTAATGGGGAAAATAAAACAATATAATGCATATGTTCAACAAAAGGCATGTACATTAATTGGGCATTGAATACTCACATAATAAAAAATCAACTCAAACATCCATCTATTATAGAATGCATAAATAAATGATATATTCATGTGAAATACTGTATAGAAAATCCTAAATGGAAGTACAATAATCTATAAAAACATGGATGACTCTCAGAAATGCAATGTTGAGTGAAAAAAAGCTATTCAAAAGATAGTACATACTGCATGATTCTATATATGTAAAGTTCTGGAGCCGGCAAAGCAAATCTCCATTTAAGAAGTCACAGGAGAGTGGTTCCCCTTGGGCAGAGTGTGGGTGGGTAAGTCACTAGGAAGTTGCATGAGGAGACTTCTGTGGGGCTGGAATGTCTGTTTCTTAATCTGGATGCTAGTTATACAGGGATATTCACTTTGTAAAAATTCATTAAGTGGTAAATTTATGACGTACTCTTCTGTATAAATGTTGTATTTTAATAAAGTTTTTTAAAAAATATGTTATAGACAGATAATCAGTAAGGCTAATGTGGCTCATGTGTAAACAATCAAAGGGTTAGAGGGATTTGAACTGTATTTATAATTCAGCTCTCCTAGGACCTTTTTGTCCATTCTGCTGGCCAGTATCCCTTAAAGTCAGTTGAATTTTCTATTTTTAGCTTTAGGTTTTTCGAAGTAGAGTTGATCTGTTTTGTATCTGCGTTGCTATCTTTGAAAGTATCTTATCTCCTTGGCTTCTAATGGTTTGTCTCGGAGACCTGGAGACGTCACAGAGCGAGAAACATGGAGCTTGAAGGTCTTGATATAGAAAGAAACAAGCCCACCCTGATGGCTGAGTATCTCCTTAAGCTGATGCCAGTGCGTCATGTCATGGATCTGAGGAATGAAATAAGCTCTTTGCTATTTTAGCTGTCATGTGAACAGCGAGTTTATACATGACAGAAACTTTTTGTTCTCAGCCTGAGGCCTACTTGGCCATAAATTATGTTCATTGGGAGATGGGGAATTAATTATCAAAAAGGGGTAGGGCTTATAGGAGAAAGAAGAAATACCCTTATATGGTTGGCCTTGGTGCAAGATGACAAAAATCCAAATTACAGAGCCAAGGGGAATAGGAACTCTGGGATGATCCTGTTGGCTCTACATCTCAGGAGACCAATTTTGAGGCTGAGGCAGGGTATGTGTATTCAGGTAGATGATAGTCTATGGTTTTGGCCAATTTTGGTAACCCTTTCAGTCTTAGGAGATACAAATGACAAATGTACGGACCCTGTTGAGAGGAGACCCAGGTCAATGTCGAGTTTCAAACCTTTTAGGGGAATTAGTCAATTTCATAACTAAGAAAATGTATGTGTTTGGAGGGATGGCATGTGGGAGTGTATGGCAGTCCTGTGTAGCAAGGACTAGTGTGAGCTTTTGTTTCCTAGCTCTGTTGCCTACTAGCTGAGCATCCTAGAGCAAGTTACTTCACCTCTTGGAACCTTCCCTCATTCATGCATAAGAGAGCTAGTAATACCTATCTTAGAGAGTTGTTTGGGATTTAAATAAGAAAATGTGTGTAAAGTATTTGGATAACTGGCACAGACTCAATGCTTAGTACATTTTAGCCATTTTTCTTATCAGCTGAAGACAACCCCAAGCAGGCATATGATACCCACATTAGGGCAGCAAGAAAACTTCCAGACTCCACTGATTAGGGAGGACGAGACCTCTAAAGTAAAGTTCAGATTTGGATTGAATTGGCTCCGGGTAGGGCTGAGCTTAAGTGTTGAAGATTTTCAGTATCTGCCTCTGGGTGGGGCTAGGTCAGAAAGGGTCTGACTGTATAGACACATAATTTGTCTCCATAGTCTTTCATTGTCTTCTACATATTTGTAGATATGCACGTGTTCAGTTTTCCAAAGAAATTGTTCCCTGCTGAATTTTGGCTGATTTGATCATTTTTTCCTAATATTTAAATAATACAGTTATACAAAATTTCTCTCCAGAATCTTACTGAAAATGTTTAATTTCCTTCTGCTTCAGCCATAAGAAGCATTCCAAATTCTTTTGTGATTTATTTCCTTCTCTGAAAACTTTCAACAACATTTGCTATTTCCAAAGGGTACATTATCTCTAACCCATTCACTCATATTCTGGAACTAACATTTATAGACTCATCTGCCCTTCTTCACCCTCATTTCCTTACCCTGTAAATTCTCATCTTTATATTTACTTAGAAAATGAATGTTCTGACCAGTGTTCTAACCTGCAGGTCAGCAACTGGGGTATTGTAAACTTGTGACAAGGTCTGCCTTCATGGATTTGTGTGATCATCTTTAAGACGCAAGAAATTATCTTCTCTTCAATGTGGGAACCAAGCAGAGTGACCTTACAGGGATTATTCTCCTCTCCTGTGCTTGCTGTCTGGGAAAGTGTGGAGTATCTTCGCCCTTAACAATTCTCTAAAAGGTTAATCAGCTCTGCTCTTTGCAGTGTCTCTCTGATCAGAACTAGTACCTGTCCGCTGTGAGTCATCAATTCGACCTTATAGAAGAGCAAAGTCTTGCAGGTAGTTGGATTTCCTTTCCACGTGGGCTCAGGAATTTCTGTTCCTTGGCATACAAAGTGGAAAGAGTCTGATTCATTGTTTCCCCAAAGATCAAGCCATTGTTGAGAACCTTGGGATGGGCCAACTCGCTTCTGCTGGGTACAGAGGGAAGTTTACCCCTCGGGTTATTTATAAGGAGGTATCAAATCCAATCTTTAGAATCTTCCCCCTAGTAAATCATCACTCATATATTTGCATGCTATTTTGCATATATTTGTATAATGTGCTACATTGTTTCTACAAAATCATCCAAAATTCCTAACTCCAGGGAAGTAGAACAATTAATGAGGCAATTGTGTTCAATTTTATTGTATGGTCAGAGTGAAAGAAAGCGTGGTGCAACCAAGAGGCCTATGAAATAGTGGACCACCTCTCCTGGGCTAGTTTTTCTTACTCCTTCCACGGACACCTACTACAGGCTTGGATTAAAAAGTCCTTAAAAGGAACAATAGTAGCAATATGGTTACGTGTGTTTCTACTATCTACATGTATGTTTGTATTATCTTATTTATACAGCAACTCTATTTTCCTCAGCTCTTAATTTCATTACCTGTAACTTAATAGTATTCATTTCTAATGGTTCTCCCCATAATAAATAAATTCAGTTCCCAGCTTTAGTATTTCTTAGATATGTGACATTGGTGAATAATTTAAATTGCTGGGCTTCAGTTTCCTATCTGTAAATTGGAGACAATGCCTTAATGGCATTTTTTTGAAGATTAAAATATGAGGGAGAGTGTCTGACAAGGAGTAGGCACTCAAGAATTGCTCATCTTTTTTGTTTTCTACCTCTTACTGTACCCTATTCTGCCTTATGGATTAAAAGCATGTATTTTTACCTAAGCCATACCTCCGCGATTTCAAAACATCTGGCTAAAAAGTGAAAATGAATGCAATCATCCAGGTGTTTGGCCGGTATGATGACAGATATCAAACACTTAGAGCCTTCTGGGTGATAGGCGTATTTTTTTTCACTTTTATCCAGATGTTTGTGGATAGAGCCTTGGTCAAAGGAAAAAAAACAATCATAGTGCTTTTCTTGAATCCTAAATGAATACCTTTTTTTCAAAAATGTTATTATTTAGATACCTTTTGTTTATTTCCTTTGAAATATGTCTTATTCATGCCACTTTTTAGAACAGAAGCGTTATTTAATTTCATCTCCTAGAATCTAGGAATTGAAAAAAAGAAGAAAGTTACTCTATAGATTTGAAACCCCCATGTTTCTACTCAAGAGAATTAAGGAGAAAAAAAGCAAAATAATGATTCCAGGACACAGTGTTAAACAGTAACAGAGTTGGGACAAGAATAGATCTCTTGACCGTAGGCTGAAGACTCTACTTCAGCCATTGCCTGGCTTCTTTCATCCAAGTCATGTATGGTTTTACCCATATGCACACAGAACCATATACACCCAACTTGTAAACACACAAGCACACATAAATAGCACCACTTTTCTTCCTGAGAGTCATTTTACTCTGACATGATCTTTTCCCAAATATTTTTTCAAACTTTTGCTGGTAAGCCAGAGACAATAAACCAGGCTTCAATGCACTCAGTCACACATGCGTCCAGTAACCATGCTCCAACATCTGCCATCCAGGGCATTGCTTAAATAGATGTCGTATTGAGATTTGGTATCCTGTGAGCAGCTGATGCAATTTTCCTCAGTCACAGGGATGAAGCTTGGATAACATTTCTGGCTCTGAGAAATCCCAAAGTCACAAAGAAATGATTCCATTGACCTAGCGGCTTTGCACTCCCAATACAGCATGTTCTTGAGCAGCTTCCCAGGGGAGAAAATAACGTGAGAGTTTTTGAGAGTGCCGAAAGCTTCCCCTCTAATCATCATGTGTGGATTCCGCTAGCATTCCAAGCCATCCCAGACGATCCCGAAGAAACTTTGGGGACTCAGTGAGGTTTTCTAAACATTTTTTCTGCCTGAAGACACTAACGATAAGCAGCTTCGCATAACAACTTTGTTATTTGGACGTGAACACGACTTAACGATGGCCGTTCTCATCACAAATCAACTATACAGCTCGAGGAAGGCCTCCCTGATAAATTCCCAACAGGATATTGCTTATTTTCCTTTTAAAAAAAAATTTTAAAGGAGGGAATTCAGAAGACTGGCATATTTGAGGGCTGTTACTTTAAAATCTTCTGTTTTGCTTAATTCATGTCTAAAAGCAGAAGTGGGTGGCTGGCCTTTGGGGAAGGAAGAACATTCCTGATGAGTGGATTTGTCAGTAATACAACCAGCTGCAAAATAGTCTGGAATACAGAGGTCACCAGTAGTCAAAGGTTACAGGGGGTGATTGTGTTCTAGCTTTTGGTGGGATCCTCAGCCACTAAGACAGTCTAGCAACCTTAGCTTCCTTAAAAACACCCTAAATGTGCAGTGAAACTAGTGGTGAGCTGAAGCCAGCTTATAGCAGCTTGCAAAAGCCAATTATTCAATTTCGTGAACCTGTTGATGTTACCTTGGTAGCTTAAAATTGAGCATGGTGGGAGTATTTACACCGTGGAAATTGGCTTATGCAACAAATCAGGGCTCTTGTTTTCCACAGAGCTGGTTGTTAACTTTTACCTACACATCACTGAGGTAGACAAACCTGACTTCAATTCCTACCTCTGCGACCTATGACAGGAATTTGAAGATGTAACAACCCTCTGAGGCTTGGTGTCCTGATATGTAAATTAGGAATAGTAATACACATTTTATATTGTTGTGAGGCTTAAATCAGGCATTGTCCTTTATCAGATGTATTATTCATTCAATAAATATTAATAGAGCACTTATTTTATGCTAGGGACTGCGATTAGTGCTGAAGACACAAAGGTAAATAGATTGGCAAAGGCTTGAGTGAATGTAGAACACAGAAGATTAAATACTAACTACAGCGTACTTTGGAAAGTACTATACTTTCTATAGTATACTAAAGTATGAGGTGCAAATGGTCAACACTGGAGTAGAGATGAAGGAGCCATCATTGTTAAAGTTCCTTTAAAGAGGTACTAGTCGTTCATGATTGATGAGGAATATTTGTACGGTCATTTCTAGACATGCTAAGTCATGGGTATTTTTGTATTTGGAAATGTAGAGGTTCAAGTCTTCTGGAATATGTGGAAGGCAGGGCAACATTTTAGAGTTGATGAAATATCCATTTGTAGGTTGTTATTACAAGAGCATAGCTCTGTACCTCAAAATTCAGTCTTTACTGACGGTCATTCTACCTTTACAGTTGATTCCTTTGGGTCTCAAAGTTATGGTCCACTGGAATTGCCCTCTAAAAGGCAATGATTTCTGTGAGATTCACACCTTGTTGCATTATTATTGAAAATCTATAACTACCAGGAAAGGAAACAGAAGCTAACGTTTCTTCAGGGTTAGCTATGAGTGAGGCATTTTACATCACTAACTTATTTTATCATAGCAACTCTACTGTGAAGTGGGTATTGTTCTTTCCACTCTGCTGAAGAGGAAACTGATGTTTGGAGAGCTTGAGTTATGAGCTCAAGATGGAATTGAGATCCAAACTTGAGTCTGCTAAGTCATGAGCATTAACTTGATCTTAACAATCTTATGAGGTCCTATCATGAAACTCATTTTATAAAGGAGAAAATTGAGGAGGAGAGAAGTTTAGTGATTTGCCAGTAAGTAAGTAGCAGAGTTGGACTCAAATCCATGCTCTTTCTGATCAACACCATACTTCATATCTTAGTTACTACTTTAACAGAGATCAATTAACAACCTAATGAGCATAGGAATGGCTCTGCTATAGGGTGGACTCCTCAACAGAGAGGGATTAGGGTAGGGGACCAGGAGAGAGGAGAGGGGCATGGAGGACAGGAAGATATCTAATGCAGCTTAGTCCTGTCTCAGTGTTTGCTGAAGGATGATGGCCATAAAGAAGCACTTGTCATTTTCTATGCAAATCCACAGCCATTTGAGATCCAAAGAGAGATGAGAACATCTGAATGACGGCTGTTCCTTGTAGGACCTTCTGTATGGAAGAATCACCCACAATGATAGATAAGAGTACAGATTGGCTTTGAGCGTGCATTGGTAAGATCTACATGTTTCATGGGACTTTTGGAAAGTATTATTTTTGTGCAGTTTCTGCATAAGGCATTATAGCATTATCTGGAAACTTATAAGCTACCTTAAATCATTTGAGGGGTAAGATGGAAAGTAAAAAAATATGTAAAGGAGAAGAGATAAAGGAAAATGAAAAAATATAAATAAGAAGATTTTACCACTGTAAAATATAATAAAAATTCAATAATTATACTACCTATGAAGTGGTGTATTCAAAAGTGGTCTGGATTAGTTGTAAATGCATATTGCAAACTCTCAGGCAACCACTAAAATAAGTTTAAGAAACAAAAAGAAGTATGATTGATATGCTAAGAAAGAGAAAATAGAATCACATAAAATGCTCAGTTAAAACCACAAAGGGCAACGAAAGTGTAGAAGACAAAAATAGGAATAGAAAACAAGGATAAAAAATAGAAAGCAGTAGCAAATATGGTAGATATTAATCCAACTATATCAATAATCACCTTAAACATCAATGCCTAAATACACCAACTAGAAGACAGAGATTTCCAGAGTAGAACAAAAAACAAAGGTCCAACGATATGTTGTCCACAAAAAAACTACTCTAAGTATAAAGACACATATAGATTAACCAGAAGGGGATAGAGGAGAGATATACCCTGTTAACACAAATCAACAGAAAGCAGTTGTCACTATACTAATTTCAGACAGAACAGGCTTTAGAGCAAGGAAGTGGTCAGGGATAAAGAGAGACATTACATAATGATAAAGGGTCAATACTCCAAGAAGACATAACAATCCTTGAGGTGTATGTGCCTAGCAACAGAGCTTCAAAATACATGAGGTAAACACTGATAGAACTGCAAGGAAAAATAGATGAATCCAATGTTATAGTTAGACACTTTAACATGCCTCTGTCAGAAATTGATGGATTCAGTAGGCAGAAAATCAGTAAGGACAGAGTGGAACTCAACAGCACCATCAATCAACTAGATATAACAGACATCTATTGACTGCTTCATCCAAAAACAGCAGATTACATATTTTCTCAAGTTCCGTGGAATATTAACCAAGATAGACCATGTTCTGGGCCATAAAACAATCTTAACAAATTTCAAAGACTAGAAATCATACAATGTCTGCTCTTAGACAACCATGGAATTAAACTAGAAATAAATAACAAAAAGATAGCTGGAAAATCCCAAAATACTTGGAGATTAAACAACGCATTTCTAAATAACGTATGTCAAAGAAGAGATCTCAGGCGAAATTTTAAAATATTTTGAACTAAATGAAAATGAAAATACAACTTATCAAAATTTGTGGGATGTACAAAAATAATGCTTAGAGGGAAATTTACAGCATTTAATACATATGTTAGAAAATAAAGTTCTAAAGTTGATAATATAATCTTCCACTTTAAGAAAAATTAAATCCAAAGTAAGCAGAAAAAAAGTAATAAAAACTAGAGCAAAAATTAATGAAATTGAAAATGGAAATCAGTAGAGAAAAATCAATTAAACCAAAAGTTCGTTCTTTGAAAAGATCAATAAAGTTGACAAGACTTTAGCCAGACTAAGAAAAAAAGAGGATACAAATTACTAATACCAGAAATGAAAGAGGTGCCATCACTACAGATCCCGTGAACATTAAAAGATAAAGGAATACTATGAACAAATCTATGTCCACAAATGATAACCTACATGAAATTAACCAACTCCTTGAAAGATACAATCTACCAAAACTCATACAAGAACAAATAGACTATTTGAATACGCCTATGTCTAGTAAAGAAATTGAATCAATAAGCAATAATCTTCCAAAACAGAAAACTCCAGGTTCAGATGGTTTCACTGGTGAATTCTGCCAAATATTTAAGGCAGAAATTATGCCCCTTCTCTACAATCTCTTCCAGAAGATAGAAGCAGAGGAAATACGTTCTAACTCATTGTTTGAGGCCAGCATTACCCTAATACCAAAACCAGACAAACATATTACAAAAAAGAAAACTATAGACCAATATCTATCATGAACATAGATGCAAAAAATCAGCAAAATATTAACAAATCAAATCCAACAACGTATAAAATGAATTATAAACCATGAGAAAGTGGGATTTATCCCAGGTATGCAAGGTGAATCCATATTGAAAAATCAATCATAGTCATTCGTTGTTTAATGACAGGGATACATTCTCAGAAATGTCGTTAGACGATTTCAACATTGTGCAAACATCATAGAATGTACTTACACAAATCTAGAAGGTATAGCCTGTGACACATCTAGGCTATATGATACTAATCTTATGAGACCACTGTCATATATGTGGTTTGTTGTTGACTGAAACATCATTATGTGGCACATGGCTGTAGTATAATCCATCACACCAGTAGACTCAAAACCATATGACCATAGTAATGAATGTAGAAAAATCACTTGACAAAATCTAAGATCTATTTACTATAAGAATTCTCAGTAAACTAGAAATAGAGGGAAGCGTCCTGAACTTGATAAAGACTATCCATCAAAAACCTACAGCTACCATCATACTTAATGGTGAGAAAGTCAAAGCTTTCTCACTAATATCAGGAACAAGGCAAGGATGTCCTCTCTTACCACTGCTTTTCAACATTGTACTGGAAGTCCTAGATAATGCAGTAAGACAAGACAAGAAAAGAAAAGCTGTATACATTGGGATGAAAGAAATTAAACTGACTTTGTTTGCAGATGACATGATCACCTTTGTAGAAAATCTGAAAGAACAAAAAAAAACTACTCCTGGAACTAATAAGCAATTATAGCAAGCTTGCAGGATCCAAGGTTAACATGCAAATGTCATTCTCTTTCCTATATACTAGCAATAAACAAGTGGAATTTGAAATTAAAAACATATTACCATTTACATTAGTATTCAAAAAAATTAAATACTTAGGTATAAATCTAACAAAATATGTGTAAAATCTATATGAGGAAAACAATAAAATTCTGATGAACAAAGTCAAAGAAGAACTAAATGTATGGAGAGATGTTCCATGTCCATAGCTGAGAAGACTCAATATCATCAAGATTTCAGTTCTAGAAAAAATAAACAAATGGGACTACATCAGACTAAAAAGCTTCTGCACAGCAAAGGAAACCATCAACAAAACGAAAAGACAACCCACCAACTAGGAGAAAATATTTGCACATCATATGTCTAACAAGGGGTTAATTTACAAAATATATAAAGAATTCATACAACTCAACAACAAAAAAACTGAACAGCCCAACCGAAAAATGGGTGGAGGATGTGAACAGACATTTTTCCAAAGAAGATACACAGATAGCCAACAGGCACATGAAAAACTGTTCAACATCATTAATTATCAGGGAAATGCAAATTAAAACTACAATGAGATATCACCTCACACCTGTTAGAATGGCTATAATTAACAAGACATGAAAAAGAAATGTCAGAGAGGATGTGGAGAAAAGGGCACCCTCACACACTGCTGGTGGGACTACAGCTGTTGCAGCCACTATGGAAAACAATATGGAGATTTCTCAAAAAATTAAAAATAGAAGTACCATATGGTTCAGCTATTGCCCTACTGGGTATTTATCCAAAGAACATGAAATCAGTAATTCAAAAAGATATATGTACCCCCATGTTCATCACAGCATTATTCACAATAACCAAGACATGGAAGCAACCCAAGTGTCCTTCAGTAGATGAATGGACAAAGAAGAGGTGGTATATATATACAATGGAATACTATTCAGCTATAAAAAAGACAAAATTGTGCCATTTGGACAGCATGGATGAACCTTAAGAGTATTATGCTAGGCGAAACAAGTCAGAGAAAGACAAATACCAGATGATTTCACTCACACGTGGAAGATAAACAGATACATAGATAAGGAGAACAGATTAGTGGTTACCAGAGGTGAGGCAGATGGGGGGAGGGCAAGAAGGATAAAGGGGTACATATATTTGGTGATGGATAAAAAGTAGTCTCTTGATGGGAAACAGGATGCAGTCTACACAGAAACTGAAATATAAATAATGTACACCTGAAATTTACAAAATGTTATGAGCCAATATGACCTCAATAAAATAACTTTTAAAAAAAGATATCGGTTCTTCCCAACTTGATCTATATTCAATGCAATCTCAATCAAAATCTCAGCAAGTTACATGGTAGATATTGACAAACCGATTCTCAAGTTTATATGGAAAGATAAAAGACCCAGAATAGCCAACTCAATATTGAAGGAGAAAAATAGAAGACTGACATTACCTGACTTCAAGATGTGCTATAGAGCTACAGTAGTTAAGACAGTGTGGTATTGGTGAAAGAATAGATAAATAGATCAATGGAACAAAATAGAGAGTTCAGAAATAGGCCCAAATAAATATAGTCAACTGACTTTTGATAAAGGAGCAAAGGCAATACGATGGAGAAAAGAGTTTTTTCAACAAATTGTGCTGGAACAACTGGACATCCACATGCAAAAATATGAATCTAGACACAGACCTGAAGCCCTTCACAAAAATTAACACAAAGTGGATCATAGATGTAAATGCAAAACTATATACAATACCGTAAAACTCCTATCACATAGCATAGTAGAACACCTAGATAACCTTGGTTATGGCAATCACTTTTTAGATATACCAAGAAAGACACAATACGTGAAAGAAAGAATTGATAAATTGGACTTAAATAAAATTAAAAACTTCTGCTCTGTGAAAGACAATGTCAAGAGAGTGAAAAGAAAAGCCACAGACTGGGAGAAAATATTTGCAAAAGACACATCTGGTAAAGGACTGTTATCCAAAATATGCCAAGAACTCTTAAAATTCAACAATAAGAAAACAGATAACTCGATTAAAAAATAGGCAAAAGATTCCAAACACATGAAAATTCTGGAAAAGGTAGAACTACGGAGACAGTAAAAAGATCAGAGGTTGTCAGAGGTTGGTGGGAGAGTGGCTGGGATGAATAGGTGGAGCACAGAGGAATTTTAGACAGTGAAAATACTCTGTATGTTCTAATGATGGATATGTGTCAGTATACAATTGTCCAAACCCACAGCATGGACAACACCAAGAGTGAACCATAACGTAAACTATCCACTGTGGGTGACCGTGATGTTTCAATGTAAGCTCATCAATTACAAATGTACCACTGGTAGGGGACGTTGATAAGGGAAGAGACTATGCCCGTATGGGTATGGGAGGTATGGGAAATCTCTGTACTTTCCTCTTAATTTTGCTGTGAATCTAAAACTGCTCTAAAAAAAGCAAAATCTTTAAAAAACATAAGCAAAAGACCTGAACAGACACCTCACTAAAGAAGATGTACAGATGGCAAGTAGCATATGGAAAGATACTCAACATTACATGTCATTAGGGAATCAAGAATTAAAACAAGATACCACCATACATCTATTAGAATGGCCAAATTCTAGAACATTGACAACACCAAATGCTGACGAGGATGTGGAGTAACAGGAATGCTCTTTTGTTGCTGATGGGAATGCAAAATGGTATAGCCACTTAGAAAGATAGTTTGCAGTTTCTTACAAAGCCAAACATATTTTTACTATATGATCCAGCAATTGCGCTTGTTGGTATTTATCCAAATGAATTAAAAACTTTTGTCCACACAAAAACTTGCATGCAACATTTATAGCAGTGTTATTCACAGTTGCCCAAACTTGGAAAGAACCAAGATGCCCTTCAGTATGTGAGTAGATGAGTGAACCGTGGTACATGCAGACAGTGGAATATTATTCAGCACTAAAAGGAAATGAGCTATCAAGACATGAAAAGACATGGAGGAAATTTAAATGCATATTACTAAGTTTAAAAAGCCAATCTTAGAAGAATACCTACTGTATGATTCCAACTATGTGATAGTCTGAAAAAGGCAAAACTATGGAGACAGGAAAAAGATCAGTGATTGCCAGGGGTTAGTGAGGAGGGAGGGATGAACAGGCGGAGCCCAGAGGATTTTTAGGGCAGTGAAACTATTCTGTATGACACTACAATGGTGGACACATGTCATAGAATTGTCCAGATCCTTAGAATGTCTAACACCAAAAGTGAACCCCTATGTAAACTATGAACTCTGGGTGATAACGGTATGTCAATGTAGGTTCATCGATTATAACAAACGTACTACTGCGGTGCAGGACTTCCATAGTGGAGGGGGTTGTGGGTGTCTGGGAACAGTAGGTATATGGGAACTCTCTGTACTTCTCAATGTTGAACCTAAAGGTATTCTAAAAAGTACAATTTATTAATTTAAAGAATTCAATAATTTACACTCAGCGCATTTTGAATTTGTTACCAAAATGTTAATAACAGTCTTCAGTGCCTCTGACATCTTGTAGATGGTTCAAATTTATACAGTGTGTATGTATGTGTGTCAATTTAAATTACCTGTTGAGCATATTTATCATATAATAATAATATTACTGAAACATCAATATATTATATATAGCTATATTATTGTATTTTATGCTATTATGTGTATAATATATGTAATGTATTTTATATATTACAAAATTATTATATATGTAATGTATATAAATAAGCTAATTATATTCATGTTAAATATCCTAAAACTTAGACTTTAATTCAGGCCTTTTTATTCTGATTAACTGATAATAATTAAAAGCATTTATAAAGAGATACAAATTGGCAAGGCATGTTCTCTTCTTGCCAACGCCACCCTAGAGCCCTTTAAGGTAGGATCATTTTCCATTTCTATTTTTGAATGAGTAAACAAAGTCATGGGAAGGTGAGTTAACTATCTCAGAGCTACCCAGAGTCTCATAAGTTCAGCTAAGTTTAGTCCCAGCCATCTGCGAACTCGAGAACTATATTAGCCCAATTGGCTAGCTGTGTAGCTTTGAGTGAGTCCCTTAAACTCAGAGCTGCGCTTTGCTCGTCTTTGAATGTGACGGTTGCCTTATGTAATCTCCAGGCTCCCTTCCAGTCTTCATATCTATGTGACTGGTAGGATGGAAAAGAGCCAATGCATAAATGGAAGAGAAAGGGCCCCTTTTCATCATTTACTTTACACAGGATGTAAAGTTCAGAGGGAGAACTGCCCTAGGGATGGTTTTATCAGCAAAGTTCCCAGCTCCTTCATCCCCACCAGCTCCCCCACTCAGAGGCAGAGCAGCACAATAATCTGAGGACGAGTTGGGAGCAGTGTCACACTGAGGCTGCAATTTGAAGAATCTCCTCTTATCAACAAAGATCCAAGACCTCACAGAAAATACCCTAAAATGAAAGCTTCTCTCCAACAAGAGATTTTCTAAAACCTGTTCTCCACAGTAAAGCTCCACTAGGCTAAAATCTCTATAATTTGTTTGTACAGGGCTTTATGGTTACAAAGTCCTTCATGTCCTTAATGATCTCCATTCGACTCTCAATGCCAACCTGTCAGATGGTGAGGAAAAGGACTGTCATTCCATTTACAGTTGAAAAAACTGAAAAATCGAAGAAAAATAAGCATTTGCTCAATGCCCCCGTAATAGTAAGTGCGAGAGTGGGAATCAGAATTCAGATCTTTTGACTCTCAGTCAAGTGCTCTTTCTATGGCACCAGAAGCATTTCACCTACAGACTGTTATAATGGATAGAGGACTAGAGAAATCAAGCCATGCCCATGGGCACTATGGTGGGGCATTGTCTCTCAAAGCTCCCAGTGAGAGAACTTGGGCCCGGGAAGACTAGGAGTGGCTGTAATTTCCAGTCTGAGACAATGGATCTCAGCTTTCCAGATGCCTCCTAGGCCAGCAGGTGGAGCCTCTTGTCATGCTCATTTCCAAAGACAGGATTGTTTTTCCCTTTTTTTTTTTTTAAAGAAAAACCCCAAAACCCAACAACATCCACATTATTATTCAGGGCAGAAGCAAGGCTCTTATGCCCTTGCGTTTGTTTAAACTTTCCTCAGGTGCTGAGTGGGAGGCTCAGGACCATCAGCCTGGAAGTTCAAGCACACGGAGACACAAAAGCATTTCAAAAAGGAATCTGAGGGTTTTGTGCAAGGTATAGAACAGTGAATATGCTCGGTGAGGCATGCCAGCTTTGCAAACACAGCAAAGGAATGAAGGAGCTACACATGGGGTGGTTTGTGCCTCCAAACTGCTGTCAGCAGGCATTGGATCCAGAAACAGCAGGAGACAGGCTTTCTCGTTAAAGAAAAGACAGTTGGAGCCCCTGAGTGTTGCCCTGGTAAATAGCAGCCCCGAGCCATGTGAGGGAGTGATGCCCCTTTATACAGGTCTGCACAATGTCTTTCCTTTCCAGTGGGGAGGCCGGGAGGCAGCCCTGCTCTCGGATTTTAAGCATAGACATTCCTTCCTTGTATGCATTAAGTGCCATGAGTGGGCCATCTTTTCCACTCCCTTCCAAAATATTTTGTTTTCCATCTCTCCCTTCTTTTCCATGTTGCTTTGAGAAAGATCCAAAACTTCCTCCGTGCTTTCCTTAGCTGCTTTTTGTTGTTGTTTCAAACCGCAGCCTAAATTTAAACCATGGCCCAGGAGAGGGAACTGACGTGGTTATGAGTGTGGCTTCATTGTTGCCTTGGGGACAATTACCTTCAGCCAATCCTTTAACCTTGTATACAGGTAAAATGAGGATATGTGTGTGTTTCATCACAGAAGAATCGTCTTGGGGCCTTTGGGGAAGAGCGTTCTAACTTATTTTCTTTCTTGTTTTTCTGATTTATCTGGCTAAAGACAGCCAGATTAATCTTCCTATGTAACAGCTTTTATTATAACATTCCTCTTTCCAGAACCCTGAAATATTTTAATGTTCCTCCATTCTTGTCTCTAAGGTAAAGAATTAATCTCTTAGCCTGGCTTCTGGGGCCTCCAATGTCTGGCCTCAACTTGCCTTTTCAGTCTTCTTGCCCATTCTTATATCATAAACCAACCTGGTCTACTCGTTTCCTTAAATTTTCCTGTCATCTTGTTCCTTTCACCCTTTGCGTTTGTCTCTTACGACTAAGAGGACCTCCTCATTCCTGTCAACTTAGCTGATGTCTTCTGATCTTTGTTCAAGGCCCGGCTGAGTATCCCCTTCTTTATGAAGCGTGCTAAATTTCTGCAGACCACATGACTGTTCCTCTGCTTTGAAACTACGAGAATAACTATGACACTTCCTAGCCTGTCTATATCATTTTGGCTCCTGTATAATTACAGAACTGTGCTCTGTCATTATACCGTTGGCCCACGTAGAAAACTTTGTAAGAAGCCACCCAACAAAAAGCACTATCGAATTTACTGTATGGATGTTGTTGGGGACATGGTTTGGTACATTTCACAGCATCCTTTCCATGCAGGCCCATGGGAAAAATGTCTCTCAGTCCTCAAAACCAAGAATAGCTGGTCTTCTGAGTTGCTATTTTCTTTTGATCTTGTGGTCATCATGAGTCATGTCTCCCTCTTTTCATAGGCTCAGGGCCAGAATTGCAGCCCACCACAAGTCACAAGTAAGACTTAATGGCACGTATTTGGGGGGTAATAGCATTAACTCTAGCTTTTTATTTTTATTTCCTGTCTTTATTTTTCTTTCCTCTAGTTTTCTCTCTTATTTATTTTGTATTCTGGTAATTGTGTATATCTTTGTGAAAATGTTCAAATTGTTTTTGGAATTTGATGAGGATATATATAAATGTAAAACAAATAATGCCTTGTATTATTTTTTTATCTTTAAATACTACATAAATCTTAAGTATATAGCTTGATGAATTTTTTCATATGTATACACCCATGCAACCACCATCTAGATGAAGATATAGAACGTTCCAGAACCCCAGAAGTCACCACTTACTTTCATTACTAATTTACCTTTTTATGTCTCTCCATGTATATTAGTCCCAACCCATACTGAATACTGTTTGAGAATAAGGACTCTAAGTATTTGTATCCCCGACAAAATGAGGGGGATGGGTGTGTTTCCCTGGGCATAGTAAGTAATCAAGAGGTAGTTATTAATGTAAGGAAGAGACTTATTTCTAATGAGGGAGGGCTCTAAACCCCACAGATTACCTGCCAATGAGAGTTAATAAGCTCTGCCACAATTACATATCCTCCTGCCCCAGAATTCCTTGTGGTTTTCTCTTTGATTCTTGACCTTGTGTGGAAGAATCTCTCTCTATATGGAGAACATGATGTGCACTGGGTAAAGAGGGCTCAGTTGACAGCCCCAGGCCCCACCAGCTCATTCTTTTCTGTCTAGCTTTAATGCCTTGGCAAAGAGAAATCTGTAGAGGAGCACAAGAAGCTTCCTTCTCTCTTTGTGCCTAAAGACTGCTTATTCCTGGATGCTGAGAGGAGAATAGTCTTGATTGAGAATTTATTTTAGAGTGAACATTTCCACAGCATGTGAGTGAGGGGGGAAAAAAACAAGCACATATTATTAGCAATAATGGAAATAAACAATACAAATTTTTCAAGAATGATTTTAATTTATTTTAGTCTCCAATCTCTGGGCCATCTGGTAAAGAATCTGGTCCCAGAGCAAAAGCTGAATGGCAAGAAGGTTGGGAACAGTTATTCTAATGGAAAACTAGGCCAAGGGGAGAAAAGAAATCACGGAAGTAGACCACTGGCCTTGGTGACTTGAACGATGAGTGTTGCTCACTTCTACCTAGAAATTCACCTAATTTCTTGAGGATTCAGTTTCCTCAATTTTAAATGGAGGGATTGGACAATAATCCCTTTGCTCTCTGTTCTCTTTGCGAAAGAAAAAAATCTCTGATTCTATGTTCTGTATTTATTTCTCTGAGGATATCAAGACCAAATGATTAACAAACATTGTAGTTTATTTTCACAAATTTCTTTGTCCTTAAAATAAAATGACTTCTCTTTATTTGTGGAAAGTGACCAAGGAAGCAAGTGCTATTTAATAGCTAAGCCTGCAATTCTTGCGGCTGACAGAGTAACGATAGGTTTGTCTCTCATTTGATGATCTTAATCAGGATTTCTACTCTCTAAAAACAGAACTTTTGTTGGTGGAGAGTTATAGCAAAGGAGAACCTGTTGTAACAAGCTTCCTGAGAGGAGACAAGGGAGGTAGAATTTATATGTTTTAGCCCTGCTGAAATATAGCTCAATCTTTGCAAAGTGAATTGTATATTTTCATTGGAAAAAACAATAATTAACTCAGGCCAGAGATTCAGAAGTCTGGCTCCAATTCATAACTTGTCAAATCGTATGGTTAATATTTCTTAGCACAATAAATCTTGCATTCTTGCTTTCTGTTACCAATCTCTTTAAAAAATAAAAGGGAAGATGGGAAAAGGTAATAATATCAATTTTCGATATTGAAGTCTTTCAAGGTATCATTCTATATTTCCATTAATATTCCTCTTCTTTCAGAAAACTTGCAAACATCAAAGGTAGTATTTTGGCTACTACATTTAAACTTTATCCCTACAAATTCAGTGTCATGTAGGTTTTGATTTTATGAGTGCTGCACTTGAGGAGAGCAGAAGGAGGCTATCGACATTCATTGATGCCCACACTGGACCAAGAATTGCATTAGAACCTTTGCACACATTTCACTCATTTTACCCTCTAAACAAGTCTAGGACGTAAGTTGTCTTCTCATTCATTCAGCAAATATGTATTGAACACCCATGTGTGCCAGGGACTGTGCAAGGCAGCAGGTGTGTGATGGTGAACAATACAAAGTCCCAGCCTTCATGATGCTAAGAGGGCAGTGGAGAGGTTAAACTATAAAGGAGTCAATCAGCAAAATAAATGTGCTACTATAGGGACCAGCCCCATGGCCTAGTGGTTAAGTTCCGTGTGTTCTGCTTCAGCGGCCCAGGTTTGGTTCCTGGGCACGGACCTACACCACTTGTCAGTGGCCGTGCTGTGGTGGTGGCTCACATACAAAATAAAGGAAGATCGGCACAGATGTTAGCTCGGGGCAAATCTTCCTCAGCAAAAAGAAAAAAAAAGCTACTATAAATTGTAATAAGCCCTATAAAGAAAATGTAAAGGATACTATGACAGAGAAGAGTAGGGCAAGAGGTCCCAGTGGTCAGAGAAGGCCTCTGTGAAGAGCAAAGACCTGAAAGATGAGAGGTGGCCAACATGTGACTAGCTACACAAAAGCATTCCTGGTAGAAGAAATGCAACATGCCAAGGCCACAAGGTGGGAAAAAACACAGTGGGTTTAAGTCACCAAAAGCAGGCCTGTGTGGCAAGAACACAGTAAGTGAGAAGACGGATGGCACTAGACAGGGAACAGAGGTTCAGAGAAGTCAAATAAAATCATCATGGTAACTCATCTATTAAGTGACAGAGCCACGAACAGAAGTCATCTGCCTGGTTTCACTACATCCTTTCACCTGCCATGGTATAAATGTACGGAAGCTAGCTCAAATTAATTCCTTTTTGTCATTGTCAGTTTTGCTATTTTAACATTTTTATCTTTAAAATGGTAATCTATTTCTTTACAAATCTCTCTAGCTTTTTGGAGATGTAGCCGTGTGGACATAGTTGACTAGCAAGAACTTCTAGAAGCCTTAAGAATTGCCTACTTCCTGGATGACTTGGTTGATGATGCCCAGTGTGCTTCACTACGGTTAGAATGGATATTTCTAGTGGGAGGGCGAGACTTTGCTAGCAGGTAAACCTGTCAGAAAAGCCTATGAAGCATGCATGATGGCTAGAGAGGAGGAAACTGTTCAGGCTTCTGTTTACAAGGGAAATGGCTCACATGGCTTCTCTATTCTGGTCACTAGAGTCCTGGTGGTGGTTGATAGTACTTAACATTTACTTGAAGTCACATGGCATAGTCACTTTTTTGGATCTTATAAAATGCAAGCATTACTTGGCAGTGACTGGGCTCCCTCTCTGGAACAATCTCTGTACTCGTCATTAAGTTATTAAGCATAAACTCATCAGACAAGAGAAGAGTTCTGTTGCTAACCCCAGTGCCTCTTATTTGGGAACTGGTGCAGGGTTTAGCCAAGAGCAGCAAAGGGAACTGCTTCCTTCCAGGTCCTGGTTCCCTTCTCTGTCACCCATAGTCTCCTTCAAGTGGAAGCAGTGAGTTATACTCTCCCTGACTGCAGTTGCTTAAAGTTCAGATTTTCAAGTACAGCGTCTGTGTTTACGTAATTTTGGCTCTTTCTGTTCCTAATTGCTAGAGCTCAGACCTGTGTGTTCTGGAACTTGCAGAGATGTGATTCTTTGCCAGTGACTGACTGCAGCTGCCTGCTAATACTCTAGAGTAGCTTCTTTTCTCAGCAAAGGCTACGGTGGGTAGGGTTTTATATACTGCCCTGAATTTCAGTGAATAAAAACCAACTTATGGTGTTAGTAAAATGCAACTTCTGGTGTGATAGAACATCAAGAAATACTTCCCTTGTCCCAGTTGCTTTAATCCAGGCCAAACCATTCATGCACCAGGTGGCTGTGACTTGACATAAGGGAACGTTATACCTCTTTCCTTGTTCATGATTGATGCTTATGACCTATTCATTTAATTTCCACCTTTGTGACTTACTTCTCATTCTGTTTCCATTTTTACTAACTCTTCATCCTTTAGCTTCATGCCCCCACTATTTGGACCTGATGCCATATTGGGCTCCCCAGCTTTCAACTTTGGCCCTGTTTCTTGGACAAGACCCTCCTCCTGTCTCTGGATGTTGTTGCTACTCCAGATTACCAGCCCACATCACCCTGACCCCAAGAACTCTTAAACATGGGCCAGTTTAACCAGCACTGTAGCCTACTTTCCTACTAGGAGAAATGAATCAAAAATTTTTCCCTTATTACTTTCTGGCAGCATTTGCTAAAGTGTGTTTTTTTTCTTTTGACTATTAGTACTACATGAGATAATTCATAGACGAATAAGTAATTTTAAAATATGGTATAGAGACCTAGTGAATTTGATTTCCTCTTGGCCGTTCACAATATACATTATCAAAATACAGGCCTCTGAATTCTTGGAGGAAAAAAAATAGTGTACTTGACCACAGATTTTCTAAATTTATTTGGCTATGAATCCTATTTTCAAATATTCATAATAATGTTCCCAGATAATTAGTTTTCCAAGAATCATGCTTTAGGAAATGTTTTTGCATGTGACTTCCTTCATTATGCTTTTAAATGTATTACATGCCCCTTCTTTGTTCAAAAGCCTAGTGAGTTGTATTTAAACCATTCCAGTCTTGTTTATGAGTAAGCTACATACTCCTGCAATCTAGAACTTAAGCAAAAAATATTTAAGTAGAAGGAAAATCAAAGGGCAAGTTAAAAATTTTAAATACTGTAAAATATAAACTGATTTACGTATCTCAGGATCTTATCTCTGGGGCTTTCAAAGAGTACAAGATTCCTTCTCTATAACCCATTTTTCTCAAAGCAATTCCGAATCCCTCCCCTTCAAAACTAATGTTCATACCTAACGTACAAGAGAGGCTTGTCACCTTCATTCCAAATTTACTCCCTGGTAACAACATAAACATTCCAGATCCAACATTGTACAGCAGTATTGGTAAGAAGAAGTGTACAGGTGTTGGAACTGGGTAGAACCGGAGACTTTTTGTGTGTCCTGTGACCATGAAATACAAGAGTAAAGTGTCAGGGAGGAGTGGAGCCTTCCTAGAGACTGGGTATACCATCTTTTCTAATCAAAATCATTGTGTTATAGGTAAATCAACTCTAAAACAACTTTAGATGAAGAAATGAACAATGAATGAGCAAATAAATAAATGTATTGATGTTGTTAGGAGCCCAGGCACTCACTGAGAAAGAAGAGACGTAAAAAATATAGAAGGAGAAAAGGCAATGAAGCATCCCGGGTTAGTGAATTGGAGTTGGAGGTGCTGATGTGAACTCATAATTTCTAAAATGCGGATATATATGTGGATGTGCATGAATATATGTACATGTGTATGTGTATATGTATATTTGTAGGTTGGTGGGTGCATTTGTCTATACACATTCATATATTTCTTAGGTCTGTCTTCTGAAAGCACCAGGAAGCAAAGACATTCCAGTTGGGCACCTTTAGTGCCCACATCTTGGTCTCTAATACTATTCATTACTAAAAGGACTCCTACTCCTTGGAGAATTGGCTGATTCCAGGGCTGTGGCAGAGTATGTATAAGATGAGCCTAGAACATCTTGTTATTCTAGAAAGTAGAGAAGAGCTCAAAAAAAAAAGGGGGCGGGGGGGGGGGGCTAGAGCATACCAAAAGGACAGAGAACCAGATGAGGAAGCATCTTGTCCAAATCTTAGGCAATTTGATTATCGACATTATTTAGTACCATAATGAATTAAAAAGCACTGAAAAATGGGAAGTCATGAGTCCATACCAGTAATAAATAGATAAATAACTAAATAAGCGGGACAGAAGGGAGGGCCCCTACTTATAGTAGTTTGCTGAGAGCCAACTGGTACATGTGGAGGGTGTGCTGGAGTGGGAAGATGAGCATTTTGCAAATATTAACGACTGCTAAGTTTTGATGAGAAACTAGATATTTTCGTCATCTTGAAGCATTTCCCCACAAACTGCTTATGAATTTCAAAAGAAAAAATAAAAATTATACAGTTGAGAAATCAGACAACACTTTGGGTGATCAAAATGAACGTCATCAATGAGATGGCATATCTCCAGATAGGACACATATATAATATCGTAGGGGAACTTATGTTGTAGGCCAGCTGAGAATACGTAATCTGAATCCAATCACGAGGAAACACCTGATAAACCCAAAATAAGAAGAAACATTCTTTTATTTATTTTATTTATACTTTTTAAATAACATTTATTGATTGTGCTTTATAAATGTTGTTGCCATCATTATTCTACAGTTTTTTAAAAAGATTTTAGTTTTCCTTTTTCTCCCCAAAGCACCCAGGTACACAGTTGTGTATTTTTAGTTGAGGGTTCTTCTAGTTGTGGCTTGTGGGACGCCGGCTCAGCATGGCCTGGTGAGCGGTGCCATGTCCGAGCCCAGGATCCAAACCACCGAAACCATGGGCTGCTGAAGAGGAGTGCATGAACTTAACCACTTGGCCGTGGGGCCAGCCCCAAACATTCTTTTATTTTAAAAGAGAAGGATGTGATTGTCTTCTTCAAAAATGCCAGGGTCATAAAAGACAAAGACAGACTGGAGAAATATTCCGGATTCAAGGAGACTAGAGAGACATGACAACTGAAATACAACACATGAATCTAGACCAGATCCTATCTTGCAGGAGGGGATGCTATGAGGGATATTATTGGGTCAATTCAAAATTGAAATGCAGATGACAGATTACATCTCTTAGATTTATTAGATGTATCAATGCTAAAGATACTGAGGTTGATGACTATATTATGATTACTCTTGAGGTTGATGAAGCAAATGCAGTAAGACAATAATAGATGAATCTAGATTAAAAGGTATATGGGTGTTCTTTATACTACTCATGTTGTTGCAACTGTGCTCTAAGTTTGAAATTAATTCCAGATTAAAAAGAAGTTTAAAATTGAAAAAATATGTATGATTATCTGCAATGACTTTATCGTATGTGTTGGTATTTATGCTACATAGAAAGATATGAAATATTTTTAGAGTTTCAGAAGTGAGGGTAATTTTAACATAAATGAGAACTTGATAAACCCTGTGGGAGAAATTTTAAAGAAAAATTGCAAAGTAAAATTCTCAAGATTCATCACTAAGAATATTGAAAAAAGAGAGAGTACCCATTTCTCAGAAAGTATAACAACCAGTTAGGCAGCTTACTGGGCGGCAGAAAGAAAAAGATGTTTGGTCTTCACTCTTAGACGTGGGTTGACTGTGCCCTGGGAGTGATGTTTCTACAAAAGACACTTTGGAGTACCATTCAAATGTCCTTCAATCTAGTCCTTGGAGAATTTGTCTTAGATTCCTAGGGACAGGGACTGTATAAAATGGGTAATTGAGGCTACTCTTTTTTAAGTCGAAGAAAAATTAAAATTTATAATTTTTGTAGGAGCAAAGACTTTTTCCCCATTTCACCCAAAGCATTGCTGGCAGCTCATTTAAAGCAGCTGCATCAGTGTGGGCAGCCCTGTGATGCGCCAGGTCAGTAGTGGCGGCACCAAGAGTGCCTATGCTGACCCACCGAATCCCAGTAGTGGCAATGCAGACAGAGGAAATACAGGAAACCGAGATTGGAAGAACGGCTGAGCCACAGGACTGTCATCCACCAAGGAGGAGGGGGTGGAAACCACCCTAGGCTGTACTTGCAAAGAGAACATCCCTGTGATCTGCAGGGTGAAAAGCAGAGCCAAAGACTTGTCAACACCAGGGCATATTTTCCTCACATCCTTTGAATGCTATCACAACCTTCGGCTGTCTCTGAACCCAAGTCGCTGTGGCCGTGGTAGGCAAGGTTCCCTCTGTGTTTAACAAGTAGCCTTAAGACCCACTTCTTTCACAACCTCATTCCAAATTAAGCATGGGCTCAGATAGGATTGTTCTGGATTTGGAATCACTTGTTCTCAGTATATCCTACTTGGGAGCATTACTGGGCTGTGTTCAGGGAAATGTCAAGAAAAGCCTTTCTGAATGGCAGGCTTGCTGAAGTTGGTAAGAGGAGTCTGTTCTTGTTCTTTCAACACCCTTCTTTACTCTGCAGATGCCACCACAAATAGAATACACCTGTGCTCATGAAACATGTCCTGATACTTGTCCCCAAAATACCCACAGCATATAGCACAGCAGTGGCACACCTTGCTGGGTGCTGTCTCAGAAAAGAGCGGGCTATGTGGCCTTACGCTTTTGTCTAAGGAGCTGCTTCCCCTCTCCAAGTATATAATCTTGTGCATATGTTGTGCTGGAAAGAAATATTCTCTAACAAACCTCACAAGCGTTAATAGATCTCTGAGCCTTTAGGTTTGATGGAGTCTATTTATACATTCCTCATGTTATTGCCTGCTCTGAACTAACTAGAAGGATGCAGAGATGTGCAACGTACAGACAACACCTGTTTTAAATATTGGAGATGGAATTAGAAACTGTAATCCTGGAACATCTAACTGAAGACACCTGGAGATTTCTGTGGCAATTCAGGCAATTCAGGCACTCAGACATCTCTGGGAAGATCTTAGCGGTACTATTGTATAGAAATACCATCATCCAGAGGCAGAGCGAGGTTATGATTTCCCTGTGGGAAGTTGTACTTGAGTTCAGGTTGATTTTGAAGTTATGGGAACAAGGTCCTAGGAGCAGAGAATTGTGATTCGAAACTTCTAACGCTGTGGTTTCTAGCAGGATGGATCAGTATGGTGAGTCCTCTGAGTCCCAGAAGTTACTGGTATAGAAAGGAGTTTTTCAGCAAGGAGGAAAGGATTGAGATAGAGTAAAATAGTTGTGAGATAGCTTCAATCTCATGAAGTTTATTTCTTAACTTTATATCTTGGGAAATATCATTCATCCACATTCTTAGCAGAAAATTGGTAAACATCCACTATGTTGCAGAAACTGTATTGGATGTGTGCGAAGATGAAAACAGCACTTGCCCAACCCACAAACAGACCATAAGAGAGCAATGTGCTGAGGAAGATTGACCCTGAGCTAACATTTGTTGCCAACATTCCTCTTTTTGCTTGAGGAAGATGATCCCTGAGCTAACATCCATGTGAATCTTCCTCTACTTTGTATGTGGGACACCACCACAGCATCGCTTGATGAGCAGTGTGTGTCTGCACCCAGGATCCGAAACCATGAGCCCCAGGCCACCAAAACTGAGCATGCGAACTTAACCACTACGCCACCAGGCCGGCCCCTAGAGCTTAATTTAACTCCATTTTTTATCCACAAGCTGCTGAGGCTTGGAGATGTTCTTTTAATCTAAACCTTGCTTGTACCTCAATCCTGCAGAGTCTATATTCCGCACAATAGGTACTAAGGTGTAGGCAGCCTGTGGGAAAAACGTCATCTACTAAGTTGCTAATCCTTGAAGATCTGGGTAGAAATAATTAGTTCGTCACTGTTCAGACCAAGAGCAATGAAATTACATGGAGCAGAATGGAATAATTATGCTAAGAAAAGTGACTGCTTTTATACTAAATATAGGTGAAAGAATATCTGAGAACTTTTAATGTGTGTTCTCTGGAAACGACTTCAAGATTTAAATACCTACATCACACTTTGTGCTACACAAAAAAGAGACCTAATGAATGATTCTCATCATTTTGTTTTTAAACTTGTCTCCCTTTCTTCTCTCATGCTAACAATTAGTCTTTTAACTGGTACACCCACAGCATGTTAAAACGTACTCCCAGTCCAAGCATGCACAGAAAGGCATTCACCAACCGCCTCCACACTTGTTCCTTCACACTTTCTTCCAACTGGCTATGTAGCTAGTTCTAAATATATTTTTAATATTTTCTAAAATGTAGAAAATTACTTGTAAAATTTAAATTATTGTCAGTGCAGTTTCAAATCTGCTAATAATTTTTAAAACACCATATCTCAAAGCCCAATTTATAATCCTTCCTGCCAAAACCTACATTCTAGGTATATTGTTAGCTCTGAGAAAAGCAAATAAACAAGAAAGAAATACATTTAATAAATAGAATTGAATTATTTTGACCCACGTTTATAGTTATATTTAATACCTACATAACTTAGCATATAATTTTGGAAAGGAAAGTTATAAAAATCCTTGGGAGATATATACACTGCAGTGACTCCAGAAGTCAATGAAACCTCAAATACTTAGCTGAAAAATTGACCCTTCTAAGATGTTGATCTGAATTGGCTCTGTCATATGTACATTGCTTTAGTGTATGCTGTGTGTTTTTAGGGAAATTGAGGTTAGTCGATGTGGTTGGCAGACTACCCAATGTTGACCTTCATTTCTTCCTTCCTAACTCTATCCTAGTTTTGTTCAGATAGTCATCCCTTCTCCAGTTTCAGAGGGAATTCTGATTAGAGTAAATCAATCAAGTTGAATTTTCCTAACATCGAAGAGTGGACTAGTTACCTAAAATGACCTAATCAAGCTGAAAGGAAAGCCATATTTACATGCTGGGAGACAAGTTTCTCTCTGTCTCTGCCACTGTCTCTGCCTTTCTCTCTTTCTCTCGCTCACTCTTCTACAGATCACAGATCTCTCAAGAGTGTTGCTCCATCTGCTTCTTGCAGTCATCTTGTGATCACTGGGAGAAACAACATGAGGACAAAGATAAAAGGGCGATGGCCAAATACAAAGATAGACACTTGGCTTTGCTGACACACAATAGCCAAGTACAAAGATAGACATGTGGCTTTGCTGACTTCATTGAATTGCTAAATAAATCTCAGAAAGTGCCTTATCTCTTATTTCTTTTCATGTGACATGATGAATTTCTTGATTTTTAAAGACAGTTTTTGCCAAAAAAAGCCTCAGAAGTGATATGCCAGTTTTGCTACTGAGTCACAATAGATGGGCCTTGTATTGATCAGAACATGAGCCAAAGTCAAATTATCTGTAGGAAGAGGATGAAGGACAACTCATGCTTCCATGCTGGCTTAGCATGTCCTCTGCCCTCTAGCAGTGCTCCATACGAAGTCAGAGCCAGCTGATTGAATCATACTGTGCTTTGGGGAAGTGTAAATATAAGTATCATTTATTGAGTGCTTCTTACGGGCCATTTACTTTCCTAATACATTTATGTGGATTAACCTCATTAAATTTGTCCAAAATCTCCCATAAAATATGGATAATTAACTATTTTACATAGAGGGAAACTGAGGCATTAGAGAGACTAGGAAACTTTCCCTGGGCCATACCACTGGTAGGCGATGGAGCAGAAATTCCTAAAGATATCTGTGAATTCAAGCACCATGTTTTAAAAATGTGTTTCCATGGGAAAAGAAAAGTTTGGGGTCAGTAATGTCATACTCACATTAATATTTTTTTCTACATAAAGTTTAAAAATAAAATTATTTGGAGAGTTTTATGTGAACATGTATGTAATCGAAGATCACTGAGAAAAAGAAAATCTGTGCTTCTGGATTCTATCAAGATTTTGCTCAGTACAGTTCCTTTCCTTTTAATATGAGCACTATTATAAGCATAGACTTTCTTAAACACTCTTTTTGAAATTATGGTGAAAAACACATAACATGAGATCTTCCCTCTTAACAAATTTTTAAGTGTACACTATAGTATTATTAACTATAAGTGCAATGTTGTACAACTGATCTCTAGAACTTTCTTGTCTTGCATAACTGAAATTTTATACCCATTGAACAACAATTCCCCATTTTCCCTTCCCTGCCAGCCCCTGGCAACCACCATTCTACTTTCTGCTTTGATGAGTTCGCCTACTTTAGATAGCTCAGATAAGTAAAATGATGTTGTATCTGTCCTTCTGTGACTAGTTTATTTAACTTAGCATAAAATCCTTAAGGTTCATCCATATTAAGCCATATGACAGGATTTCCTTCCTTTTTATGGGTGAATAATATTCCATTATATGGAGTATATTTCATTATATGGAGTTTTCTTTATCCATTCATCTGTCGATGGACATTTAGGTTTTTCCCACCTTTTGGTTACTGTAAACAATGCTGCAGTGAACATGGAATGCAGATATCTTTTCAAGATCCTGATTTGAATTCTTTTGAATAAATACCCAGAAAGTAACTGGCTCATATGGTAGTTCTGTTTTTAATTTTTTGGAGACTCTCCATACTGTTCTCCACAGTGACTATACCATTTTACATTCTCATCAATAATGTACAGAGTTCCAGCTTGTTCACATCCTTGTAAACACTTGTTATTTTCAGGTTTTTTTATAGCAATCATCCTAATGAATGTGAGATGATTATTGTGATTTTGGTTTGCATTTCTCTGATGATTAGTGATGTTGAGCATCTTTTCATATACCCATAGGGCATTAGTATGTCTTCATCAGAGAAATGTCTATTCAACATTTTTGTTCATTTTTTAATTAGGTTGTTTTTTTACTATTGAGTTGTAGGAGTCCTACTGCTATTTAGTTTTACATTTTGGATTTTAACCCCTTATCAGATATGTGGTTTATAAATATTTTCTTGCATTCCATAGATTGCCTCATCACTCTGCTGCTTTCCTTCTGCTGCTTTTTACTCCCTGATTCCTTTGCATTGTAGAAGCTTTTGGGTTTGATGTAGTCCCATATATCTGTTTTTGTTTTGATTGCTTGTGATTTTGGTGTCATATCCAAATCATTGCCAAGACCAATGTCATGAAGCTTTCCCTTATATTTTCTTCTAAGAGTTTTAGAGTTTCAAGTCTTACATTCAAATCTTTACTCCATTTTGAGTTGAATTTTGTCTGTGGTATCACATGAGTCCAACTTTGGCCTTTCGCATGTGGATATCCAGTTTTCCCAGCACCATTTGTTAAAGAGACTGTCCTTTCTCCATTGTGTATTTTTGATACACTTGTCAAAGATCAATGGACCCTAAGTAAAAGGGTGGGTTTATTTCTGGGCTCTCTATACAGTTCCATTGGTCTATGTCTCTCTTTATAATAGTACTATACTATTTTGATTACTACAGCTTTGTAACATGTTTTGAAATCAAAAGTGTGAAGTGTCCAGCTTTGTTCTTTTTTCTCGATTGTTTTGGCTCTTTGCAATGTTTTGTGGTTCCATATGAATATGAATTGATTTTCCTATTTCTATAAAAATGCCATTGACATTTTGATAGGCATTGCATTGAATTTGTATATTGCTTTGGGTAATATGAACGTCTTAACATTATTAAGTCTTACAATGCATGAACACAGGATATCTTTCCATTTATATGTGTCTTTAATTTCTTTCAGCACTGTTTTATTGTCCTCAGTATACCGGTCTTTGCTTCCTTGATTAATTTTATTTCTAAATATTTTATTCTTTTTGATTTTATTGTAAATGAGATTATTTTCTTAATTTTGTTTTCAGATTGTTCAGTGTTACTGTGTAAAAATGCAACAGCTTTTTATTAAATTGATTTTATATCCTACAACTTTACTCAATTTGTTGATTAGTTCTAACAATTTTTGTGTGTGTGTGTGAGGAAGATTAGCCCTGAGATAACATCCACTGCCAATCCTCCTGTTTTTGCTGGGGAAGATTGGCCCTGAGCTAACATCTGTGCCCATCTTCCTCTATTTTATATATGGGATGCCTACCACCGCATGATTTGATAAGCAGTGCACAGGTCCATGCCCAGGATCCAAACCAGTGAACCCTGGGCCACTGAAGTGGAGTGCGCGAACTTAACTGCACCACCAGGCCAACCTTGATTCTAACAACTTTTTGTAGAGTCTTTAGGGTTTTCTAGATATAAGATAAGGTCATCTGCAAACAGAGATAGTTTTACTTCTTCCTTTATGATTTGAATGCCTTTATGTCTTTTTCTTGTCTAATTGCTCTGGCTAGGATTTCTACTACTGTGTTAAATAGAAGTAGTAAGAGTGGGCATCCTTGCCTTGTACCTGATTTTAGAGGAAAAGATTACAGGTTTTTCATGACTGAGTATGATGTTAGCTGTGGGCTTTCATTTATATGGTCTTTATTGTGTTGAGGTAATATCCTTCTGTTCCTAGTTTGTTGAGTGTTATTTATGATCAAAAGTTGTTGAATTTTGTTTAATGCTTTTTCTGCATCTATTGAGATGATCATATGATTCTTACCCTTCGTTCTGTTAATGTGGTGTATCACATTGATTTTCTTTAGTATACTAAAACATCTTTGCATTCTGGGATATACTCATTTGGTTATGGTGTATAATCCTTTTAATGTGCAGTTGAATCTAGTTTGCTAGTATTTTGTTGAGAATTTTGTATGTATATTCATCAGACATATTGGCCTGTAGTTTTCTCATAGTGTCTTATCTAGCCTTTTCTTTTCTAGCAAGGTAATGTTGGCCTCATAAAATGAATTTGGAAGTATTCCATCCTCTTCAAATTTTTGGAAGAATTTGAGAAGGACTGGCATTCATTCTTCTATAAATGTTTGGTAGTATTCACCCAATGAAGTTGTTAGGTCCAAGGCTTTACTATGTTAGAAGATTGTTGATTATAGATTTAATCTCCCATAATTATATATCTGTTCAGATTTTCTATTTCTTCATGATTCAATTTTGTAGGTTGTGTATTTCTAGAAATTTGTCCATTTCTTCTAGATTGTACAATTTCTTGGCAAAATTGCTAGTAATAGTCTCTTATAATCCTTTACGTTTCTGTCACATCAGTCATAATGTGTCCTCTTTCATTTCTTACTTTGTTTATTTGAATATTCTTTTTTCTTAGTGTAGCTAAAGGTTTGTCAAACTTGTTGACCTTTTCAAAACACAGCTCTTAGTTTGATTGATTTTTTTTATTGTTCTTCTTTTCTCTGTTTTGTTTATTTCTGCTCTAATCTTTATTATTTTCTTTCTCTTGAGAGCTTTGGATTTAGTTTGTCCCTTGAGGTATAGGGCTAGGTTGTTTACTTGAGATCTTTTCTCATTTTTAATGTAAATGTTTATTAGTATAAACTTCCTTCTTATTAACATTTTTGCTGCATCCCATAAGTTTTGGTATACTGTGTTTTCCTTTTTTTTTTGTCTCAAGATATTTTTTAATTTCCCTGTTGATTTTTTCTTTGACCCATTGGTTGTTCAAGAGTGTGTTATTTAATTCCTACATAGTTGTTAATTTTCCAGTTTTCCTTCTGCTATTATTTCTAGTGTCATTGCATTTTGGTTGGAAAAGATACTTGGTGTGATTTCAAGATTCTGAAATTTGTTAATACTTGTTCTGTGACCCAATGCAATCTATTCAGCAAAATGTTCCATGTGCACCTGGGAAGAAGGTGTATTTTGCTGTTTTGGGATGGAATGTTCTGTATATGCCTGTTAGGTCCATTTAGTCTATAGCGTTGTTCAAGTACTCTGTTTCCTTATCAATCCTTCTAGATGTTCTAGCCATTATTGAAAATGGAATATTGAAATCTCCTTCTATTGTTATGTTGCTGTCTATTTTTTCTTTACTTCTGCCAACATTTGCTTCACATATTTAGGTGTTCTAATGTTTGGCACATCTATATTTATAATTGTCATATCTTCCTGGTGACTTGAACCTATTATCATGATATAATATCTTTCTTCGTCTCTTGTGACTGTTTTGAACTTAAAGTCAGCTTGCCTGATATAATAATGGCCACCTCTGTTTGTTTTTAGTTACCATTTGCATAGAATATCTTTTTCCTATCTTTTCACTTTTAGTCTATATGTGTCCTTAAACCTAAAGTGAGTCTTTTTAGACAGCATATGGTTGAACCTTGTTTTTGTTTTCGTGTTTATTTATTTGTTTTATCTATTCATTCTCCTATGTCTTTTGAATGAGGAGTTCAATCCATTTACATTTAAAGTAATTATTGATAGAGAAAGACTTACTATTACCATTTTCTTAGTTATTTTCTCTCCGTCTTACAGCTCTTTTGTCCTTATTTTCCTCTCTTGCTGTCTTTCTTTGTGTTTCATTGACTTTTTGTAGTGACATGTTTTGATTTCTCCTTTCTCATTTTCTTTTTTGTATTTAGAATAGGTTTTTGGGGTTTTTATTGTCGTTACCATGGGGCTTACGTGAAACATCTTACAGCAATCTATTTTAAGCTAATAACACCTTAAGTTCAATTACATACAAAAACTCACACTTGTACTTCTCCCACCCCCATACTTTGTTATTGGTGTCCAAAATTACGTCTTTCTATATTATATATCCTTTAACATATTTTTAATTTTTTTTAATATATGCTTTTTTTGGTGAGGAAGATTGGCCCTGAGCTAACATCTGTTGCCAATCTTCCTCTTTTTTGTTTACTCCCCAAAGCCCCAGTATATAGTTACATATCCTAGTTGTAAGTCATTCTAGTTCTTCTATTTGAGATGCTGCCACAGCATGGGTTAATGAGTGGTGTATAGGTCTGCACCCAGGATCCAAACCAGTGAACGTGGGCTGCCAAAGCAGAGCGTGCAAACTTAACCACTCAGCCAGGGGGCCAGCCCCCATTAACGTATTTTTATAGTGATAGTTCTTTTTTATACTTTATCTTTTAACTTCTATATCAGAATTAAAATTGATTTATGTACCACTGTTAAAGTATTATGTATTCGTCTATATACTTACCTTTGCCAGTAGGCTTTATACTTTCTTATGCTTTTGTTTTACTGTTTAGCATCTTTCCATTTCAACCTGAAGGACTTGCTTTAGCATTTCTTGTAAGGCAGGTCTAGTAGTGACGAGTTCCTTCAGCTTTTATGTATCTGGGAAAGTCTTTATCTCTTCTTCATTTTTAATAAAACTTTATTTTTATAGAGCAGTTTAAGGTTCATGGCAAAACTGAGGGGAAGGTACAGAGATATCTCTTATACTCCCTGCCCCCACATATACACAGCCTCCACATTATCAACATGCCCCACGTGAATGGTACATTTGTGGCAATTGATGAACCTTCATTGACACATATCACCCAAAGTCTATAGTTTATGTTATAGTTAACTCTTGATGTACTTTTTATGGGTTTTGAGGGATGTATAATGACTCATATCAATCATTATAGTATCATACAGAGTAGTTTCACTGCCCTAAAAATCCTCTGTGCCCCACCTATTCATCTCTCCCTCGCCCCTAACTCTTGGCAACCACTGATCTTTTTATTTCCTCTGAAGCAGCAGCATACTATCCAGTGGCCCCCAGGTATCTAGAGTATGCTGGGTCCCATCAGCACTCTGGGACAGCTGATACAGAACCTCGTCCCTGGGGCAGCCACCCTTCCCCCCGCCCCCGAATAGTCAGAACATTGGATGAACAGTCCAGTCTTTTCTTTCTCTTCTCAGGAAGAAGCCAGGAACTGGAAGTTTCCTCCTGATTCTGTGACACTGTGCCAGGGGAGGGAGCATGGTGAGAGGGGAACACAGATTTTCCTAATGGCTTTGGTACGGTTGATTTTGCAGGCACCCAGGGTACAAGAGCCTTTTAATTGCTTTCTTCATTTCTCACAAAGGGAATTAGTCCATGTATTGTTGTGGAATTGGTGTCTTCATGGTAGGAAGGTATGTCTCAGCTTCCTATTCCACTAAATTCCTGACATCAATACCTTCTAATCACTGTTATAACTTATTCTTGTGGGGAAGCATATTATCATTCAAAGCAGTTATGTTGCCTTTGAAGTGCCTTTTCTTTTCCTTTTCCGTCTCCAAATTTGTTGGTCCTGGATTATGGGTATTATAATCAATTATAATGTGTATAATAAACCCTAAAACTTGTACATAGAGATAGCAAGTAATAAAAAAAATTTAATAGTATATTGGTAGCATAATAAAAAGGTAGAAGAGAATTCACCACAAGGAAAATTGCCAAAATAGCTCAAAATATAAATCAACAGAAGAAATGAATAGTGGGCTTGCAGAGCACAGAGAAAACATGAAGAGCAAAATCAAATTATTACAAACATGAAAACTACATTTAAAACTACAAACGCAGAAGAAAACATGACTTAAAGGAGCACGGTGGGGGAACTTCCTCTGGGAAGATGAAGTAGATCAATTTTCCCTATTCCTATTACTACGTATAACTAAAAACCTTGGATGTTATATTTAAAAAAAGTAAAAAGACTATGAAGGTGGAGAAAAACCTGCTACTCCCCTCCCACAAACCATCACCTATGTGTTATTTGAGGAGGTTGAGTTTGGAGCTGGGAGTTTCATCCTCACTTGGCAGAAATAAGTCCCCACCCTCCCCACTGTGTTAGTAGAGATAACATGAGGAGCCTGGACTTCTATCCCCACCCAGCAATAACAAGGAGCACTCCCTTGTGTGTCAGTGGAAGCAAAGTGGGGAACCTGAACTTCCAACTGTCAATAATGAGGCAGCACTCTCCTTCCCCTGATGGAGCAGTGTCACAGAATGCCAGATAAAACATTCTTAAATAAGATTTAAAGTCTTATAATATAATAATAAAATGTCTGTTTCAATTCAAAAATCACTCATCATACCAAGCAGGAAGAAGTTCTAAATCAAATGAAAGAAGACAGTCAGTAGATTCAAACGTTGAGATGACAGAATGTTAGAACTATCTAACAAAGATTTTGAAGCAGCTGTGATAAGAATGCTTCAGTGAACAATTACAAATACAGTTGAAACAAATTAAAAATAGAAAGTCTCAGTCATGAAATAGAAGATATATGGATATAAAGAAGAGTCAAAGGAAAACTTTGAACTGAAAAATATAGCTGGAATCTTAAACAAAAACAAAAACCCTGGTGGATAGGCTCAACTACACAATGGAGGGCATCATAGAGGGCATAGAAGAAACAGTGAACTTGAACATGGAACAACAGAAATTATACAGCCTGCACAACAGAAAAAATACGTTAAAAAATAAAAACAAATAGCTTCAGAGACCTGTGAAACTATAACAAAAGATCTAAGATTTGTGTCATCAGAGTCCTGGATGGAGAAAAGAAAGAGAGCTGGACTGAAAAGGTACTCAAAGAATAACAGTGGAAAACTTCCCAAATTTAAGAAATGACATGAAAATATGAATTCAAGAGGTTGAGTAGACCCCCAAAAACAATAAACTCAAAGAATTCCACACAAAGGAACATCTAAGTCAAGTTATGAAAACCAAAAACAAATAACACAATCTCGAAACTAGTGAGAGAGAAATGACATTTTATCTATAGAGGAAAAGCTATTTGAATGACACTGGATTTCCATCAGAACCCATGCAGGACAGAAGAAGTGATGCAAAATTTTCCAGATGTTGAAAGAAAAAAATTGTTGACCCAGAATTTTATATCCAATGAAAATATCCTTCAGAAATAGAGGAGAAATTCAATACATTCTCAGTTAAAGGAAAAGTAAGAGACTTTTTTTCCAGCAGACCTACACTAAAAGAAGAAAAATATCTCTAAACAGAAAGGATGTGAAAATAAGTTATCTTGGAACATTAGGAAGGAATAAAGTCCACGATAAGCAAAATACAAGTAAATACAATAGACTTTCCTTATCCTGTTGAATTTTCTAAATTATGTTTGATAGTTGAAGCAAAAGTATAACATTGTCATTGTGGTTCTAAACGTGTGTAGAGGAAACAGTTAAGATAATTATATTAAAAACCTTAGAGGGTCAAGGGAGGTCAGCTTTCAACATTTCAGTTGAACTGGTAAAATGACAACACTAGTAGACTGTGTAAGTTATGTAAATATTCTATAATACATGGAGCAACTGATGAAAAAGAACACAAAGAGATGCACTCAGAAACACTACAAATATATAAAACATGGGATTCTAAAAAAATGTTTAACCCATAGGAGACCAAAAAAAAAAAGAAAAAAGAAAACAGAGAAACAAAAAATAGAGGGTACAAGTAGAAAACAAAAATAAAATGCAGACTTGAGCCCTAAAATATCAAGAATTACTTTAAATGCAAATGGCCTAAATACACTGATTAACAGACAGAGATGGGTAGAGTGTATTAAAACATGACCCAACAATATGCTGTCTACAAAAAACTCAAATTAATATAACAATCAATATAGGCAGATTAAAAGTAAAAGGATGGAAAAAATATATCATGCAAACATTAAAGGAATGCAGGAGTGATTATATCAGTATCAGATAAAATAGTCATTAGTGCGAAGAAAACTGCTAGAGACAGAGAGGGAGACTATATAATGATAAAAGGGTCAATCCATCAAGAAAACATGGAATCCTAAGTATTTGTGCACCAAATGAAAGAGCTGCAAAATATGTGAAATAATAGCTCTAGAACTGAAAAGAGCAACGGAAAAATTGACAATTGTATTTGGGAGCATCAACACCTCTCTGTTGACAATTGGTGGAACAAGTATACAGAAAAATTAGGAGGATATAGAAGAACTCACCAGCATCATTTACAAACAGAAGTGAATTGACATTTATAGAACATGCTACCCCAAAATGGCAGAATACATGTTCTTTTAGAGTGCCCACAGAACATATACCAGGATAGACCATATCTGGGCCATAAAACAATCCTCAATAAATTTTTAAAAATTTAAATCATATGACGTGTTCTGTGACTACAGTGGAATCAAATTAGAAACCACTAATAAAAAGATAACAGAAAAATCTCCAAACACAGAAACTGAATGATACACGTCAAAGTAATTTATAGGTCAAAGATGAGTCTCAAGGAAAACTTAAAAAAAATACATTTAACTGAATGAAAATTAAAACATAGCATATCAGAATTTGTAAGATACAGCTAAAGCAGTGCTGAGAAGGGAATTTATAGCACTAAACGCGTACATGAGAGAAGAGGAAAGTTTTAGATCAATGATCTAAGCTTTCATCTGAAAAACCTAGAAATAAAATTAAAAAATAGAAAAGTAAAATAAACCCAAGGCAAGCAAAGAAATAATAAAGATAAAAGCAGAAATCAATAAAATTGAAAACAGAAACAATAGAGAAAATCAATGAAACAAAAGGCCGATTCTTTGAAAAGATCAATAAAGTTGGCAGACCTCTAGCAAGAGCAGAAATCAACGAAATTGAAAACAGAAACAATAGAGGAAATCAACGAAACAAAGAGCTGATTCTTTGAAAAATATCAATAAAATTGGCAGACCTCTAGCAAGACTAACAAAGCAAAAAAGAGAGGACGCAAATGACCAATATCAGGAATGAAACAGATATCACTGCAGACCTACAGACATCACAGGGATAACAAGGGACCACTACAAACAAATCACACACATGAATTTGACAATTTAGGAAAAATGCACCAATTCCTCAGAAAATACAAGTTACAAAAATCTGTCTAATATCAAATAGATAATTTTAATTGTTCTGTAACTATTATGAATATCGAACATGTAATTAAAAAATTCCCCCTAATAGAAATCTCTAAATCCAACCGATTTTACTAGAGAATTCCACCAAACTTTAAAAAGAGCCAGCACCAAACCTACTCAATCTCCTTGCTTCGTCTGAATATTTGTGTTCCCCAAAATTCACTTCAGAATCCTAACGCCCAATGTGATGGCGTCAGGAGGCGGGGCCTTTGGGAAGTGAATAGGTCATGAAGGTGGAACCCTTGTGAATGGGATTAGCGCTCTTATAAAAGAATCCCACAGAACTCCCTAGCCCCTTCAGCCGTGGGAGGCTGGAAGGAGAAGACTAGAAGAGGGCGCTCACCCAACCATGCTGGCATGCTGATCCTTCCAGCCTCCAGAACTGTGAGAAATAAATTTCTGTTGTTTATGAGCCACCCAGCCTATGGTATTTTGTTATTGCAGCAGAAAGAGACTAAGACACTCCTCTAGAAAACAGAAGTTTATACATTCCAATTCATTTCATGAAGCTAATTACCTCCATGAATTACCCTGATATCCAGACAGCAGGCAAAAAAGACAACCGTAAACAAATATCCCTCCTGATTATAGATACAAAAATCTTTAACAAAATATTAGCAAATAGAATTCAGCAACCTATAAAAGGATTAGTTGCACCACACCCACGTAGGATTTATTCCAGGGATACAAGGCTGGTTCAATATTTGAATATCATTCAGTGTCATCCACTATGTTAACAAACTAAGGAAAAAATATCGCATTATCATGTCTATTGATGCAGGAAAAGCATTTGGCAAAATTCAAAATCCGTCCACGATAAAACCTCTCTGAAAAAATAGGAATAGAGGGGAATTCATTCAACTTTATAAAGGGCATCTACAAAAACCCTACTGCTAACACCATATTTAATAGTAAAAACTGAATGCTTTCCCCATAACATCCAGAACTAGGCCAGAATGTCTGCTCTCACTATTCTTACTCAACAAAACATATTCAGAAATTACGTGTTAGAAACCGCAAAATTCTGATGAAGGAAATCAAAGATCTAAGTAAATGAAGAGACATACATGTTCATGAATTGCAAGAATCAACGTGGTAAAGATGTGAATTCTCCCCAAACTGACATGTAGGTTTAATGCACCTAATGTGTCCAAGAGTGGGAGGTTGGTGAGCTGCTCAAGCATAAACTCTGAGGGGACGATATTTTGTTGAGATCATTTTTAGTTCTGAGTACATAGTTCAGCTTTGCAAGACCAGAACTTTTAATTCTAGTATATTAAAGATGCAGTAAAGAACTGCTCTATTTTACAATGGCTAAAGAGTGGGAAAGCTTTTTGAGCTACTCTACAAATCACATGGCATTAATAATCAAGATGGCTTGTTGGCAAGAAATCTGATCTGCAGGCTTATTTTGTTTGGCTAGCGATGTTGTTGTTGTTAATGAGAATTAGAGTGCCCTCCATGGAGACCTGTACTCTCCTGTTCGCCACTGTCCCCATTACCCTCCATTGTCTGACACTTGGCCCTGCCTCACTTACTTACACAACCTGCCTGCTCTCCTGTAGGTACTAAAATTTGTGACTCTTGACTTATAATTTTGTTGTAACAAAAACAAATCAATTCTAAGTTCAAATAAATGACCTTAGAAACAAACTTTTACAACCCATAAGTCAATTAGACAGGGATTTTTAAGACATGCTAATAAAACACACAGGAAACTGGATATTTAGGCTGGGGAGAGAGGTTTCAAGATTTGGAGTCCTAGCAAGCTGGGGCTCCTCTTTCCCAAGGTAACTTGAAAACCAAAATAGGTTTAATAAGGCTTCTTAGAGAAACTGAGCAAGTAGTCTAAGGAATAATACTGGTTTGGAAAAAGGAACTTATGAATTTAAAAAAATGTTCATTTTCCATGTAAAATTTGATCAATTGTTCTCATTCTGTAGCACTGTGTGCCACACCAGTGACCAGAAAACCCACATTCATTAAGGTCAGTGTTTTTGAAACTGATCATCCCTTGGCAGATTTTTATGCTTCATTTCCTTTTTTTTTAAGCCTCCCTACTGGCGACATTTCTTTTATGGTTACGTCAATTGCTCTGATAGTCTGGTTGACGCGCAATGGATAATGTTATACACTATTTGCATTGATTCAACTGAAAGATAACTTTGTTCCCTTAATTCCGTTTGGGGCGGGGGACACCGTATTCTAACAGATGTTTGGGAGGCAAAATGGCCATATTAGTGACATATTTACAAGCCATCTCTGAAACTAGGATACTTGCATATGGTAGACATCTTCAGTTTTAGCCCATGGGTTTCATTTCATTTCAGATACTGTATGTGAGATTGCTTTGTTCACAATATTTGTTGTAGCAGGGCAAAGTGGAATAGCGGAAAAAGCAAGAACTTGTAGTTATGTGGGTACTCCTCATAACAATCATTTCCTGCATTGTCAGCTTGGGCAAGTTATATATCATCATTGGTTCTTAATTTTATCAACTATAGAAGGGAGTATACTGATGCTGTCTTCAGCGGGCTACTGTAAAAATTAAAGAGATAATACACCTAAAAGTGCTTAGCATATAAAGTTGTACAATGCAGTTTTTCCTATCTTCAGAGTGAGTCATTTTCTGACTTCATCCCTAAATTAGGGAGTGGGAAGGATGCTGGTGAGAGACTTACTGGTGTTTCCTCTGCACTAATTAAGGAACAAATGTTTAAATATAAACATCTCACATAGGTAATGATTTCCTATAATATTTATGGTGTAACTGAGCACTGTATTGTATACCATAAATTAAGGCTTAAAAGTGGCTTTGTCTGCATTCCAAATTACCATTTTTATTTCTATGGGAAAATGCATTCCAGATTTTAAATAATCAACTCAGAAAAAGAAATTTTGTGTCATAGCCTATTCATGAATCAAGATTGCTAATAGTGCTTACCTTCCTCCTTCTTATATCTTATCTAAGATTTTAAATTTCTTTAGAATAGGATCCTCTCAGTGGCTAATGTGTTTTGCTCATAACAGGTGCTCAGTAAATATTTTTGGTTTACTTTGGTTTTAGAATTAAGAATGAAAGGAAATCGGGCTGGCCCGGTGGCTCAGCAGTTAAGTTCACATGCTCTGCTTCAGTGGCCCAGGGTTCAACGGTTCGGATCCCAGGTGTGGACCTATGCACTGCTTGTCAAGCCATGCTGTGGGAGGCATCCCACATACAAAGTAGAGAAAGATGGGCACAGATGCTAGCTCAGGGCCAGTCGTCCTCAGCAAAAAGAGGAGGATTGGCAGCAGATGTTAGCTTAGGGCTAATCCTCCTCAAAATAAAAGAATGAAAGGAAATCAACTGTGGCAGGCACGTTGAGTGCAAAAACGACTTCGATGTGTCTCCTCCCTGTATCTATATATCTCTTATAACATGACTTTGCAGCTCTTCCTTCAAGAACTGGAGTCTGTTTTCCTACCCATAGAATCTGGGCTGGCTTATGATTTGCTTCGACCAACAGAACATGGCGGAAGTGACAGTAGGCCAGTTCTAGTCAAGACTTAAAGGGGCTTTTCTTGCTTCCATACTTTCTTGGAACTCTGCCACGGCCATTTTAATAAGCTAAGACTCCTGCTGGAGAATGAGAGACTGTGTAAGGAAAGTCCAGTTGTCCCAACCAAGGCCACCCCAGACCAGTTTACAGCCAGCTGACCTCCAAATATGTGAAGGAGCCCAACCTAGAGCTGCCTACGCAACCTGCAGCTGACCACAGATACACGGGTATGCCCAGCCAAGACCAGAATAGCCGCTCAGCTGACCCTTAGACTCATGAGCAGCAATACATGCTTGCTGTTTAAAGCCACTGAGTCTGGGGTTGGCTGGTAGTGCAGCAATAACTAACTAGTATACCAACTGTATCAATATATTTTCAAATACGTGCATAAAGCCTGGTGACCTCTAAAAATACCAATTACCTGTTAGAAGTTAGAAGCCCAGGAAAGCTGTGTGCCATGTATCTAGAGCTCAGACATTCAAAAAATGTCTGCTTTACTGGCAATAAATATCCAAGAGGCTATTCTGGGGGGAAAGCATCTTTTACAAAGTAAAAACACGGCACAGGAGAAGCAACAAGGGGGCCCGGGAACATGGGCAGTCAGATGCAAACTCAAAAGTAAACAGACCCCTCCAAAGAAAGTTTTTCAGAGCTTTCTGCAAGCAACAGCAAAGTCCATAATATGGAGTTCTGTAAATAAATTAGATGGAGGAAGCCAGCCAAAAACAGTGACATGGATACAGTGCAAAAGGTCCATCGAAAAAATGAGAAAGAAGATAGCACAGAGACTCCATTAAGTCTTGGCTTCAGTCACTCCTGAGGAGGACCTTAGGGAGTTTCCCACTCTGAAACTGTCTTTTGACAGAGACAGGTCAGAGGTAAGAGAACAAATAACGCTAAAAGCACAAGGTGTGCTAAAATGAATTGGCAAACTGAAGGTAGATCGTTTGTACATTGGCATCCTGGCACCCAACCAAGTATTTTGAAGAAATTGAAGGGTAAAGAGAGTTCTCCCCGACCAAAATGTGCAGCTGTAATAGAGGACTTTCCTCAAAGGGCACCTGATTTTATATCCGGACAATTGTCAGAACCCATATAAAAGAGTGGGATCGTGTGCTATTTATGCAAAATATGGTAGAATTATCTATTGAGATTTTTATTAAAGCTACTGTAGAAGTTGGTATAAAGGGTACTGTGTCTTTCTCCGAGATTTCACAAGAGAGGACCAAGTTTTGAACTCTGAATTCTGAACTTTTTCCCCAAGGAGTTGTTAACAGCTTTTGCAAGTCAGAAATAAAAATGAAAGTTGAACTTAAACCATGACCCCGACCCAAAATTCTCTTTGGGGAGAGTCTAGGCTCATTTCGTGTGAGTTAAACTGAATGGTTTCTAGAAGGAAGGAGATGAAAGCTGAAGGTAAAAGAGGAGAAAAACAATGTAGTCTGCCTGAGGTTGGTGAAAATTCCCCAAGACTGAGAGCAGCAAGAGGGCTCGGTTGATTTCCACAAAGGGTGGACAGGACCTGGAGTGGGAAGAGGAGAGGGGAAACGGCTGCAGGGTACAGATGTAGGTTAGCTGTTGAACCATGAGGTGTTGAGAACAGTAGTGAAGATTTCAATGATTGGATCTGGGGTTGGCAAACAGGACAGTTGGGGCAGACAACTCTGAGTCCACAGAGTCTGCACTCTGTCGCGCCTGAGTGATGGCGAGGGGAGGCTTGGCAGAAGCATCAGCTAATCAGAGGAGAAATAGCACTAATGGTAATTGCTGTGGACTGAGAGCTTGGCTCATGCCTCTGTTTTTGGTTGTCCAATAATTATTAGCATTGAACGCCTCAACTGTCTTGAGTGGGATTCAGAATTTAGATCCGTGACATTTATGGTGTATGAGTATTCCCAGAAAATGCTTAACCTACTCCTACAACTTATCAAAGTGAAATCAGAGGGGAATATATTTTTAAAAATAGAAATCATCACTGATTAATCCTTTTGAGTTATTTGACTGGGAAAATAGGCCTGAGAAAAATCAGCAAATTTAATTTATTTAGCTGTTTAAAAGACCTTTGCCAAAATTCTATGACAAGAGCCATTTAAAATTTTTCTTTCTGTTTTGGATTATGAAACATTTCATACATTCTGAAAAGGTCAGAACATGAGATAACAGACACCCAAACACTGACCACCCAGATTTAACAGATGTTAACATTCTATTGAGGTTGCTTCAGATCCTATTTTTAAAAATAAAAATAAAATATTGTGCATGGAGCTAAAATCTCAACTTCATCTTTCCCCTCTCTTGTTCCCTTGAGGTAATTATAATCCTGAAGTTGTGTATAACATTGTTTTATATCAGGTTATATATACATGTATCCATAAAAATATATAGTATTACTTTGTGTGTTATAAATTTTTACCTGACCGGTATCATTGTTACAGATTTTTATATAGCATTCACATAATTTTTAATTTCTTCCACATCTGTGGATCTATGCTCTTCTTTTATTCCTACCGTTGTTTATTTTGTCTCTCTCTTTCTATTTTCTTTCCTTCATTTAAAAACTATTGTGAGCCTGCTGGTATTTTGTATTTTTCACAAGTCTTTTCAAATATGCAGCTTATTGTTTATTTAACAAATTTGCTTGTTTCATATTTGTCTTTTTTCTTAACTAATATGTTTGCTCTTTTCCTTATTACTTTTTGCCTTCTATATTTATATTTTTTCTGTCTATTTTTATTCTCTGTTCTTGGCTCTCTGGACTATGGGTGATATTCCTTTATCTCTAAGTATATAAACCCTATTTAAACAAACAAATGAACAACAGCAACAAATTATATATATAATATATAAGTATATGAATAATATGTGTAATAAATATATAAGCTTATATTTGTTAGGTGATAGAATATATTTAGTTGAAACTATTTATCCACAATTACCAATTTCCAAAAGAAAGTATCTCTTGACTGCGCTCTATTTCAAATGAAACACCTAGCACAAGGTTTCTCAACAGCAATAACATCGACATTTTGGGCTGTGAAATTCTTTGTGGGGAGGAGCAGAGCTTTGTTTTCTTGAATGTTTTGCAGCATTCTTGGCTTCTATGTACTGGATGCCAATAGCACCCCCTACTCCCCAAGTTGTGACAACCAAAAATGTCTCCAGATATTGCCAAATGTCCCCTGGGGGACAAAATTGCCCCTGGTTGAAAGTCACTGATCCAGCACATTGCACTCTGTCCACCAACCTGCCAATCGATTGTGCAAGTTCCAAAATCTTGGAGGTGACTGTCTTCTCTAGGTCAGACTAACATTTAATTCTTTTAATTTAAAAGTGAGGCCAATATTGGAATCCTCCAGGAAAGCCAAAGACTAATCAAAAGTGTTTTCTTATTGCCATTTTATCCTGTACTAACAGCGACACTATAACGTTCATATTTTATTACGTAGGTTTTAGTGCATGGCTTAGGAGATGAAGTATTTTTCACTTCTGAGCATGCTCCATTTTGAGAGGTAATCGCAGAAGTTGCCCACTAGCTAAGTTTCTGCTACATGCCGGAGAGATGATCTGGATCTGTATATACTATGTTCTGTCATAAAAGTAATTTGCCGTGATTCTATCATTTCACACCTCCATTAATTCATTTGCAGTGATTTTAATAGACAGATTCCGTGTCTTTTGATGGCATCATTATGGCAGGCTGATAAAATTTTTGGACAAAGACTTCTTCTAATTTTCCTGCCCCTGAATTCTTTCCACTCAAAAAATTGTTTTCTTTCAATATTAAAAAATATTTCTAGACTTGCACCATTTTTTTGTTATTTCTCCAGAAATATTTACTATTTTTAAGTTGGAACTTAGCTCTTAATCGTTTGCATGCCACATTATCATTATTTCTGCTCGTTTTCCTTTTCCTCTGGATTCTTTGAGAACTAGAAACTTTATTTCTATTTATCAGCTGATTTTCTGTAATGTTCATTTTCTTCTTTACTCCTATGGTTGACCTGTGATAATAATGCTCTGGTATTTTTATTTCTTTTCAATACTTTAAATGACTTTTAATTCTGTAAGTAGTATATCGATTTATTTTTAGTTTGCAAATATTTGAGATATTTCAGATATCTTTCTGTTTTGATTTCTAATTTAATTCCATTGTGTTCAGTGATCTGTTTTGTATGACTTGAATCGTTGAAAATTATTGATACTTGTTTTATGGCACAAAATTTTATTGCTGCCAAATTTTATTGGTTTATATTTTATGTGCACTTTAAAAGAATAAATATTCTGCTGTTGTTGGGTGGAGTGTCCTCTAAATGTCAGAGGCCAACTCGGTTGACAGCATTGATCAAAACTTCAGTATCCTTCCTAATTTCTCTCTACTTCCTCTCACTCATGGCGAGAGGCATACTGAATTCTTTGATAATTGTAGATTTGCTTTTCTCTCCCAGCAGTCCTATCACTTTTGGCTTCAAGTATTTTGAAGCTTTGTAATTAGGTGAATACACTTTTAGGATTATTACATCCTCTTGATGAATTGTGCCCTTTATTATTGTAAAATTATCTTCTCTATCCCTTGAAATATTTTTTGTTCTGAAATCTGCTTTGCCTGATACTAATAGATACTCCAGCTTTGATTTCATTAGTGTTAGCATAGTATATATGTTTCCATCCTTTTCCTTGTAACCTATTTTTGTCTGTATTTTAAAGTGCATTTATTGCAGGCAGGAAATAATTGGGTCTTGCTTTTTTTGTCCAACCTGATAACTTCTGCCTTCTGGTTGGGATATTTAGACCATTTACATTTAATGTGACTCTTAATATGTTTAGAGTTGACTATATCATCTTGTTATTTGTTTTCTCTTCATCCCAATTGTTCTTTGTTTCAGTTTTCCTCATTTTATGCCTTGTAAACATTTATTCATATTTTTTTAGTTTTGTCATATCTCCTTTGTAGCTTATTAGCTATTACTCTTTGTCATTTTAGTGATTTATAATATACATTTTTAGTTTTTACAGTATCCTTCAAGTGATATTTTACTAATTTCCATGTCGTATAAGAGACTTACATTAGTTATTTCCATTTCTCCCCTCCTGACCTAATTGTTGTCATATATTTACTTTTACATATTATTATATGTTACATATTATAAACTCCTCACTAAATTGTTTTTTTGTTTAAATAGTCAATTTTCTTTTATAGAGATTAAAATATCATGCCAAAAAGTATAGATATACCCATGTAGTTAACATTTCCAGTGCTTTTAATTCCTTCGTGAACCCAAATTTCCATCTGGTGTCACTGTCCTTCTGCCTAGAGGACTTTCTTTAGTATCTTTTTTGTATGTCAATCTTCCGGTAAAAGTCCGAAAAAGTCATTATCTGGCCTTCATTTTTGAAAGATCTTTTTGCTAAGTATGGAATTCTAGGTTGATACTTGCTTTGTTTTGTTTTCATTACTTAATAAATGTTACTTCACTGTCATCTCAATTACATTGTTTCTAAAAAGAAACCTATCATTCTTGTCTTTATTCCCTGATACGTAACTTTTTAAATTTTTCTTCTGGTAGCTTTTAAGATTTCCTCTTTACCACTGGCTCTGAGTAATGTGATATGATGTGCCTTGATATAGTTTATGTTCCTTATGCTTGGGATTTGTAAATCTTCCTGGATCTACAGATTTATCATTTTTATCATATTTGAAAAACTTTAAACATTAGTTATTCAAATATTTTTCTGTCACTAACCTTCCCCTCTTCAGGAACACCAATACCATATATAATAAACTATATTAGGTTTTCCCACAGCTCACAGATGTACCATTTTTTTCCCCCTCTGTGATCCTTTTTGGGTAGTTTCTATTGTATGTGTCCAAGTTCTTTGATCCTCTCCAGTTTATTTTAAAAATCACAATTGCAGTTTTCATCTCTAAAATTTCTCTTTGGGTCTTTTTTTTATATTTTCCTCTTTCTAATTAAGGTTTAGAACATATGGAATACAGTTATAATTACTGTTTTAATTTCTTTGTCTGCTAATTCTAGCATCTGTGTCAGTCCTGTGTTGGATTTGGTTAATTGATATTTCTCCTCATTGTGGGTTGTATTTTCCTGCTTCTTTGAATGTCTGGTAATATTTAATTGAATGCTAGATCTTGTGAATTTCACCTTTTGGGCTGTGGAATATTTTGGTATTCTCATAAATATCTCGAGTTTTGGTCCAGGGTGTAGTTAAGTTCCTTGAAAACAGTTTTATTCTTTTCAGTCTTGCTTTTACAACTTGTTAGGAGGGGAAAAGTGGTGCTCAGTCTAAGGCTAATTATTCCCAACAACTGAGACAAGACACTCATGTGAACTCCACCCAACGCCTCATGAATCTTGGGGTTTTCCACTCTTATTGGTGAGAAAGGCACTATTTCAGTCCTATGGCAGCACTAGGGACTGTAACTGTTAATCTTTTGGGTGATTCCTCAGACTCTGGCAGTTTTTACTCATGCTTACACTTATCAGTACTCAGCTGAGTACTTGAGGGGACCCTCTTCAGCTGTCTGGAGCTCTGTCTCTGCACAGTTCTCCTTTCTCCAGTACTCTGTCCTGTAAGCTCTTACCACAAGGTCTCCCTAGAGTCTCAGCTCTATCTCCTCAACTCAAGGAGTCTGCCAGGTCCACCTGCTGCCTTCTGCTGTGGCCTGGAAACCCTCCAAGGCAGTGGTGTGGGACAATAGTGCTCATCTCATTTGTTTCCTGTCTCTCAGGATCAGTATCATTCCTTGTCTGATATCCAGTATCTTGAAACCACTGTTTCATATAGTTTATTCATTTTTTTGTTTTTTCCAGGATGGAACATAAATTCATTTAATGAAATTCCATCTTGGACAGAGGTAAAAGTCTCTGTCAATTCATTTTTAATTTTATTAGAAAGTATTTGTAGTATACAAGGTAAAATTAGAAAGATCTCCTAATTTTTCTCCCCTTCTCATTCCAACTACCCTTCCCACAGTATCTTCTGTCAGGAATTCAGAATGTGTCTTTCTATGTATTTATATACATATATGGATATTTTTAATTAAATTTTCAATTTCTAGGTGAGATCATTGCAACTTTCTGTTTTCCCTGAGCACTATGTCCTTGGGATCTTTCTATAGTAATATTTATTTATTTAAAAAATTGTCCCCCAAATAGCCAAGTATTGTATACTATAGATATACTTTACTTTACATATTTTATAATTTCACCTATTGATGGAGTAATTGATTATAATGTTTTTCTATTAGAAACCAAACTACAGTGCAAGTAGAGAGAGGGACAAAGATGTGGAGATATAGGGATAATAATACAGAAAGGAGCTGGCCCCATGGCTGAATGGTTAAGTTTGCATGCTCCGCTTTGGCAGCCCAGGGTTTTGCGGGTTCAGATCCTGGGTGTGGACATAGCACCACTCATCAGGCCATGCTGAGGCAGCGTCCCATGTGGGACAACTAGAAGCACTCACAATTAGAATATACGGCTATGTACTGGGCAGGGGGGAGGGGGAGGGGGCTTTGGGAATTACAAGACGAAGAAAAAGAAGAGGATGAGGAGGAAGAAGAAGAAGGAGAAAAAAAAGATTGGCGACAGTTGTTAGCTCAGGTGCCAATCTTTAAAAATAAATAAATAAATAATACAGACAAAATGCTCATGAATAGTTATTTCTCTGGTTTGTTACCCAAGGACGTATTCATGCAAATTTTTTTTATTAATATTGCTCAGTTGCCTTCTAAAAATTTTAAACATTTATACCCAAATCAACAGTGTACCAAAGTGCCCATTTCCTTGCATTCTCATCATTGATCGTTTGTTAACCTTTGTTATTTTTGCTAATAGAAAAAAAAGCAATATTACTAGTTATTTTTATTTTTATTTTCCTGGTTCCCAGTAATGTTGAAATATTTACTCGCTATTTGGATTTCTCTATTCTCAACTGTCTGTTTTTCTCTTCCGCGCATTTTCCTTTGCATTGTATTCTTGCTTTCTTTCCTTACTGATAAATTATACAGCCTTGATATTGCTCCTTTTTCCATTAAACATCCCAATCATTTTTTAATCTGCTAATTTTTTCTTTAATTAGCTAATGCAGTCTTTTCTTTCATACAGAAGATCATAATTTTATTGGTGTAAAACATCAATATTCTTTACATCTTCCAGATTTGGAATGTTCTCTTGGAAAGCCTTCAGCACTTTAACATTGCAAAAATAGTTACTTATATTTTCTCCTAATAGTTCTACTATTTTCTCCTCTTTTATCTCTTTAATTCCCCAAGAGTTATCTTTGCTTGTGTTATGCCATGACTCCAAGTGTTTTTGCGGTTTTTTTCTGAATGAGTAGACAATATTTGCAATAACATTGCCGGAATAGTCAATCATTTTCCACTTAATTAAAAAACTAATTTTAATGCAAATTAAAATTTAATATGTACATCATTCTTCTCCTGGGTTATTTATTCTATCCTTTAAGTATTTATTCCTGGGATAATACTATGTAACATTTTTGTATACATTCTTAAGCTCCATAATGACATTTCGGTCAACAGCAGACCACATATACAAGGTGGTCCCATAAAATTAGTAGCATATAGCTTAGGTGTGTAGTAGCCTATACCATGTAGGTTTGTGTAAGTACACTCTAAGATGTTCGCACAATGACAAAATAGCCTAATGACACATTTCTCAGAACATATCCCCATTGTTAAGCAATGTGTGACTTTATATTAATATCTGGATATCTCTTTTCAGTGTCATTTTGTTTTCAAAAAGTCCATGGATAGTCTTATGTTCATGTCTTCACTTGAACATTATACTAAGCTTTCATTGCCATGTTGAATGAAGGTAATCATTTTTGATGCTATATTGTATTCATAGAAGACTATCAAGAGAATTGATGTTTACAATATTCAATAAAGACATGCAAAAATCTGAATTTAAAATGGAGATATAGTCACTTTTATGTATTCAGATCTTTCTCAAGTCTTAAATTCTCTCTCTAGCTATCTATATATCTCTCTGTATATCTGTATCTATATATATCATTCACTCATATATATCTATATCTATAAAGATCAGATTTTTCTCTATATATCTTTATCTATAGATGACACAACAAACTTGCAGAATCTAGCTCCCTATCTCTATTTATAGAGATAGATATCTCTATCTATCGATATCTCTAGGTAGATATCGATAGATATCTTTATCAATATCTCTAGATTAATAAGATAGATAGATAGGTCCTGCATATTTATTGCTTTGTCATTCCTAATTATTTTATTATTTGTGGCTTTTGTAAATAAGATCCTTTGGTCCCCTAAAATTTGGTATCCAGGAAGGAGGCTGAGAAAACCGATCAGTCTCAAACGAAGAGTTTCCAAAATGTCTTCACATGTGGCCAAAGATGCTAATGTAAAAGGAAGGACATCACTGAGGGACCTTGAGAGTCAAGGGCTGGGGAACTATTTCAGGGAATGGAATCTAGGGCGAATGAAAGAGTATTCCCTTCCTCCAAAGTAGAGCACCCTTGCAGTAACAGCCTACCCCTCGCAATTTCAGAACTGCTTTGGGCCACAGACTGCAGAATCTCTCCCTCTCCTTTCTAAACTGGAAGGTTTATTTGGATAACCTGATCCTTTCTGCAGTTTATATCAAGAATACGGGGGACAGATCACTTGCCATTTTGGTTCATAGGCTTCCAAACCAAGAGGAGCTACGTAGAGAATTTTAGTCCAATGTAGTGATTAGACAGGTCTTGGGAAGGAGGCAAATACTATAATGTAGTGATTGAAGAGGACTCAGGAAGGGGACCACTATAATTTGCTGACAGCCGATAGGGACATTTTTCACAAGTATCAGTCCTCTCATTTTGAGCACAAAGTAGGATTGTTCTCCACTAATTTGATCTCAGGCCTGGCTCTGTGATTTGCTTTAGCAAATGCAATGTGAGTGAAGGTGATTCACGTCACTTCTGGGTAAAAGCTGGAGTCAATGTTTAATTTTCCATGCTCTCTTTTCCTGATTTTGCAGTCCAGGAAGCAGAAGGAGGAAAAGAAGTTCTATTGGCTGTGTTCCCTCAAGACACAAAGATAAGCAGGGCCTTCAAGCTGACCTTTGACTGGCATGTAGCGTGAGCAAGAGCTGTACTTGTATGCTGTAAGCCACTCATATTTGGTGGTTGTATTTTACCTCACATAGTCTAGCTTATGTTGAATAGTAGATTTTTTTTCCTATATCCTGATTCTTGTAGTTAACGCTTTTCAGAAATAGTCTCATCTTCTGTGTTCTGTGTCTTCAGAGGTATCTTTTCTATGTATGGTTCAAATTTCCCACGGTTTCTAGTTTTTTCTTATTCTTTAACTGAATAAAAGTCTGTATAGATCTGCCTTTTGCCCATGGACATTGTGTATCCTTCACCCCTGGTACCCTCCGTTTTCCACACCTGCGTGAGTGAAATCAATCTCTTGTCTTGAAATCAGGAAATGTGCCCCGTGTCTGTACTAAGCAGACATCTGCTTAGTGACTGTGTCTTTTTGTACTGAGGTGGAAGTTTATTTCTCCTGCCCAATTTTCTCACTGTAACAGTGAAATGCTTATGCTTTTTAAAATCTGAAATCCATCTATTTTTCTTTTATTGACCAAAAACAAGCAAAAAAAACACCCCACTGAACATGAAATATAGCTCCCAGGTACTTTACTGCTTTCATGCCCACCTACATGATTGGTAGGTCAGTTTCCTTGCATGTAAAATAAAACAACACCGACCTTACAGGTTGGGAAGGTTGAATTAAATAGCAAAGGTCTATAGCGCGCGTGACACAATGCCCACTTTGCTGATTCGATTCATTATTATTATTTATTTGTCAAGCTCTATTATACTCACAATTTCTATAATCCTGTGTATTTTTCCTGTTTACTATTTGCAAAGTTGTTTTACTATCCTTTCTTGGACCCTTTTCCCTTTTGTTGAAAGGGTAACCCAGATGATTCTGGGAGTAAAATCATTAAAGAGTAAAATCCTATGGTTCTGTTGTTTTCAATCAAACCTTTTGTTGCCTTAGTAACTATCTGAATAAAATAATTCTCAAGATATTATTCTAGAAAAATATCTGCACTGTACCGGAGTTTTACATCAAGATTCTTAGGTCTAGAATGAAAAGAGCAGGTAGCTGCCTCCGTTGAGAACTGAGCCTTAACAAGGTTTATTCCTGTCTGGGTTTGTTACACATTATACAAGGACATCCAAGGAAATGTCAGATGAGATCTTTTCATTTTCATTGGGATAAAATTAGACTGGCTCTGATGAGCCAGAGGAGTGTGAGCGAGGGCCCTGGGCACAAGCTTCGTAATGTGGCTGTGCCCACAGACTTATCCACAGAGCGTTTCTCCTGGGATTCTCAAACCAGCTGCCAAATTTACCACTCAGTTCCTGTGCTGTGTTCCATGGGACTTTCTGCTTATCCTGGCTTTACTTCTAGTTCTTTCGCACTCAGCTGGCTATCTTGGCGCCCCTGCCCCCAACTTCCCCAATAATCTGATTCCCTGGCTCCCGCTCACAGCCTCTCTATTGGAATGCAACCTTAACTTGACACTATCCTGAACTTGGTCACTGGTTTCCTCCCTGAGAGAAAGGCCTTTTTTCCCAGGCAACAGCAGCCAGAATCTTAACCCAGCTAACTCCTCTCTGCTGGATGTTATTAATTCCTGGAGACTCACTCTCTTCCTCTCTCTCTCTCTCTCTCTGTCTCCCAACCTCCCTCTCTCTCTCTCTCCCTTTCAACCATAATTATACTCACTCCCATTTCTATTCAAATTAACCCTTTGAAACCTGTTAACCCCTTGAGATAGGAGGGTTTACCATTTGACATACTATTATTCTTTTAAAGTTCAATCTGAGTTTGGGTAGCATCATTTTCTTAAGACCATCCTTGGTAAAGTCTTGAAAAATACCAGTTAGTTCTTCTTTTATCATTCACTCCTCCTAGCCACTTTCATGCACTTTCCCAGTGCAGCTCTTGACACTGCCGTCATCAGGCATTACCGGTGATGTTTTAGCTTAGGGTTTTTCAACCTGGGCACTATTGACTTTTTTGGGCTGGATAATTTTTTGTTGTAAGGGACTGTCCTGTGCATTGTAAGATATTTAGCAGCATCCTTGCTCTCTACCAACTAGATGTCAGTGACAACTACCACCCCCCATCCTGACAGTCGAAAATGTCTCCAGACATTGCCAGATATCCTTGGAAGCAAACTTATTTCAGTTGAAAACTGCTGTAGCTAATGAACTCCATTAGATACACCTAGAGAAAGTGTCTATGTGACTGTGTATTATCTGCAAGAAGCTTCTCAAATCCTTAATTGGCTTTCCTCATTTTCTGAGGACCATATGAAGCTTTCGATCACCAAATTGTATACAGGATTTCCCTACATATGCCTACAAATGTGCAGGTGGAGATTTAACTGCTATTACACACCTAAAAAATCTAGTCTTCAGTTGTTGGCTTAACCGTTTATCCCCTCCTGCTTCTTCAATGCTCTCTGCTACATTTCCAATTAGAGAGTTCTAATTGACTATAGGAACGTGGTTGCAGTCATGAAATAAATTCTACCAGATGTTTTCTTTATAATGAAAAATAGACACTTGTCCATCTTAAAAGAAACTTTTCAGATGAATTGATTGTGAACACATGTCCAAATTTTATTTCAAACTCGCCTGCAAGGGAGAAGGCTTAGATTTCTCTTTGGGGGATTTTATAGGAAACTAAAAGTGGACAGAAATATTGTTAGCTGAGTGTAAGAAAGAAATATCTAGTTAAAAGTCATTTGGCTCGTTAAGACGGATGGTTAGCTGGGTGAGTAAAATCTGACTTCCGAGAAAAAGCTTAAACTCATCAAATTCTACCAGAATTTGAAGTACTTTCAAAAGGGTCTGTTAATAACATTGTAAAACAAAGTTCTGCTTCTAACATCATTTTCTAAGGTTTTATCAAAAATTTTTTTCTTTACGTGGATCAACTCTTAAGAAATGAGCGTATGTAGGAGATAGGGGAGCAATGGGAATGAAATATTAATACATCAGGTTGTGTCCCTTTTCTGGAAGCGTACTTCTAGAACACATGATTCTTAAACTTCCTTTCTCATCCACAGATCTACTTTTTCCTCTCCTAGAGCATCTTCTTCTTTAGCTCTCCATGTGATTTTCTACTCACGCTTTTGGACATCTCCACGTACAGAATTTAATTTTGCTCCAGGATTTCCCCTTTCCCCTTCATCAAAATGCTCTTTAAGCCGGAATAGTGGATCATCAGGCTCCAGGTCCTACAGGAGGAGAATCCATCTAGGGCTCTGATATACACAGTGCAGTTTCTCATGCGACCTGCCCACTGGTGTGGAAGTAGATAACCCATTGAATCTACCGAACGTTGACCTTTTTTCTCTAAAACACACAAATACACACACATATACACATAGGCACACACACACTCTTTGAAAAACAAACAGTAATTCTTAGAGGTTATATCATCTTTTTCTGACTGCCCTATTATCAACCATATAACTATCACTCTGCATTACAATGCCTTTTCATTTCTACCCGCTTTCATTCAAATGTTACTTTCTCAGACCTACTAGAAACAAGAATTAGACAAGCTACTGAGTGATATACTCCTCTCATAACTACCCAAAGAATGCTAAAGCTTGGATATGACCACTTTCGGGGTTTAGTTGAGTTCTCAGGCAAGGCAGTGATTGTGATATAAGGCTGAAAATTAAATCCCAATATTATGTGCTGCCTCAACATCTGGGAGGAACCATGAGGGCCACCAATAGCCTAACTGCAAGTTTTTCTCCCCAGTCTGCTCCTTAGATGAGATCCCCGAGTCAAACAACCCGCTTTATCAAAAGGACCAGGTACAATTCCTGCTCTTCTCTGAGAAGTGAATGTTAGTCCCCTGCCAGCCCACAGAATTATTCACACCCTCCTGTGCGAAGCAGGGGGGGCTCCAATCTTCTGATACTACACAGCCTTCCTCCCACAGCCCCTCCCATTCACTCTGCTCCAGAGTGCAAGCCCTGTGTGGTCCTGCCTGGTGTGCAGTGTCCTCCTGCCCCAGGCTGTGGGTGTGTGTGACTAATAAACTACACTTGATCTCATCAATCCAGTGCCAGGTGTTGTCTGTTCAGCCATTCCCATAACCCTAGGGCGGAAATCCACCCCTCATCAATAAGGTGAATAGGAGGCCATTAAAATAACAATCCTTCTCTTTGGGTTAAAGACGGTGGGATAGGAGAGTTGGTATTCTAGGAGCATTTTAAAAATTGAATGTAATATACACAGTAAAATGTACAAATATTAAGTATATAGCCCAAAGAGTTTTTGTATAAGCTGTATGGTATTTCAGCTTATTTTTCAAAACACCTCTAAATGAATCATTTTTATTAAGGTTACCTTTTTTTAACAATAAATGCTTATTTACCTCTATTCCTGTATGTATCTTATCTCCTCCCTATTGATTTTTCAATTCCATTTCTTCCTTTTAGATTCTATTGTCTTCTTACTGAAGCACACTCTTCAGTAGTTCTTTCATTGAGGGCCTATTTGTGCAAAGCTTTCTTAGTATGTTTCCTGGAAAGGGTTTTATTTTGCTTTTATTTTTGGATAACAGTGTAGCTAGTTATAGAATGTTAGGAGGCCAGCCCGGTGACGCAGTGGTTAAGTGCGCACGTTCTGCTTTGGCGGCCCGGGGTTTGCCAGTTAGGATCCGGGGTGCGGACATGGCACTGCTTGGGAAGCCATGCTATGGTAGGCGTCCCACGTATAAAGGAGAGGAAGATGGGCGTGGATGTTAGGTCAGGGCCAGCCTTCCTCAGCAAAAAGGGGAGGATTGGCAGCAGTTAGCTCAGGGCTAATCTTCCTCAAAAACAAAAAAAGAAAGAAAGAAAGACTGTTAGGCTGACATTTATTTTCTGTCAGCATTTAAAAGATATTATTCCGTTGTGTTCTTGCCTCTGTCATTGTTGTTGAGAAATCTGCTGTCAATCTAACTGACGTTACTTTGCAGGTAATCTTTTTTGTTTCTTTTTGTGGGTGATGTTAAATTTTTTCCTTTTTTGTTTTATGTTATACTACAAAATGTGTAGTTGTGTTAGTAGTATGAGTGCATGTATGTTTTTATTGATTGATTTATTTTTTATTGTGCTATAACATATCCAGTAAATTTTACATTTCAGCAGGACAGTTCAATGAAATTTTAGGTCCATATCTACCCTTTTGTAACCATTACCCTGATTCAGATATAGAACATTTTGATCACCCCAAGAGGTTCACTCATGCAACACCAACTAAAGTTGACCAGTAATTTGATTTCTATCATCACAGACTAGTTTTGCCAGTTTTTGAACTTCATGCAGATGGAACCATACAGGATGTATGTAATATAAGATGCTATTATTAACTTTTGAAAAATTCTTCTTTTTCTTTTGAGGAAGATTAGCCCTGAGCTAACTGCTGCCAATCCTCCTCTTTTTGCTGAGGAAGACTGGCCCTGCGCTAACATCCATGCCCATCTTCCTTTACTTTCTATGTGGGACGGCTACCACAGCATGGCTTGCCAAGCGGTGCCATGTCTGCACCCGGGATCCAAACCAGTGAACGTCAGGCTGCCAAAGTGGAATGTGCACACTTAACTGCTGTGCCACCAGGCCAGCCCCTGAAAACTATTCGTAAGTTTTTTTTGATTTTCGTTTTTGTGATTCATATATTTGAAATTACATAATATAGGTGAGAAATAATAAAATACGTATAGCAAGCTATCATTTGATTTAGAATAGGTGCTAAACCAGCATGAGAAAGGTCCTGAACTTCTAAAAAGTTATAATATTTTCTAATAAGATTTATAAAGTAGGTTGTGGTCAGAAAGCAGATAAGAATAGATCCAAATTCCTATAAATCATTGAAATTGATTTAAAGGATTTGGGTGTTTAATACATTTATTCTGTCAACTAGCTCCTCCCCTTCTTTTTTTACTTTATCCATCTCTTTGAAAGAAAGATCCTCACATTTCCTTGGCCTCTGATATGAAGAAATCTTTGCAATTTCTTCCAGGAGTCATACTGGCAAGAAGGCTTTTCCAAATTCGAAGAAGCCTATTTAAAGTAGAGTTTGTTATTACTGCCCTTGAGTCGACTCTGACTTTTAGTGACCATGTGTACAGCAGAGCAGAACCCTGCCTGGTCTTTTTGCACCATCCTCTCACCTTCTGGCACTATATCAGACAATGCTCTGCTGCTATTCACAGAGTTTTCATGGCCAGTCTTTTGGAAGTGGGTGACCAGGTCTTTCTTCCTAGTCTGTGTGAGTCTGGAAGCTCTGCTGAAACCTGTCCACCATGGGTGACCCTGCTGGTGTTTGTGGTGGCATAGCTTTCAGCATCACAGCAACTTGCAGCCACCATAGTATGACAACTAACAGACAACAGACGGGTGGTGTGGTTTCCTGACTAGGAAATGAACCCAGGTCAGGGCTGTTAGAGCGCCTAGTCTTAACCACTAGACCACCAGGACTAAAACTAGAGTTATATCTGCCAAAAACATTGGTCAGCATAGGTAGCAGGGCAGTGCATTCCCACCATAGCTCTAAATTCACTGGGGAATAATTTCCTGTATCAGTACATACCATCTATCTTGCCCTATCAGGTGCTCGATCTTATCGCTCTGAGATTATGGCCAGACAATGTGCTAATTGTGACCTTATATAACAACTTGAGTAACCCAGGAAAAAATTAAGTTTCCTAATAAAACATGACTCAGTCTTCCTCAGCCAGGCCAGGGGTTTTATTATTCTGGAATAATCTCTATCTTTGGAAAAACTCTAAATCATATTTAAGAGACACATTTATGTTTAGTACGCATTGTTGAAACACTTTGCAATAAACCAATAGAATTGGAGTACAGTAATAATCTAGTTTTCTAGGGTACGTTTTTTTCTTCTCTCTCTCTCTTTTTTTAGCTCTGTTTTATAATTAAAAGATCCTTGAGTTTGATTGCTGGTGGGAGGCTATGCCAGCCAATTTTGGCAAGGCCTGGTTTTCCAGAAACGCACATGTCTTGTTTTGTATGCACTGGTTCAGGATTCAGATAATCATGTGTTGAAGGGTGATGCCTGGCGTTAAAACTGCAAGTGCAAGATCCAGCCTGCCAAAGGACCATGAAAATGAATATATGAGAGAGAGATAATGTGGGGAATTCTAGCGATCAACAGCCAAATTTTCATGAACTAAACTCGAATTACAGTTTGACAGTATAACATCTGGAAATCCGTTTATGAAGTTTAAGATCTACAAAATAGTCAGAAACTCCTGAACTTTAACTGAGCTCTCCTCTTACACAAAAGATTCTCTCCTGGCTGGAGCTTATCTTTTAGTTATGACTGTGCTTTTTAAACATAAAGACATTTCCGTATTTTGCTGTATCATTTGATGCTCAGTATTTTTTCATCTCTGTTATTTAGTAGTCCACAGGGAGAGAGAGAGGATGTCAGACATGAGACGAGGATAAGATATCTTTAAGCTTCTTTTTGAACACCATCTTGCAACGTGGCTGATTATATAAATTTGAAACAAATACTATCCTGGAGCATTTTGTAGAGCAGATCCTGTTTGTACATTTAGAAACAAATATGTAAAAATATGTGCCTATGTAAGCTACATGGTTTCTTTTCACACTGTGCATGTTTTGTTCTTTTCACAATGTGTATGTTTTGTTTTATGGATATAACATATGAAGATGCTATTCAACAATTGAAGCAGACTAGCATATTTTGCTCTTTTGAGATAGGTAGGTCTCCAGGTGAGAAAACAGCGAAATGTTAGCTGTGCCTTTCAAAGGATCTGTCGCAGGCTCTAAAGGCATCAAGTTTGATAATCCATATTGAGAGAGTCACGAAATCATAATTTAATTACCCTAAAGACACATAGCTTCTCGGCTTTAGGAAAATTAAGTGCTTTGCTATCTGTATCCTTTTCTTTCAAGTGCCAAAACACATCTGATAAAAGAAAAAAAAGGGGAAAAAATGAACTACCTAAAAAATAAAGCACTTAAGGCCAAGAAATGGAAGGAGTGGGAGAGAAAATCCAAAATTATCTCTTCCACTGACAATGTTCAAAGGTTTCATCTATGTTTCACTTAAAAACAAGAGCTTCCACATTCTTAGTATATCCTCTAGAGTATGTTCTAATACTGGATTTTCTCTTTCAATATATAATAGAAAAACTGAAAAATCTGTCTGCCAATGAATCATTTAGTTAAATCCTGCTTGTAACAAATTCTCTGGTTCCATGCTGTACCTAGAACTTGTGCCGAAAAGAAAGTACCATAACAGAGATGCTAGAATCACTTAGTATTGATCTTTTCTATTTCTCCATCCAACTCTCTCTAACAACTTTAATTTGAGAAAGAAAATTCTGATACAAGAGAGAGTTGAAGTAGGCAGACCCATACTGAAGTAACATCTTAATGTAAATGTTTCTGTGACTTGCAAATACCTTAATGCAAATATGAAATAGCTGTAAACACAGGAACCTCATTAAAATAAAACTTAATTGCATTCACCTTCATAAAGGTAGCTACTCTGTTTCGGGTTTTTCTAAGAGATCTTTTATGTATCTTTTCTCATTTAGTCCTCACACAGCTCTAGAAGGTGGGTATTATGATTATCATTTTATAAATATGGGTGTAAGCTGGGGAAAGTCGAGTGACTTGTCCAAAGGCCCATAGCTGGTCATTGGCAGAGCTCCCACTAGTGTTGGAATTTTATAGGTAAGAAATGAAATCTCCCAAGCTTACAAGAGTGGCCTCTGCTCACATAATTAGTTAGGCGAAGAACTGAGAATAGCATCCTGGCCCTTTGAGTTTCTGCCCAGTGCTCCTTCTAATAGTTCACACCTCTCCTATCCACATTTCTCCTGCAGCCTAAAAAGCAAATTGTCGCTATAGCTGAACTGGATGCAAAAGGGGAAATTTCTTGAGTCTGAAGTCTCAGCTCATCCATCTTTTAGTAACCCAGAAACTATTAGTTATGAACTATAATGTAGACTCTTCTTAAAGACAATCAGAGGTATGCTTCCCCTGAATAATCTTTTATCCAGTGGCTAATCTATAGGAGTCTGTACAATTTTTTTCCAATGTAATGAATTACATTGATTTTTAAATGGAAAAAAGTATTTTTTTTTCTTCCTTTATTTGGATGAGGACATTCTGTAGTTAAAAGTAAGACAATAATCTATTTGTGCTGCTGCAACCTCTGTACAATGTATAGCCGAATAAAATCCACATCGTCAAAAGGCTCAAAGCTGGGCTTCCTCCACTTTGCCCTCACCCGCCTGCGGAACACGTTCTGTATCCAGAATACATCAACCAGGGAAAACACAGACATGCTTCCCGTCATCTAAACAGGAACACTAATGCCCCTGTCCCCTATGGGAAGCCTAATAGGTCAAAAACTCTAATAAAATCACAGGTTTCCCATTGCAAACTTGTACACTGAAGCCCGAATTGCTTGAATTTCAGTTTAGTCATACTGTAGTATTCTTTTGTTAACTATTAATATCATATTAAAGATCAACACTTTTATACTTCTCATTGCAGGTGAAACCGTGTGAAACATAGCTGTATGTTTTATTATCTCTTCTTCTGACATAGATTCCAGGATTCCAACATGCCTGCAAAGACATCTTGGTTTTGAAAATTATACTGTAGCAAACTTCAGAAAACTGACCTAGGAATTCAGGTTTTGGTATTTAGTTTATCTCAAAGGTTCCACTTCACGTAATTCGTTCCAAAATTAGCAATGCTAAGCACTCCCATGCAGCAGACCCCAAATTAAGAACAGACTAAGTCTTGGCCAAACAGTGGAAAGAGACTAGGACTAATAATTAGGGTGGATGGAAGAGCGGTATTCTGTGAGAACAGCCAGGGGATCAGTTACCTCTGTCACTAGCAGTAGCCATTGGGTGTCCATTATTGGGATGCGCTGGGCTTGTATTAAGCACTAATCAGAGGAGAGGTTTACTGACCCATCTCTCTTCCTCTTCTTTGTGAGTGAGCTGGAAATTTTCTTTACACCTCACTTCCTTATTAATCTTTTTAAAGTTTTAATTGAAATTTGTGAAAGTCCCTGAGACCTTTGAGAAATTTGGTGACTAGACACCAGCCGTAAGCTTATCACCATACCTGCAAAGAACAACACAATGAATCATACTTTCCTTGTACTCTTTGACCACTTGAATTTTCACATTGAATTTATTTTGATGCTGGTTTGCTTTAAAATAAATCAGCAAAATTAACCCATTTGTGCCAATTTTGTAGCACTCCTGGAAGGAATTAGGATCTTCCTTAAATTGAGTTGGTAACTTAGTGGAGATTTCCATACAACCGTGATTACACTGACTGAAATTACAATTCTATGTTAGTGCTAATTATATTTACACTCTTGGAGAAAGCCTTCATAAACAACATGGCTTAATATCTTTCACTTCATTATCTCCATTTTCTAGGTGAAAAAACTTAAGGTCAGAGAAGCAGAGATTTGCAAAAAAAACATATAACTAAGAAGTAGTAAAACTTGAAAGCAGGTTTTTCTGATTTTAAGTCCGTTGCTCTTTCGATGTACATGGCTTTAGGATACAGTGTGAAAATTGATTATATTAATTCCATCATGCTTGTAGAAGTTCAAACTTGTTCTTATTTACTCAGTGTATGGTCAGGACTCAGGCTCATACGTAAAGAAGCAATTAGTTTGAGAATAAATTTTGAAACAGAAACTGAATCAATTTGTTGTACTTCCTTAGTCTTGGCATTGCCTGACTTCTTAACCCTATTCTTATGCCATATGTAATCCATCACCAACAGAATATACTTGTTTCCCTAGCAAGAGGAAAAAGACAAGATACTTACAGAAGAGAGTTAAATGTTAACTTCATCACAGTCTACTTCCCAAAGAGAGTGAGCAGAGAAGACGTGAATATCATCAAAATATAGCACAGCTAACTTTATTATCTGCATTAAAAGGAAAACTCAAAAGCATGTTTCAAAACCTAGATTGAATATTTGCATATTTAGTAAACGAAAGAGAAATATGTATTATCTGTTATGTCCATGGTCCCCTATTAAGCACTACAGAAATAAAATCAATTCTAAAACATGGTCTAGAAATCAAAAAGCTAATGATCAAGTTGATGGAACTGTGTATGTGTATAAAATATAAGGAAAATATAAGTTAGGAGTCCACATAAAAATATAAGCAATAATTTCATGTATTATAAAAGTAAAATCAGTGACACATAACATACAAATTTTCTGACAGAATTTAAACAACATGCACAATCTATTTGGTTTATCTCATTCTAATTTCCTTCATTAAATTACTACCTATAAATTAGTAAAGTCCAGTTGATTCTTCTAACTTTCCAACCTATATGGCCAGCTGTCTACTGGACAGATCTATTTTGCCACTACATACGAAACTCAAACTCAATGTATCTAAAACTAAACTGGTAGTCCTAACCTCCAACACTACTGTTTTCTGCCTTGTGCTCCTTTGCTCAATGAATGCAGCACAATCGAATTAATTGCTCAAAGTATTGCCCTGGTTACTTAGCCTGATTTATTGAAGCTTGGATAATACTTTTATTCTCCATCCAAACTCCTGACATTATCAGAATCAACTAAATGACCATGCTGATTACCTAGCCAATGCTACATCCTTGCATGATTCCTTACTTTCTTATCTTCCAGAGCTTTTCCTCAATTCTGAAAGCCCACCTACTTCCATGGTCATATTCTGGACATTGTCATAGCCTGAAATTGCTCCACCTCTGAAAATCATCATCCCAACATGCCACCATCCTCTCCTTGTGCCTTATTTGCTGCAAAATTTTACCTTATGGTGGCCTCCAATTCATCAACTCAATCACTTCCACGCTATCTGCCCCCTCTTTTCCTCACTTCTCATATTATTGGCCTCAATTCCCATGAAATATTAGCATAATCACTCATGCATAGATTCCCCATTCTCCTGTACTTTCTTTGTGTTGTACTCCTTGGAAACAACTTAGCCTTGGATGAACCAAGCTGTTAAATTTCTCTATATCTTCACCTTAAAATGGAGTGTTGCTAGAAACAAAAAATCATATGACATGCCAGATTAACATCAGTCACAAATTCATGCCTGCTAATCTGAACTGAGTACTCAACATTACTAGGTAATGTTGCAACTTTTCTTTGGTGTGATCTCATGTCCTCATACCTTTACACTTTCCCCACACCTCCCTGCCCTCTTCACTCATCCAGATGGTAGCTTTCCTAAAACAACCCATGAGTTTTCTGAAACTGCCCTGGTTTCTGTTCTTTTCTAGATCTGATTCTTCACTTTTCTGCTCAAGTTGATAAGCTACATTTGGGAAAAAAAGTATCATCAGTTTCTGTTTAATCAGTGAACTCCAACATGGAAAATTATAACTATAAGTAGGTGTGTTACAAATGACATGTGTAGAATTGATTGATTGAGATGGAGTTAGAAGGTAGTGAGGTCTCTAGTATTCTTGGAAGGGGAGTTGGTGGTTTTGTAACATTGTAGTGAAGCATCTGGTTCAATTGTCATTTATTTTTTCTCACTGACACTGGAAAATTAGGAAACTTGAAAACCATTTTAAGAAAACTACTTGACTTATTTCTGTGCCATTTCAGAAAGTCCTTTCTTTTGCTGTCTTCACTGAATGTGTTCAAATCTATTAACTATATATATCTTGAATTTTGGGGCATTAAAAAAATATCTAACTGACATCATACTTTGGTAAACTAAATAATAGCACACAAAAATGTTCTGGTCCTAATCCTTTAGAATTTGTGAATGTTACCTTATATGGCAAAAGGGACATTGTAAATGTGATCATGTTAAAGATCTTGAAATGAGAGATTGTCCTGGATTATCCAGATGAACCCTAAATGTAACCAGAAGGGTCCTTAAAAGGGGGAAGCAGTGGAAGATCTGACAACAGAGGAAGGCAGTGTGACAATGGGAGCAGAGGGCAGAAAAGGGAATGTTTTGTGATAAATGGGTCATGAGCCAAGGAATGCGGGCGGCTTCCAGAAACTAGAAAAGGCAGGGAAATGGATTCTGCCCTAGAGATTCCAGAAGAAACCAGCCCTGCCAACACCTTATTTTAGCCCTGCAAGACTCATTTTGGGCTTCTGACCTCCAGAACTATAAGAGAATAAATCTGTGTTGCTTTACGCCACTAAATTTGTTAAATTGTTCCAGCAGATATAGGAAACTAATATATATGTTGCTTTTGTCTTCTGTACTTGCTTTTTCACTCAAGAATAGACTTTTGAAATGTTTCCATGTTGAAAATATACATCTAATTTATTCTTTTAAGTGTCACCCAAAATTGAAAAATATGAATAAACCGCAATTTATTTGTTTTTCTACTAAGAGACAGTTAGTTTTGTTGTGAGGATATCTTGCATATGTCTTTAGATACTTTAAGGTAGATGCGCAGAACTGGAAATGCTACATTGTATGTATTCGTTTACTATTTCTATATAACAAAGTGATGCATACCTAGTGGCTCAAAACAACACAAATGTTTTATCTTACAGTTACGGAAGCCAGAAGTCTGAAATGAGTCTCACTGGGCTAAAATCAAGGTGTTGGCAGGGTCGCATTCCTTCTGGGGGTGAGGGTCCAGGGAAAAGTCCATTTCTTACCTTTTTCAGCTTTTGGTAGCAGCCCACAGTCCTTGACTTGTGGCTCCTTTCCTTCTTTAAAGGCAGCAATTGAATCACTCCGACCTCAGCTTCTGTTATCACATCTCCTCTGACTTTCCTGTTTCACTCTTGCACTTACAAGGACCCCTGTGATTACAATGGATAATCCAGGATATTCTCTCATATCAAGATCCTTAATCATGTCTGCAGTGTTTCTTTTGCCCTGTAAAGAAACATATCTACAAGTTCCAGAGATTGGGACATGGACATTTTTAGGGTACCATTATTATGTCTCTTGCATGGGTCATAATGTATGCACATGTTCCACTTTACTAGCTATTGCCGATCCTCTTTCCAAATTGGTTGTTCTACGTATTCTCATGTGAAAAATAGATGCTTCACTCTTTCCATACATTTTGTGTTAATAGAATTTATAATTTTACCCAGCTGAATTCTCATTAATTTTATTTGCATTTTTTTCTGACTGCTATTGAGATTTGTCATTTTTTTATATTTTGATTAGGCATGCAAATTTAATTTTCTTTTACTTTCTTTCATGTATTTTGCCTCCCCTTTTGATGTAAGTAGTCTATCATTTTCATATTGATTTTAGGAGCTTTTAAAAACATACTTTAGAAATAAATTCTTTATCAGTTATGATACTTCAAAATGTTTCTTCCCCACTGTGGCTAATATTTTCATTTATATTACACTTTTAATCTTACTGTATTTTTAAGACAATTTTTTTCTTGTTATTTCAGCTGTTTTCAACTTGTTTAATAAATGTCCAAGATATTTTATACATATTATTCTAATATATTTACAGTTTCTTTTCAAATTTTGGTGTTTTACCTAGCCAGAAATATTTTTTATATAATATGAACTAGAAATAGCATGTTTCTTTTTCTTCACTATGGACAGTCAATTTATATATAGGATATTTTACCTCTTGGTCATATAGCCAGCACTCATATTTTTACTGATGAATTTTGTCCATGTACATTTATTGTGATTATCTTGGTTCTTTTCATTTTTAAAAAATTGAGATATAGCATGTAATTTGAAGTGTAAAGTTTGAGGATTTTTAAATATGTACCTTATGAGTTGTAGTTCCTCCTAAGATATGAGACACTTCCAGAGCCCCGGAAGACTTTCTCTTGCCTTAGCTAAGCCCGTACTTCCCTCTAGAGCTAACCACTCATCTCATTTCTATGATTATCAATTAATTTTGCCTGCTTTTGAATTCATATAAATAGAATCACACAATAGATACACTTCTGTGCCTGGCTTCTTTTGTTCAATGTAATGTCTGTCAGATTTATCCATGTTGCAGCATGTACTAGCAGTTTTAGCTTTTCTTCTTAATACTTTGTAGTATGTCATTGTATGACTATATCAATCACAATTTATCCTCTCTCCTTTTGATAGGAATTTGGGCTGTTTCCAGTTTGCAGCCATGTGAATCAAACTGCCCTGAACATTCAACTTCAGGTCTTTCAGTGGACATTTCTTATTTCTTTTTTCTCTTGGGAATATACCTAAGAGTGGAGTTGCTGAGTCATATGAAAAGTGTAATTACATTTAGTAGGCGCTTCCAATTTTCCAAAGTGTTTGTGCCATTTTACACACCCAACAATGATATAGGAGAACCCCAGTTGATTCGCATCTTACCGATGCTTTCACATTTTAGCTGTTCCAGTGAATGTGTAGTGTTATATCATTGTGATTTCATTTGCCTCTCTCTGAGGAGTAATGATGTAGAGAGCATCTTTATGCTTCTTGGCCATTTAGATATCCTCTTTTATAATGTGCCTGTTCAAGTCCTTTCCCTCTTAAAAATTTAGTCATTTTCCTTTTTCTTATTGATTTATAGAAGTCATATATTCTGAAGTCCAGTTCTTTGCTAATACTTTCTTCTAGTCTGCCTTGTCTTTTTACATCCTCGGTGGGGTCTTTTGATGATAAAGTTTTTACTATTTATAAAACCAAATTTATCAGTTTTTATTCTTATAATTAGTGCTTTTTGGTGTGGCATTTAAAAAATATCAGGTTACCCAAACTTTTGAAAATATTTTTCTGTTTTCTTCTGGAAGCTTTATAGTTTTTGCTTTTACATTCTGTCTATGGTCCATCTTGAATTGACTTTTGTGAATAGCATGAAGAAGGAGTTAAGATTTATTTTTTTCTATATGGGTTCCCATACTTCAGCATCGTTTATTGAAAAGACTAATCTTTTCTCAATAAATTCCATTAGTGATTTTTCTCATAAATCAAGTCACCATTTAACTGTGGGCTATTTCTGGACTCTCTATTGTGTTCCATTGAAATATTTGTCCACTTTGCAACACTGCCATTTTATCATACTAACACAGTAAATCTTCGTAGTAAATCTTGAAATGGTGTAGCATAAGATCAAAAACTTCACTTTTCTATGCCAAGATTGTCTTGGCCATTTTTCTCAGTTCTCTGCATCTCCATATAAATTTTAGAATCAATTCATCTATTTATATACACACTCAAACCTGCTGGCATTCTGATTTGATTGTATTAAAGCTATAATTCAATTTGGGAAGCATTGACATCTTAATTTAGAGTCTGCCAATCCAAGAACACGGCATATTGCTCCATTTATTTTTTTCAATTATGATTTGTTGTTTTCATCATAACAGCTTTTATTTACAAATTTTTCACTTTAAGTAGACTGTTAAACTTATTCCTAAGTGTATAAATTTTTTCAATGCTTTTATAAATGATCTTATTTAGAATTTTATCTTCTAATGTTTTTGTTACTAGTATATATAATTTAATTTTTATAATGACATTGTATCTAGCAACATTGTTAAGTTCATTTATTCTGAGTTTGTAAATTGTTTTATATTTTCTGTTAAAAGTAAGAACATAGTTTTATGTCTTCTTTTCCAACTTTTGTGCCTTTTTTTATGCCATATTACACTGACTAAGACTTCTATTGCAATATTGAATAGAAGTAGTAAAAAGTGGAAATCCTGACCTTGTTCCCAATCTTAGGGTGAAAACATTCAATATTTCACCATTAAGTGTGATGTTAGCTGTAATTTTTCAAATAGAAACCCTTTATCAGATAAAAGAAAGTCCCTTCTATTCTTAAGTTGCTGATAAATTTGTTATGAGCAGGTATTAAGTTTTAGCAAGCTTTTTTTCTGCATCTATAGAAATGATTATTTCTATATATAAATTTTTTTCTCCGTTATTAGTTTAATGTTTAAAGTCTCCTTTATTAATTTAATTAGATTTTTAAAGGTTAAATCAATCTTTCATATCTGGGATAAATTCCACTTGATCATGATGTATCATGTTTTTTACATAACACTGTGGTCAATTTTCCAATATTTTATTGAGAAGTTTTTGCATATATCTTCATAAGAAATATTGGTCTGTAATTTTCTTTTTTATTAATGTCAGTCATGTTAGTCATCACTATCAAACCTTCATAAAATGACTTGGTAAGTGTTCCTTCTTTTTCTCTTTTATGAAGGAGTTTAGATAACATTGATATTATTTCTTGCTTAAGTGTTTAGAAGAATTCATTAATGAAAACATGTTGGCCTGGAGTTTTCTTTGTGGAAAAGTTTTTAATTATAGATTTAATTTCTTTAAGAGATACAGCATTATTCAAATATTCGTATTCTTTCTTGTCTTAGCTTGGGTATATGTGTTTTTCAAATAATTTATTTCATTTAAATTGTTGAATTTATTGGCATACATTATAATAGCACTTTATTATCCTTTTTCACATATACAGGGTCTGTAGTGATGTCTCTGATTTCTGATACTGATAATTTTATGTTTTCTCTATTCTTTGTAGTAAGACATATCTTACTAAATGTTTATTATTACATTATTTATGTTAATGAATTTATATCACACTTTTCAACAAACCAACTTTTGACTTTGTTGATTTTCTTTTTATAACTCTTCTCTAAAGTCAGTTATTTCCACTCTTGTATTTATTATTTCTTACCTGCTAGTTTCTTTGGAGTTGAATTAATAATTTTTAACATTTCTGAATCAATACAAGAATCTTACAATGACCATCTGTGCTTTTTTTGTTGTATATTTAACATTTCTGTGTGTTATAAACATCTTGACATATTTCTGATTATTTTAAACATTTAATATTCTTTTATATTTTTAACTTACCCACATATTTACCACTTTTCTTGCTCTTCATTGCTTCCTGCAGATTTTTTTCCATCTTGGGCCATTTTCCTTCAGCCTGATGAACCTACTTACCGCTGCTGTGTGTTACCTACTGGCAATAATTTCTACTAGATTTTATTTGTAGGAAAGCATTTTAATTTGGTTTCAGTTTAAGGATTTTTTTTGCTAGACATAGAATTATAGGCTGGCAGTTTTTAAATTTTCTTTCTGCACCTTAAAAATGTCATTTCATTGAGTTATGGCTTCTATAGTTTCTGTTGTGAAGTTGGCCATTAGAATTATTGTTGTTAATTTGAAGATAATATATCTTTTTCTTTGGATGCTTTTGGTTTTTCTTGTTTTATTTGGTTTCAGCAATTTGTCTATAATGTTCCTAAGTGTTATTTTTCTTTTTATTTATCCTGCTTGGGTTTTGCTGACTTTTTTGAATCTGTGGGTTGATTTCTGTTATGTCTTTTGGAAAATTCTCAACCTCTATTGTTTCAAATATTGCTTCTGCTCCATTTTCTATCCTCTCCTTCTGCAACTCCATTACATAAGTATTAAGTCATTTGTCCATGTCTCTTAGACTCTATTCCGTTTTTTAATCTTTTTGTTTCTCAATTGGATATTTTCTCTTTACCTGTATTCAGATGAGCTTGGAACATCTTATGTGCCAGAAAGTAAGAGAGTGCTCAAAAAATTGTGGGGCATTTCAAAAGGACCTCAGTAGCTGCCAATGGCCAAATATGAGGTAATTTGAGTGAAAAAATAAGTAATAATAGTGGTGAATTATAACCCGTGAAATAAATACATATCCATGAGTTCATGCTGATATAAAAAGACAGCTGAATCAATAAATAAAGGGTGAGATGGATCACTGTTTCATGCAGTACAGTTCTAGTTAATTAATGCAGAAGGAATGATGGCAATAGTAAATCCACATTTGGCAAACAACATAGTAATAATTGTTGCAGATAAAAATCATCAATGGCTACTGAAATTAGTAGGGGAAAGTACGATGAGAATCAGGATATTTGCACAGTCCCGGACTATCTCCCCACATGATACTTATTAATTACAATGAGAAAAATAATAACATCACAGTGGAAAAACCTGTCAGACACTCCTTTAATCAAGTGATCAAAGTTAACATCACCCCTAGTAAGGCATCATACCTACTGATATGATACACTGCAAAAGGCCCAACACTACTTCTGTGATATTTTTGCCAAAAATGTACAACTTCAATCCAATCATGAGAAAACATCAGACAAAGATAAATTGAGGAAGATTTTACAAAATAACTGGCCAGTACACTTCAAAAGTATCAAGGTCATAAAAGACAAAGAAATCCTGGGAATCTTTCCCTGATTAGAGGAAATTAAGGAGATGTGAAAAGTAAATTTAATGTGGGATCCTGGGTTGGAACCTGAATCAGAAAAAGAAAAATAGTGGGACAGTTGGTGAAATTCAAATAAGATCTGAGGTTAATAATATTACTTCAATGTTAATTTTTTGATTTAGAAAATTATACTACGATTATATAAGATGAGATGGTAACATTGAGGAAAGAGGAGTGAAGGGTAGATGAGAACTTTGATGTTCTATTTTTGCAACTTGTTCTGTTTATAATACTGCAAAATAAAAATGGTTAAAAAAATAAAGGTTTTGTCTTCTACTTAAAATATCTCAATCACAACAGAACAAGATCAGTTTCTCTTGATCGTTGATTTTCTTTGTTTCCAGTCCGTTAGTACTGTTTAAGCATGCCTCATGATTTTCAATGTGGTGTCAATGTGTATGAAAAATTAAGACTCTCAATGATGTTATTTTCTTCCAGGGAAGGTTAATTGTTCTTACAGGCAAATGCAGCATCAGTGGATCTCCTAGCTTCGGTACAGAAGAGGTCAATAAAAGGGTCAGACAGCAAATCTTTCAGGCTTTTTTCATGGGGGCAAAGGGCTGCAACTACTCAACTCTGTTGTAGCATGAAAGCAGCCATGGACAATATTAAAGCAATGGATGTGTGTGGCTGAAATCCAATAAAACTTTATTTAGAGAAACAGGCATAATTTGCAGACCTTGCTATAGAGGATTTATAATGGCTGATCTACTCTAATTTTGCCCTTGTTTCTCGGGCATGGGCCCTCTGGAATCCCAGTAAAGTGCTGGAAGTGGTTGCCATGCTCCTGAAGCTTATTGAGTCTTGAACTCTAAGCTCTGTCTTCCCAGCTGCTTAAATCTCCGCTCAGCTCTTTAACTTCTCAGTTAATGCTTTCTATCAATTCCTCAAAGTTTGGCCCTGACACAGCTTTGGAGTCAGCCAACAATTTGAGGGCATTTGTATGTAGATTTTAGGGCTCCCTCCTCTGATTCTCTCCTTTCCAGGGTTTTCTCCCTACTTATTTCTAGTCTCTCTAGCAGCCCCAAATCCCTGGTCGTTTCAGTATAGTAAGATGCCTTCGTGGCCCTGGCCCACAGAGAATGGGGAAGTACCCACAGAGGAAAGGCCAGGTAAATATGAAGGTCAACTTTCTTGAAAAAGAAACTCTCCTTCTTTCAAGAACTAGACTTTCTACAGTTTCTGCCTACTTTGAATGTTCTTGAACGCCTTCCAACAATCGAGGTTTTTGTTTGTTGTTTTGTGTTGTGGGTTTTTTCTTTTGTTTTTGTTTGGTTTTTCGGCCCAACTTTTGTAATTTTTGTCTATAAAGAATGAGTCTAGTATAAGCTATTCCACCATGACCAACACTGGAATTCTTTCTTAATTATTTTCTACCATGTTATTTTGTGCTTTCAATTTACCATGTGTTTTCCTCTCCTTTCCTGCATTTTATTGGATTGTTTCATTTTTAATCGTCTTTATTTTCCACTATGTCTTTGTAAGTTGATCATTCATTTTCTATTCTTTTTGTGACAACTATATAATTTTTCATTTTTAACTTTTGAAGTTAAGTATAAGTATAAATTTAATCCATATATTTGCCTTCTGTATCAGTCAAGGGTCAAAAGGAAAGTAATGACACTCTCAAATTAAGATCATACAAAGAGGGTTGGTCTATTTAGGGGCTATTTACAATGATGATAGGGATTAGGGAATTCATATTGGAGAGTGCTGGTACCTGTCAAGCAGCAGAGGGAATGTTGTTATTTCTAGTCTCAAAGCAAAGAGGAAAAGTGATAGGAGCCTGGAAGAATAGTGTCTCTCTTTCCTTGAGTCCAGAAATGACCTTAGTGAAGGATAGAGTCAGTCCTGGATGAACCCACAGGAAGAGAACAAGGGGAATAAATACACTTGAACTCCCTCTTCTCCCTCCCTCTGATCTTCTGCCAGGACTCCCAGTTGGCCGAACTCAACCAAAAGCCAGAAGGTTCAGGATCATGATGATGTAATACATTCAGGTCAGCCTTCCAGGGCAGAGGGCAGGTCGAGAAGAATGCAGACTGTGTCAGGTGGGGCAAACAGAAGATATCCAGCACAACCTCTTCTCAGCACAAGGGTACCTTAAATGCTTCAGTATGAATTACCTGCCTCCTGACATCTAATTTGTTGTTTTTTATTGTTTTAGTTTCAGCTTTATTTTATCCCTCCAAATTAGTCATAATTGTTATTATTATTCTTATTTTATAGTCACTTCTTGTTTAGGTTTACCCATATGTTTATCATTTTTTGCTATGTTACTATTGTTTCTTGTATCACACACCTTGCTGAGTTTATGTTTCTTCTTTCTGAATTAGACGATACAGTAGTAGTTATTTCGGCAGCGGTTGGAGTGCATTCCTCCTAGCCTTTATATGAAAATATCTTTATTTCACCCACTCTCTTAAAAGTTGGTTTAGCTAGGCATTCCAGGCTGACAATTATTTTCTCACAGCTCAATAAAGAAATGATTCTATTGTTATTTGGCTTCCATTGTTGTTGTTGAGAAATCTGTTTCTATAATTTACATTCCTTTGAAAATTATCTTTTTATTCTCATTGCATTTAGAATTTTTTCTTTGTCATTTGTGTTCAGAAATTTTAATAATATTGGTGTAGAATTATTTTTACTTGTTCGGTATAACTCACTGTGCTTCTTAAATATGAAAAGTTTTGCTTTTCATTAATTCTTGAAAATTCTCAGCCATTATCACTAATGTGCGATTTATGGGCCCCTTTTCCCTCAAAGCCACTTCTTGCCTTTCTTGGATTTACTCTATCTTGGAATGGCTGAATCCTGACAGCTGCTGTTCTCAATTCCTTAATTCATATCTTTAATAATTTTTATATAGTTATATTGTAATCTTAAAGCAATTTCTATTAACTGAAGTTCTTGGTCATCTGAACTTGATTTCTTTGAATCCGTCAATACATGTTCAAGTTGATTAGGCCGTTGTATGTCATAGAATTTAGGAGTGGGGCTTATATCTGGCAACCTTGGCCTAGAGAGTGTCCCTCTAAAGAGGTTTTGTGTTTCATGTTTTGAGGTGTGAAAAGATAAAACAAAGTCTGTTGGAAGATAATTGTTCCCAAATCTGAATGGTGGGTACTTAGAGGTTATTATACTATTTCCTCTACTTTTATGTATATTTAAAACTTTTAAATGATATTAAGATAAAATAATTTAGTCAATTAGTTCACTTCTTGCTGCCTTCATGGAAATTAATTTTGATCTACTGGGTAGTTTTAGATGTGTGTGTCTCTCTCGATATATACATATATCAATGAGTCGATGAGTCACATTCTTAAGCTAATATACTGCCTGGTAGTGAGAATGTTTTATGTCTTCATTCACTTATTTGTGCATTCAATAAGTACACATTAACTACACTATGCTAAGTGTGAACAGCACCAACGTAGTTCCTACCCTTATAAAATGTATCATCTAGTAAGGTCATTAGATTATCATCATTAGGTATTATATACCAAGAACAGAGGAAGAAAGCTAGAATGTGAGGCAGCAAGTCAGAGAAGAACAGATATCAATTGAAAGGGAATATTAATTGAAAGACTATTGTGTTTTATTTTTTATTTATTTATTTTTTGAGGAAGATTAGCCCTGAGCTAACATCTGCTGCTAATCCTTCTCTTTTTGCTGAGGAAGACTAGCCCTGAGCTCACATCCGTACCCATCTTCCTCTACTTTGTATGCGGGATGCCTGCCACAGCATGGCTTGACAAGCGCTGCATAGGTCCACACCCAGGATCCAAACCAGCGAACCTCGGGCCACTGAAGCGGAATGTGCAAACTTAACACCTGTGCCACTGGGTCATCCCCAAGACTATTGTTTTAAATACCACTTGAGGTATTGTCACTAAGATGTGTTATTTAGAAGCATTAATGTCTTGCTGGCATTACTGAATAAAGTGAATTCAAGCAATGATGTAAAATAATTCAGTTTCCATACAGAGAAAACATCCATATTGGTGCCATTCTCAATCGCCACAATATAGTAGGCACTCTGCTGGGTAGTTTCTATCATGATGCTCAGTCCTCACAAGACACTGAAAAGTAGTTGTTTTTAGAATAAGAAAACTGTGACTGAGAGAAGTAACTGCCCAAGTTTATGGAGCTATTAAGTATATGAGGTAGGATGTGAATTCAGGTCTACAAGCCTCTAAATCAGGATCTTTCCACTACTTCACGCTGCCTCCCAAGTAGGCGAGTGCCTTCTCCATGGAAATGTGGGATCCTTAACTGCCCAGATATTTTAATATTGTGAATTAAAAGCCTACTTGATGTTGGTACTGGGAAGCATTTAATTCATTATAATCATGTCTTTTTTCTTCAAATATTTTTCTATTTTTCAATTATTTGCCTTGATCCCATGTGAACGAACTTTTGGAAGTGCCATGCTGGAGTGTCAACATCATAGATAAATGTTAGGCTCTAAATTTTATGATGTAAATATTTATAAAGCATGTGCCAGATCACCAGAGTAACCAGTTCTTGTCCTGGTTTTGGAGTCTTGGATTCCGAAGGCAGAGGAAGAAAGTAGGACAAATTTCCAATGTTTGATGACAGCATAACACGACTCACAAGTTATTACCCCTTTTACTTTCCATAGGCTTACCTTTTGACCAGAATAGAGTTGGTAACAATATTGTGATGCCCAACACGAGCCTCTCAAAACCTGCATGTGTAATCTACAGCCTTCTTCTTGTCAGATGATCAGCCTTGACATTGTCATGCTTTAATCCTACACTGCCCACCTTTGGAGCTTATGGAATAGCCTATCAGTTTTTCCCCAGTAGAAAATAAGAAAAATAATCACTTACTTAAAGGAGAAATCAAAACTTCTAACACTTTAGATCCTTCTCCAAGCAAGAGGAGATTTCTGGAAAAGAAATAATCCACTAGACATTTTTTCCAGAAACTCTCACTTCATTATGCCTGTAAAAGAGTTTAAATTGCTGAATTAGCTCCTTCTGTGGTGTGTCTAATTCCACCAGTAATGTTATATAGAAATGCTCAATGTCCAAAACTTGGAATTTATTAAAAAGTAGTTGAAAACAATGCAAACTCTAGCCAATTACCAAAAAAAGAGATTTCAAAAAAAATTCTTGTTCTGACCCATCTCAATCCTATAATTTAAACCATTTCTAAAAATTCCAAAGAAATATAATTTCAATAAGAGCATATTCTGGTGCAGTTTCCCTCAATTTTTCTTATAGGACACATAGAATTTTGCGTAGTATTTCCTTAGACTGTAAAACACAGAGAGAGGACATTATTCGTGTAATTTTTTAATTTAATTAGAAAAAATGAAAATTTTCAGTATTTTTGATGGAGATATATGTACATAAAATACCTTCATTGAGGCTGCTTGAAAGTCCTTACCTAAGATATATAGCAACATATACATACATGTATGTGTGTGTATCTTAGATAATGACTTTAAAACAGCTTCAACAAAAGGGTTACATACTGATTTTATACATTCCCGGAAATTTTCATGTCAACTCCCAAGACAGTGTAACCTATAGCTGACTAGTCCTCATGAAGAAAACATTGTAGTAAAATCATTTTAAATTCGAGGACGTGCACATTTCATGATTTTGTCCCACTTCCTCACATTTCAGGGGCGATTCTCCCTTGATTTTAATGCTTCATTGAAGCGATTTAAAAAATATTCTATTAAACTGGTTAAGATAATTCACCACTGCGGGTGTTACCCTTATACAGTGAACGGTTAATAACATAATCATTCACACTGGTGAAGTGATCCAGTATCTGGTTCCAAGCTCTCTGTTCTAGAGGGCCTGAGAGGGGCTGGAGAATTATTCCAGGGAAAAATATGCAGTATTACTAATGGGATGCCCCACAGTTGTCATAGACTGTTCATTGTTTCCATCTCAACTTCACCTTATGTGCAGAAGCCCTTGGGAAACGTCGGCGGTGAAGCTGATGGTAAGAGCTTGTACTCCATACTCCTCTTCAGACCATACAGCATTATTTTGAGTGTTAATTAGCAAAGTCATAAGAATAGTCAGGAAGATGGGGAGTGGACATGGATTTGAAACACACTTCAGAGCACGACTCAAGGCAGCAGTTTACAACAGGAAGCAAAGAAGATTGTGTCTAATTAGAACTTCAGGGGCAATTTCAAAAGGCCTAGTGTAATTACCTGAGCGGGAGGTCAGCCAGATGGAGGGTAACACCTCCAGTAAGGAGAGAAAGTTCTATTTATATTCACAAACTCATTCAGCTATAATTTCTAAGTGCCCATGAAGGAAAATAAGATTGCTACCTTTCAAAATGTTGTGTTAAGTATATTTTAAGGTTCCATGAGCCATGATTTTTACTGGAACTTTACATCATTAAACAACAAATGACCTGTTAATCCAATATGAAATTTAGTCCCATTTTGAGTTAAAGGTACAAACTCTGAAATTTCTATTCTAAAGGGGTATCGCCTTGAAACCTAATGAAAAATATCTAACCTAACCGAGAAAGCATCCCATTCATCATGTTTTAATCAGTGTAATTGTTAAAAATAGTTTTCAGGGGCCGGCCCCGTGGCTGAGTGGTTAAGTTTGTGCTCCACTTCGGTGGCCCAGGGTTTTGCCGGTTCTGATTCTGGGCGCGGACATGGCACGGCTCATCAGGCTGTGCTAAGGCGGCGTCCCATATGCCACAACCAGAGGCACTCACAACTGGAATATACAACTGTGTCCTGGGGGGTTTTGGGGAGAAGAAGGAAGAAAAAAGAAAAAAAAAAGATTGGCAACAGTTGTTGGGTGCCAATCTTTAAAAAAGAAAACTGTTTTCAAATTCAATTTTTTCTAAACAAACCTTAAAAACTTAGATTGTAGAAAACTACAGTATAAAATATTTGGCAGATTTGTTTAAACTTTACAAATATGCTAATTTCCATTAGTTTGTGACAAAAATAAAATATTATTCTTGAAGAGAATATTAATGTGGGATAAGTAATGAGCTTCAGCTTTGAACAGCAGTGCAGTCAAGGTAACAAAGGCACACATATTTTTTTCTGATGGACGCACACGTGGCATCTTCCATGCATGTGCTTACAGGAAAGAAAATCTTGCTTTGAAACTTAATAGAGCCATGCTGACAAGGATTAAAATGTTAGAGTCCTTTATATTCAGAATATAAAATATATTTAAATTATTCTAGGCAATTTGTTTCATATACTACGACTAAGGACTTCAAACAATTAACATTTTAATATGCTGTGCAATGTAACTGCTTGTTGCTTTTATGTTCAGGGTGGGAATTATAGAGCCCTCTGCTTTTACTCTTGAGGTTCCTAATGTGGTGAGGCCAACCATGATGTGAGTTTTATTACTTTGTCTTGTCAGCGATTTTAACTTGACACTAGATCAAGGCCATGGAGCCTCACCGTTCTCTTTGGAGAAGACAGACATTTGCTCTGTCTACTAGGTCATGCTTATTAGATGAGGCAGCTTTGGAACATGAACTACTATTGTCTACTGGTCACTGGAAAGTCTATCCTAATCAGTAATGTTAGACATAGTTGATCTGGAGAATGAAGAATGAAGACAAGGAGATCTGCAGCCAAATGTGCATCCCACTGACCAGCAGCAGATATTTGGGTCTTGCAACAAGGACTAGTGTCGTGGTTGGGAACTTAGAGAGAGGAATGGTAAGGGAAGCTGGATTAGTTATGGTAAGCAAATGTCATGAAACAATGAAAAGGTAAGAAATGAGGAAGTCAGAGGTACTCTGACTAAGTAAGGTACTAAGTAAGTAAGGTACTAAACGAAGACATGGTTTCTCCTACCATGTCTTGGTTTTAAAATTCAAGGGAGTAACATTTCCAGGATAGAGCTTTGTCTTCAGGACTCTTTCTCTTGGCTACAATCTCTTTCTTTGCCTTAGAAGAAGCTCACTGCTTGCGGAGAGATGGAAGGGAGTGAAGTCTGAAGAGTTCACTTGCAAGCACCACCTGAATTCCCAAGTCTAAGTCATTTGAGTAGCAAAAGAAGCAGCCCTCTGGTTCTGTGGGTTCCTGCGTGATGCTCACCTCCCAGGGCTTCTGCTCAGGGGCAGGTATCACTTGCCATCTCCGCCCAGGAAGTTCTTGCACTTGACTTCTCAACTGTCATAGGAAAGAGCACATGGTAGGCAGGGATAGGAAGGAACCCACGAAGAAAGCTCAGGTTTCGTGAAACCAACTCTTGTGTCCACAGTCAGGAAAAATTTAAACTGCTGTTACTCTGACAAGGGCTTGGAATGAATGAGAATAAAGAAAGCAGACATTCCATTTTTTTGCATGCTAAGTCTCTTATTTAAACTGAGACTTTTGGCTTACGATTTCTGACTCTAATTACCCTTTCTCTTAACTATTACTAAAGAGTATATTGATCTGCCATTGAGTATGTAATAGCATTTCACTAAAATCGGAGTATCTAGGAAAGATTAGAAGTATTTACTGGAAATCTAATTTGGCTAAAAGCTAAGCATCTGGCAAGTTCCTGACTTCCTTAGCTTAAGATCTCTAGACCCAGAAGGTAGAGAAAGTACAATGATCTGAAGATTTAGATCCTCTTTTTGGTAGATTGGAATAATATCACCATGTAATCTTTAGTAACTTCATAATTAGGGGTGGGAAAGTCTAAAGATGATTCAATGGGCACTCTAGATGTTAGGAGGGTAGGGATAAAAAAGCCAAAATGAACGCACAAGTAAACACACAAAAAGAGCTACTTCCATGGCCTAAAATTATCTCAAAAATAAAACTGGCAGGTAACAGCAAAAAGATGTCAAAATTTAAATCCTAATTATCTTTTTACCACCTGATCTCAGTGAGGAAGGAAAGTAGAGACATGCAAAGCAGGAGAATTTCTCCAATAAGTTCAAACTAGAAGAGTGTGTGCAAAACGTGACCAGGAAGGTCTCTAACCAGAAGACTCTAGAAATGGCATAAACCTTTAAGAGAGTGTCAGATAGGCTAGATTCAAGAATGTGCTGAAGCATTGGAAAATTAGGGGAGAAAACATAGAAGAATGCTTTTAAACCAATAAAATTATTTTCAGAGTTGGAACAAGCTTTATAGGATGAAGCTATTTTATTTGGGATCACAGGAATATAGTGCAATCACTTTTTTTAAAGATGTGGAAATTGAGACCCAGAAGACAAAGATTTACCCAGAAGCACAGAGCTGATAAGTGGAAGAACCCAGACCATATTCCAGTTCTTCTGAATGTGGATCCTGTGCTTTCCTCACTGCTGAAATGATAAACATCTCACCAGGTGACTTGCAATATGCAAGGTGCTGTTCTTAGGGCTCAAACCCAACTAAATGTGGGATGGATAAGGGAGGCCTGGCTGAAGAGCAGCGTGTTTGAAAATACCTTAGCTTTTTCAGCAGATGACTTATTCTATTCTGTATTCAGCTTAATATCATGTAAGTAATCTTTGATTATACCTGTTCTACTGTACTTTGGCTGGACAACCTCAAGAACGCTGTATTCATTTATGGGTTACACTTAAAGCAAGGAGAAGCTACAAAGCTTGTTCAGAAGAGAGACCAAAACTAAGAAGATTTGAAACCACATCATCTTGCAGGTTTTAAAGCATGAGTTGCCCATTTAAGCACTTACAGCACTCAGGCCACTGATATAAACAACTGAAATGGAATAAGAGGAGACATATTTCTCTACTACTAAAGGAAAACATCAGTGGAAGCCTGACAATAAACAAAAACTGGGAGTCTGCCTCAGGATATGCAGCACAATAGAGAGTGATGGGGACTGTGGCACACCGGAAATCTTAGGCCTAGTCTGATGGAGGCAAGCACTACCCACCTCTAGCTGATTATTGCATTGTAGGAATGCTCACCCAGTGCTGCTAGAACTCTTTATTTTTTCAAGTGAAAATTGAAATGTGGCTATTTATGCAAAATTACCCAATTTTTATGTATTGGCTCAATTAATAAAACAAACTGCCACTGCTAACAACAAAAATCACTGTGTGGAATGAATAAACTGTCTCCAAACTTGATCAGGTCCATGGGCCAACAATTTGCGACCTCTAAAGTAAAAGTCTTAGGGATGTTTATTCTGAACAAGACAAAATTCCAACAGTAACCTGTAATTTTTTAAGGGATATAAGATGAAAGAGGGAATCAGTTATTCTTTGTAGATGCAGAGTGAAGATTAACATTTAAGGGAGGTAGAATCTAAAGAAGAACCTTCTAAGAGAGATGTTTGAAGATATCCCCAAAGACATTGCTTCAGTGAACTGCTGTTACTGCTGCTGCTGAAAGACAGAAAAATGTGATGATAATCAGGAACAATATACGAAACCATGGGAACATTGCCCTGTGCTTATCCAAACCATGATGTGTAAGTGTAGAGCTCTAACCACTGAATTTCAACAAATTTGTAATTTATCTGAAGAAGGTAAAGAGAAGACAAAGTAAAATAATCAAGGAAATGGTGCTACTCTTTCCTAAGAACAAATGCAAAAGATGAAGAATCTTTAATGTGTAAGTAAGATGGCGAGGTGAAATAACTACAGATCAGCATTTAATATGCTAAAGTGCAACCTACGTTTCTTAGGGGATTATGATGTCCTGACTTTCCCTGACTTATTTGTACTGGTCCTTTGGGACCCCTCTGATCCCTATGCTCTCTGGGGACATTTATGGAATTTGTAATTCCATGGAAAATCCTTAGGAAGCTCTGCCATAGATCATAATCTTAGAATATTTGAAGTATAGGAACTCAGAGATCATCTGGTTGATTTCTCATTTTCTGATGAAGAAGAATTAAGTGATTTTTACCAGGTTCCCAGGGAGAGGAACTAAAACTAGAATTGATAAATTCAACTCTACTCCATTACTTCACGACGTATTTCCTGTCTAATCATGAAGGAGGGAGTCAGCTGACTGTCAACTTCAAATCAATACAGAAGTAGGAGGTCGCTCCCTGAGATTAAGGGGGCGGGGAGTATAAGATGACAAAAGCACCAAGAACACAGAGAACATTACTCATCATGGACAGATCCCTGTGCCCGCCCCTCTGCCCTGCCCCAGTATACCTGTCACCAAAGATCTATTCTAGAGCTGACTTCTTGTCCAGCCTCATGATATGGGCTATAACATAAGTAAATAATAGCATCCCTGAGCTCAGGCAGACGTAAAAAGTGTTGAAGAGAAAGCATTGTCATCGTATTCATATTTCTGCTCAGTGGGAGATCAATTTACAGATTAAGCAGGAAATGACTCCTCTCATTAACTGGTGTTTAAGGGCTCTTCCTTTCAGCATTGCCTGTTACTGAAACCTCTGATCTCACAGGAAAAAATACGTGGTCCAGGAAGAAGGCAGACCTAGAATGTGAACTTGGGAAAGGTTTTGGCTGTACACTCACACAGATGTTTTCATTAGCAACTTCAACAGGTAAACAGCTTTTGTGAAAGGAAGTTGGAGGTAGGGAAAGTTCTTTTATTTGTTTATCGAATATTTATTAAGGGGCTACTAGTGCCAGACACTATGAGTATGTTAGAGCTACAGTAGTGGATGAAGCAGATATAGTTTCTGCCCTCGTGTTTTTTGTTGGTTTGTTTTTTGTTTTGAATGAAGAAGATTCACCCTGAGCTAACATCTGTGCCAATCTTCCTCTATTTTGTTTGTGGGTCACTGCCACAGCATGGCCACTGACAAGTGCCAGACATCCACGCCTGGAATGGAACCCAGTTGCAGAAGCAAAGCATGCTGAACTTAACCTCTAGGCCACGGGGCTGGGGCCATAATGGAGTTTTCATTCTTGTTGGGAGGGGGGAAAGAACAATACACACATAGAAAAGTAAATAACATGAGGTTAAATAATAATTGTTAGGAAAAAAATTAACTAACATGAAGAAAGAGGGAGGCAGGAAGTCTGCTCTTTCAGAGGTGATATTTGAACGGACATCTAAACAAAATAAGAGAGTCAATGAACAAATCAATGGAGGAAGAATTTCTGGGAAGAGGTACCAGTAGGTAGGAAGGTGTGTTCTGGGAAAAGCAAGATCAGGGAAGTGAGCAAATGAGAGATTACTAACTATTAAAAACTGATAATTAATGATAAGATAGACTGTATTTTCAGCAGATATATAAATAAATGCCAAAAGTTAATGAGAATAGCCTCACAGCAGGACACGAAACCCTACTCTAGAGCAGATTATGAAGAAATGAGTTTCACAGAGCAAAGAAATGTCAGAATTAAAACAAGTTATTCATCTTTATTACTTGTAGATTATTAATAGTTTCCTGTTGTGGCAGAATTGTAAGTTGATATCATATACATATGCATATATGATAAAATATGTAGAATTTTAATACAGAGTGTGAGTAGAGTAATTCTTGACAAATTCTTTCCTTTTTTTTTAAGAGATGGGCACCTGAGCTAACATCTGTTGCCAATCTTCTTTTATTTTTTTTCTTTCTTCTTCTTCTCCCCAAAGCTCCCCCAGTACATAGCTGCATATTCTAGTTGTAGGTCCTTCTGCTTGTGGAAATTCTTTCTTTATCTTCACAAAATTCAGGGTAAAGTATTCCTTTTATTTAGAGATACCTAAACTGCCAGAGTCATTATTACACTGTCCACTTTCATATGCTGTTGGAGTGTAGATTGATATAAATATTCTGGCAAGCTATTAGGCTTTAGTGTATAAAGAGCCTTGAAAAAATTTATGCCATTAGACACAATAATTCCACTTCTAGGAATCCATCCTAAGGAAATAAACAAATACAGACAAAGATTTATGTGTAAGGATATTCACAATAACTCTATTTATAATAGTGAAAAATTAGAAATAGTTCAAATGTCCAACACAAATTACTGTACAGCCATATGATGAAATACTTTGCAACCATTGCAAACTGTGATTTCAAAAGTTTTTAATAAGAAAGGAGAATTCTAATGAGCTAAAATAAAATGGGAAAGAAGTTGAAAAGTTACATATATAAAATACACAAAAGATGTATGTGTCTATACATACCGTGGAGAAGACAATGAAAGGATACACACCAGATAGCTGAGTAGTGGAGGGGCAGATCATTTTTATTTTCTTTATTTTACTTCTTTTTTCAAATTTTCCACAATGGGAAACTATCATTTCTATATATGAAAAGAAAAATTTTAAAAAGAATATGAAGATTTGGCTATCCTTGGTTTGCTCTCCTTTGATGGAGTCAAATTGACTATTTATTTTAATCTTCAATTTTTCTATTGAAGACATCATCCTGGTACATTTGTCTAGCTGATGTCTGGGTCCAGGAATTGTGTTTGTCTTGAGGATAAGATTTTAGATTTTGCTGTGCAAAATCTTTTTAGTTTGATGTAGTCCCATTTGTTCATTTTTTCTTTTGTTTCCCTTGCCCGGTCAGACATGGGGCTTGAAAATATGCTGCTCAGACCAATGTCAAAGAGCATACTGCCTATGTTTTCTTCTAGAAGTTTCATGGTTTTGTGTCTTACATTCAAGTCTTTAATCCATTTTGAGTTGATTTTTGTGAATGGTGCAAGGGAATGGTGTACTTTCATTCTTTTGCATGTGGCTGTCCAGTTTCCCCAACACCGTTTATTGAAGAGACTCTCCTTTCTCCATCATATGCTCTTGGCTCCCTTGTCGAATATTAGCTGTCCATAAATGTGTAGGTTTACTTCTGGGCTCTCGATTCTGTTCCATTGATCTGTGTGTCTGTTTTTGTGCCAGTACCATGCTGTTTTGGTTACTATGGCTTTGTAGTATATTTTGAAATCAGGGAGTGTGATACCTCCAGCTTTGTTCTTTTTTCTCAGGAATCCTTTGGCTATTCGGGGTCTTTTGTTGTTCCATATAAATTTTAGGATTATTTGTTCTATTTCTGTGAAAAATGTTCTTGGAACTTTGATAGGGACCTCATTGAATCTATAGATTGCTTTATGAATGGTTAAAGAAGATGTGGTGTATATACACGATGGACTACTACTCAGCCATAAGAAATGACGAAATCCGGACATTTGTGACAACATGGATGGACCTTGAGGGTATTATGCTGAGTGAAATAAGTCAGAGGGAGAAAGTCAAGTACCATATGATCTCACTTATAACTAGAAGATAAAAACAACAACAAACAAACACATAGCATTGGAAATTGGATTGGTGGTTACCATTGGGGAAGGGGGTAGGGGGGAGGGCAAAAGGGGTGATTAAGCTCACATGTGAAGGGACGGATTATAATTAGTTTTTGGGTGGTGAACATGATGTAATCTACACAGAATTCCAAATATAGTATGATGTACATCTGAAAATAAACAAATAAATGAAGAAAAAAAAAGAATTTAAATTTTTAGGGGCCAGCTGTGTGGCCGAATGGTTAAGCTCACGTGCTCCACTTTGGTGGCCCAGGGTTTGCTGGTTTGGATCTTGGGCGCAGACTTAGCACCATTCATCAGGCCATGCTGTGGCAGCATCCCACGTAGAAGAACTAGAATGACTTATAACTAGGATATACAATTATGTACTGGGACTTTGGGGAGGGGAAAAAAAAAGAGGAAGATTGGTAACAGATGTTAGCTCAGGGCCAATCATCTTCACCAAAAAAAAAAAAAAGAAAGAAAAGAAAAGGGATTTAGATGTTTAAAAATTGCTTAAGTCCCAGCTAGAATTTTCCACAGTTTGTCACATTGTGTTTCTAGGCGATGCTCTTTGAAACAAGTATTTCCTTGGTAAAATAAATTTGAGAAATGCTATGCAGTATATCCTCCTCTTAAAAGTCGCAATGCACATTATGATGTTAAAATTTCAAAGATGCACTATAATATAGAAAACTGACTGAATTTGTTTACCCAACATACACCAAACTTTAGGAGAAAAGCCTTTTTGTTTATTTTTCTTCACATACTTTCTTTTAACATTTTTCAGAACTAGAGTTTCATGGAAATCTCTTTATGAAGTAAAGGATTAGATAATTTTGAGGTGGATAAATGGGTAAAGAACTGCTTTAGAATATGGAGAGCTTGGGGGAAATGTTTTCAAAGTTATGAAGCCAAAAGCCTTTCAAGTTGACGGGAAAAAGCACAAGCATGATTTAATGATTCCATGGTACTTCTGTTAGAAACCTAATTCTCAGGCCTCTTTACTCATAGACCTGGCACATGGACTGAGAGTGATTCAGTTTATTTCAGTGAATTTGGTCGTACTATATCTTGGAGGGAGGAAACTCACTATTTAGTTACAGACCCACTTCTCATGTGCCCAAATATAGTGATAGAACAGCACGTTAATAATTTAACGTTTGTCGATAGAATGAGTGAATTGAAAAATGTCATTCTTATCCATCACCTTGAATACAGCAAGAAGGACGCATACCTCATTTCATTTTTATTATGATTTTTTTCACTGAAAAAGACCTTAACGTGGTCTTCTACTTCAACCCTTGTGTCTTCAGAAAGCTGAGAGTTGCTAACCTCATTTTCAAGTGAAAAGTAAGGAGATGAAGTGACTTGCTCAGGGTCACCCAGCTATGCTTAGTCTTCATCCAAGATTTCTTGGCTCTTTGCTTCTGGAAAAGAAGAAATGGCAGTAGCTGTCTGAGGTGACGTGAGTGGGAAAATGGCCAGCCATCAGTCCCCAGAGAACCTCATTTTCAGTCATCCTGACTTTGTGTCCACCCATGTGAGCCCAAAGTCACCAAGTCAGCCACTCACAGATGCCAAAGTCAAACCCAGTTCTCCAAGATTCCCTTCTGCTCTGCTGTCCTCAGAATGGGTATTTGAACAATGCTCTTGTTTTTAAATCAAGATTTATTATTCCATCGACAATGGAGGAGAAAGAAAGCCTCAGTCTGAATGTGAAGTTAGCCATCGCCAGGCTGTCCCCTCGCCATTGGGAGCCTACAGCCATCCCTCCTTCCTGGGTCAGAAACACTGCGGAGCAGGACTCACAGCTCTCAGCACCCCTCAGACTTGCCTTTGGCAGCTTGGAGCTTCCACACGGGCATCTCCCTCCCGCCTTCTGCATCAGGACGCCTGAAGGGTTTCTTGAGCGGATTTGGACTGTGTACAAAACAGGAAGAACCAGTGTCCTCAGGCTGCTTCTGCCTTCAAAGTTTCCAGAGTTCCTAAGGTAGGGAATTCAAAAGCCTAAAGACTGCTCAAAACTGGGGAGAGGAAAAATATAGGGAGACTAGGCAAAACAAAACAGTAATAATAACAATAACAACAATAATCACAGCCACCATTTACTGAGTGCTTTTTATCCATCACCCTGGTAAACATTTTTTCGCTATTTATGTAATCCTACCTTATGAGGTAGATCTTATCCCCACTTTATAGATGACAAGAATGAGGCTTAAAGGAGTTATATGCGTCTAGGGCTGCCTAGGTTACACAGCTATTGAAGTGGCAGGGCCAGTTGTTCTTCCTCCCTCCTAGGCCCATACTCAATATCTGCATTGCCAACTTCCAGGACTTCAGACGGGGCCCTCTCCTCGCACGATAAAATGGCAGTACGTGTCGTATCAATAAAGTTGGTTAGCTCTTAAATTAATGACATCAGTGAAGCCAGCTAGAGGCCTAGTTCGTGTGTGGGCCTGTTGATTTCTCCTCTTTGGCCACAGATTGGGTCTCTAATCTCAGCCAGCTGGCCACTATTTAAAATGTGCTGTTAAGGGACGAGACAGCAAAACACTGTACATGGCTTTGTGAAATCCTGAAAATTACACCAAAAAACTACCTAAGGTGAAATTACTGCTGTTTTGGGCCAATGTCATCCTCTTTGCATGGGAAGGACAGGGTTACATAAAATCTCGAAGTGAAGTCCGTCGCTAAAGAACCCAGAGGGTCAAGCACACAGCTCTGTTTTGTTTTAATGGCAGGGCGTTAGAGGAGCAGCTTGTTTCTTGTGGGAAGATTAGGAAAACTCTAGTTATTACATTTTACCGAATGTGGTTGCAGGCACTGAGCATGCTGTGAAGAGATGCTGGCGTGGCCACTAATGGAAATAGGATGATTTCTTAAAATTTCCACTAACAAATATGTAGGAAAAGGGCTTTTTTTCTTTAACTCCATGAATATTAAATCAGCGTTGGGAGTAAGGAAATATTAATTTCACCATAAGATTAGAGAGTTTAAAAGGTCAGTTCCAGGTGTTTGTAATGAACTGGAGTCAGAATGAGGCAAATGAAAAAGAAATTTTCTCTTTTGTATGGAGATAGAAAGTACACTGGTAATTGCCTGAAGATTACACTAGTTTTCAGAATGAAAAAAAATTAAGCTTATCTGATACCACTTGAGAATGTAGATGACACTAATAATATAGCACGTTTCTGCTCAAACGCCTTTAAATGTTATATTTGATTGTAAAAATAGGCACAAATATAATGGAATCAAAGTAGCTGGACGTTGTAAAAATTTTTCCCGTTTTAAGTTGGAAATACTTTAGCTTAAAATCCTGGTTTGAGAAGTACTTAGTTGAAAGAATTGTACACTTTGTAGGAAACCATGGACACAGGTCCAGAGCCAGCCTCTTTCCTTCTGGACGTTTGTGAGTGATATTGACTTACTCCCAATCACTGGCCATAGGCAGCCCCTAATGACATCTTCACAACTGCTGTAATCTAGTGGTCCAATAAGCCATGAATTTCAAATACTTTACCAAAATTTCCATTCCATTTGAGCATCTCTTTAATTAAAAGAGAAGGGTTTCAATGAAAATGAAGACTGGAATTTGTGTGTGTGTGCCATGTCGAAAACTAAAAGGAAAAGGATGGCGCACAGAAAACCCCAAGCACGATTAATCAGATGACAAAGTTTTTGCCAAGTACCCGAGAATGCTTTTCTTTGCTAATTCTAAATGAACGTTTGTCAGAGCCTAGCAGTTCATACATCGAACTTCCCATCCCCACCTTAGCTTGTTTTTCCTTTAAACACCATTTCTCCCTATCCACCGCTTCGGTACCCCAGAAGAGCCCACCCCAGAAGGCACAAAAGCTCTATATTGCCTGGTTAAAGCTGGCACTTCATCCTTAACTCACTCCACTGAGCCTTTATTTTTTTCACCCTCAAAGAAGAGGCTTGGAGGGGTTTGGAAATAGAACTCTAGCCTCCCTTAATTCTGAATTTGCTGGCTTTTGTCACTTTAAACCAGATCCTTCATGTTATTTAAATGTGACCCCCCCCCCCCCTTCGGGATAACGGCTAGGGAAAAGAATTTAATGTTATTTTTAACTGAACTATCTTGTTAACCTTGGGGGACATCCCTGGAGCTGAAACCCATTCAAGTAATAATAGCTGAAACCACGCATTGCCTGCAGACAGCTCTGCCGAGTCAGTCTGCAAAAGCTCTTTAAACGCACATCTCTGCCCAGCCCTTTTCTTTTGGTTTCTGTGGAATTTTTCTTAGTAACCAGTTTTAGCAGAGCGGGTTACCGACAAGAGCACTGAAAGGAAGGGTGGTGGGGAGGACCGCTTGCTGCATTAATAAAAACAAAGCCAGCTTGTGTAAGCTGTGTCCCCCCCGCCTTGGTGCAAAGGGGCAAACAGCACAAGTGCCTCTCCTAGCACACAGTTCCAGTCTGCAGGGACTTATATTTTTAAATACAATTAAAAGTAATGCCCCTTTGTTGATTATACTCGCCTTGCCAAACTTGAGGACCTCCAAAACTGCCAAACATTTACTTTTAAATTTCGTATGCCGAGCCTCCTTCCAAATGCTGTCATTCTCACAGAGGGCAGGGCAGCCTGGGATGACCGGCTGGCTTCCCAAGATTCTAGGAAGTTGCTCGGACAGTATTTCAAACGGATACTGGTTCTGAGACTGAGCAGATCAAGCCGGAATTTGGTGTCACTTTCGTCTTTAGGAGGGAGATAGAATTGTTCTTGTCTCTTGATAGTGCACAAGGTTCCGTGTGGAAAACACCAAAGTAAACTTGCCAGCTCCGTGTGTGCAAGCAGCAGAGTACTGTATGTGGTCCAGACCCAATTCACAAAGACTCATCCAAGGAAAGAGAAATGCACAAACATGTCTGTACTTTGTCCTCCGAATTTTAAAACCATCTAATGTTACATAGCTCACGTGAATTTTATTTAAAGTGCGGCCATCCACGAAGTATTCCCTTTATGCTTTCAGTGGCTGATCTCTTTCCTTGCTGTTCACGACTATGATTATTTTATAAGCCCTTTTGTAGCTGGGTTTATTTGACTTAACCTTTTAAATGTAGCTTTGTTTCTGACAATACGGGAAGTATAATGCCAAAGGAAAACTCTGTGGTGGGGGCAGGGGTTGATGCGGGAGACAGGCATGCGATTTGAAATCAGAAATCTTGGGAAGATAGCAAACTTATTTGGGAGTTTCTTGATTTTTCCAGTGTAACTATCTATAAAGCTGGCCGCCAAGTTTTGATTCCTAGGTTTTATGAGGTTGCAGAGGTACAAAACTAATCCTTGGCTAGGTGTTCTTTTTTTTTCTTGATGAAAAATGCAGGCATGGAAAACAAGGTGCAGCATCCGTTTTCAATTAAAAAAATAAAAATTTAAAACCTTTCCCTCTGGGCCTGGTACTGAGCCAGGTGAGGGAATGGGATGGGTGTGGTCCCTGAGAAAGTAATAAGATGAAAATACCCTTCTGCTTGAAGTCAATTTGTATTTCAGAGGACTTTTCCCCTTCTTCCAATAAAGAAAGTTACACCGTGCTATCATTTTATTTCAAATGCTTTTGCTTTAAAAATTCACTTACTTTGAAATTTTACTAATTCCCAAGAACACTGGATTGGATTTCTGTTTTCTCTGTGCATCTCTGATTTCTGTTCGATCCCACAGGGGTAAATATTTGACATCCAGCCATTCCCAGGGGTGGCAGACCAATGTACTAAACAGAGTCGTTTCATTTCACCAAGCGATGAAGTCAGGCTCCAGGGGATAAACAGCCGTCCATAAATAACCTCTCAGAAATAGCCTCAGGAACATGTCCTGCAAAGAAATCCTGGCTCAGGACATTCTATTTTGTTTATTTTGCATAAAAGTTTTCTTTGTCTAGATTTGCACCAGCATAAAAGCACTTTCAGCAAAACAGGCAGTTAAAACAAAACAAAACCAAATAAATAAAAAATTCCCACCCGAAAGGAAATTAACTATTGCTCTTTGAAATGCCAGGAGAAAACTAGTTTACCTGTCATTCTAATGACTAAAGAGTGGTGAGAAGGGGAAAAGGACCTGGAGGGAATTCCATGCCAAGTAGGACTATTCAGAGCCTCTGTCTGATGCCCAGGTCCCGTATGCTACAGTGAAAAGCATTTTCAATATCTGACTCCTAGCGGCAAGTCCAAGGGTTGTCAGTAATGAGACATGCTTTAAGACTTAGCATTTGGCCAAGATACAACTGACCCATCAGTACTGTGAGATAGCTGGAATTTCTCTTCGAAAATCTGGAGGAAATTTGCCATTTTAAAGTGTTCTTTTGGAACTTCAATTTCTGCCTTTTAGAGGGATGAATTCAAGCAAAGGGAAGGGTTGATGGGGAAGTGTTAAATGGATCGGTACTATATGTTGTCCTTACTTTGAGCGTTGTCATTGAGCTCAGTTTCACTTTTAGCACCTCAAGAAGTGATCCAATTTATATAATTGGATGACTTATGTCTAGATACTTAGCCAGATTCAGAGGATTTATAAAAATAGCATGAATTTCAAAGACCCTCCCTGCCACAGGGTCAATTAGTAATTACCATTTTTATATTAACAATTACCTCCTACCTTTTTGAAAGTCAAGTATCCCAATTCTCATGACTCTTAGTCAGTTTTTCTTCTAATTTCTTTGATTTCTGTCTCCTTTATTTTTACTACCACCACCCTAGGTCAAATTCTCATTATTTCAGAACTGCAGCTATACAAGAGACAGCCTCCCAACTGGCTTGCCTGCCTTCAAGCTGTCCCCACCACGACATCCCAATTCCATCTCTGGATTAATTATCTTAAAGTCATGCATTACATCATGAATTCACCCTGCTCAGAATTTGTATCTGGCACCCTGCTTCCTAAAGGAGGAGATTCAAACTCTAATATATCTTTTCTCTGTCCTAATTTTACGTCTACTTACTTCTGTAACCAAACTTGCTATGAGGTATTCTTTAGAATCTCTCATGTTTCTGTGCCTTCACCTTTATTTACACAATGTCCCTGCTTGGAATGTCCTTCCTTCAATTTGATGTCTCAATGTCAAAGTTAAGCCCAAGCATCCTCCTCTACTTTTTCTGAAGTGCTATGAAATAATATATCATTTACTTTGGAGTATTGGTTTATTTGGCTTGTGGACCTCATAACCCTGACTAGATTGTAAATTCCTTGAGGACAAGAACTAGGTCTTGCAAATCTTCTCATTCCCCAAGCAATGTTTGTCCACCATCAGTGTGAAGAGACAATTCCCTCTTTAGGAATATTTAAACTACTTTATTAACTTATGGTTATCAAGAGGAACATTCCTTTGCTGAGATAGTTTCAGTTTCCTAAAGAGTGAGGTCATTCTCAGCCTCAGTAACTGATGGAAGGGATGGACTCTCAAGCCAGAACTAGATATGAGGGGGCAAAACCTATGGAAATGGAAGAAAAAAGCTTAGCCATTTTCTCTTGTTCTCCATTCTAATGAGTCTGAATATCCAAGAAGGAATTCTTACTTAGGCGGTTTTAAAAGGATATCTGTAACATCAAGAGCCCAACGGGGAAAGAGCCTATATAGTGGACAGCTGGCTTCAGCAAATTAGCCCTATTTTGTATCCCAGATTGCCTAGATTCTGCTATTAATTTCCTTTTGTTATCTTCAAGGCTTTTGGAAAGTTACATTGAATGTTACAGCCCTGTGTTAGATAAGCTATGGGTAAACAAAGGAATGGTCATCTGTCCAGTGTTAAGGGGAGAGTTTTTCCCTTTGGTGGCCAATATGATGGTGGAAACAGTGGATGGAAAGACAAATCAATCTTAGAAATATGTTGTCTATCTCTCTTCCTCACCAGGAGAAGTCAAAATCAAGAGTTTTGGGTTTTATGTTATTTTTAATGTTAATAAGAAAAGTAGCATTTCCTCCTTAAATTCTTATTAAAAGATGTATAATATTGAAGACTCATAAACAGATATAGTTATTATTATTTACACATTGATTCAATTGTAGCAGTTTAAAATTTATGCCCTATAACATAAATATATAGAAAGGTAATTTCATTTTCTGTAACTAACTTGTTCATATGCTCCTATTTCTATCTAGTTTTGAAAAGTTTAAATTTTCCCAATCAAGTAACTAGTCACTTTTGATTTAAGTTTTGCTTGAGACTTTTCCAATTTAAATCAGCCTTTTGAGGTAAACACTCAGTTGTTCAGCTTTTCCTCCCCATCTTTTCTTTCCCTTTCTCTCTAGGGAGCCTCTGGGAACAGAAGAAATCCTCCATAACATTTTAGACTTAAGGAGATGAGATGCACCAATGGTCTGTGATTCCTTACTGCACATCATGTAAAAAAATTAACTCAAAAAACATAGACCTAAATGTGAGTACCAAAACCAAAAAAATACTATTAAAAAATACAGGAGGACATCTTTGTGATTGGAAGTTAGGCAAAGATTTCTTAGAAAGGACATAAAAAGCACAAACTATTAAATCAAAATATTGATATATTAAGCTTCATCAAAAATACGAAAGACACTGTTAAGAAAATTAATGGACAAGTCACAGACTCGGAGATAACATGCACAAAGCACTTATCTTATGAAGACCTGTATTTGGAATATTTAAAGAATCGTTATAACTAAATAACAAGAAAAAAATAATTTAAAAAATGAGCAAATATTTTAAAAGACACTTTACCAAAGAAGTGATATAGATGTTGAATATGCATATGAAAAGATGCCCAACATCATTAGTCATAAGGGAAATCAAACTCAAAACTATGAGATACCACTGCGTATCTTTTAGAATGGCTAAAATCAAACACCAAGGGCTGTGAGGATGTGGGAATGTCCAGTGGTACAGCCACTGTGAAAACAATTGGTAGTTTCTTGAAAAGGAGGCATTGTCTTAAGGGGGAAAGTCCACCAGTTGTCTCCCCAGGTCTCAATTCTCCAATGCTCCTTAAATAATAGTTGGAAAAGGTAATCGGTTTAGTCAGAAGACTACATTCTACAATCTTCCTTACCAGTTATCCAGGGGGCTAAATTCTTGTCAGTAAAATGTAAGCAGAAGTTGTTGAGTGGGAATTCCGAGGAAGCTCTTTAAATCAGGATGTTTGATAGAAATATAACGTAGGCCACACGTGAGAGCCACGTATATAATTTAAATGTTTTTGGTAGCTACATTCAAAATGTAAGAAGAAACAGCTGAAATTAATTTTCATAATAAACTTTATCTAACCCCGTAGATCCAAAATGTTATCATTTCAACACAAAATCAATATAACAAATTATTAATGAGATAATTTACATGCTTTTTTAAAATATGAAGTCTTCAGATTTGGGTGTGTATTTTACACGTTCTGCACATCTCAGTTCAGACAAGCCACATTTCAAATGCTCAATAGCCACATGTAGCTGGTGGTTATTGTATTAGAGAGCACAGTTTTAGATAGATGAGCATATTTTGCCCTTCTGCCTCTCTTCCTTTAGAGATGCAATATATTTGTGTTGGCTGGAGTTTCAGCAGCTATTTTAGACTATGAGTTTTCCTTGAGGTAGCACGCAGTGGAACAGAAGGATAAAAAAGATCTGATTCAGGATGCCTATGTAATTCCCTTACCAGCCGTGGCCTGCCAAATTCTGGACTTCTTTTACGTGGCTATGGTAATATCAGAGAATATGAACTGTGGTGAAAGTCATTCTTAGTGATAAAGAGGCCCACTAAATGATAACAGAAGATAGATAGTACTTTATATTGATTAAAAGCCCAATTTTAGTAGCCATATATCTAGGTACAGATCCTGACATTGCCATGTACTGATGTGTGATCTTGGGTAAGTTATTTAAGCTCTCCAAACTTAAACTGATAATAATATCTCCCTCTTAGAGTGAGGACTAAAAAATGTTAATGTATGTACCATACTTAGATTATGCATATCACGTAGTAAGTTCTTTGTAAGAGTCAGCTGTTATTCATTCATAGGAAAGTGTAATAATTCTGAACTTGTATGCATCTGATAATGTAAGCTCCAAATATATAAAGCAAAATTGACAAAATTGTACCAAATGGTTGATCAATCTACAATACTATTTCAAGACTTTGACACATTTCCCAATAACTGACAAACAGAGCAGACAAAAGAATGAAAAAGATTTGAATAAATGAATGTGATTAATATGCCTTGGATAAGGCACAAATTTAGTGACCTTCAAATTTGAAAACTATTACAAGTATGAAAACATATCAGTTTGAATAATTTTTATTATTGGGGAAAAAAGAATGCTGGCTTTTTTGGGTTTACCATGTTATTTATATTTGAGGAAACATGATGAAGTATCTGTATGCTCAACTTTTTAGTTTCCTTCCATTCCATTCACAGACTAAATACATAAAAATCTATATTTTAACTTGACATAAATCATTAATTTCATAATTTATCACACAAATATGAAGTTTCTGGTTGCAAACTCTTCACTCACTTTGTATATTCCTTAGCAAAACAGCATAAGCAAATGAGTGGATAATGCTTTCTTTGGAGGTTGACAAATGTTCCCTCCCATGGGAGATTTCTAGCACAGCCTTTTTTTCATGCTCCAGGAAGCTATTCACTTGGTCTGTCTCCCAATGAGATGCAGCAGGTGGAAATAAACCCAAATTTCCAAAGTGTTAGAATATTTGCAATGATTCCTGTTTATAATATCTCCTTTAAAGTTTGGGTGCTTTCCCCCCTAACTTGCAACTATCTTGTAAAACATTACCTTTCGTTTGTTTGTTTGTTTCAATGAAATAATTTGCATCCTTTGTGAAGAATCAAATTGAACAGGATTTGGTATTTGAAAAAAAAAGAAAAAAGCATTGGCTAACCATTAGACTAGAGCCTGGGAGATGGAAAAAGAAACAAAATTCGGCTCAAACTTACTAAACTATCTCAATCGTACAGAAACTCCAAGCAACTAAAATACTCTCTGGAGAGTAACATTTCAAGCTTAGGAAGAAGTTATTTACTTCGTGTAGGAAAGTACTTTGCTCCAAAGAGGGGCCCTGGCTCACCATAATATTGGGTTTGGCCTATCGTGGGACTAGACTTAAAATATTTTATGTTCTCAATTTATTTTCTCTCACATCTGGATTAAGGATAATTTTTCTAGACCTGAATTATGGAAAATTTCTCTTGTCAAATATATATGCCATACACTTCACGGTAAACATATTGGTCTAATTACGAAATTTACCACTGGGAAAGCTAATTATTTAAGGTGTGGGTCCAAAGTAGAATTTCCCCACCTTTATGTAAACCACAAACACATATCTCTGGGAACTTGAAGTGTTGAACTCCACTGTAAGGCAAAGAGGCATTTCCTGCTGAGCCCTCCCATGGGGAGACTCCGGCCTTTGGCTGCGGGTTGTTTCCACAGGCTGGAATCCTTTTTCCTGGATGCGGGGGTCCTCTTAAACGCAGGGGAATTGTGGTAGCCCTTTGAGGTTGCACAGGGAATTACTTGAGTGCCTCCTTTCAGTTTCACTCATATCCCTTAGCATCACTGTAACAAGGAGCCCATTCTCTTGGTACCGGCTTCTTTGGCAACGCCTTAGGACAAGCTACTGCTCACTGCCTCCTGTCTATACCCCCATGTTAGCTGGAGCCAAGACAGCAGCAACAAGGAATTCCCTTCTAGCTTTGTGCCAGGCACTTTTACAGTTTTATCTTGTTTTTGTTTTTCTACTGGGCAAAAATCAGGAGCTTTTATTATCTCAAAGTACTACCCCTCAAGCTCAAACTTCAATGGTAAAAACAAAACAAAAATCAAGCATAGTACCAAAATAGAAATGTTCTTGCTTTTATTAAAAAAAAAAAATTGGCAGTGCCAATACAAATAGCAATATGAATGTTTATCAAAGCTAGATTTCAATTGTACCCTATATGGGATGAAATTTTATAAATTATTCAGTACATATTCATTAGGTATATACTATGTACTAGATCTTGTGTTAGGCACAAAGACTGTGAAAATAATACTTAATTCTACTCTGAAAATACACTCTCTGGTGGGAAATAGGTATAGGGAAGTGACAGGAATGCAAATATATCATTATAAAGCAATGTATATGTTATTGTTGCTCAGAGAAACAGTAAACTCGGACTACAGTGTCTTAGGACAGATCCACAGGGGAGATGATATTTGTTGTGAGTCTGGAAGAGTGAGTTGAATTGAAGAATGAGAAAAGCACTATTTCTAGGAAATGGAGACAGTATGTAGACAAAGGAATAGAGGTCAAAATTAGCATGGAATGTTTGGGGAATAGCTAGTAGTTTGGTATGAACAGGAGACAAGGTTCAATGTATGAAGTGATGCTAAGTGAGTCTGGAAAGGAAGATAACATCCAGGGGATAATGTATCTTAGATGAAATGTTCTGGCTTTGGGGCTTATTGTTTAGGTAATGGAGTTTGTCTTTGAAGGCTTAAGGAAGGCTTTATTTTATTTATCCTTTATTGAGACCTGACCATATGCCACACATTGTTCTAAGTGCTTTAGATAAATTTATTCATACAGTCCCCATTATGACCATCAAAGGGAAGGATTACAGTGATTTCCTCTTTTTTTTTTTTTTTTGGTGAGGAAGATTGGCCCTGAGATAACATCCATTGCCAATCCTCCTCTTTTTACTTAAGAAGATTGTTGGTGAGCTAACACCTGTGCCCATCTTCCTGCATTTTGTATGAGGGATGCTGCCACAGCATGGCTTAATGAGCACTATGCAGGTCTGCACTCAGGATCTGAATCCGCAAACCCTGGGCCACTGAAGCAGAGTGTGCAAACTTAACTACTATGCCACCAGTCCAGCCCCACACAGTGATTTCCTTTTCGTAGATGACCTTAGGCAAGTCACCAGTTTCCTCATACTTCAAATTGATCTGTAGATCCTGCACAATCCCAATCAAAACCATAGCAGGCTTTTTTTGGAGAAATCAACAAGCTGATTCTAAATTCATATAGAAAGGAAAAGGTCCTGGCATAAACAAAACAACTTTTTTTTTTTTTGAGGAAGATTAGCCCTGAGCTAACATCTGCTGCCAATCCTCCTCTTTTTGCTGAGGAAGACTGGCCCTGAGCTAACATCTGTGCCCATCTTCCTCTACTTTATACGTGGGACACCTGCCACAGCATGGCTTAACAAGCTGTGCATAGGTCCACACCCAGGGTCCGAACCCCCAGGCCACCAAAGGAGAACCTGTGAACTTAATGGCTGTGCCACCAGACCAGCCTCCAAACAACTTTTTTTTTAATTGCAGTTGTGCTAGTTTACATTATGAAATTTCAGTTGTACGTTATTATTTGTCAGTCACTATATAGGCGTGCCCCGTTACCATTTGTGCCCACCCTCTCCCCCCGGTAACTACTAAATAGTTCTCTTTGTCCATGTGTTTGTTTATCTTCCACATATGAGTGAAATCATACAGTGACAAGATAACTTTTAAAAAGAACAAAGTCGGAAGATTTACATGCCTTAACTTCAAGACGTATTGTGAAATTATAGTAATAAAGACAATATGATATTTGCAACAAGTTTGACAAGTAGAGTGTTCAAAAATAAAGCAACATATATAGACAACTGGTTTGATGTGGTGTGTGTGTGTGTGTGTGTGTGTTTGCAAAGTTGCAAAGGCCACACAGTAGGGGAAGAATAGTCTTTTCAAAAAATGATACTGGAAGAGGTGGACATCCATAAGCCAAAAAAAAGAACTTTGAGCCACACCTCACATCATACAAAAAATTAAATTGAGTGGATCACATACCACATTTTAAATCTAAAACTATAAAAATTCTGGTAGAAAACATAGGAGAAAATCTTTGCGACCACAGATTTGGCAAAGATTTCTTAGATATGACACCAAAAGTATGCTCCATCAAAGAAAAATGTAATAATGTGGACTTGATCAAAATTAAAAACTACTTCTCTTCAAAAAATATACTAAAAGAATAAAAAGGCATGTCACAGGGGGCTGGCCCCGTGACCCAGTGGTTAAGTTCGTGCGCTCCGCTGCAGGTGGCCCAGTGTTTCGTTGGTTCAAATCCTGGGCATGGACATGGCACTGCTCATCAAACCATGCTGAGGCAGCATCTCACATACCACAACTAGAAGGACCTACAATGAAAAATATACAACTATGTACCGGGGGGCTTTGGGGAGAAAAAGGAAAAAATAAAATCTTTTTTTTTTTAAAAAAAGGCATGTCACAGACTGGGAGAACATATTTACAAAGCATGTAAGTTATAAAGGTCTTATATACAGAATATATAAAGAACACTACAAACTCAATAATAAAAAAAACAGCCCCCAAAAGAGATGGCAAGAGATTGGAACAGATACTTCACCAGAGAGAATATGCAGGTGGTAAATAAGCACATGACAAGATGCTTAACATTATTAGTCATTATAGAAATGCAAATTAAAACCAACATGAGATAGCATTACATGCTTATTAGAATGTGGTACATTAAAATATCTGACCACATCAAGTGTTGTCAACGATTTGGAGCAAGTGGAACTCTCAAGCACTGCTGGTGGAATGAACATGAGACAGCCACATGGGGAAACATTTGGTATTTTCTAGGAAGTTAAACATGTACCTACTACATTATCCAGCCATTCGTCTACTAAGTATTCACCCAAGAGAAAAGAAAGTATACATCCATACAAAGATGTATCCATCAATATTCATAGCAGCTTTATTTATAATGGCCCCAAACTGGTAAAAACTCAAACCCTAAATATGAATAAAAAAATTATGGTATGTCCATTGTGGGGGACTGGAATTGGCCATGCCAAGATATGTCTCTTTGGCATGAGGATTATTTTGGGTTGGTTACTTTTAAAAACTGAAGACAGGAAAACAACTCTGAAAAGTAGAATTTACTTACCCTTTGTTAAGAGACATTTACACTGTAAAGGAACTCTCCAACTGTAAAGGTGTCTCCCTCTCTGTACCAAGAAGAAGGGGGAATGAACTTATCTCTAGAAACTCTTAATCAACTCCAAAGGCAAGGACTTAAATCTGCATCTTGTTTACTGTACTTGTCTGGTAACCTCCTGTAACTGACTCCCCCCACTGCCAACATCCTCCTTTGTCTTTAGCTGAGGAGGATATTTAAAGTGGTGGCTTCAGCCATTTTGGCTAGTGGCTCAGCTTGCCTGAGCCTCTCCCATGTATACATGTTATAAAGCTTTGTTTAATTTTCTCCTGTTATTCTGTCTCATGCGAATTTAATTTGTTCTCCGGCCAGAAGAACCCACAGTGGGTAGAGGAAATGTCTTCACCCCCTACACTATACAATGGAATGCCAAAAGGAACAAACTACTGATACATGCAACAACACAAATAAATCTTTAAATAATTATCATGAGTGAAAGAAGCCTGATAAAAAGAACCCATGTTTTTTATTCCATTTCTATAAAACTCTAAAAAATGCAAATTCTTCTGTAGTGACAGCAGATGAGTGGTTCTTGGGGAGGAGAGGTAGAGAGACAGAGGGAAGGATTACAAAGGGGAGCAAGAAAACTTTTGGGATGATGAATACATTCATTATCTTGATTGTGGTGATTTCCCAGGTGTACACACCTGTCAAGGCTGATCAACTTTTACCCTTTAAATATGTGCAGATTACATTATGTCAATTATACCTCAAGAAATCTATTAGAAATCAAAAATTGGGGGAAGATAGGACTGAGTTTACTCTGTGATGTAACATTAAGTCTGGGGGCAAATCCATACACTGTAAAACCATCATTCCATACACTGTAAAACCATCATGTAAGTAAAAAAAGATCATTGGTCAGTTGTTCATATGACTCTTTTACTTGTTCATTCAGCAAACAGGTATCAAGTGCCTATGGATGGCAGCACTGTTAGGCATGCCTAGACCTGGACTGTGGAGGACAAGGTGGGGTCCCCCTGCCCTCGTAGAGTTTGTTTGGTCAGTACAGTAATATAAAAGACAGGGTAAAAGTACAAGCTTCAGGGTTGAAAAATCTCTCCAAAAACTCCCCACAAGTCTTCTACTTGCTTTTCCTTGGTCAAGATTGGGTCACAGAGTCAGTTTATAAGTTGCAGAGTCAGAATTTAAACCCAATCCCAGAGCTTTTGCTTTTAGCCTCTCTATCACCACTCAATATTATGGCACCCAATCATAATTGGAAGGACTGAAACAGAATTGAAATGTATTAACTCTCTTACTATGGATTTAACATTATTTAAAGTCATATCCATGTACCACGTGAAATCTTTATACCACCAGGGGTAAATGTACCACCCTGGGAAACACTGGGCCAAATGTTCTCTACAGTCACTTTTGGCTCTAATACCTTAAGAACTCATTTTCTGTTTTTTATCCATGTGGAGGTAGAGGATAAGTCATGCCCCCTGCAATTGTCCTAGCCTTCCTTATACTGTGGGGGAAAAGAGAACATGCCCTGCTCAGGTCATGGGATATAACATATGGGTCTGCACAGGCACGTGGTAGACCTCACCTTTTCCCTTCTGTATGTTCACCGGGGTTGGTGCTTGGGCGTGGGGGTGTGGAGGAGTAGGATGAGAGGCAGCAAGAGACTCCAGGCTGCTTCAGTCTTCTCTTGGTGAGCTCAGGGCAATAGAGGGGAAGTGGTTGCTAAACAGAGGTGGCCTCATTGGCAGTGCCTGAAGCAAAGTGGCTCCTTTAAGGTTCTCAGGTAGGGTCTTGCCTCCTATTATTTGATATTAGATCAGCCCTACTTTCTATCATTATCTTCAGTGAATGAGAGTCTCCAGCAACTGGCTAAGATCCGGAATTGCCAGTTCTGTCACCTAGCAACTTTCAAAGGGGACAAGGTAATTCCAAAAGAGAAAGTTTAGGTCTCACGGTAAAGATTCAAAGTTATCGTCAAAGGTTGTGTGCAGAGCACAGAGGAAGTATAATCCCTCTGGTCTTTTCTCACTCAGCAACATACAACTGTGACAGCCCTTAGTTGCCATTTGTTTCCATTCCCAAAAGTGCTGCTTCTTAAGGCACTGGTCAGCCACAAAGAACTGGGACAAAATTGGCTTCAGAGAATGCCACTTGTGGACCAAAGCCAGCAATCTCCCCTCTGTCTCCTGACAATGTGAGGAGTAGGCCATCAGCTCTGTCTCTCTACCTCAAAGGCAGGGTTTCCAACCACAGCACTATTGACCTTTGGGGTGAGATAATTCTCTATTTGGGGGACTGTCTTGTGATTTGAAGAATTTTTAGCAAAATCGCTGGCCTTTACTCCCTAGATGCCAGTGGCACTACCATCCCAGCTGTGATAACCAAAAATGTCTCCAGACACTACTGCCAAATATCTCCTAGGGGACAAAATCAACCCCAGTTGAGAAGCGTTATCTGAGGCTAACTTTATCTCAGAGCCCTGAGAAAGGGCCACCCAAGTCTGTTCCATAGATCTTTATAATCTCAATCTCAAGAAGATGAGACGTGGGGTTCGTTGGGCCTCTCTCCTTATTCACATTTACCTGTTTTCCTCCCCGGCAGATTGTATACCGGGAAGAATGGCTTATTTACTAAGTCAAACAAAAGGTCACATACATCTTTTCCCAGGGCCAACCACCTGCTTCTCTTATACTTACAAAACTAAGAAGGGTCACTTGATATCTGCTCCCAAGTGGTGGCCTTAACCCAGAACACATGGTTGCTTCTTTTAGTGAGGATAAAAGGAAAAATAAAATAAACTCTGGTAGGGCATCTCATTTTATTACAATTTTATTGGCTATCATATTCCAATTAACACTTTTTCAATTCGGCCCATTATAAATGAATTACACAGAGACTGCAGTTTTATTATTTTATTTTTAAATGTTGTGCCTTGGAAGGTTGAATACACTTTTCAATGATAATCACTGGTGAGGGAATTGTGCTGCGCCCTCTGGTGATGCTACAAATACCTTGCCTAACTACCCTCCTGGAAGAGCTGAGTAAGGAGAGGTAAGTCAACAGAAGGTAGTCTTTCTGTGTTTCTTCAAACCAACTTGAAGAGAACAAAGGCAATAATTAGGATTCATTTTCTCTCCTCATCAAGACTGTGCTCAGCCCCTCTGCTGAGCAAGCCTTTGCAAGAGATGGCATTTTTAATCAGTGATTGATAGCACTCACAGCTTTCAGGCAGGAGAATGTTCTGAGTGACCTCTATAGAGTTGAGGTACTGAGTTATGTTTCAAAAGCTTGACAGTGCCAAGATTTCTTTAAGCTTGCGAAGTTTCAAGACCAACATTATCATGAATTGGTTGATGGTTTCAAAATGTAGATGAGCTCTGATGATGGATTAGAAGCTACAGGAAGAAATTATGGAGGAACAGTACTTCTGAGTTAAGAAAAGCCTTTTGATTCTGTTTTTAGAAAATTGACCAGGCTTTTTTCATTGTCTGAAATCTTTCAACTGGCCCCATTGGATTTTCCCTGAGTTTCCCAAGTTCTGTCCTTTTCTCTCCATCTCTGTTTTCTCTTGGTGTTCCCATATATTCCCATCTCTTAAAATACTTGACTCTCATATACATGGCTCCAAAATCTATTTCTTCAGGAAGCGGACCGTGCCTTTAACTGCCCATTACCTGCTACCTTGGATGTTAGGTCCTTTAAACTCAATGTGCCTAAAACTAACTCAACATCTTGCCTTCCAAATATCTTCCTCTTACTGAATGTCATGATATGCTAGTCATCCTTGCCCCAAACCAAGGACTCATCCCCTCTCCTCTCACGATCAGGAACCATATTTCCTCACATTGTTAGGGACCATATTTCATCATACAGTCACAGCTAATGCTCTGTGGGTTCTATTTCCGAAATTCTTTCTGGTTTCTCCCATCTCCAATCCCATTGCCACCTCAGCAGCAGCAGCAGCATCCCTTGCCTGGATTTTGCAGTAGAGTCTAAATCGGCCTTTCTGCCACAACTGTATAACCTCTTTTTTCAACCTTTGCATTATTACAGAAATTACCTTGCTCAATAAAACATGGATCTGACCATGTCACAGCCGTGCTTTAATATTTACCGGTTCCTTTGACCACCAATCTAGCCCTGTCACCCCTGTGTTGTTGACGAAGCTCTTACTGACTTAAGAGAAGTCTTTCTTGCTACCAGGGTTACATCTTCTACGCAGCATCATTTTCTCTCTCAGTTCTTTACAGTGCCACCCATGTTACAACTCTTCTTTTAAGTATTTTCAATTATCATATAACCTCCAATTAAGTTCATTTATTTTCTTCATTTAACAAAAGTTTACCATATACCATGTGCTCCCCTAAGCACTTTAGAAATATGAATTCATTTAAGCTTGAAACAACTTAAAACAAATTTTCCTGAAACTAAGTTGAAATATGGATGAGGGGCACTACATAGAGACACCGCATTGTTACTACAAGATGTTATCCATCACCCAAACGAGAGTTCTCAGAAACCCTGAGATGTGGGCATGATGTCGGGACTTAATCTGCTACTGTGCTCTCCTTCCCTTTTTCATCCAGCAGGCTTTCATTTATTAACTGTGTACTGAGGATACTGAACTCAGTGGATTATAGCATGAAGCAGTCATATATTTTCCAAACACTACTTTAAAAATGAGGCAGCATGTGATTTGGGGCAAGAGTTTAACCTCTCTGTGCCTTGGTTTCCTTTCTTAAAGAGAGGACAAATAACGTTACCTCTCTCATAGGGTTCTTTTAAGATTTGAATGTGTTACTACATATAAAATGTCTAGAGCACAACCTGGAACATAGTAAGCACTCAGTAAAAGTTGACCATAATTTTTATGCTCCTGTCTCCCCCTCTAGACCACAAGCTATTTGAAACCCAAGAGATTAGATAGTGTCTGGAATGTATTAGGTGCTTCCAAAATATTGGTATAATTGTGGATCAAAAGTAATCAAAATAAGGATTCTAGGAATTAAACAGAATTTGAAGTTGATTTGAAAACAAAATGACTTTTTTCCTAAGGATTTCAAAATAGCATTCAGACAATACTTGATTCTCCTAGGAAACAATGACTACAGAGAGTGTCTCTATGACAGAGAGAATAATATAGCTAGATTCGATCACAGAGAGATTAAATTACTTTCCTGGGAACTAATGGAAGAATTTGAAACAGCTACATCGTTGGTAGACAGTGAGAATTCTAAACATGTTAAGATGGCAGAATTAGCCTTTGTTATTTCCTTTATCTGGTTTTATCTCAGACTTTTTTTTGAAGAGTGGCAGTGGACTAGCCTTCAAAAATAAGAATTGCACAGAGCTCTGCAGGATGTTATAAGATGCTTTTTTATCAGGTGCTTTGGAAAGCAAGTAGATCATGTTACCTACTTCCCGTAGGCATTTTCCAGGTCCTCAGATGGCATCATAGCCCATTTGTATCACAATGCAAAAACAAAATGAAACAAAAATAGAATCTCTTTTTCTGCATTATAACAAACAGAACTGCTGGGTGGGTGTGTTTAACATCATCAGGTAGGTGTTCTCCATCATTGTGGCTCAGAGGGTCATGAAAACGAAACCAAAATTAAAAAGGAAGAGTAAAATCAATCATAGTTATCTTTCCAAATAGTCAGATATTTAGCAACATGTAGACTAAACATCTGGGTGATGGTTAAATTTTCCCCCCACTTTTTCTCCACATTTCTACCCAAAGATTGAACTCTGCATGGAAAGGCTCAACCATTAGCCTACAAAAGCTGAATCAACAAAGTTAATCATCACAGAAAGTATAGTTACTTATTGAATTAGAGGTGGTCATGGCGGAGAAAATGAGGAAACCTTAGCCAAAGTCAATGGTTTTGTGGTTGGATTTTTCTGGATTTATACTAATGAAAAAAAATGTGCTTCTGTCCAGAAGATCAATTCCAAAACAAATAAAAACATTGTCACAATAGCCTTAAAGAGATGCCCTTACTTTCAATAAGGGCCTGGGAGGAGGAAAGTCCTTGGAGAATTATCCAGGAGTGGATGACATACAGTTTTGTTTGCTAAACATTCTTGACCTTATGTCCTCTGTCAAAATAGTTTCTTTCAGTGCAGCTGAGAAAGCTGTGATTTTGCGGTCGGGTCAATCTAGTCTGGTCTCCTTCATCATGTGAGGATGGGTGTGGTTTAACCTTCAAGAATAAAAGTAAAAGGTGGCATGTTTTTCCATGTCCTATTCCAGTGACTCAAGTATACTGCATTCTCCTTGCCCCATTCAGAATCTTCCACCAAGAAAGCACATCATCTCACATGATTCAAGCTCAAAGTTTCTGAGTGTGTCTAAGACCCAGAGCATAAAACATTTCTCTGTTCCTGTCCTGTTTTACCCTCCTTTCCTACCCCTGACTTATTAGGTTCCACACTGCCAGGGAGCCCTGTGGTATCAGGCTGAACATTTTGATGTAATCCCACCACTGTTGCTGTAGCTATCTAAGCTTGAGGATTTATTAGTTGTGAACGTTCATTTTTGTTTTTCCTGGTCCAGTGCCAGTAAATAAGTCACCCCAACCATGGCTGAGTGTCATTTGATAGGAAAAGGCTGGGATCACAAGGAAGCCTTCTGTCTTTCAACCATAAAAAAAAAAAAAAAAGGAAAAAAAACTGCTGAGGTAAGCAGTGTCAAACCCAGCTGCATCAACACGATGGTGGTAAGACAAATGAGAGCTTTCACTGCTGGATACGGGACTAGAGAGCAACTAGCCTGAAAACCTTCGCAAGCCCAGGAAAAGCTGAATTAACGCAAGTAGCCAGGGATTGCTTTTCCAAAGTACTAGCTTCGAGAAGAAAAATTCTCTGTCCGTTTTGATCTTTCTAGCACATAAACACAGCTCATCTGAAAGGTGAATAGAGATGAAAATCTCCTACACGCATAAACACACACACACATACACACACGTGCATACACCTATATACATGCACATACACACATCAGCGTGGTTTAAGCGCCGCCATGAGAACACGGTGAAATTATTCCAGTCTGGGAGTCGGTGACCCACTGGCTGGAGGGTGTGGGGCCAGAAGGGGGGTGCAGGTTTGTGAGGGGCCATTAGGAGAGCCGGGATGGGAGAAGGGGAGGTGGAGAAGGAGGAGGTATGAACTTGGGAGGGGACTGCTCTCTCGCCACAGGCCGCGCCAGCTCCCTGTGACTGTTGCCCAGGCGATGGCTGGGGATCATCAGGAATGCCTGGAGCCGGTATCCTTTTGGACTCATGGATGGAGCAGAAGGGGGTGGATGGCTTTTCTCTTTCTGTTTCTTCCTTTCATATTCAGCAGATTAGAGCGGCGGGTTGCTGTGGCGACGACACGGAGGAGGGCTCCCGCACACCTGCACCACAAACGGAGCCCGCCAACGTGGACTTAGGCTGTCCTGGGGGCAATTTTTTGCTGTGGGAAACACAACAACAACAACAACAAAAAGAATAAGGGGGAGAGAGGGAGGGGAGACGAAGGAGGGGAAGGGAAAAAGGAGAAAAGGAAGAAAATACACCACTAGTTCAAGCAATGGCAGTGTTGCTCTTCAATAAAATGGGATAGGGATCCACAGGACACACAGATGGTACCCCCAGAAACCTGATAGATGTAGCCTCGTGGGGCTGTTTAGGTATGACGGGAAGTAGGGAGACAGACACCCACATCCTGGAGCCACCAAGTGCATACACCATGGAGGAACAAAATTATAAAAACAGAGAGAGCTTTAAAGCTATAACTCTTACTAAGAGTAACAGAGTAGATGGCGAAATGGAAAGTTACTCTGATTATCCAGAACTAAGAGACTTGCCATTTCTGCAGGCCGACTTTCTAATGGAAAGGAGTGCATTATAATGTGGAAAAAATAACATTATGTGCTTTCTTTTTAAGCTTAGGCAGAGGGAGAGAGAGAAGGAGGAGAGAAGGGGGAGGGGGCAGGAAAACTGATGAGCTCCTAAAGCAGAGTTTAGTCCTTTGGAATGTTCTGGCAAGGCTCCAGGTTCTGCTAATGAAGAAGTCAGCTCCACGCAGCGGCCCGGTCTCACCTCTCAGACACCCCCGCTCTGCCTCCAGTCTGCCCCTTCCTGGGTCTGCCTCCTCCTCTTGCCGTCTTGTGATTGCCTTCTGCATTATTGTCTCTGTTTCCATTAACAAAACATCACAACGCATTAGCCTGTCCAAAGCACTTTACAATGACAATATTTACAGAAGGTTAAATAAAATATGTATGGAGAGATTGATAGTGAATATGCAATAGACCTTTTGAACTTAGAGCATGCTGGGTTTGTTTGTTTTTTAAGCTAGATTCTCCAGGCTGCTTCAGCTGTTTGAACATCTCTCAAACAGTCCACTTAAAGGGAAAGATGACTAGAGAGAAATATTCTTTTACATTTTTTTTTCTCTTTTCCAAGCAATGTGATTAGCAGGCAGTGGGCCTTACGTCTCCCATGTTCCGTATGGCTGAAACCAAGAGCATTTCCTTGGGGTAACTGTTACAACAGACTGACGTGAGACGGTCGACTGTCCCGTCAGCAGGGATGCAAACAACACTGCACTATTGTTCATGAAATCTTTACATATCCTCATATTGACTCTAGCTGAGTGAATTTGGTAAGATGATCTGATCTTGGAGTTTAGCTTCTTTTCATAGAAGTATATATTTGTCTCCTCCTTTAATAGACAGTCTATAAAATATTTTCACAAGAAAGATAGCTATACACTAGATCAGGAGTTGGCAAATTTTTTCTGTAAAGGACTAAATATTTTAAGCTTTATGATCCATACAGTCTCTGAAGCAACAACTTAACTCTGCTATTGTTATCAACAACTTAACTCTATTGTTATCAACAACTTAACTGCTGCTGTTATCAACAACTCAACTCTGCTACTATAGCATGAAAACAGCTACAGACAACATGTAAATGAACAGCATGGCTATGTTCCAATAAAACTTTATTTACAAAAACAGACAGCAGGCCCAAGTAGTCTGTGTGCCGTAGTTTGCCAGCCCCGGGCCCCAGATCTGTCCTTTTCGAGGTATAGCATACTGCATACATTAGAATGTTCCCTAACTCTCTCAGAAAACTTCACTATCCAATGCCATTCTTTTCAGTTCCTAATCTTACACGATATCCAGTAACCAAGAACAAATAAGCAACCAACTAGTTCAACTGAAGAAAGTGTCCAACTGGCTCATGTGACTGGAATTTCTCAAATCTGTTAAAAAAAATCATGTAAGAACACTGAATGTAAAAGGAAAGTCCATATTTCATCTGTTGCTGTATATGTTTTCTAGTCTTGTAATGCCTGATCCACTGGCAAATAAATGGTGGAGCAGATTACCTTTAAAAAGAGTAGAATTTGTGCTTCTTGATGGTCATGGGTTTCAAAGGCCTATTTGGTGCCCAATTTTCTACAGAGTCTTATGCCAAAATTCCTTTTATCACAGGGAGGCAAGCAGTGCATTTAAACATATTTTGTCAACTGGGCACCATATGTAGGAGTGACAGCCAGAATTCTCTGCCAGTCCTCTTTCGAAGGGGAGGATGGGTTTCCCAAGTTCAAGCATTGCATTTTGCAGTGTGACTCATGCTAGAGAAGTCAGCAGGTAAGGGATGGACCAAACAATTCCAAGTTTCATTCTGAAAAAGATGTCTTTCCTAAATATAGATTCTTATTGTTACTGTCTCTGAAATTTATTCTTTATTTTTAGGAGTTGTATATTTTATTCTTGCTGTAACTTTGTACACAAACAGCAGAAGGAAGTGGGGACATATGTTCACCTCATTCCAGTGTATGAATTCCAATGTGGATTATAATGTTGAGGCCCCATATGTGGTCCTATTCATGACTGAAGAGCTCATTCTTTGGGAATTACATTGATGTCTGACTATAGAGTTCTGAAAATGTGCCCTGGTGGGAACCTAGAGAGAGGTTACCCTTGTCCATAAGAGGTAGAATTTGTCCACCTCTTTCCCATTGTCTATCAGTGGGCAATAAATGAGGTTTGGGAAGACTGAATCCCAAGCGGAGTAGTCATGTTCCAGGGCATTCCCACAAAACGTGGGGGCAAGAAGCAACAAGAATGGATTGGAAGAACAGATTTGAATTTCTTGAGGAGCATCCCAGAAATACCTGGGGTAAGAAATTTGAGGAAAAGCTATGCTTGTTTTGGTCTAGCCAGTTTGGGATTCAGATTATTGTGATTCTGCCCAACCTGGTAAAGCCAGGGACATTGAGTTGTCTACCTATTATGGTCCTTCATTAAGATGGACCAGCTTAAATGTATTTCCTTGTTGCTGAAGAAAGATCTGGGACTACTTCATTGGGAAATCAATGTAGACAACTTTGCCATTCAAATAGTGAGACATGAAGATGAAGACTATATAGGAAAAAGGATGGGGTTCCATTTTCTAAAAGTAGTCAGTGTACAAAAACGTACAGAATGGGAGCTTCCCCTCCCTCCCACTGACAGATTGTATAGCAGTGGAAAGATACAGAAGATCAGTCTTACTCTTCTGTTCAGTCAGTAATAAATGCAAAGTTAAACTAAGTTAACTAGAATATTATGCATAAAAAACAGAAATGACATTATGCTCTCGTTCTTTACTTGTGATTAATAGAAAATAAAATAATTTGGGATTAAGATTAGACCTGGATATTACTTCTCATTTCATATTAAAATGATGAGGAGTTTTCACAGAAGAAATACGATCCATTCCAAGAAGGTATTTTCCAGATGAACTTAATAATATAATGGGAAAGTCTTTACAGAAACTTTTGGTGTCATTGATAAAGTCGAATATGCATAGAATCTTACTCGTGGAAATATTTTAGGCCTTCGAGAGACTTGGCATTCCCTTTGAAGAGTTAAGACTGATTTGAGAAGTGACCATCATGGTGCAATTTTAGTGTTTTGCTGGGAAAATTTTAAATTGCGTGAAGAGAGAGGATTGCATCTAAATGTTATAATTTGTAAAAATGGATTATAAGAGAAAACACAGTATTATGGTGTTAGTGTTTCATTCTCTGTGTTCTGCCTGGTTAACTTTGGGGCAGATACCTGGTGAATCAGTGCCCGATAGGAGGCATTGTTTTGGGCAAGTCCATGTTGGTTGCAATACACAGATCATCTTCCATCTGCTTCTGCCACACAGTGGGACTTGACTGCTGCTGTGGGTCGGGATTATAACTGCCTCTAATTGCTATTCCCACCCATTGTAGAGAAGAAAGAAGTGTTTCTTCCTTTTTGACAAAAGCAGAACAGATGACAAATAATATGCCAAAAGAAAAACCTCATCCCTCTCAGTCCTAATACCAAATAGTCAAACCAGTTGCAAGGGGGTGAATTCAGAAATAAGAAATGACTTTTGGTAACCGAAGTTTGATTCTTCAACTTTCGGGCTAACATCGAATTCAGAGTGATGTCTAATGGAGAATATATTGCAGGGGAGAAGTAAAGATGGAAGTGAAGGAAACCACACTTACTGTTTACCAACTGCCTGCCAGGCCCAGTCAGGAATATCTCTACTGCCTCCAGTGACCCTATTAAATAGGTGAGACCACTCCATTTACAGACACGGGAACTGAGGCTTGGAGGCTTACAAAACTCGCCCCAAACTATTGTTGGCAAACAGAGGTTCAAGGAAAATTTGTGAATTGGAGGTCTTTTGGACAGTCTGTCAACAAGAGTAATGGTTTCTTAGCTTAAGCAAATTTTGTAGGAATGTAACTATTTGCAGAGGAATTTTAAAAACATCATCTCTGACAGCCATCCAGAGCTAGCATAAGAGACAAAGAAGTCTCAGTTTCATAATCACGGGGTTATAACTGACAACAATGAAATGTAAATATGTTCCTGGTTCATTAATTTGCTAATAATTGTTACTGTATTAATGACCCTCGTCCAAGCTCACCATTTGCTGAGACACAGTGACGTACGTAAATAGTGACAGACATTAAAAAATTCCATTGTTTTCCAGAGTGAATTCAAGATGAAGGAGAAGACTCTTTTGGAATTAAGTAAAGTATACAAAATAATATGAGGTGCATATTACAAGTGCCCTACAAGGGAATAAGAATTAAGTGTGGTTCTATTAAAAATAATGACACTGAATTTAAATTATTACAATTTCTGTTAAGAAAAAAAAAAGAAATGACTCAATGGGTCATACAGGAGCCACTGAAAAAAGTTCGTTTTCCTTAGTAAGGTGTAAAAACTGGGCATTGAAAGGATATTATCAACGGTCCTTTAAAACCTCAGTAAAAGGAGCAATAAATTTTTCTTGAAATATACAGTATGCAAAAATATGAAGTTAAAAGTTCTGGAGCCTCTGTTGATTTCTTTAAGGGGGGAAAAAAAACAGCCAAGGGAAATTCAAACTGCCTGGTCCTTGGGATTCTGACCACGTGCTAAGCGAAATTTCCAGGGACCAGGCGGTGTCTGCAGCACAGGCCGCAATGTTGTCAAATTCCAGGTATAGCCTTGGTGAGCCTGTGCATCAGAGGCTACAGGTTCCCAGTCTCGAGTAAAGTTCCTGAATATTCCTCTCTGTGGTGGTAAAGTCAGGGAAATAGGGCAGATTGATGAAAAGTCTAATTGCTGGAAATATTTCCCTCACCTTCTGCCTTCAGGTCATGTGTCCCTGCATTTTCCTTCTGAAATTCAATGTGAATTCCCAGACATGTATGGAGCACCTTGTCAGGTTTGGTAAAAAGCACTCGAGAAATAGGGTGTAGTCTCTGCTCCCAGGGATCTCAAATAGCCTGCAAGGGGGCAAGCAGCAGGCCTGCCTCTAGAAATTTGCAAACCCAAGGCAAAACCACAACCCATATGTCTGAATGTTTCAAATATATAAGTCAAACACATAACTTTTAAAGTAAATATGTTTTATTGTCCAGTCTTGAAAAAAAAAATCTTTCTAATGATCTGAGAGACCACGTTCACATTTACAAGTTTTAGCTTGCTTGGAGTTCTAAAAGAACATGGTGGCATTCAGTGAGTGGTACCTGGAGCCCCATCCCAGGGCTTCTTCCTGCCCCATAAGGGACCTTGTGCACCAGTGGACAATCTAGCCTGTGCTCACAAGCTCTGTCCACCGCTCTTCTCCATATACACACTTCAGCCAGCTGCTCCTTGACCTCCCTCAGGCATAAGGTCAAGTACTGGTGGTACATTCCATCCTCCTGAGAGAAGGATCTGAAGAAGAGGTTAGCACAGGCCTGGAAGTGGGTTCACAGGACTTTGGGGAGGATATTCCGGAGTCTTGGGTCTAGAAGGAGAGGCATAGCATACAGGTGAGAACAAACAGTGGACGCTCAAATGCCCTGCCTTGGGGAGGGGCATGGCCTGAGAAAGGCAGAGTTGGGCACTCCCAACATGGGACCCAGAACAGAGGCCGTACTTGCCGGGATCTGAGGATGGTATTGACAATCCAGGTGTTGAAACTGGGCTAATATAATATAGTTCCTCGCAAGAAGTATCAAAAGAACCCATTTCAGGTTCTGGATTGGTATTCTTCAACTATCGTGAAGAAAATGAAAAAGATTATTTTAGGCATTGCCTGTTGCTTATGTTCTTTAACAGAGCAAAAACCATGAAAAAGGCTTCACGTAAGTGGACCAACCTTCATACCTGACTTTATAGAGATTTGTAGCCACTGACTTATCTGTTAACTCAGTTTTTGATAACTAAGTGTAACAATCACAATCGTCATGTTATGTTTTCTTTAAACTGGAAATTTCAGAATTTCAATTCATGTTTTGAAACATCTTCATCTGTGAGCCATTCTACATTTTTTTCATAATAACTGGTGTGGAAATTTCTTCAAAGGTTTTCTTTCTGGATTTATTTCACTGTGCTTTCCCCTTTCTGTTTATCGTGACTGTTAATCATTTATTACTTCCTTCTTTACCTAGCCAAAGCTTTGATCATAGTCCTTATTTTGTCTTTCAGGTACATTTAGTCCCCAAATGACACAATCAGCTCTATTGCCCTCATTTTGAATTCTCTCTCCTTTCTCTGCATTTTTCTGAAAATTTAGTCTTAGTTCCCAACACTGACTTTTCTTGTCCCATTTCCAAACTGTATGGTATATCTTTTTCTGCAACATCACATTATAAATCAACCAAAGATTAACTTCACTTTATTTTTCCTTTTTCCAGATATAACTTTTTGTATTAATAGTATTTAAAGCTCTCTCCCTACAAATATATTCCTCTGTAACTTGGAACATGTTATTCAAAATTTTAAAAAGGTTCTTCCAAGTCATTTACTATTTTTCAATGCCGGCTCTATATCTATGCTTTCTAAAAATAAATCTTCTGCAAATTTCATTAATTCTTTGTTTGGCATATTCATGCTCCTTACTAAGTGCATTAAAGTGGAAAGGGGATCATGCGTTTTGCCAATGATTTTCAACACAACATTGGATAAGACCAGTATTGCTAATTATAATCTAGTCTTGTTAAATTTGAGCCTACCCAGTTCCTAAGTTACTCCCTGGTGTAGTGTATCATGAACTCAAGAAAGAGACATTACTGTTGTTCAACACTTAGTATATAGTTAGTATATGGGATTTGGGTCTTTATTTGGTTTGGAAAAGTAAATTCAGTGAAATAAGGCACAAAGTTCAGATTGAACGTTGGCCCTAAAGTAAAGTGGAGAGGAGGCAGCCCACGAAGTTTTAGCTAAATGTGGCTGCTGGCTACTCTCCGCCTTCCTTAGTGGGTGTCAGAGAAAGATTGCTGGACTGAGAGCTCAGTTCAAGGTTCACTTCTGACCCTTGGATTTGGACAAATTATCTAGCCTCTTCAGGCCTAAATATTGATGGTTTATAAAAATAGAACATAAGATTATCTTTAAGATCCCTTTCACTTTCCTAATCGATTTCTCAATTGTTTTACCAGGTCTGAAATTTTCCCCATTAGTTACTAATGAGTCACTGGTAGGCTGGACCACAAAGGTTGGAGTGTTATCTCTACACTTCCATAATCAAGATGCACAGAAGGCTTCCACAGAGGTGTGTACTTCCAGGTTAGTGACTTGAATCACTGGAAGCTGAGAGCAGCTATGAGAACCAGCAACTTGAGAGTGTTAAGTCAGGGATGATGGGCGAGAGGAGTGAAGAGGAGAGCATCAGAGGGAAAATGAGGAGCCGCCAAGGACATCTTGGCTAGGGACCTTTCGGATGAAAGTGATCTGCTAATCAACACGCTATGAGGTTGCTAAGTTAATGAGGACCAAGATAATCAATAGCCTCTGTAATAATGTTATACCTTTCTTACATCTCTCAATGTGATAGAGAATTGAATTAAAAAGTGCTAGATATACAGTAATTTTCTCTTAAATCTGCTTTGCTTAGTATAATAAAAGCTCTCTGTATCTAATTCAATACTGCCTAACTAAGATACCCAAAATGCTTTTGCGCACACTGTCCATCTACAGAAGACTGTATCCCTCATTAATGTCGAACTCCAACGCTAACTTCTTCAAGTCATCTCTCAAATGCCACCAGGCAGCGCTAACCTCCTTTTCCTCCACATGCTGACAGCACATGAGCACCATTTCTTTCAGAGTTTTCTTTCATTCCACTCCACATTAGTGGGAGCTGGTCGGATTATCTGTCTCTCTCCCTCCTTTCCCTCCCCTTGCCTGCAGCCTGTGTGAACACCTTGAGAAGGGCGGCAGTCCCTCCTTCTCCTTCCCAGTCTTTCCAATCAATGCTCTGCTCCCTTCCGGGGCCTTTCCATATGATTCTCTGGAGCCTGTAGGAAACCAAAACCCGAACATGAATTGTGTCTTTTCGTCTACATTCTTGCTCCTATTACAACCCACGTTCTCCTTCAGGCAATGTAAATAGCTCTGACTAATTAAAGAAAGGTTGGGAAGTGAGGGAAAGTGAGAAAGTACAAAGATGAATATTTCTCCCTCTTATGTTGCTACATTTCAGTGACAAACTTGGGCTCCTAGTCCCTTATTATAATTATTGTTTTTGTTTTTGGTTTTTTTTGTAGTTTCGGTGGGCAATATCTTAACCAGGGATCTGCATCAAAATCATGAAATAGATTTTTAAAATCTATCTACCTGGACCCAGTGCTGGTGATCCTGGTTCAGTAGATCAGGGCTAGTCCTGGTGTCTAAATAAAGAAGGCCCCCGTGGATCTGGGCACAGCACAACCTTAGTTGGGAACCTCTTCTCACTTAAAGCTCAGGGCTCTAGAGCCACAATCTTGACTGTGACCTTGGACAAGTTATTTAACTTCTCTGAAGATTTTATATATAACATTTTACATTCAAAATTTTAAAGTATATATATATAGCATTTTATATTTAAAAAAATTGTGCTAGATTTTTCATCTGTGATTAGAATGGATGGAAATACCAGTTTGTTTCAGAGAACATACTCCATTTTACGTTTAAAGTAAATATCTGAAAACAAGTGCTAAATTTTTTGCAGTTTTATTGAGATACAATTGACATACAGCTAGATTATATTTATAACCCAAATTTTGATTTGGTCTGATATATAGCACTACTAATCAGTTTGGGATTTAACAAAGTAATGTAGTTTGTTCAGGTTCGACTCCCGAAAACCACTGTTTTACACCTATCTACCTAGAATTGACCCCCCAGCACTGATGTATTTGGTGATCAGTTACTCTTTTTCCCTGGAAGATTGTTTGTAGGAGTTCTCATTCTGTAATATTTGTCCTTTGAAGGAATGTATACAGGTTGATGTCTATAAGATTGAAAATTTCTCTTTCTGAATTCGCTTCCATTTATTTTCCCAAATGTTTCACACTTCCCAAGAACACTCTTTTCAGTATGTGTGTATGGTGTGTGTAGCGAGAGATTTCTTCTGGAAATTGTGTTAATGGTCAATTTCTTGTTCCTGATTTGAACATTTTTTTTTTGTTTTTTGGTTTTTTTGGTGAGGAAGATTGGCCCTGAGCTAACATCTGTTGCCAGTCTTCCTCTTTTTGCTGAGGAAGATTGGCCATGAGCTAATATCTGTGGCCATCTTGCTCCATTTTGTATGTGGGGTGCTGCCACAGTGTGGCTTGATTAGCGGTACATAGGTCTGTGCCTGGGATCCGAACTTGTGAACCCTGGGCCACCGAAGTGGAGTGTGTGACCTTAACCACTAGTCCAGCGGGCTAGCCCCTGAACGTGTTATTTTTTAAAATTATTTTTCCATACGTTTATAAGCTTTCCTCCTCTGACCTAGAGTGTTCCCGCCTGATGTTATTTCTAAGCTCTTTCCATTCTTCAGGTTCTAATTTTTATAAAATCTTCCCTGATCCCTCCAGCCATGTCTTTCTTTCCTTTTGTCTGTGAGTTATTGTCTATACTGTGCACTGAACACTCACCATGTGCTGTGTCATATTTTAATATGTTGTTTTATTGTTTTAGGAGTGTATTTTGTCTCCTTAATTCTCTTAAGCCTCACACAAATAGAGTCTCTATGGAATATTTCTGGGCTTCCTCCTCAGTGCCAAGCAGTACCTTGCAAATAGCCTGTGCTATTATCCTCTGCAGAATGCAGATGGAGGAGTATTACTCTTAGATATAGTAAATAATTATGCCTGCTAATATTAAAGGAAATATAGCAGAGCATTATTTATTTAAGTAGAAACAAAGAAGTCCTTCCTACTGACTCTCTTGGCCTAACAACCTACTACCAGTGCAAAGTACCTCCCAAGCTTGGTCACTGGAAAAATCCGGGTATCTACCCTTGACATTAGGATTAACTTGGCTTATCTCAGTTATTTAGAAATAAGAGAACCAGCTTGCATATTCTTTCCTTTCCTGTAAAAAGATGACTTTCAAGTCTAGTTCCCTGCATGCTATTTCAATTGGAGTTCAAAAATATTTACTGGCCTTCCTAGATGCCAAACACCTAAAGGTTTGTTTTGTGCTAGTTCTGTCGCTACTCTCTCTATCCAAAGTTGAGGCTTCCCCGTGTGTTCCTAGAAGTGTATTTCTTATCTACTTCCTTTCCCAAGGCCTCTGGCAGCTTTACACAGTGCCTAGAGCTTCTCATGCAGTTCCTGATATTGTTCCATGTTCCTTTTCAGAAGGCAGGGGAAAGGAAGGGATCTGTCTGTTATTAACAGTCCATAGTAGCGGGGAGCGGGCACAATGACTCACTAACAAGTGAGAGTCTTTCTCACTGAAATGCCGTTCAGGCCTTATAAAGACAAAGACATTGCTCTCCTTGGCATTGTGATCTTAGCACCTATCATTTTGCATGCCACATAGTTGGCAACTGGTAAGTACTTGTGGAATAAACACAGGAGATCAGATGCTATCTCTTCCAAGAAGCCTTCCTTGGTCTACTGAGTAGGATTGATTGCTTCCTCCTCTGTGCCCCACTATGCCATGCACCCTCCTTCTGTTATTGAATTTATCTTCATGAGTGGCACTGGTTTGTATACTGTAGATTTGTCTTTCTCAGTGACTCCTTGAGAGCAAGGCCTGTCTTACAAATTTTAGTATCTCCAGTATCAAGTAAGCACAATGCTTAAAGAAACAGCTCTATGAAACTGCGGCATATCTTCTCTAAAGGTATCATTAGTAACATTATTCATTATATTTCACAGTATTTTTAGAAGATTTCTCCAGAAATTTCTCTCTGTAATTATAACCAGAATACAAGTGCTTCTCTTAGATGATATTTTTGTTTTCATTCTGTGAACACTATATTTTGCGTCTTTCCAGTTCTATTTGGAGCCATACATAGTAAGAACTCATGGCAACTGCTTTTGTATTAGCCTTACTCTTGGTTCTAATTTAGGTACCTACCATTAGTTTTCCTTTGGATTTTCCTACTTGTGACATATGCTACTTTATTGTATTTATCCATCATATAAACTTCCTTAAATCTTTCTTGTGGAATAAGATAGAGTAAATGTAAACATCTATAAAATAAGTGTAAATTAAATTTACTCATTCACTCAACAAAATTGAGCTAGGAACCATTGATAAATCAGAACTAAGTAGAATACACTGCCCTAAATTCCTTTGACTTGAAGAAGTTAAATCAATCCAACTTGGGATAGACTGAATATAAGAGTGAGGGCTTGGGAGGTGTCAAAGCTCATGCAACTGTTTGGATGGTGCCATTCTCTGAACTACAGAAGAGAGGAGGAAGGCCAGATTGGAGAAGGCACTGACAAAACAATTGTAATGTAAATAATAATTATTACAACTAACAGCCGTATAGTCTTGTGCGGTTCACAAAGCATTCTAACACAAATAATAGTTAAAATAATGAGCATTTGCATAGTGATCTAAAGTTTATAAAGATTATTTAATTTGTTTCTTATAAGCCTGTGAGGTCGCAAAAGCCAATATAACGTCATTCCCATTTTGCAGATGAGGAAGCCGAGTTTCAGAGGGGCTACAGGACTTAGAAGGAATTGTTGGGAGGACGTCTTATGTTTGGGAGTTCTGATTTGATGTCCGACAGTCTACCCCTCATTATTCTGCTTCATCTAGGATGGGAAGCACATAATAGCTAGAATGAGAAACACAGGGGTGATATAGCTCTCTAGCTTTGTGAAAGAAGAAAACAATTGCTAAGGTAACCATTATTACTTCCCCATTACTTTCAATTTTATTACCCAATGGCTGTTTCCTGTGACCTGCTTCCCACCGTGACCTGCAGCTCCAGCGACCTGGGTTTGTTGAGTGCAACTGTCCCTCAGCCTTCTGGGTCGGAGCTCCAGTCAGTAGAAGAATGACACACCTGAACATTTAACTGGGTCTTGAAGTCTAACAGCATCTTAAACAGAGGTATTAAAATGACATTTCTGACACAATTTGCCTGTTTTTGAATAAAGTATGAGCATGTGATATATATTAAATATTAGTTGGTTGATTACCATCTAGGTTTCATAGGGAATACTAGTTGATGACCAAGCCTTGGAAATATTGTCAGACTTCTGCTTAGAGATGTTTGTGCACACCGTGAGCAAATTAGAACTTTTAGCATGCGTGTGTTTGAATACCAAAGGATAACTTTCCAGTTTGATCTTGTGGACCCTTATAGTGGATAGCCAGAAAAGAAGAACTGAACTCAAGAGAAAGAGAGGGTTGGGTAGATGGGACATGATTATACCTTGAGTATATGGCCTATTCCTGGGAAGGACATTTCCTGATTTCTCTGTCTTATCCACATTGCTGGACCAAATGCTGCGTGTGAACCCTGAGAGGCCTAACTGGTCATTTATCAAAAACCCTCTGGACACACACCTTCTGATAGATGATCATAATTATTGCAAGATGGCACCACAATCAAAGTGTTGCTGCAATGCTTTCTATGGCCTCTGTCTAGTAAGATAGGTTTTGGACTCCAGATTTGAGAAATAGGTGATTAAGAAATATTTGCAAGCTAATTCTTGACTGTGAATCAAAACACCATGGAGGCATCAGATAAAATATGATGCAGACTTGGTTTTCAGACAGATTTTCGGGAAATCTGTGACCTCTACCAATCTTAAAAAAAATTACCATACATTTCTGAATGCTTGGGCCAGGCTCTCTTAGTCAGTTCTCTATTTTTCTTACCACCCAGAGACTGAAGCATTTGGCATACGTGGGATCCTAGTAGTTCAGAGCTGGAAGGGAAGCTCTCCCACCCTGGGTTTATCTGTAGGCTGGATAAAGGTTTGGGATTTAGCAATAGGCTTTGCTAGCTCAGCTTGTGAAAATCACATTCTTTATCAACTCCCCAGATGGTTTAGATCATTAAAAACACAACAAAACAAAACAAAAGCCCTTCAGAGTGTACACTGTGAAGATATTCTCTAATTTCCAAGAAAAATAAATATATGTCGAATTTCTCACAGATTTCTCACACTTTCTCAGTGTACAGCCTGAATTGCTGTGCTGAATGGAGAACTTAAAGCCATGGTTTTTGAGACAGCAAAGCCTTGTGCTGCATACTTAACTTCCAACTGCCCCTTTGCCTTTCCAGCTTGCCCATCAGCCCCCAGCTCTAAGTCAGTATTTATCTATTGGAGCTTAGCTTAAACTGAAAAGTGGATGTCTTTATTCAGTGAATTTGGGGCAACTGGCTCTCAATAAGCAACAAAAACAAAAAGGCTGTTTCAAGTCAAAGAGACCTCAAGAAACTATCCCACCATCTGCTGAGGAGAGAGAAACGGGCCTGTGGGCCAATAGCTCGGGAGTGAATAGAAGAAATAGTATTGTCGTCTAAATTTTCTGCAACACTCTTTGGATCAAAATATTATAATCGCAGCAAATAGATGCAGCAAATAGATGTGGCCACACTTAATGGATACTCAAAGGGCCAGTCCGCTGCTTGGCTTGGATCATTGACTGTCATTTGGAAGTAAAACTGGGGGGCTAAGGGGATTGGGTTGCAGGGAGAAAGGAAGACCTTCCGTTAAGCTGGCATGCACCAGTGGATAAATGGCTGGCATTTGCAGAGCTGCATTGCAGGGGCGCTTTTAGCAGTTTGCCACTGCCAGCTGATGTCTCTGTGAACATCAGTGCCAAGAAGCCAAAAATGAAAGCAGGTGCAGGGGCAGAGGAACTGAATGTTGGGGCGCGAGGGAGGGGGGTATTCAGCAACAGAACTTCTGTTGTTAAAAATTGGTTGCCTTCATTAAAACCTAAACAATGCTTCACTTTAACTCTGCATAACATTTTTAGCCCGCTGGAGTCCTGCGCACACACTTAAGGCAGCCTCTTACATTTATGCACCGGACTAAGAGACTCTGTGTTTTGTTTGTCTCTCGCCAAAGCTGCGGATTGTCTGCGAGAGTGCTGAACTCTGATTAGAGCACTTTCCTTCCGAAGCCAGGAGCATCTGCTTCTCAAAGTGCCCCTCTTCTCCCCTCCCTTCAGAGTGCCCCCTCTTCAGAAAGTCCCACTTCTGCACAACCAGGGCCTGGGAACAGAGAGGATTCCTGAACTCGGCATGTCTTCGCAGAGCCCTGTCACCAGATGAGCTCTCTGAAATGCTGCTTTCCGATGAGAAAACAGACAGGACTCACGGCCGCCTGCAATTTACATTTCCCTCAAAAGCGCTATGTTCCGGCAACATTGTTCCCCAAGCCCACCACAAGTGACAGCAGGAAAAAAACAATAGGGGTAAGCAAAAACAAATAAATAAATAAAGGTAAAGGTTCAGGGCCAACAGCAGAAAAGAACTAAGGCTTGTCCCAGGGCACACTCAAAATGGAGAATAAAACAGAAAGACGTCTGCCCCCTCTGCTGCCCTGTGGGCTGAGCTGTTCCCAGCATGGACTTCGTCAGCGATTGTCCTCCTACGCGGCAGAACGGGAAAGTCATCTTTCAAGGAGATAGGACAAAAAGACAGATCACATGCAGCCTTCTCACAACGGTGACAGAGAGCAAACCCTGACAAGAGGAAACTGCAGGCAATCTGTGCTTGGTTGAAAATACACTTTGTTTCTTTCTAATGGACATTAGTGCAACGAGGGAAATATAAAGTATGTTTGTTTTTACAGGCTTTTAGAAAAAATAGGAATAGCAAAGTTCATCGACAAGCCAGATGCTCTGCATGAAATAGAAAGAGCTCGGTCTATTAAAACTATGATGCCACCACTTTGGGGTCAAGAATTTGAACTATAATTTGAGATGAATAAGTATGGTAACACTTGGGGAATGGTGCTGGGAATTCGGTTTGTCCCATGACCTCACACTTGGGGAGAGTTTGGATTGCTTCTTCTACCGAGCGCTCGTGTCTTGTCCACAGTAGGTTTGTTATGAAAACCCAGAAGAAAGTTTAACAACTTAAACCAGAAACATAAGCGGGGTCACATGCCAAAAGAGTCAATGGATGAAAGGAGCTTAGTTCATAAAGCGAGTAGAGTCTGGGTTTTAGAAGGAATGAAATGTTGAGTTGAGACACCAAGAGACGGCAAAGCTAAGTCTGAGAGACGTGAAACGCTCCAATAGGAAAAAAAACAAAAAACAAAAAATTGGCCGAGGCTAGGAAGAGAGGAAAAGGCATTCCAAAAAAAGAAACAGATAGCTAATAACAGAAAACAAGCTTCAAGCACGGGACTAAAAAAAGCAACGTTTGAAAGAAAAAGCATGTTCAGCTACAAAATATGCAGATGAAAAAAATATATTCTCAATATTGTTGAGGATTTGAGTGAAATGAGCTTAGATCTTGATGGGAAATAGAAAAACACGTATATCAAAAACTTTAAACTTTTTCACTTATAGGAACTTATCTTGCTCAAATATTGAGAGATGTAGTATATTTATGTAAAAAGGAGTTCATTGTGGTAATGTTTAAATATTTAAAAAATAGGAAAGTGCTAATTATAAAAATATAAAGGATTGGCTAAGAAAATTATAGTATAAACATAAATCATGTTTTAGAAAAATATTTTCTGCCGTGGGAAACTTCTTGCTGTATGTTTGCTTAGTGGGGGGAAAAATGTTGTAAAATAGTATATACAGTATGATCTAAATTATGTGTGAAGCATCCACTCCAACATGTTAACAGTAGTTATGCTGAGTTCCAGGATTATAGGTGAAAATTGATATATTTTGAACTTTTTATTGAAGAGTGTTCTATATATAGAAAAGTGTGCAAAGAAGAAGGCAGCTTAATGAATTTTAAGAAACTGAAGACATCATGTACCCAGTACCCATGTCAAGAAACAGAACATAGTGATGGAACGTAGTCCCTGGAACATCCCTCCTGCCCCTTCGAGTTCTCTGCCTCTCCCAGAAGGGTAAACTCTATCCCCATCTGTAACACCATGAAGGAGTGCTGCCTCTTGTGTACTTTAAAGAAAGGAAGCGCGCAGTATGTGATCTTTTGTGCTGGCTTCTTTTATTCAACATTGAAAATACATTGTTCTAAGCCAGGAGGAACTAACAGGAACTTAAGACCATTCACGCAGAGCAGGTGGTTGTATCAGGGCTTCTTTTGACAACTCCGGGCCCCATTCCTGTCCACCTCTCCAGTGAGTGCTCTGAATCCAGTATTGACCTAAACCTCTTGAGCTCTCTCAGTTACAAATGTTCTTTCCTTTTCCGAACTCTTATACCATGTGTATCTTCCATTAGGAGATTAACCAGTACTTTATTAGTTACTGTTGCATCAAACTTTTAATCATCGCTTCCATGTTTAATTTGTCATGTCTTGTTCATGTTTAACTACCGGTCATTGGAGGCCTACCATGTGCCAGCTACATTATGCCTGTAAAATAATATTGTCCCCATTTTACAGAGAAGGTAAGTGATTTCCCCTAGGTCAGAAAACTAGAAGGTAACAGAACCCCAATATCTACCAAGGTCCTTGGACGCTGTATCAAATGGTCTTTCCAGTATACCCCATCCTCCCATTTGCTCTTATCTCCTCACTAGATTAGAAGATCCTGGAGAATTAAAAACATGTATTTACGTTTCTTTGGATTTCCCCTCCTAGCGCAGTGCTTGGCATGGAATAAATGTAGTAATTGTTTGGTTACGGAGCATAAGTGTTATGACGTCTTATTTGACTTTTCCAGTACCACAGAACTCTTTATACATCTTTTTCTTTGATGAAATTGTATCATGATGTTTTATAGTGCTGGCCAGCATCAGGGCCTGGGATTCTCATTCTACTCATTCTGTGGGGAAAATGGGTTTAATAGCTGGCATGACCAACAAATCTAAGTAGGAAAGTGGATATCCGAATCGGATGCAGTGGTTTAAACAGTATATTTGATGTGATGAATGGATCATCTTTTAAACATCATTCTCCTTCATATGACAAAATTATTTCATGTAATAATTATGAAATGAAATGAATTCAAATAATAGTCAGAACATACCTGTAGAAAGAAAAAATAAATATTTCAGTAGAAAATAAACAAAAGTAATGATTTGAATCTTTTTAATAATATTAACAAATCTCTTAGGAAAAAAGATAAAAATGTATACCTATGTTTTGGCCCGTCGTAAGAATGAATAATACTATTATAGATTTTTTTCCTCAAGCTTTAAATGTGCAAATTCATTGATGAGTTTGTCAACATTGATCTTTGCAGATTCATGTTCAATATACAGAATAGGCAAATTTGTCAATCTATTTTTGTGCACAGTTGATCAAAGAATACATTTTAGTAAATTTTAATTTCAAAAAGTTTCTTTCACATAAAGTAACATGATGTAACACATAAAATTCCAGCTATTACAATACTGTTCATCTCTTTGAGATTGATTCTAGCAGCTTTCAAATATCTTAAGTCAAATAATTGTAAATACACATTTTTATCCCTCTGTATAAGAATTTCCCGAACTACTGGTGTTAAAGTAATTTAAGTTTTGCAAATTCGTGTTTACAATTACTGCTCTATTTCTCTGTGTCACATCTGCTTTTTTAAATGCAGGAAAATATAGTACCATAGGAGTTGGAGAAATGAACTCTGTGATAGTGAGCTCTAACGATTCCAGACTATTACAAAGTTGAGTCTGCCTGTGCCATGGCCCACGGTATAACTGGGACTCTTAAATTAATTTCCAGGTAGAATACAATGTTTACAAAAGAATAATTAATGAGTATGTGCTAATTTAAAGCTTGTATACGTAGTATTAAAACTCAACAATAACCCCTAAAAGCCATATGTTGAAGTCCCAACCCCAATTACCTCAGAATATGACTGTATTGGGGTCTTTAAAGAGGTAATTAAATTAAATTAAAATGAGTTTATCGATGTGGGCTCTAATCCAATATGACTGGCATCCTTATAAGAAGAGATTAGGACACAGAAAGACCCAGAAGGAAGACCATGTGAACACATAGATGTTGGAAGGTATGGATATAGGCACAGGAAGAGACTGCAAAAATGCTCACCAAACTCTAACAGGCAGTAATCACTGGCAAGTGGAGGATGGCGATTTCTACTTATTATATTTACATCCTTTTATATTGATGAGATGACTTTTAGGACAAGCATGCATCACTTATACAATTTCAAAAGGTAGCAAATAAAAGTAGGGTCAATAAGTGAGAGTTTTTATATAATATGAGCTCATTTTAAAATCACTGCCATAAAACATGAATATACAAGATCTATGAGAATCCTGTAGGTATTTGCAGGGAAGAGCTAGAAACCATGTGTGGACATTGTACAGAGGCAAATTTTGGATCAATATGAGATAAACTCTTTGCCATCCAGTGATTAAATAGCCTAACAGCATTGTTTATATTGGCCAAAAAAAAAAAGTTGAAACTAACCTAAGTGTTTTAGAACAGAAAACTGAATAAATGAGGTGTGATATATCATACAATGGAATAAAATTCAGTTGTGATAATGAGTGACCAGGAGCTAGCTTTATCCACATTGATAAATCTCACAAATATATTGTGTGAGCAATAAGAGCAAATTGCAAAAGAATACACACCATCTGATAATATTTATATGAAGTTAAGAACTACGTAACCCAATAGTCTGTGTTGTTTATGGATGCGCATTTATACAAGAAAATTATTAAGTGATGCATAAGAATGGTGAATACCAAATGTGGGATGGAGGTTAACCTTCAGGAAAAAGGAAAGACAGGAGAAAAGAAGGGGTATCCAGAGACTTGAATTATATTAATTATGCTTGGTTTCTTATGCTAGGTGATGGGTACATGAGTATTAATCACATAATTCTTTATACGTTTATGTGTGAAATATTTCACAGTAATAATCACAATACTATCAATAATAATAACAACAGCTTACTTAGCACATACTATGGGCCAGCCACTATGCTAAGGCTTTAGTATGTATTAACTTATTTCTTCCTCACAACAGCTCTATCAGGGGCCAGCCTGGTGGCACAGCAGTTAAGTGCACACATTCCACTTTGGTGGCCCAGGGTTCGCAGGTTCGGATCCCGGGTGCAGACATGGCACTGCTTCGCAAACCATGCTGTGGTTCACAAACCATGCTGTGGTAGGTGTCCCACATATAAAGTAGAGGAGGATGGGCACGGATGTTAGCTCAGGGCCAGTCTTCCTCAGCAAAAAGAGGAGGATTGGCAGATGTTAGCTCAGGGCTAATCTTCCTCAAAAAAAATAAAGCTCTATCAGATGGGCACTGTTATCAAACCTAATTTTACCAATAAGCAAAACCAAGCACAGGAAGTTAGGTAACAAGTCTCAGATCACAACTAGTAGGTCAAGAGCACAGGTGAGATTTGAGGCCAGGCAGTAGTCTGCGTACTATTCTCTTAACCACTTAGAGACATACACATGAGAAGGGCTGTCTTGTGAGGTAATGTCTTGTCTTTTTTTTAATGTAATGGGTTACCTGGTGAAATAATGAGCTCCTCAGCTTTCAAAATGTAAGTGTAAGATTGCTTGTGGGGGCGTGTTACGTTGTGGTTTGTGGGAGTTTGGGTTACATAAATTGAACTTTCCTTGCAATCCCGAGTCTGAATTTTTAACGTCAGGAAGAGTTTGTCTGGGGGGAAACACAGGGGTTCTACTTTAGGCATGTGGAGTTTGAGGCAAAAATGTGGCTAGCAAATAGTTAGGGATGACGGAATTCAGTTTGTTCAGTTTGCACAGCTAGGAATTTGTTAGCATAATAGCCCAAATATAGAAATGGATGGAAACACGGAAAAAGGAAAATATGAAAGGCCCACACCTGGTGGGAAGAGGATCGGGAGACTGTTTCTGTCTGTCTGTCTATTTCTCTCTCTCTCACGCAGGCACACCACATACTACATGCACACACATGCATGTGCACGCACACATTCTCACATACACATGCATGTGGTTCCTTAAGTTAAAATAAACAGTTCTATTTCTTCTTTTCATATGTGTAGAAGCACTTCTCAAATGTACGTCAAGAAATGAAGAAATTAACCCCTTTGAGATAGGTGTTAAATTCATTCTGCTTCCAATCCAGCACGCCTATCTACCCCCTCCATTCCATCTGCATTAAAATCTGAAGAATTACAAAATAAAAAAGACACGTACGCACACATCCCTACCACTTTTCTTCATAATCCCATCTGCTCTCTTAAAGAAAGAACTATGTCTCAATAGTAAACACTCCCCATCACAGCTTCCATACTTGTCAGTTAAGAGAAAGCACACTCAACGCCAAAATAATGTTTAGAGCTAAAAGTCTCTTGAACAATGTATAGTGTGCTATTTGCTACTTTAAAACATTTCATTTTACATAGTGAAGCTACTTTTAAGGAAATAGAGCAATGTGTCTTTTGAGAATGCTCACTTTTGTGTATTCATAGATTAGCATGCTAAATACAAAGAGAAATTTTTTTGCGTGAGCAGGTCTGATCGGTCCTGCAAATGAGTGTCTCTCAAATGGATTCTAACAATTATCCTAAAGTGTGACTATCATCCTGTGAGTGGAAGTGTTACTTTGATCAGATCCTAGTAAGATTTTGCTTTAGCTCCTACTTAGTAAGGAAGCAGTTATTCCATATTCTCTGGGGTATTGCAAAAGGGGTTGCAAAGGGGAGCAGATAGAGAAAAGGAAAGCCAGTATTTATGGATTCTGCCAGGTACTCTGCACTCGAGCAGGCTATAAATATTTACTATTCTTGGCAACTTCCCTGTTATTATTATCCCCGTTTTCAGATTGTGTATCTGAGTTTCAACACAATAAGTAAATTTCCTCAAAATCATGCAGGATACAAACTCAGGTGTGTCTTGGCTCCAAAGTCCACACTCTCATTTATATTCACTATGTACAAATAAAGAATATCAGGGGGCTGGCCCCGTGGCATAGTGGTTAAGTTTGGCATGCTCTGCTTCGGTGGCCCAGGTTCGGTTCCCAGGCATGGACTTACACCCCTCATCGGCAGCAATGCTATGGCAGTGACCCACATACAAAATAGAGGAAAATGGGCACAGATGTTAGCTTGGGGCAAATCTTCCTCAAGCGAAAAAAAAAAAAAAAGAATATGTGTTTATCCAGAAGAGGATTCATCTGTTCCTCCACCTCTTCCTTAATATCTTCAATTGTATCTTCAATCACATTGAAACTTCTCTGTAGTTGTCAGTAGATTTTTTAATACCTGGTTCATCTCTGATAGGAAAAAAGAAATTTTTGGTCACAGCTTCTACCATTACTCTTAATGCTTAACATAAGACTTAGAATCACTATACTATACATTTCCAAAATGTATATTTATTTTATCACTTGGTAAATATGATTCTAATTTGGTTTTACGTAAGTCATTTCCTATTTGTGCCAAATATAATTTCCATGCTATTATACTTTTGCTTATTACTGGTTTGTAAGAATTGTATGAAAAGTCATAATTCTAGCGGTGGCCTTCTTTATTTATTTATTTATCTTTTTTTGGTGAGGAAGATTGTCCTCAAGCTAACGTCTTTGCCAATCTTCCTCTATTTTGTATGTGGGACACTGTCACAGCATGGCTTGATGAGCAATGTGTAGGTCCATACCCAGGATCCGAACCCATGAACCCCAGGCCACTCCAAGCGGAGTGTGCAAACTTAACCACTAGGATCAGTGGCCTTCTATAAATGAGAACTCTGAAGATCCATGAGGGCCTGGGTCTCACTTCCCACTATACCCCTGCACCTCGGGCAGTGCCTAGCACAGAGTAAGTCATCAGTAAATCTTTACCCCCACCACCCCTCAGCACCCTCTCACTCTTGTTTTTGCCACCTACAACCAGTACGTAAGGAGAAAAGACACACATGAAATAACACACAAAATATCTAATCCATTTCGTTGCTTAACGTCTGCTGTGTTGAGCCTCTTTTGTGTATTACTGCATTTGATTTTCACGACATCTGTGAGGTTGGTACTGTTATTATGATCATTTATTGTTGTCGTTTAAGAAGTGAAAAAACTAAGACTTGAGAGGGTTTGCAAGAATATTTTCTTTGAACTCAGACCTCTCAGAATCAAGAGCCCTTGCACACATCCACAACAGTAAGCTGCTTCCCTCTAAGAAAATCAGGTGACTGGTGTGTCGAGGAAGCCACCAGTGCTGAGCAGGCCAATTGAGTAGGCGCGGGTAACAAAACAAGGGCAATGTGAATGAAGAATTTCCTGCAGATAAATCCCCACTAGAGTAAATACTGGAACCCTCATTCTTCTTAATATCTTCTGTTCTCTGGCATCTAATTTGGTGGAAGGTTGAGAAGGGCAATGGATCAGGTTGGGACAGGGCTGGAGATCCAAATTCTGATTGCTGCATCCATTAACCTGGTTAACAACCAGTCTCTCCTCATCAAAATAATGGTGCTGTTGCTGCACTGTTGCCTTGGCAACCTCTCCAGTGACTGATATTGGTACCACTCACATGATGTCTTTGGTCTCAAGCAGTAATAATGCCTTCTGCCATATTGTTGTTGATAATACCGCCAGCTTTTGGCCTGGCCTTTTAAATATTGCATCACTAACTTGTTCATTCAATAAATGAACTGACAGCAAATCAGTGCTAGGCATTCTACCATTAGATCCGTCTCTGGCTACAGTGTCTGATAGAAGTATATATCTCCTTTACTAAATGGCACAAGACTGCTTCCCACCAAAATTTTCGATTCCTGCTCTGGGATAGAGTTTTCTTCAGTACTGTGTGCCAATTTGGACTGGGGAGGATTCACCATTTCTCCTTTTTCCCAGGAGCAAGGGAGGTCTGTTTCCCAGGGTGAAAGAGCTATGTCTTCTCCCCACGTGTCATCTCTCAGGGCCGTTTCCCTTCCAGTGCTGGGTTTCTCCTAGAAAGATCATATTCAGTCAGGAGACTTGTCATGTTTTGTGAAAATCTCTGACTTTCCCTGTTACCTAGAAATATTAAAGTTGAGTCAAATACAGTGGTAGACAGAGCAGGAAAGAGGTTCTTTTCTGGGCAAGACATGAACTGGCACTGGAGCAAAGGACGGAGTAAGTGGGAATGGCACAAGGCAGCCACAGGGTCTGCAGAAGTGAGTGCAAGAGAATCAGCAAACAATCACAAAAGGGACATCAACCAAAGACAGGAAGAACCTGCCACTTGTGGTTTGGCCCTTTCCCTTTGCATGTAGTGTTTTCATTCAGAATCAGAGTCAAATCACAAATTCCCCACCAAGACTTTTGTTGGGAACCATTCTATGACTCCTCCAGAGTCATCACACCTGTGTAGATCACCAGCCACCCTAAATAGCTCCATGACTAGTTTCCAGCAGAGTCGGCCTTGTGTCCCTAAAAGGCAAGTCAAATGTCAAAGGTCTTGAAGAATTTAAAGCTAAGGAGTTTAGTCTTATCCATCTAGGGGATAACAATCATGGTATAAATTAAAATTACTATGGAATGACCAACTTGTTTAATATTACTTAAGAAAAACATAATTTAGAGCAAGATTGGAAAAAATTCAAGTACCTAGATACACACTACATTCACTCAAGGTAAATGAAGCATTGCTCTTTATTCTTGCTTAATCTACTAAGCAAGGTAGTTCCACTTCCCAGACTTAAACAGAACCCAATATGACCACCTTCCTAGCATCAAAAATGGCCTGGACTGTTCACATTGGCAGAACTTCAAGCTGGAGGACAGCAGAGCCATTTCAGCCTGTTCTCTGTACTTAGGTGCCAAAAAGCCTTTAATTAGCTACTTATTCGAATTACTCTAAATAGAAACGTATCTGTTCATGTGTCCTAGACCAAAGGCCTCCTAGTCCTCGTATCACATCCTTAGGGGGAGCCTGCTCTTTAAGACTCTCTGTTACTTCTGTGGCTAGAACAAAAAAATAAGGACAATACAAAAGTCACAAGTCAGTCAGCCTCCTGCATAACCTCATCATCATGGCTCCATTTATACTGAAATGATTTCTTCAATAATCTAAAAGAGACTCTGCTCTTCACAGTTTGAATTGGGTCAACTTCCCTTTTCCTTAAGGGATCAAAAAATCTTTTTAAAAGTCCATTTGAACAGGGCAGAGTAGTTTTTGAAAACAATTTCACAATGACTTCTTCAGACTGGTGTATGCTGTCTAACATATAAGAAGATTAGAAAAGGTTCTAAGGAGCCTTGAAGGAAGTGGGGAGGAGTATGATGAAAAACAAACCAACAAACAAAGGGCACAACTGTCAGTCGCCTAGGGCAGAGCCATGGCCTCTTCCTCCTGGTTGTTGATCTATATGCCAAGTACAGCAGAGGAATGCCACACCTTTGGGGACAAGCTGGTCGGAAATAATATTTCCCTTTATTCAGAACATTAAAAAGATCTGAAATTATGTATATTTCATGGGATTTGGAGTATGATTTAAAACCCTTAAGCATCAAGAAGTCTAAAACATGAATAAGATTAACCTCTGAAAGAAATGTAAAATTTACTGCTAATAATGAAAATACACTCTTCCTACATTTTCTGTAAGCTGAACTGATGACCGAAAACAGTAATAGGTCAGCAAGAGTGCATTTTCAAAATCAATGATGCAGGCAAGTCTTATGAAATGAAACTGTAGATGAGGGGACTTAAATCATCGGTCTTTTAATTTTGTACATTTTGAACATCATCCAAAAATATTAATCCACTGTTGAAACTCTATGAAAGGGAGAGAGATGAGAAATATTCTACCTATTGCGGTCTTCCAACCAAAAGCTTTCACATCCTGCTATAAATGTATCAAGACTGTATCATGTTCCTTGTTGAATACGCTTCCTCTTTTGTTTTGGTTTTGCTTTTAAATCCTTTTACAGAAGTTTCATATTTGGCAAGAGCATATATTTTTTTACAGCTCCTTTTCCACTTTAATCCCTGCCTTTCCATGAACAATACCAAAAATGAAGATGAAAATAGAAAAATTCAAGCATATATTCAATTTGGAACAACAAGATTTGGCTTTCTAAAAATGCACTTTGATGTGTTCAGTGTTATGTTGGTAAGTTACAGGAAGAATTTTTGCCCATCGAGGAGAGACATGGGAAATAGATTAAAATTAATTATTTATGCATTCATATTTATCATATACCCTGTGCCGACTTTTAGAACAACTGAAGCGCAATGGAAGCACAGTATTTTATATATGGAAGTGTCCCTATGTTTTCTAGTTCTTGTATTTTTAATTTCACATCACCCTCAGCTAATTGTTACAATTTGTATGGCAGATATTCTCATTAAATTATCTTTTGGATGTAATGCAGAATTTTTCTTGAAAGCTAAACAAATCTCTAAAGTTCCACGTCCTTCCATAAAGCAGTAAGAAGCAGAAGCATGAATCCTCCCACAGGATAAAATGACTAAACTTTTCTCCAGCGATGATCGGCCCGGGGCCTCCACTGTGGTGGGAGGCACTGCTGTCTCCTGTTTGTTGGGGGAGCAGATCAGTTTCTGTTGTATCATTCAGATTTTCTCCAAATTGCAACTGCTATTCACATCAACACATAATGAGTCCACATTTATTTTGTTCATATATGACAGTATTCAGTATCGCATTTTTAATCCACAAGCTCCTTTGACCATACACTTTGAAGATCTATACCTCAATTTCCAATAGCAAGAACTTTTTATTTTATTGAGGCTGTGTTTATTAAAACTTTTAAACTTTCTCTTTTCATTGAAGTTGATTTCTCAGATTTGAAGATGCCAAAGCTACATCACGCCTGCAATACTCTCATTTATTAAATAGGTCTGAAAAATATTCTGAATAGCTTTATTTCCTTTTCTGTTCAAATTAATAGTTGATTATGCTCCTGTAAAAAGGCTTCCTCCAAAGAATATCACCAAAAAATGAAATATATTGGCTTTGGCATTAATTGAATCTTTAAATAGGTAATCTGTAATTACTTAAGAAAAACAAGGAGGAGTGTAGGTGTGGAAGAGGTTATTGTATAAACAAATAGGAAATCTGCTCACAATGTGAGAGAATGCAAACAGGATGTATAAATTGCAAAGCCAATGCCAAGTTTTCTGCTAGCCAAAATACATAGGATTAGAATTATCTTTTCACCTGGGAAGATTCCAAGAGGAAATAAATAATGGTATTCAGAATTATTTCTTTAATGAAAGAGGTAACTGAAATTGAAGTCAAAAAGTTACATAACTCTTTGCTAAACATAAACAATGGCCTTAGGATAGCTTGCACACAAATATAGAATACTTTTATTTAAGTTTTCAGAGTTTAAGCTGAAATTCTCTTGAATAGTCCCCTAAGTATATTCCTCCATTTCCCCATAACTTTTAACGAGGTAAGTTGCATTGTAAAGCAGGATGAAGAGAAGAAACCAGGTAAAAATAACATGCTATAAATATTTAAACATCACATATTTTACTTGATTACCCGTTTAGCTTCTACGCACTTTTCTGTATTTTCGATTTCCTAGCTCTTTTCATTGTCAGAATTACAAACCATCCTTTAAGACTTCGATTCATTTAATTTCATGCAAGTCAGGAAGTAGAAATAGTGTGCAATAGATAAAATATAATTGGAAGCATTTTTAAATGAAATGTCTGTCTGAGCACCCTGAGTCCCTGTTTCCTCATCTATAAAAGGAGGAGTGAACGAGTAGAACCTAAGTCCTTTTCAGGTGAGAGACTCTGTAATGCATGCTTTTGCATGCCTGTACTCAATATTAGAGAAAACACGGGCATAGTAACAAGTCACTGCTTTCAGAAATGACTTTAAATTGAGCCCCAGGTAGTTGATTGAGTATGGAAAATGATCAAACCTTAGGGTCCTCTGCCAAACCCTGGGGACTAGGTGAGAACTTAAGGGAAACAATAAACTCATCTTACTAAGGAATAATAAGGGCAATTCAAGAGAGCGAGAACAAACTCAAGAAGCATTTACTAACTGCTTCCTATGAACCAGGCACCATATGGCATTCTGGGTATACAGAGATGAACTATATAGTCAGCTCCTAGCCCAGAGAAGGAGATAAAGGAATAAATACAAATCTCAGTCTGGTCATGATATATACCATGATAGATATCATGATAGAGATAAGTACAGAACGCAATGGAATTACATGGAAAGGAAACTGCTACAGGCTGGGAAGGACCCACAGAATAGAAGACATAGCAACAGAATCTTAATGGAGGTGATGCTAGATAAGGGGCAGTTTAAACTAAATCTCTAAATCTATTGGGGAAAATATCCCCTTTTCAATTTTCTTTGAAGTTGTCTTGGATCCTTCTGGTGCTTTAGTTGTTCATATGAATTTTAACAACAACATCAGCGTCCTATGAAAACGCTGTCAGCATAAGGAAAGTGAATTTATCTTTAACATACATGCCTTTCTATTCACGACAACAGTTGCCTATTTATTTTAGTCTTATTTTAGATCCTCCCACAAAATTTTGAATTTTTCATACAGACGGACTTGTACACGCTTTATAACATTTGTTGCTCTTTTGAATGGAATATTTAACTACATTTGAAATGATTTATTTGAAATTATTAAGGGTGTTCTAAAGATTATTTATGTTTTATATTGACCTTATGTCCAGGAACTATGCAGAAGTTTTTATTTGTTCTAATAGTCTGTCAGTAGATTACCTTGGATATTCTATGAAAATAATCTTGTCACCTTTAGATAATGATACTTTGTTTTACGATTCCTTTTTAATACTGTGAATATTTATTTGCTCTGATTTTTCTTTTACTGGTTAAGCTAGGACCTTTTAAACAATGCTGAATACAGGTAGTTACGATGGGCATAATTGTCTGATTTACTTAAAAGAGAATGTTGTAAATTTTTATCCATTAAATAACTGCAGTGCATTTTTTGCTACATCATGAACGGATGTCAAATTTTGGTAATACTCTTTTTCTTTCTAATATTTTTATTATAAAGTAAACATAGCTAAAGATATACAGATGTATGCAAATAGATAGCTTTTAAAAGAATAATAATAAAGCAAACACTCATGTGAATACAACCTGGGTTAAAGAATAGAACAATGACAGTTTTTTAAGGTCCCTAAATCCTCTTCTCCAATCATATTATCTCCACCATCCAATAAAATAAGCACCATCATAATATTTGTGATAATCATTGATTTAATTTCCTTTATGTGTGTATCATCTATATGTATCCTAAACAATATATCGTTTAGCTCTGCTTGTTCCAAAGCTTTATATAAATGGAATCACACTCACAGTGTTCTACAGTAACCTTTTTTTTTCCCTCAGAATTATGATTTTGAGATTCAGTCATGTTGCTGTGTAGGGCTATCATTCACTCATTTCACTTTGATATGATATTCTATTGTGTGAATGTATTATCATTTATTTATACAATCTACTGTTGATGGACATTCAAGTTGTTTCCAGTTTCCTGCTGTTATGAATAATACTTTAATGAATTATGTATTCTGATGCAAATTTGCAAGCATTCTTTAGGATATATACCTAGGACTGAATTGCTGCGTCTTGGGGTATATGGATCTTCAACTTTTCTAGAAAATGCCACACTATTTTCCAAAATAATTGTACCAATGCTCAGGCAGTAAAGCAGGAGAATTCCCGCGGAGTCACATCTTCACCAATAATAAGCCACACCAGTGTTTTTAAGTGTTATCCTACTAGTGGGTGGGTAAAGATAACACATCATGGTTTTAATTTATTTTTCTCTGAGATTGAGCAAGTTTTTATATGTTTATTAGACATTCCTGTTTTCTGTGAAATGCATGTACAACCAGTTTGCCCCTTATTCTCCTGAGGGCTGGAATTTATTTAAGCATTCTGGACATCAGTGTTTTGTCTGTCACGTGTGTTGGAAATATCTTATGTAAGCTTGTGGCTTGCTTTTTAAGTCTCCCTATATTGTCATTTGGTGAACACTTCTTAATCTTGATGTCATCAAAATTATCCATCCTTTTCTTTGGTTTACACATTTTTCAGACTTAAGAACAATTTCCCTACCCCAAGTTTGTAAAGATACTCTGTGTAATAGCAGATTTATTATTTTGCATTTGCATTAAAACCTTTAATTAACCTGTAATTGATTTATATATATGGTGTGAAAAGGGGTCCAAATTTATTTTTCCTTATAATAGCCAATTGTCCTAACTTTTTAATGAAAAGTCCATCTTTTCCCCAATTATCTGCAATAGCATCTGTCATTTTAAGTGTCTGTTTATGTTTGGGTCTATTTCTGGGGATTTCTATCTAGTCTGTTTCATTGGTCTCTTTGTCTCATCCCTGTGTGAGTGATATAGTGTATTAATTACTGTAGCTTTGTAATAATTTTGATAAATGGAAGGGCAAGTCCCTAACATTTTCTTCTTTCTCAGTCGTCTAGACTGTTCTTAGCCTTTTAATTTCAGATAAACATTTTAAAAGTGATTTATCATACTTAAAAAAAAAGATCATAGAAGGAAAATATTATTGGTATTTTAATATCCATAAAAGCAGTGTGGAAAAAAGTGACAATTTTTGCTGTATGAACTCTTTCAGTTCTTAAATCTATTATAGATCTCCCTTTATTTTAGACCATATTTAATGTTACTCTACATGATTTCAAGGCTTACTATAAAATTACAGAAATAAAGACAATGTTGTATTGAAGAAAGATAGATATAGAGATCAATGGAGTCCAGAAATAGGCCCACAAAAATATAGACAACTCATTTTCACCAAATGGGCAAAGGTAATTCAATAGGGAAAGCCAAGTCCTTTCAAAACAAAGTGGTGGAACAATTGAATACTCATATGCAAAAAAATATATAAACATTGGTCCATATCACACATCTATACAAAATTAACTAAAAATAAATCATAGGCCTTTTTTTAATATCTAAAACTATAAAACGTCTAGGAAAAAACAAGAAAGTAACCCTTGCAATTTGGAGCTGGCAATGATGTCTTAGACACAACAACTAAAGTTTGGTCTATAGAAGAAAATAATGAATAAATTTGATTAATGGGTAAAGAGAATGTAAAAATGAAGCCGGTGACTGGAAGAATATATTTGTAAACCACATATTTGATAAAGGAGTTATATCTAGAATATATAAAGAACCTTCAACACTCAATAACAAGAAAAAAAAACCTCAGTCAAACAATGGGCAAAACATTTGAACAAAAAAGATATAGGGCTGGAAAATAAGCACATGCAAAATTAGTCATTAGGAAAATGCAAATTAGGGCCACAATGAGATACCACTATATACCTATTTGAATGGATAAAATTAAAATAAAAAAATACTTACCATAACAACTGCTGACATGGATGTGCAGAGCAACTGGAACATTCATACATTGCTGGTGGGAATGCAACATGGTCCAGATCCTTTAAAAAACAATTTGGCAGTTTCTTATAAAGTTAAAAATACTCTTATTGTACAACCCTGTAACCCCACTCCTAGCTATTTACTCAAGTGAATTGAAACCTTATGTTCACACAAAAACTTATACGTGAATGTTTATAGTGGCTTTATTTGTAATTGTACAAAACTGGAAATGATCCAAATGTTTGAACTAGGGACTGGTTAAACAAACTCTGGTACATCTATATAACAGAATACTACCAGAATAAAAGGAAATGAACAAGTAACACACACAACAGTGTGGATGGATCTTAAATGTTTTATGGTAAATGAAAGAAGTCAGACTCAAAGTCTACATTTTGTATTATTCTATTTCTATTAAGTTGAGAAAAAGGAAAAATTATTTGGACATAAAACACATCAGTGATTTCCATGGGCTACTGGAAAAGAGTTGACTGCAAAGGGGTGGGCCCATGGCATATTTGGGAGAAGAGGGGATGACAGAACTGTTTGTAGTCTTGATCATGGTCGTGGTTAGAGATCTGTTATGTATTTGTCAAAACCCACAGACTAGTACAGTAAAAAGAAATGTGATTTTACTCTATATGCTTTATAGCTTAATAAAATGATTTAAAAAGGAGCATACTTCATCTGATTTTAATATAACCACATCTCCTTTATTCTGGTTAGCGCTGGTATGACATATCTTTTTCTATCCATCTTTTTGTGAACTTATATTAGAGCACTTATTTTAAAAGGACATTTTTTTTCTTTTTAATAGTCTTGTAATCTCTGTCTTTTAATTAGTCTGTTTAGCTCCTTTACACTTAATGGAATTACTAATGTAGTTTGGTTTAAATTTACCTTCTTGTTATTTGTTTTCCATTTGGTGTATGTTGTTAGTTTTTTTTCTTCTTTCTGACATTCCTTTAGATTAATTGGATATTTTTTACTTCATTTTTCTCCATTTTCCATTTTTACTCCACTTTCTTTCTTCATTTTTCAAGGCCATCTCTCCTGCTCCTTTGTAGATAACTACCTCTCCTTAAATGATTGTTAGGGACTCTATTCATGTCTACTAAGCCACCTCAAGCCACCAAGGCTTCAGGAAGTTTACAATCCTGACTTCAGATTCTTCTTAGGTTCTGGGCCCTGGGAATTTGTCTTGATGTTTAAAGCCCAGCTTGCATTAAAAATGCTTTTAGTTATATTTTATGCAGCATTTCTGTGTTTTATAGCAAGAGGGGTCTTTGTTATCTTGGTTCTCCATTATGCAAAATTCAGCAGGGAAAAAGTATGTAAAGCTGATAAGCTGATATGTATGTCTGGGGAACTTAAAGAAATTCTCTGTGGCCAGAACATGGAGTTCATGGTGGGAAATAACCAGTTGGGCAAGAATCAGATCATGAAGAGCCTCATATATTATGTCAGGATTAAGGATATTAATACAAAAATGGAATACAAAAAAAAAAAAGAGTTTAAACAAGAGAATGACATGGCCAGACTTGTATTTTAGATATATTATATTGGCTGCTCCGGGGGGGGGGGTGGGGCTCGAAGTTAATTGTCATTGATTTTTGCACGAAGCCAGGGCCTCTTCTACTTCTCTTTAAGAAATTCTGATTCATGGGGGAAATTTCCAAAGACCTTTACATGTTCGTCAAATTTTCTCTATTGATTGATTTAACAACCATGAGTATGGGCCATTTGTATCATCAGAAAGAAAGAAATAAAACCATTTTCAAGTGGACGGAGAAAAGAAATCCAAGATTTCTGGCACATAATTCAAGATATATTTATATATTCAATTGGGAAAGAAACAAAAACAAAAGCAAGGAACCAGGTGTGACTCTATAACTGAAGCAGAGGAATACTGAGGAAACGAAGAATGCCTGTGCGGGGCTGGTGTTCGCAAAAGCCAGGTGACCTTTCATGCTTTGTTGCCCTTTGCCAAGGGAACACACAGGCCACTGGCATAGCTCATGCCAGGCCTTACCTATGTGTGTGTGCCTCCTTTTAAATTTTTCAGTGAACCGATCCCCAGCATTTTGTATTTCAGTTTTATACAGGTACCTGGTAAGGATGGGCCACGAGAGTAGACAGAGTGCTGGTTCCATCAGGCCCCTTCAGTTATCTAACTATGACCCAGGGTTACACCTTCTAGATGAAGCCTTCTCTTTTGACTCCCACCCACACTGGTCTGCCCTTTTTCTGAACTCATATTGGACCATGTACCTTGGCATTTGTTTTCTAATTATTAAAACATGATATTTCTCATGAAAATAATTTATTAGCTTTTTATTAGATTCTTGGGCTATATTATGTCTCATGTACCCAAGTACATTATGTGTGTAGTTTCATTTATTTTTAATGACAACTCTATGAAGTTAAGTACTATTTTTCTTATTTTACAGGTGAAGCAACAGAAGTTCATGCCCACATTAACTCAGCTTATTCATTCACCGGCAAATATTTGTCTAGCATCTGTATTTCAGGCTCTAAATTTAAGTGCTTGGCATATATATTTTATTTAATCCTCACAACATCTCTGGAAATAGGTATTATGACTACCATTTTACAGATGAGGAATCTGAGAAACAGAGATATTAAATAACTTGCCTAATGTCACATATCCAGTAAGCATGAGTTTATAATCCATATCTGAGCCATTCCAAAACCCATACTCTAAACCATTCTTCCTTAATCTGACTTGTCCATCTACTCCTAAATTATCAAGATCTGGACCTATGCTTTGCGTAGGTCCCACACCGCCCAACACATAGTGAGTCTAAAGAGAAAATTTTCTTGACACAAGAAGAGTGTCAAAAATATCTTTATTAATAATTATCAGAGAAATCCAAGGAGAGACAATGCAATGACATCTCATTGTCTAACATCACTTGGGAATAAAAGTTTGATATGAGGGCATCTTTCCAGATACCCCAAACAAAAGTGTTTACATGTCAATTCTTTTTAACGGAAACCCTTCTAGCAAGAACTATGCTCTGCCTTCAACACAAGGTGATCAATGCAATTTAATCTACTCTTGAGAAGGGAGGATCATTGTCAGAAAATCATTTTTAAATTTACTATAATACAATGCTGCTAATAAAGTATGTTTACAATAGCTCATTTCTTAATGAAAGAAAATCTTAACTAGCAGCTTTAACTTATTTATTCTGACAGTACTTGTGCCCCCATGGTAACATTTTAAAATTTGCTGCTTCTAATTTCTTTGGATTGGGAAAAACAGATTCAAGCCCAAAAGAATTATGTGTAAAGTAAACAGACTGAGAAAGTGTCTGAAGTTACCAAATAGAGGATAAATAGAGGATAAATGTAATGGCCTATTTTTGGGCCTTTTAAATTTACTCTCAAGTTTTTTGCTTGTTTGCAGAGAGAAAGTGGAGCCAGGTTAGAATTACCAGAAATCTGATTTCTAATATGTGGAGTATTTCTTTACCTGCTTTATATGTATCATCCTGGCTATAACGATAATAACAGTAAATGTTTCCTATCAGATATTATTCTCCTTCACCTTTGTTTATTTCTGTCTTTTCTAATTCATTAAACTTGAACTATTAATAGAATGGGGGAAGGTATTGGTATGGGTGGGCAAATTGGAGTTGGTGCTAAAAAGAGTTAGCTGTCAAAGTTAGACATCATTAGTTATTATGTAGATACAATTTCATATTTCAATTGAAGACATTGAACCCTGAGGTCAAGAGATATTATTACTTTACATGGCTTATTGGAGGCAGGACTCAGAACTAGGTCTCTAAAAATTCGTCCCCATGTTCCTTCAATGTTCCTGTTATTTGCATAATGGAGTCATTGCAGGTTTCATTTCCTTTTGCAACAGCAGTGTCATAATGGTCTATAATTTATTCTCCTTACTTTACCTCTTTAGGTCAGCCTAATTTTTAGATGTCAAAAGGAAAAAAGACAAAATCCTAAATATTGTAGAGCAAAGAAAACAAATATAGTTCATATAAACTAGTCAGTTATAAAATTTTTCCTGTTCGCCTCTTTCTGTGTATTAGGAACACAGAAGGTCTAGGAACCATGAAATGCAGGATTAAACTCGGCACCAGTCTCTTTAGTGAATTATTCCCTCACTCAAGACATGGTTCTTGAGCACCACTGTGCTTCCAAGCACTCTTCAAGGGACACAAGATACGTCAATGAACAAAAGAGACAAAAATCCCATCCTTGTGGAGTCTACGTTCTTGCAGGCAAAAGCAATAACAGACAATAAAAGAATACGTAAGTAACTTTTATAGTATGCTAGAAATGTTGTGGACAAAAGAGAGACCTGAGGAGGGAAAGCTGAATGGAGTTCTGAGGGAGAGAGACAGGCAGGTGGACGTGCTGTGCAGGTTCTCGTACCCAAAGCTAGCTGTGCTCATCTCGATATGGAATCGTCTCTAACTTTTCCATGTATGTAGTATTATCCTCTCAGCTACATGTTAAACTCCCATGTCTTAGACTTCTTATTGTAGCCTCTATAATACTCAGCACAGAGCTGACCTCATGGTCAAAGTTCAAAAAATACTTGACAATGTACTATATTCTTATTCTATTTAATGGATACCCTTCATTTAAAACTCCTTTTTAGATTAAAATTGGCCTTTGGAAGTGACACGTTAAGTGAACTTTAAATGTTCATTTAAATATTTAGCTTTCTTTCTTAACTAGCTAACGCATTTGGGGAGTAAGGTTTGGCCCTTTATTGGGTACAAAATTAAAAAGGTCAGATATTTCCATTATACCACAGTGACTCATTAGGTAGAGTTCTCAGCCCTTTGCTCATATCAGCATGAGTGCCAAACATTCTTCATAACTAGAAGCAGGGCATTTTCCAGTAGTCAAAGGACATGAGTGGCATAGTGGGTAACTTTGTGGAGCCCAAAAGATGATGGCAATCTCTGTCTCTTGGAAGCCGATGGCTACATCATCAACGGATGAAAGATGTCCTGGGGGCTTGGGTCAGCTGTAAAAAGGAGCACATGTTCTCCTGCCTTGCCGGATCGTCAGGCTTGGGAGAATACTATGCATTTCCACAGCTAATTAGAGGCAGGACTGAAAACTAGGTCTCTAGAAATCCATTCTCATGTTCCTTCAACATTACTATTTTTGCATAATGGAGTCATTGCAGATTTCATTTCCTGTGGAATTTAGCAAAATCTAGAAATGACTTTAGGCTGCAATTGGAGTTCTGTCTGGCAGTGAGCAGGATAAACTCTATGGCGTCATTGCCCACTTGAGGCAATAAACACAATCTGATTACCTCAGCTAAGATGGAAATCAGAAAAAGCCAAAGCACTCTGTCTTACATAATTTTTCAGGTTCATAATAATGATGGCGATAAGAAAAGCTGGCATTTATTGAGTCTTTTCTATGTGTCAGGTTCTCTCCTTTGCAGTTTACATACATTAATTCAATGAATCCTCCAAACATTCCTACGAGGCAAAATTCTTCTTATTTCCAATTTACAAATGAGGAAATTTGAGACCAAAAAAGTTAAGGAACTAGTTTCATGACCACACAGAAAGAGATAGAGCCGCAAGGTAAATCTATCCTGGATTCTTAGATTTGGAAAAGATCTTTGCTACTGAAAGTGTTGTACACGGCCCAGCAGCATTGGCTTCACCTGGGAGCTTTGTTAGCCATGTAGAAACTCAGGCCTCACCCACACCTCCTGAACCAGAATCTGCATTTTAACGTGATCCTCACGTGATCCATATGGCCATTCAAGTTGGAGAAGCACTATCCTGTAACAGCCTCGATAATTATTCAAATAGCCTTTGCTTCCAAGATGGGGAGCTCATTAACCCACAGTCATCCTATTCCTCTGTAGGATGGCTTTCATTGACTTTTTTTGTCTGTTTAGAAATTTTGTCCATATTTCAGTTTTCCTATTACGTCTACCTTTTGGTCTTCATGTTTTATTTTCAAACCACATATAAGGTTGACTCCTCCTCTTGTGACATTCCTTTAAGCATTTGAGCACAGCGTCAATTTAGATCTGACATTACCATTTTCATCCCCTGCCTGTGTGCTCAACCCTCACCCATACTCAGCTCAAAAATCATTTCAGACAAAGCATCCAGATTTCTTTTAATTTTTCCTGAGCCCTGCTTTCTCTCCCTGTGTTGCAGTGTATCAATTCCTCGTAGATGCGAATTGAATTCCAGGTGTGGTCAATTGCCTCCTTCATGCTGGGAGCATTTCATACAACCCAGACCTTCTTACTGGGGCTTGCCTTTGCTTTTTATATTTGAGAAGTAGTGTTATGATAGCATCCTATGTTGCAATTAATTCTAAAATTTCTCCAACTACACCTTCTACACATTCTCCTGCTGCTCATGGTAAAGTAAAAAGTTTGCTTTACACTGTTGCCTTTTTCTTCCTGGCTTCTCCATTAGTGAATTGACTCAAAACTTCTTTGTTCACTTATCACCAAACTTACTGATAAGATGTGTTTTAATGGTCAAAAATCCCAGATCTTCCTCAAAAGTCAGATATTTGCCATTGGGAATAATTCAGTTTTCTGCTGTGTTCTTAAGAATTCTACAGACATAGTTTAAGACTTCATGTACTAGGTTAGTATTATTTTGACCACTTGAATAAAGAATTCAGAATCTAATATTGAAAATCATCTTCTCTGTAGACTTTCTAATGGTCTAAGTGCAAATGAGCATCTATATAATTAGAAGTCTTCTTTTAATAATCCAAGATTTAATGATTAGTGGCTGTCAAACTTTATAGTGCAGAAGCATCACCAACGAAATTGTTAAAAATTAAAGTTCCCAGGTCCACAGGTTCTTAATCACAGGGGCTTATGTATGGGCTAGGAATTTTCACTTTTAACAAGAATCCCACAAGGCAAGTAGTTCACAGGTAACAGTTTGAAGATCTAGAACTTTCACAGAGTTATTCGGTTTCTTCATCCAGTTTATTGGCATCTACATCATGCATAATACTTAATTTTATTTGGCAAGGAATGATCATCAGTAATGAATATTCACTAACTAACTGCCTTCTCTGCAAAAGGCTCCACAACAGATACCTAATCAAAATCAAGTGTTAAAACTTTCAAAAATGAGAAACTTCACATGAATCGTCATTGTCGCTCAGCTTTACCAAGGAAAAGCTACTAGAAAAATGACATCAACAGTAGGGAGAGGTCACAGAGTTCTTAGTGTTCCAAGAATTGCTAGGATATATGTCTCCTTGACACTTTATACACATGTACAGTGTCATTGTCAGTAGCTGTGCCTTTTAATACAAATAAGGAGATATAAATGTAAAATGGGAGGCTGAAAATCTTACGTGCTATCTCCATGCCCATAATTTTCCATTTCCTTTCTAAGACATTTCTCCTGATAAGAAGCTTTATGAAAGAGCTTTACTGTGTATATGAATAGTCCAAGTGTATAAACTAGACTCAAATTTATTACATATCTTTCCAGATTTAAATGGGTTGAGAAATGGGTCAAGCAGTCATAAACACTATCATGTATTTTACTATTACCTGTTTTTAGAGGCTGTACTTAAGTAACTATTGCTTTACCTCAATTCAGTAAAACTCTTGATAAAACTAAAATGAAAAACCTCTCACTAGTAAATTAGTTCCAAGAATTGGTATACGCTGGGATTCTGAATTTATTCAGGTGTTATCCATTTATTTAATGTTGGGTGAGCACAACAAAATGCACATGTGAAAGTTATGGTTTAATTGAAAAGCATATAGCATAACTTAACTAGACCCTGCTGCATCATGCTAAACATAGAAACATATGGGGCTAAGTTTTAAAAAAAAATCTAATTATAAAAAGAACTATGGTAAAGTTTAGCCAATGCCTCCAAGGCAATATTTAGTCTTTCCAATAGGTAATAACTAGGTATTTGATAATTTACCAAACTGGCCCTGTATAGCATTGATACAGACAAGTTAAACACAACACACACGCACATACACACACACACATATCTCAAGAGAATCTCCTTACAAATCAGCGGTCATTTGATTTACAAATTCTTCTGAGTACATATAATCTAGTTCATGTGTCTTTTGGCTCTCATCCAGGATTTTTTACCCTTAGCCTAGGATAGATAAATAAGATTTTCACCTGGTAGAAATCACCCTCTATTCATCATTGGAAGTCTAGGTAAAAATGTAAACTCTCTGATAGTGAGAGCTGGCCTTAGGGTCACCACGTTGGTAGACATAACGAGTAAGAAACAGTCATCCTAGTAAGCTAGAATGACGTAAGCTGGTGGATTTTTGCGATTGAATGGATGCTCTGTCCTGTCTGTTTCCTGTAGATCTGTAAGTTAGTGGCAACTCAGCTAAATGTGGGAGTTGGGGGGCTGGCCCCGTGGCCAAGTGGTTAAGTTCGCGCACTCCGCTGCAGGCGGCCCAGTGTTTCGCTGGTTCGAATCCTGGGTGCGGACATGGCACTGCTCATCAAACCACGCTGAGGCAGCGTCCCACATACCACAACTAGAAGAACCCACAATGAGAAATATACAACTATGTACTGGGGGGCTTTGGGGAGAAAAAGGAAAAAATAAAATCTTTAAAAAAAAAAAATAAATGTGGGAGTTGGAATAAGGAGCCAACTTCATCATTTTTCCCAGATGGCAACTCTTCTTTTCTCAGACAACAAAACACAGTGGATTGGACTAGCTTGTTAGAACTCACAACTGGGAAGTTTTATTCTGATCTTGCTTGCTTGCTTTCCAGCAGGTTTACTGATCTTCATTTTTGTCCACATATGAGCTTCAAGAAGTTCAAAGTAAATCAATTCTTTTAGAAACTAAGGGCTCCTCAAATCAGAGCATGTGCCTTTGTGGCCCCTGGAGGCTGGGAGGACACTTGATTTATAAATCAACTGACTGCTGGTTTGTAAGGAGGCTCTCTTGAGATGTTTGTGTATGTGTGTGTATTTGGTAATTAACCTGTCTGTGTCAATGCTGTATAGTGCCCTGTTTAACTTTGGCAGTCTTTGGGCATTTCCTTTATTATTCATGGATTTGCCTTTCCTTCCATAATGAATTTCCTCATCTATCAATGTGCTAAAAGCTTGTGCCAGTAACACTTGTAAATTTTGATTGTGCAAATTCAGTCTTGCAACTGGTAATTCCAGCCTTGGATTTTCAAAATTATTCACTAACATTTCCATTCTTGAATGAAGACTCTCTCAACTTAGCAATTGTTACTTTGGCTGATATTAATTCCATTTCGTTAACAAATATTTTTTTGCTTCACATTGGGACCAAATTCAGCCCTGAATTGGCTACTAAAGTTTTAGTTATAGACATAAATATAGATATCATTATATAAAACATCAGGCAATCTTGCTACCATAGATGGGGGCAATCATTCTTAAACTCACTATGGATATGTTCAAATATGAGAATTACATTTAAACATATGGGGAGTGGGGGGTGGGATATAAACCACACATTTTGCTTCAGTCATTTCCAATAAACCTGGCTTGGGGGAAAGAGAAATTAACCAATCAATTGCTAAAATCTTTATTTTGTCTATGTATCTTCCCTTAAAATACTTCAGATGAATCATGACCATTTGTAAACTGACCGTGAAGGACAGCTCTCCTTCTCAGTATATTAATATACTGAGGATAGTTTTAATGATTTAAATCATTTTTTATTTCTTACAAATAATGCATCAAGAAAGCATCTCTAACAGGTCATGTTCATATACGCCAAACAGTTATTTAAAATAAGGCATTGTATAAATGGGTGAAGATTTTCACCCAGACTCTGTTGCTATAAACTTCATTCCATTGGTTAGTCTTTGCATAATTTTTAAGAGAATATTTAGCTAACCATTGTAATTAGACGAGAAAAAGAAATCAGAGATATTAAACATGGAAAGGAAAAGGGAGAATTATCACTATTTGCAGGTAATATGATTATACACCTGAAAAATCCAAGAGAACTGATTGGAAAATTACTACAAATAATAAGAAAATCAGTAAGGGTACAAAATAATCCAAAATAGATAGCTTTCATATATAAAGCCAACAACCACTTCGAATATGTGAATAATGAATAAGCCAATTTTTAAAAATCAACAAAAAGTTTAAAATTCATAGAAATGAAAAATAAAAAATATACTAGACCTATATGAATAAAACTAACACAGGACTGAAATACCAAAGAGAATCGAGTAAATAGAGAGAAACCAGGTTTGGGGACAGGAAGACTCAACATCATAAGGTCGTCAATTCCCCTTAATTAATTGATAATTTTTTAGCACAATACCACTTAAAATACAGCATTTTTCAATTAGACAATCTGATTCTTTTAAAGATTTACCTTTAAAAACATTTTTTAAAAGCCAGAAAACCTCTGAAAGAGAAGAAAAACGAAGGCAGACCAGACCTATTAATTTTAAAGCATATAGTCTTGGTAACTAAAACATTAGGACGTACACATAGAAAAACCAATATAGTGGAATAGAAAGTTCAAAAATATTGAGGGAATTTAGTATAGGAACAAGATAGCATCTCCAATCAAAAGGGAAATAATAGTCCATTCAATAAATAGTGTTGAGACAATTGGATAACCATCATTTCTCATTATATGCACCATAATAAATTATAAATGAATCAAATATTTAATTGTAAAAACTTATATAATTGATAAAATGACAAAAGCTGAAGGCTTTTATCTGTATGACTCAAAATCCAAAAGAAATAAAAGAAAGCTTGATGTAGTGGGTTGTATGAATATCAAAAACTTTTCATGGCACCAGGAGCCATAAACAGAGATTCTACAGAAAGGAATACAGTGAAAGTCTCTTTAACTTCATCTGTCACTCACTCAGTTACCACATAACTCTCCTGACCCTCTGGAAACCACCCATTACTTTCTTATTTTTCTTACCAGAGTTTTCCTTTATGAAAATGCAAGAAAATACAGAGACAGATTTTTATATATCTCCTATTTTTATACACAGAAAATATTCTATATACACTATTCTGTACCTTGCTGTTTTCATTCTATAATATGCTTTGGAAATCTTTCTGAATCAGTACATAGAGAGTTTCCACATTCTTTTTGTAGATATCTGATATTCTGTTATATGGATATGCCATTGTTAACTTAATAACTACCTCATTGATGGAATTTTCAGTTGTTTTCAATAATTTTTCTCATAAAAATATTAGAAATACAACTATTTAAAACAATATCTCAACACAGCTCTCAGAAATATAAGATTCTCATTCAGAAAACAGGCTTTATAAGAGGTGTTACAAAAATCCTAAAGGCATATCATAATTAAGCTACTAAAGACATTGTTGATAAGATATAATAGTTTCCCCTCAAAAGGATCTTACAAGCAAATTTACTATGATGTGACAGGCAGTGTTAAGAAACTAACTCATATAAAGTGAATATGAAATTATAATCATTATAATGATCAAATTACAGTAATTAGTACATAGAGCAGAGAATTTGTGCCAATTCCACATACTAAAATAGTTTAGGCAATAGTTATCTTATCAGTCACAATCCTTCCCAGAGAAGAAATAATGGCAACTCTATAACATTCTATTTTCAATTTTGCAGCACAGAACCTATTAAATGTTATTTTTATTTTTAAATGATGGTAGAAGAGATAGGATTGTGACATAATATATTATAATAGATTCCTTTACTCATTTTGGCACATCCACCTATTAATTATCTCAATCTCATTCTACCGATAGGGTTAACCTGATTACTCATTAGGGATAAGAATCAATACTTCATGTGTATATTTCCCAAATTTTTGTCCAAAGATTCACTAAGACAAAAAACGATGACATGGTATGCTAAAAAAATATATAAGACTTTGGTCACCTCTGGCTCAGAAATCCAGAGGTCACAAGAAATTTTATCCTTCTAAATGTATTCTTGATGGAGGATCATGGTGGTAATAACTAATTACAATGTTTGTCCTGTTTCTGACTTTTGATAGCCTTTTGAAGCTATAAAATAAGAGAGCTTTCCTGAAAGGCATCTGAGAAATAGAAGATCTATCTAGTTGGTGCCTTGCCTTAACTTTTCACAGCTACCAAGAAAGCCATTGTCCTATATTTTCAGATGGCATCTTACACAGGTGTAAGCTATTTTCAACAGTGATTGTTCATCTTTTGGAAGTTTAATACTCTATTCATTTGGGTTTTCTGTAACCATTTCTCATCTTCCAAAGCCTGAGACGGCATAGCCTACATTTTCAATTGAATCAACATTAATACTGCCTTGAGAATTTCCCGACTCCTCGACATTGATAAATTAACTTATGAAAGACTCTATCATATCTAGAGAATGTGTTTCCAAAGACACATTTGGCAATAATCAAACTTGAAAGTGGCTAACAATACATTTACGGGACACAGGAGAGTGGTTTATTGGCCCTGCAGAGCAAGCATTTCAGTAAATATTCAGCTGTCACACTTACAGGACAATAGAGCCGGAGCATTCAGGTCGTCAGACTCAGTGGGAAGGAACTGAGCCATTAGGCATGTCTTGGTCAAAATGAAAAAGAACATTCTTTATTTTAAATAATGTGTGTACACGCAGAATGGAGATGCCATCTTGAAACTGGTGAATTGTTGTTTAATGTTCAGTGCTCATATGATTTCAAAATGGTAATTACCATATTTTATGGAATTGCACAGGTAGTGGTGATCAAATCCTGTATAATTTCTCTAAAACAGGAAGGAGTGAACTGAATCATTAAGTACAAAAGCAGTCACAGGAGATCAAGGTGGAAAGAACAAAGTCTCTGAGGTCAGGCTGAGCTCAGCTAAAATCCTGGCTGTGCCATTTGCCAGCTCTGTGATTTTGGACCAGTTACTTATGTCTCCCAGCTTGTTTCCTCATCTGTAAAATGAGGATAATGGAAACTCCCTTAGGGAGGTTTGTGTAAGGATTAAATGAGGTAATTGCCAAGCACAGGACTGGCAGACAGTAGGTACTTAAAATTTTTTGTTTCATCTTTTTTTTCTCTTTACTAATTTTCCATGGAAACAGAAAACCATCAGCAGCATCCACTTGTCTCTTGTCTATATTGCTTACATCTGTACAAAATAGTAAGAAGCAATTAAATTTCTCCCTCTAGCCTTATTCAGAGCCAAATCATTCCTAACAGATTTATATATAGCTTTTATTATCATAACACAAAAGATATCTAGGAGAGCAAATTCCACAACAACTATCAGCTGGATACAGTATTTTTCTTTTCTTTTGTTTCTTGAGGAAGATTAGCCCTGAGCTAACATCTGTGCCCATCTTCCTTTATTTCACATGCAGGTCACCACCACAGCATGGCTGACCAGTGGTGTAGGCCTGTGTCCAAGCTCACAAACCCAGGCCGCTGAAGCAGAGTACACCAAAGCCAACCACCAAGCCATGGGGCCAGGCCCCACGGTATTTTCCTACGACCTCCTGATCACTAATATTTTCAATACTGTAAGACAGAAGTTCTTTTGCCTTCATTTAGTCACATTTTTCCTCCTTCTGTCTTCAGTATAGATGTTGGTCAATTGATCCCCATACCCCATAATCTTTCTGTACTTTTTTCTGAAAAAATTTTCAAATGAGAATGATAGAGTTCACTCCATTCATTCACACAGACAGCCGAGAGTATTTGTGGAATATTTCAGTTACTTACTTAACAGGCATCTAGTTTAAGAAGTACATGGGCTCAGAATTCAACATGATTTCAATGAGGAGTTAAAGTGAAATTCTAGTTATGGGAATAGCAGTTTTAGTTTTCTTGTAAAGAGTGAGGTGTAAGACTACTTCCAACTATATACAAGAGGATAGGTACTGTGGAAAAAGCATTGGAAACAGACAAAAAAAATCAGTTTGACTCATAACTACAAAAGTGTACTGGGGTCAAGGAGCCTATGAAGATTCTTAAGTAGGGGAGATAAATGACCAGGACCTTGTTTTCAGAAGATGATTCTGAAAAAGAGCCTAAAATTCCTTAGGTGAGGCACAATCTGACGCATTGTGAACTACAGCCAAAATATCAGAGGCTTGGATCAACCTAAGATTAATTTTTTTAATGTTGAAATTGTAGTCTGATCAAAAAGTGGATAGATATATCCTAAAAAGGCAGAATTCTAGTATGTGTGATGGAAAGAAGTGTGGTAAGGTGTCAGTTCCTTGAATTCCTTCCCTTATAGTTTAGCTTCCTCTCTCTTCCTCTCCCCTCCGTTTGCCTCTCCTCTTTCTTACAAGATTGTTTATAAAATGTCATCTAAATTGCTGTCACAGAGAATTTGAAAAGACTTGGAGAAATCAAATGCCACTGGCTGCTGTTCGATGGGTGTCTCTGATTGGTCTGATTCCAAGTCCACCACACTTAGCAACAATGAGAGACACTGCATTCTTAATTGGGGAGATATTAGTTTTGTGTGGGCTCTGGAATGCAGACAATACCTGATGTCTGGAAAGGGAAAATAAACAGAGGTAAATGACCAAGCTTATTTTGGCAGGATGTGCAAAAACACAGACTAAACGCCCAGCCAATCTGATAGGGGTGGGAGAAGTCCTGCACATTTATACAGTGACCAAAGAGGAAATAGGAATCTGACATGTGGGAAGCAAGAGAGGAAAGAAAGAGGGGTGGGAGAGGGAGCAAATCGCGTCTACTCAGCGGTGCAGAAACATTGCTTTATGTGTGCTTGTAGAGCCTCAACTTGAACTAGTCACCAACCAAAAAGCTCCAGTCAGAAAGCTAACTCTTCCACATCATAATTTGGTTGCAGTTCTACCCTGCTAAATAAGCCACAAACCATTCACAGCGTTTGGAGGCAAAGTTCCTTTGTCAACAATGATTGTATTCAAAGAGAGTTGTTGAGCATCAGACTCAGGGAGGAAATCTAAAAGTCAATCAGTTCAATCCATTCATTTTACAGATAAGACAATCAAAGCTCAGGGAAGGTAAGTAGCTTTCTTCTTCCCGCTTTGTTAGCTGGAGCAGAACTAGGCGCAGAACCCAGGAGTCCTCATTTCCAATTTAGGGTATATTCCCTTCACGCACCTTCCACTCATACTGTACGCCAGTCGCCTCTTCTCCCCTCCCTGCCACTCTTTTCCCCTCTCCTCTCCTCTCCTTTTCTCTCTTTCTTTGCTGAAATAGAAATTTAAGAGTACTGCCCAGAAATCTCCAATTATTAATTGTTGGAAGTTGCTTACCTCCCTGTACACTCTATCATCCCCAACTAGTGAGACCTGACTCAAGTGGAATTTATGATACTAACGTTGACTTGAATTTTGCAACCAATTACCATCTTGTACTCCACCCCCTGTGGCAGGAAAAGTTATCCTGGAGTGGTATGCAACGTTACTTCACATTTTCGTATATGCATTTGCTATCCTGTTTTCCCAGTTCAACTCTGGGTGAACGATAGTACTTAACAAGAACATCACGATAACAGCAACAAATAGTATTCTTATGACTCTTTCTCAGCTCACAATTTGAGGAATTTGATTCCTTTTTGAAATATCTCCCCCTCTCCCAGGTATTTCTGGAATTCTCCAAAGAGTGCATGTATGCTGATAAAGGGGGTTCACATTTCCCACTCTCCCTCACTGATCTCATGCCAGAGAAGTTGTCACTCAGCCCCTCTGAGGCCATCTCAGAGCCTCCAACTTCTGTAGCTGATCTGTACTGAAACTTCTCAGGCTGCTGGATGAAACTTGCTGAGGCCATTCCAATGCTAAAGCCACCACACCCTCCCCACCGCCACCTGGCCTGTTCCATATTCTAATATAGAAGACCCAAAGAAGGGCTCCCTTGTCCTCCCACTTGAACATTTTTTGTTGAAACAGCTCTTTCAGTTTGCTACTCCCAGAGTGGCAGGCTAGGGACAGACACCATGCTGCCTTTGGAATGTCCCAGACTATTCTACTGTGATGCGTAGCTCTTAGATTAAAGTTGTCTGCTTTTAATTTCTCTTCCCTTAGGATGATTTATTGACCAGATTTTGATCCCTCAGGACTGAGATTCCTGACAGACATATCCCACAGCTCCATAAGATATGATGCTCCATATCCATGAGATATGATGGAACCCAAAGCACACAAGGATGTGTGGGGCAAAGACTAAAGGACCAGTGAGGGCTGAAATGCAGCTCACACACTCCACTCACCAGTCTACACAACCATGACCATGACCCCCTAGGAGAGTGTCTTTTCCTACTTTACAGATGGGCTGTGGCCCTGCCATTCTTAGATTGAGGCTTCAAACAGGAACTCCTGCTATATGGAGGGCAGAGACTATAACTTATATTTCTTTTGTACAGACCTCATCATATGGCCCAGCAGTGGGCATAGAAGCTACTCTACAATCGTTCAGTAGATAAAACTGATGAAGGGGCAGATGGTTGAGACCTAGGCAAAATCTCTGGCTCTAGCAGTCTTAGAAAATAATATAAGAAAAGATAAAGGTAAGAAAGATAAAGGATTCTTTAAAGTGCAAAATGCTAGCTTTCTCTTAACTTTTGAAATCGAACTCAATCAATCCCCATGACATTTCTTTCTTGTTCACATCCTGAATCATTGGTACAGTGTTGTGCTCAGGACCGTATTCTGGAATTCTTTTATCTGGCAACCTTAGTACTCTAGGCACTGCATGTTCCTGGACCAGTACCACATCATGCTATGCTCCTCCTTTCTTAACATAGAATAATACCACAAAACAGGGAGTGTTTTACAGAATTCGATGTGTGATTTTAGTGTTATGGAAATTGTTGCTATGAAGACACAGAGATGTGAAGAAGTCCAATGACCTCCCCTTCGTGAAAGCCACAATTTCCGAACACCGAGCGGCCCAGCCTCTATTTCCCTTCCTCCCTTTGGTCTGTGGGGCTATGCTAGCTAACTAATGAGGACTGGCAGAATTGTATCTCCAATTGTTCAATTCTAAACAGCATCTTCCTGTGTATACTCAGCAAACCTTCACTTTCAGCTCCTTGCTTTTTGCAAATCTATACTTTACTCCCCCAAAAGTTTTTCAATTTATCGTTAAAGTTCACCGATTCAGCACTTGCCCTTCACAAAAGTCCTGGAACCCACAGACAAAGATTAAACCCTGCTGCACAAAAAGTCAGACAACCCAGCCACGGAGCTGAAGTGGTTCCCACCCTTCACACTCGCCACACCCCATCAGCCAACAATAAATCCCCTCCGGACATAAAAGTCCCTCTCCCCACTCACCCGAGAGACTAAATCCCCTGTTGGCAGGAAGCCAGACTGAACAGATGTGTCTGCCACCACTTCCTGGGGTGGGGTCAGGCGGCACCAGCTTTGATCAACCAAAAGGAGGAATTTCCAGTGTCAAGGGCCCTCCTCAGAGAATGCCCCAGGGCCCAATCCAAGAAGTAAAGGGACCAGGGATTAAAAAGCGACTAGGAGCATCCCAACTGGGCAGAGCAGCACAAAGGACTCATGCATCCAGAGAGGTGATGTCTTGGTCATTCTCCTCATTTCTTGGACAAGAGTGCAAATGCAAATAAATCCACCTTTCATGGCTAGAAGCTCTTTCTGAAGAAAGGAAATGCCTTCGTGATTTGGACTTTCGTCCTCCCTGCTATTTAATCGTTCTTGCTAATAAACTAGACATACAGGAAAGACTATTAACCCTTCTGCAACTCAAAGATGTGTTACAGTAACATTAACTAGTGTTTATATTTGAGCAGACCTGAAATAGATCCACGAATCAGTATGCTGGCTCGTGAAAGGGACCACCACTGGTTCACTTGCCACTTTCCAGTAGAGTCACGTATCACAATTGAAGTTGACGTGTCTGAGTGTCTTGTTTGAAGCTGTAGTTGCAAAACTTGAAAGCCTTAAAACGTATTGCAACTTTCCTCACTGAAATTGAAGGAAGCTTCCATGGTGACGTAAAATAAAACATCTTGTTCCGTCAGTCAAGCTTTGCCATACACTGCCGCTCAGGTAATCTATCCATTAGTGAGTATTGTCTGTGATTCATTCCTATTAGGAACCCATATCACGTTTGTTTGGGAAATTTTGTTAATCAGGGGAGGCTAACTGTTATAACAAATACTACCACTACCATATCTCAGCCACCAAGGCCCACTGCTCACACCCTTCCCAGTCCTGAGCAGATTAGGAGGGAAGAGGTTGTGGGGTTGTGTGGACTCTGCCCCAAGCAGGAACCAGGTTCTTTCCCTCTAGTGGCTCTGCCATCAGGCTTTGGAGTCCTCTGCTGGATGCTGTGCATTTGGCCAGCATGTGAGGGAAGACAGACAACTGGGAGCATTGCACCAAGACTTTTATGGGCTCAGCTTGGAGGTGATTGGGGTACATCACTCACCTGCACTCCTTTGGCCTAGTGAACTGCAAGGGAGGCTGGGAAACGTAGTCAAGTTATGTGCCCAGTAAAAGAAGAAAAATTACAGGTCAACAATTGCTACAGAGTTAACATGTGCTGTGGGTCAAAGTTTGGATAAGAATTTGCACAATGAATGAGGGGACTTTTTCATTCTTTGGAAAAGGGTCTGCCTGGTCTAGTTGAGAAAATACAACATACAGCATTTTCTTGACGATATGCTTTTTCAGCATTGATTTTGTCCAAAACTTTCAGATGGTGGAAGATACAGCTAAGAGAACAACTGAGCAATCACACACACACACCCATACATACACACACCCCCTATGGCTTTGCCTGAAGTAGGAACATGAAATCCTGCATTTACCTTCATGCATTTAACTCTCGCTGGCAGTGGAAGAGCTTTGCAGTCAAGGTCAACTTCTCTAGCACTACATTTAGTGCAAAATGAAGTCTATCTATTATATTTGATTTAAAATGCAAGGAGTTTGGGAAATTAAGCTTTTTTTCCCAAAAACTACTACTACATTTTTGCAAAGTGTGCAAAAAAACTCCTATTAATGTATGCTGGTGTGCTTTACACGGGATGTCGCCCCTTCAGGGCAGATGCAGGGTGTGAGAAATGTCATGAGCAAAAGGAATGAGGATAAGAGATTAAAAAGTGCTGCTGCCCCTTCCCTCCCCATTTCGCCTCCCTTCCTTCCCTTCTCTGCAGCACAGGTCAGCAAGTCCATCAAGGATACAGGCTGTGGCAGGGTGGGAGCAGAGATGGTAGGTTGAGGAAATGGCCACTGTGGTGGGAGGACTGGCTACATTGAGTAAATAAGCAATTTGAGCAAATAATTCAATATTTTAAGGATAATGGAAACCAAATTTCTCACTTCTTGGGAAGATATTTACAAACGGGGAAAGGAGAAAGAGTAGAAAGAAGACTAAGGTGTTCAACTGGAATTGGAGGTATGGTATCATTATGAACTCATGGTCTGTTTATATATATGTGTGCACATATGCACACGTATACATATACATATGTCAACTAGACATGTGTTTGTGACAAATATATACACACAGATAGGTATAGAAATTAAGATGAATGTGGGAGAATATTTATATAATATATATGTATATGTATTTACAGTTATATGTACATATTTACACATGTATTTCCCAGCTCTGTCCACTGAGAAGATCCAGAAGAAATGGCATCCCAGTATACAATATAATGAACATACTAAGCACCTAGATCTTAGCTTCTGCCTACCCACCTCTACTAAAAAAGAACCAGGGCTCCTTGAAGAAATTATAATTTCCAGGACTGGGATAGGAAAAGTATAAAATGAGCTTGGAATATATTGTTTTTTCAGAAAATAAGGAAATGTTCAACAAATGATGGACACATATCAAAAGGACATAGGTGCCAAAATAAGGAGCTGACAGATGTAAATACATAAATCAATGGAGGAGAAGAGAAAGCTCTTCCTCAGAGAAGGATTCCAATGAATAAACATAAAAGGAATGATGTAAATAGAGAACCACCACTGGGCAAACATTACAGAGGTGGTCGATTCAGACAAGTCTTTAGAATTTGCTAGAGCTAATGATGGAGATTTGATGAGACACAGATATCGGAATAACTTCATGATCCCTCTCTATAATATATTAATAATCACTTGTAAAGAACAAAATTGTGACTTTAAGTGGGAGAAAGTTGACAGATACCAATATAATCAGGTGACCACAATTAATATCCCCAGTGATGGATGTGTCGGTCTTGTTTTGATGCACTAAGAAGAGCACAGCATCACTTGCATGATTTCCTGTCAAGAATGCAAGATCTGGGGGATGGCTCGGTGGCATAGTGGTTAAGTTCGTGCGCTCCACTTTGGCAGTCCATAGTTTAGGAGTTCCGATCCCGGGCGTGGACCCACACACCACTCATCAAGCCATGCTCTGATGGCATCCCACATACAAAATAGAGGAAGACTGGCACAGATGTTAGCTCAGGGACAATCTTCCTCACCAAAAAAAAAAAAAAGAAATCTAAAAAGAATGCAAGATCTGAGTCTGGTCATGAGGAAATATCATATGAACCCAGGTTGAGGGGCAAGATAGAAAATTAAAGACTTGTATTCTTTAAAACTGTCACGAACATGAAAAACAGAAACTCTAAGAAATTGTTCCAGGTTGAAGTTATCTGAAGATACCTCATAACTAAATGCTCAAATATTTCTGGTTGGGAACCTGGATCAGAAAGGAATATGAGATATTATTGGGTCAGTCGCTGAAATTTGGGCCCATGGATGGATGGTAATGTTGTATCAATGTAGATTTCCTGATTTGGAGTGTTGTATGCTGATTACTTAGGAGACCACCCTTCTTTGGGAAACACAGTTCGGAGTGTCTCAGGGTTATGGGGTGTCATTTTATGGTTTTCTTTCAAAAAGTTCAAGAAGAAAACTAATGATAATGGGTGTACAAGTGAGTGACTTATGGAAATGCAATAGCATGTTAACATTTGGAAAATCTGGGTGAATAAGTTAAAGGAGTTTTCTGTACTATTTTGGCAAATTTTTGTAAGTTTGAAATTATTTTCGAAATAACTAACAGAAAAAGAACTTTCTCCATTTAAAATAAAGTCTCTCTGAATTTCAGATTGGATCCATGTTGATATTTTTTAGTAACTCCAATTAAAATTTAAATTGCTTTTAATTATTTTTGTGGCCAGACCATGTTTTTCACATACAATTCCATTTGAAGACTGGACTCATAGAATCTAAGCTTTCATTCAAGTTATAATATTTAACTTTTATTAAGGGCAAACTAAGCTTTTATTTAGTGATAGTATCTAAGCTTTATTGAGCTCAAAAAATGCTTTACCTGTATTACTTCATTTTGTCCTTACAATAACCCCATTGTACTGCTATTTGTCCTCCTTTTCTAGATAATTAAACAGAGATATACTAGTTAGGATTAGGTTTGGCTGCATATTACAGGAAAGACCAAAATGACAACAGTTTACACAAATTGGGAAGTTATTTTTCTCCTATGTAAAAGATTCCTGAAGGTAGCTATCCAGGGTGCATTGGGAAGTTATTTTTCTCCTATGTAAAAGATTCCTGAAGGTAGCTATCCAGGGTGCATGATGGGGCCTCCAGGCTTCTTTGTTTCCTCTCTGCAATCTTCAATAAATGACGTCCGTTCCTAAAACCAGCTCACGATCCAAGACGGCTGCTGGAGCTTCAGCCTCACATTTGCATTTCCAGGCAGCAAATGAGGCAGAAATCCAGGGCACTCATCTCTTTCCCTTTAGTTAGTCTCGCCTAAAAGTCCCAAACATCATTTCTAGCATAGCCAAAATTGCCACATGGCCACACTCAGCTGCCCAAGAGCTTGGTGAATGTTGTGTTTTTGCTGGGCATATTGCTCTGAATTCTGTTGATAGTGGGAGGCAATCACTGCCGCTAGCAACCTCTGCCAGATAGAGTAAGCATTTATCCAAGGTCACCCAGGTAGTAAACTGGGGAGCCTCGGTTGTCTACGTGCATAGCTTGAGCATTTAACATGATGACAAAGTGCTCAGTCCTGGGAGCGCTAGCACCCTCAATGCAGGCAGCAGTTGTCTTTGCATGGTCAGCAATAATTGTTCAACTGACATTGGCACTAAGTCTTCAAGGTCATCAAAGGCCTTAGAGAAACATTGCCACAGGAGCAGAAGTAAGGAGAAAAAAATATGAGCCCCATGTGGTAACTGAGAGGACTACGTATCTGAGTCCATGTGAAACATTCTCAGTAATAATTGGTCAGGGGATCTCACAACAGGGACTGGGGATCTGAGTAATGTGTCTGTTGTGGCCTCTGTTATTCTCATGTATCCTCAGGAGTGGTCTGTGATACATGGGAAAACCGGAGCTGAGTGGAAACCTTCAGAATATTCTCTCAGAGCCCAGATGTTGAAGGAGGATATAGAGGTGAGTGGAAATTATTTAGACTCATTCTTTCTTCTTACACTTTTCCCTGCACATACCTAAAAACTCTTCCCATAACTACACTAGTCTCACTTTCCATGGAATAAGTGACAAACATCTGTACCTACTCCTGGCATTCTCTAGAAGGTGGAGTAAAGGTCTTTATATCTCTTCCAAAATCCTCTAGAAGTATCTAAGAGTGTCTCTATGGGAAGCGACCAGATGCTAGTTGCCTGAAACTAGACACCAAGCCTAGTCCTATCAAATTATCTGGAGGACAATGAAGACACTGTCTGCCGCGCCACTCTGCATGCCTCTATGCCTCCAAGGAAACAGGAGAGAAGTGACAAGTTGCAGGCAATGGCAATAGACGATTTTTACCACTCAAGCTTGAGGGGGAACGCTTTCACACATTCTTTATTCGCTGTCTGTAGAATGTCACTTTCATAATGAAATCTTTTTACACCAGAGGAGGGAAAAATAAAGTCTCCTCAAATAGTCCAAAGTAGAATTGCTTTTGGCTATTTCCAAACCTAAAAGAATGAGCCAAACCAGTTTCAATCAAATCTTTTTGAAAGCACAACAACAACAACAACAACAAATTTCCCCTGAGTGTGAGGTTGTGAAGGTCAAGGTCCAACCTGATATAAACACAAATGTCTCCGGAGAGCGGAGTTAGAGGTTAAATAAATGTTTCTAACAACAGGGATTTAAAATAGAACCATTAAAAATAAATGTTGCTGCCTGTGTAAAAAGAAAAGAAGGTAATGACTGCCTTTAATCTTTTCTCTGAGTTCTGACTGAGAAATACAGATTCATGAACACATTCTGGAAACAAAAGAAGAATAGATTTATGACTAGAAATGTAAATTAAAATATCTGGACAACAAGTAAGGAAAATACTCCATCTAAAGTACATTATATCCTAGTTATTTTGATAGGGTAAAAAAGGCTGCAAAAATTTATTTTTAAAAATATTAATCTTTTTCCAGGTCATATATGGCCATTGATGAAAACCAGTATAACCAAAAAATAAAAATCACTCCTAAATCCCGATTCCCACTAAATGTTCATTGTTAATAATATTTTGGAATATTCATTTCTTTTCTGTGCATATTCATACATATATTTGTAATTTCCTCCAATGAGCATCATATTGCACATACTAATGTGTAGCATCTCTTCTCACTTAGCAAGTTAGTCAGCATTCTCCTATATCACCAAATATTGTTGTAAAGCACAACAATATTGAAGTTGCTGCAGATTATTCCCTCTTACGTACATACATAATTTCTTTCCCAACTCTTTTATTTTCCTCTGTACACATATTATTTTCAATTTTTTGCTGTTATACTCCACTCTGCAATTCACATTTGTCTACATGAATCTTTGTGTAAACCCCAGCTTCTTTCCTTAGGATAGTCTTTTAGAGTGAATTACTGGATGAAGTGGCAAAAGCATATATAGAGATTGGAAATCTATTTCCAAAATGGTATCCAGAAAACTTGTGCCAATGTCATTGTCACCAGCAGGGTAAATGCCCATAAGTCTCTGCCCTTACAGATATACACATGGATACATACATTTTTGTATACTTCTATTTTGATAAGTGAAATATTTTTATTTCCCTAATTTCTAATAGAGTTAAACATTTTTCATATATTTAGTATATTAAAGTTTCTTTTTTGGTTCGTTGCCTCTTCACGGTCTTTGACAATTTTCTCCCAACACATTTGTATTTTTCTCATTAATTTCTTATAACTCACATATTCAAAGTGGCAAATATTATGCCAGTTTTTCATTTGCCTAATTATTTTGTTTATGACTATTTTGTTGATGCTGCTGTTACACAGAAAGCTTAAGTTTTTATGTAGCCAAATTTATTAATCCATCTTTTCATTAATTTGCCTAAATGTTTATAAAGGCCTATCCTATTCCCAAGTGGATAAACACTCAGTTTTGTTCAGTTGTGTCTCTTAAATTTAAATTACATTATAGCTGAAAGAGTTGTAACATAGACTAGCTTAGGGATCTTTACGTGATAATACAGTGCACTCAGTGGGGAACACGGTCAAGCGAAATAACCCAATGTCCCAGGCTTCTGTAAACAGAGGGAGTTTCTGACACTGAGATACAGGAAACAGAATGGAATAAAACATTTATGAACAATGGGGGAAACTGTCCCTTACTGCTGGAGTCAGGGTGGTCTTTCTGACTGCTGCCATAGCCAGCTCATAAGATCTGAGAAATAGAAACCATTTTCAGATAGCAAGGAACTACAGTAGGCATTACAAGAAAGTGAACCTTGAAGATGTGAGCAAAGGCAGATAGAAACAATCAGAGCTATGTAAAAACTTCATGAAGCAATTGCATTCAAAGCCTGAGCTTTGACTAACTGCTCTAAAGAGGATTTGCCTCACTCGCTGTAGAAGTCCTGATAGAAGAACGTAGCATTTGGATCATCACAGAAGAAGATCAACAGAAAACTAAGAAGGACACAAACACCAGGGAAAGAGGATTTTTTTAGAAGACCAAGGAAGAGAGAGAGATTTGTCAGTCACATTTGGCTAGCATTTTACCAACTCCCAGTGGGTTGTAGTTGTGTCGCCATGTCAGCCTGGTTTGTTACAATTTTGCTCAAGCTTGAACTTTATATCAGAGCACGGGTTCATCCTCAACTGATTTTTTTTGCTGTTGTCTTATAATATCTCTAGTTCAAAGGTCTCACTCAGATATTGTTAAAGACAGGATTCTAACCTGCACAGTCCTGCGTGACAACTATAATCTACATTTAGATTGAGGAACCCAGAGAGGAAGCACTGGGTAAGGAGACCTCTCTTCAGGAAAATACAGAGGCAAAGCTGATTACCATGGGCAGCACCATGCACAGGAGACAGCGGAGCAGGGAGTCAACTGGGCTAGGATGTGATAAGGCAGAATCACTTATTATGTGACGATAATATTGTCAAAGGAAATTATTGAGATAGCACAAGATAGGTATAGTGTAGTTATTGAACGCTCTAGCATAGGTGTCAGAAGTGGCTTCAAATAAAGCCCTCTGCTTTGTAGCTGCTAAACCTTGTGCCAGCTATTTAATTTCTCCGAGTATCAGATTCCCAATCTGCAGACTGATGTTAATGTTTTCAGCATCATAGCATTGGAGTGGGGATTACATGAGATAATGTATATTAAGTACTTAATCTTCCAGCCACATAACCACAGTTATTTATGGGCTCAATAAATGGGGACTATTCTTGTCATTATATATAGCAAATAAGGAAAATTAATAACGTGTTCCCAGAATAGTCCCTACATAAAAGTTCAAGTGAAATGATGATAACCTAGTACCCACCCATGCGCTAGAATCACTTAGTATCCCATCAGTTAATATTGTTGGTGAAATTCTAAAGAAAAAAGACACGTGTAAGAGTAAAAGCTTTAATGCAACATGGCCTTCCAATTAGGGAGAAAATGAAAATATAGTCAGTCTCGCAAGTCATTAGCAATCTCATTTAAAGTTTGGTTGTTCATAAAGTTGGTAATAACCTATCATTATATAGCAAAACCAGATATAGATTCACTATTTGACGCTTATGGAGCCCTTATCATATCCTGAGAGTTACGTTAACTATTCTCACTTAAATGATCCGATTTAACCTTAACATACCCATAGGACAAGCAAGATATTAGTCACATTTGATACAAAAGGAAACTGGATCGCTAGGATTTAAGAAAACTCTGTACAATCAAACAGCAAGGAAAGAGTTAAGCTGGATTTTTCACCAAGGCCTTCTCATTTCAAGCTTAATCCTCTGTCCATATACCATGAAGCAAACAGGAATTAATCTGTTGTAAACCGTCCAAACTCACAAACAGCTTTCCTTGCAAATGTAACTGGAAAAAGGAAAACATATAACCATACCCAGCCAGTCAGAAACTAGGCATGGAATTCCAAAGCTGCGGCTGAGTCTGTACATAACCAGAGGAGGAGCGGTTACGAGGTATTGGAATTTTTAATTTGTTTTTTTGTTTTGCATTTGCAGGAGACTTGAGAAGTTTGGAGGGATCAAAAGAAAGGAACTGATCATAATAATATGGTAACTTGCAGGTTATAGGATGAGTCAAAAAAATTCTCTTTAAGGATCAAGATGGAACAATCTGAAAATTAATATTAGTCTTTGGGAGAAATATGAGTTTGACCCAGGAGTTCCTGTTGGACATTTAGAAAAATAAAAGACATCTAAAACTTTCTCTGGTGGACAGATATCCAAAGGGCTTGCTTTGGGTAGACAATGGCCACTTTGGTCTGTTCTACACAAATTTGGAGAGGCAAAGTATCCCACTGGGTACTGGATACTTAACTAGGTACTTAACTCAGATTAAGAAATGCACGATGGGAGGAATGAGATGGATGAGAGGCTAGACCAAGAATGTGCGCTGGAGTTTCCTTAAGCTAGATGAGGAAGTCACAGACCTGAAGGCAGTGCTGCAAAGTTTACATGCACCTAGGGGCCGGTCCTGTGGCCGAGTGGTTAAGTTCACGCGCTCTACTTCAGTGGCCCAGGGTTTTGTCCATTCAAGTCCTGGGTGCGGACATGGCGCCACTCGTCAGGCCATGCTGAGGCGGTGTCCCACATGCCACAACTGGAAGGACCCACAACTAAAAATATACGACTATGTACCAGGGGGCTTTGGGAGAAATAAAAGGAAAAATAAGATCTTTCAAAAAATAAAATTTACATGCACCCAGGAGAGGATGCCAACAGATTACTTTAAACTCTGTGGGTTCTTGTTCATGAACTATGAGGATAATCAGATGTCATGTACAGTTTTTTTCCTTTTCTTTCTTTCTTTTTTTTTTTTTCTTTTTAGCTGAGGAAGATTCGCCCTGAACTAACATCTGTGCCAATCTTCATCTATTTTCTATGTGGGTTGCCGCCACAGCATGGCCACCGACAAGTGGTGTACATCCATGCCCAGAACTGAAGGCAGGCCACCGAAGCAAACCATGCCAAACTTAACCACTAGGCCATGGGGCTGGTCCCTGTTGTGTACAGTTTTAAATACGATCACTCGTATTTTAATGTCTAAAACAACTTTGTGGAGTGGTGAGAGAAGGCAGGGATGTGGCATAAGAATGAAGAGACCCACCCCATGTTTACATACTTTTTATAAGTTCATCCTATAGCTAGCACAGGGGTGCTGATCACAGTGCCCCTCAGCTGAGATAGGATACCAGGAGAAAGTCTCGTAGAAATAAGGCAAACTCCTCTTCCCCAGATATTTTTTGAGGCAGGTCACCATTTTGAGAGAAGGATAAATTGAGAACTGATTTATACTTAAATGAAAACTGACTACTACTGACCACAAATAATTCTGCCTCCTTCTAGATTTGAAAAATGCCATCCACCAATCTAGTGTCCATGAGTTTTTACAGCAATTACTGTTAGTGGGAAGTGAAGTCCATTTTCCAAATTGCAAACTCAAAGGAGCAGTTTAAAGATGGACTCTGATTTCCCTGAACTACACAGTGTTTTTCTCCACCATAAAAGACAACAAAGTTGACCCTCTGGTTACTCCCACTGAACCTAAAAGGCCATCTAAGGGAAAACAGGATGTGGCTAAGAACAATGACACCTCTGCAAACCGCAAACAGAGCCAACAGATGAATGAAGCCTGGTGTTTTCAGAAAGTCGGAAGAAAAGCATGGATTCAAACAGAGAACAATGGTTGTGAAAATACTATTGTTAATTTTGCCCACCAACCAAAATTTCCACCTTCCTCTTCTAGCTAGTGCCTTTTCATCTGTCTATAACACCTAGAAATGATCTGTGCATTAAACGTCCTCTTGCCTGTGCTCTGAAGCCCTCTCTGTGGTTTTTAATGTCCGTCATCATTATAGTGATCTTTCAAATGAAAAGTTTGTTCAGCTATTCTCAATAGGGAATTCCTAGTCATATAAACCACAGATTTATATGGTTTATATATACATACGTGCATGTGTATATATAATATTATATATTTATATAAAATATGTATATACAAGAAATATCTATTTTCTCAACCATAAGCATTTAAATTCAATAAGCTAGAAAGATTACCTGGGAGGCAAAAGAATTATTACCAGCTTTCCAAAATAATTCATATTTGGTCTAAAACACATTATAGCAAGAGTGGAGATTGCTATGAAAATAAATATGTGAGTAGGAGATATTTTGCAGTTTTCACAATCGCTCTCACACTGGGAGCACCTACGAAAATGAACAAGAGAAAAGATCGATTCCAATCAATAAAGCAATAACAATGCATTAAGATATTAGTCCCTGTAACACTCAGCCCGTTCTGCCGCCTACACTTCCTTTCAATGTCCTTAATCTAGGTACAAGGAGTTTTAGAATTTGAGGCAGTTGTAAAGGAAGACATAATCATTTAAAGCTAACTAATTTAGAAGAACATTAGCTCCAGAGCAAAATATTAAGCACAATCTATTAAATTTACTATTCCTGCTATTAATCAATTTAACTGATCGTTACAAATAAGTACAATATAAAGGCAATAGCCAAGGCACTTAAACGAAACAAAAGAGAAAAGTGAAACTATGTCACTTGTCAGGAGTTGATTTTAAAAGTTCTTTTTCTTTCTCATTGCCCACCCCTTTCACATCACTTGTAAAAAATAATTAGAAATGGTACTATAAAGATCCAGGTTCCTGGTGAACAGGCTATTTATGAAAATTTTGGCTTGCTTCTTTTAAGGGTCACCAAGGGCTTCACAGATACTCCTGTTAAATTTGTGAGGAAGACGATGACAGGAATATTTCTTCTTCATCTTGGGGATGATTAAGCTGCTGGACCCATAATTTCCATTTACATAATCTGTACCTTCCTTTGAATCTTGCACTTTTAAAAAGTTGTCTTAAAGTTTCAAATCACAAAACTACTAAATTATAAGCTCCCTGAGGGCAGGAACTAAGTTTATTCATCTCATCTCATTTTTCTCCTTAATGTTTGACAAAGTGTTTGGCCCAGATGCTTGTAAGTGCTTAATAGTTGATTGATGAAAGATACAACATTTACTCAAAATAGTACTTTTTTTGGTCTAATTCTTGATTTTGAACTTGGCACTTGTCCCTTATATTTCCAACTTAACTTGTCTTCACTTAGGTAACTAACAAGCAGTTTATTAAGCCAGAATGGCATCTCCTGATAATTACTTTGGTTATCCAAGAACGCCCCTTATTTTGAATTCTGTTTTGCTGTTTACCTTATTTTATTTTATTTTCCATCTTGGCACTTGAATATCCTGTCAGTATCTTGCTAAAATGATGTTGCTGACGTAGGTAGAAAACACTTGAAATTTATGTGTTCTGCAATTTCTTACATTTTGTTGCTGGAACACTTTGAAATCCTCCAGTTTTGTACAGAAACTGTCAACATAGGGGACAGACTGGTGATTTATGGATAGAAATGTGAGTCTAAATTTCTATGTTGCCAAGCTGCTCATTTCAGAAACGTGGCGAATTACAGGAGAAGTAAATCCACCAGACTGGAATGCTTCCCCTCGTTTCTCGAAGTATGAGTGATAAGCAATGTTCCTCTTCAGTGAATGATTTTTGTTTATTACATTGATCATTTGCACTGAAAAATGTCTCATCCAAGTTCCTAGTCATGTCTTTTTTAAAAAAGAAATAATTCCACTAATCTTTGGGGGTACTGAATATTAAATATCCAATCCTTTCTTTTGCATTTTATGACAGCCTCTAAAATTCTGTGCCAATTGGTACTGCAGTTATGGTTTTGGAGACTAATAGTGCAAAGAAAATATGAACTTGATCCAAATTGAAATTATTTCAAAAGCTACATTATATAATAATGCTAGTGATATAAATGTCAACTAAAGAAAGGTGAGTCATGCCTACTTTCTTTGTAAAAAAAATAAAAAATTTAACTTAGGATAATGAACAAAAGAGCTATAGTTCAAGTGCTGTAATGAGAAGATAACATCCCATCCACCCAGCAATACACTAAAGCCAGATTTCCAATAGAAGGTAAAAACATGGACCTCCAGAAAAGTAGAAACAAAAATTTGCTGTCCCTTTCTCAATATTTCCCCTTCTTATACTGCTGTAATCTCTCGCTCTCCTTGTCCTCATTCCAAAAAAAATAACAAAATAATAAAAGCAGAAGTAGCACAAATTTCCTCTCCATTATCTAAGGCTCAGATCCATTCTTTCCTCTTCTGTGATATCTCTCTTAACTTCTGTGACCCAGACTATTATTTTTTCAACTCTTGTTCGACATTTGAGCAATAACATGCAGTTTAGCAACAACTGTTGGATTATTTTTTTCATCTGACTGCATTGTGAGTTCTCCAATATTAACAGCTATCACCAAGTGTCTGTAATGTATCAGCCTCAAGGTTGAGTGTTTTAAATGGATCACCGCCTTTAATACTCACACAACGCTATTAGTATCCCCATTTTAGAGATGTAAAACAGTCTCAGAGAGGTTAAGTAACATTTTTCAGAATCACAGCCAGCAAGAAGTAGAGCTAGGATTTGGGTATAGAGTGGACATCTTTAATTGGAATGCTATACTCTCTCAGAAACATCACCACTTGGAAGCAACTCACCACTTTCCTCATGCCTAAGACAATGATCCCGGGTAGCAGGGCACCATCATTTCTGGATTCCAGGTATCTAGAGCCTGGTAAAGAAATGCTTAGCTGGATTTGATTATAGACATTTAATACATTTGTTTTTCTGACTTAGCTTTGTATGGCAGAGTGGTTCCTTGGAAAATACGCTGTCACTCTCTGTGACCCTTCAAGATGATTTCGCCAAATGGGGATGGAACATACTGAGTAAGAAGGGCAAAGGGCCATAGAGGTCAGAGGTCTACCTACAGCTAGACAGCAGTCATGACGTACAGCCAGCCGCCGCCTCTTGGTGCCTAGACTTTCTAATATCTGAATTGAGATAAACCTATGACTTAAAATGACTGTGATACTGCCTATTACTAAGGATGCGTAGACAGTTATCAGCCTGTCAAAGCAGCCAATCCACAGCCAGAAAAGGGTTACCCTCACTCAATTAAGTGTGGAGGCTAGGTGAGGGAGAAAGATACAGTTTTATGTTGATTACAATTTGCACAGTTGAATAGACTGGTTATTCTTAATTAAATATATGTTTATCATTTTATTTTGTTGTGCTAACCCCTATCAACATCTTCTGGAATTAATGCTTTGCAGAACAGATTCTGAAAAATGCTATTAAATTTGTAACTGAGAGAGATGTTGTGAGGATAAGACAAAATAATATGCAAGAGGAAACTCAGATTTACCGAGTGCCCGTTGTGTAGAGGGCTCTGTGCTCAGTGATTTCCATGTCCGTTCTGATGTAATACTTCAAAGAATCCTATAAAATAGACATTATCCCCATTTTGCATAGAAGGAAACTGAGGAGGACATTTTACTTTCAGAGGTGACTGGGTGCTCACCACTATATGTTCTTTAATTTCCACTTTTCAATTACTGTTAAACTTTGGCATTATTTCCTCTATTTTCATAGATGATGAAATCAAGGCTTTGAGAGTTTACATATCTTATTCAGTGTCACAGATCAACCAAAGAGCCAGCCTTCAAACCTAGGTCTAATTCCAACATCTGTGTTCTTAATTGAATGATTTAAATCCTTGAAAACAATTGAACTTCAAGAATATAAATCATTCAATGAATATTTCTACTATAGCAAAAGGTATAATCATGGCCCAGGGGCCATATAGAAAAGAATGAAAATTAGTTTTGCATAATATCCAACTGCATCTTTGACATCTTTATTTGTCTAAGAAATGTGGCCAAACTTGATTTTTTATATTTTCCCCCAAATCTGCTTTACCTACAGCTTTCCTCACCTTGGTGGTTGGCAAATCCATTCTTCTAGTTGCCCAGGCTAAAAAAAAGTCTGGAATCACAACAATTATGTTAACAGGGAGAATTTAATATAAATAATTGTTAATTAGACATAAAGTTGTTAACTGAGTAACTGAAAAGGCAAAAAGAGGTAAAAGGGAGGTAGAAAGAGCAGGAAGGGGTGACTACGGCTGGGGAACAGAGGAAAGAGGTTGAACATATTAACACTAAGCGGCTTGGGCCCCGAACGACAGGTGCTGACTGACAGGTGCCGGTGCTTCTGAGAGAGTGAGATGAGGCTCGTTCTGCGAGTGGTGGGAATGCCACACACTGCTGCCGAGGGAGGAGACTGCTGCTGCTGGGTTCTAGAAGCACTGGTGGGAACAGGAAGCAGACAGGAAGCAAATAGGAAGGAGCAAGACCTTCTTCTTCCTCCACTGTGGCAGGCCCCCTCTATTACCAGCTGTTGGCAGAGTCTAATAGGGGCAACTGGCAAAGCAGAAACATGGTTTGCAGAGTCCCAGCCTGAGTGTGACCAAGCCAAGTATAAGAAGGATGAGTTTGGAGCTGAGAGACAATAACTCAATAACTGGCACACCCATTGAAAAAGTGAATCTGATCAAGCCTTCCTTTGCTAAAAATTCTGCAAGGGCTCACCATTTCAGTAAAGGAAAAGGCAAAGTCCTTGCTGTGACCCACAGGGCCCTATATGAACTGGTCCCCGCATCTCTGACCTTATATCCAGTTCTCCATTCCTCTCTCTCTCTCTGCTCCAGCCGCTCTGCTCTGGCTTTCTTGCTCTTTCTCAGACTCACTTGGTATGCTACCATCCGAAGACCTTTGCTCGAGCTGTTCCCTCTACCCCTCTGGAATGCTCTTCCCCCAGATATCTGTATGACTGACTCCCCCACCTTCTTCAAGCCTTTGATCACATCGTACCTTTTCAAGAAGACTTATCTCGACAAACCTATTTAATATAGCACTCTGCCCACCCACCCCACCCTGAGCTCCCAGTTCTGTGACCCTGCTGTGTGGGTGTGTTTTTTTCTCAATAGCACTCATCACTTTGTATCATACTAAGTTATTTATATAATATATTTATTGTTATAGACTCTTTCTTGGCTGCTTTAATGTAAGCTCCGTAAGAGTAAGGATCTTTGTTTCTTTACTCATGTAGCTCAAGCACCCAGAACAATGCCTAGTCCGTGGAAGGCACACATTAAATATTTATCAGTGTGAAAAGATTTCACTTCAGTCAGCTCTACAGAGTTCGTGGAAATGAGAAAAATGATCTTAAACTTTGAATGCTCCAAAAGTAATTCATATGGGATATCTACACTCACTAGGACATTTTGATGTTGTTTTACCTTGTAAGTACAAAGAATTGTGTTTTGCCTACCCTAGGATGCAGGTCAATTTGCTTTTCTTGGGTTAAACCTTGCAAAAGAAGGAGGAAGTCCTGAAATACAGCAGTTTAATAAGGAAAGTTAACCTGGAATAAAAATTTCATCTCAGATAACCATGAAGTGGTTCATCTGAAGGCAACTAATTGAGTCAAGTGACAGCAAAATACACGAACATAAAATAACAATTGCACCGTTGAGATATTAACCAAATCAGTCTTCAATTATATATTCCTAATTACTTTCCATAAGTCAAAAGGCCCAAGTTTTAAAGAATTTGGTTTTGGCCTGAAAAAAGTCGCAGTTTAAAAAATAAAGGGGTAGGTATGTAGCTATTTGCTTTATGATATTTCATTAACCTGAACCCATATGTTTCATGTACTTTTTCTAAATGCATATTGTATTTCACAAGAGAGGAAGGAAAAAACGTTTTAAAAATCATATACAGTGAGCCTTTCTTGAACATAGAGACAGAAAATAAACTGAGATGAACTCATAATACTATTGTGCTTTGAGAAAGCTGATAAATTTACTTCAAACTGCAAGCCCCCTTACCCTTCCACCCCTCAGAGCTCCTGGTGTGAAGGTTCTGCTCAGCCCCAGGGAGGGTGAACTGGGGAATGCTGGGAAGTTCCAGGCAGGAGGTGCAGGCTGTGTTGGTGTGGAGGCTGTTGGTAGGCAGGCAGCAAGGCGACAAAGGCTCTGTAGTGTCCTCTCTCAGACAGCACAGGATCAGACTCCCTGTGAGTGATTACCCTCTGGGGTACCCAAAGATAACAGACTCCTGCCAGTTCTTAAAACAAAGTACCAGCTTTCACGAAGCCGGTAACTTCTGGCCTGTGTGAACCCTGGGAATCAGCTCTCCTCCCTCACAGAAAGCCCCGTTCCCCACAACCTAAAGGAAAGTTAAAAAAACCTCTTCCTCAAGCCACTAGAATAAGGAACAGATGATTCCAGAGGGCACATGGGACACTGCTGAGCAACCTTGGATGTGTACTTGAAAGCGAGGCAGGAGGAGAAACTGCTGCAGAGAAAGAAGAGCCGATAACTTGCTGACGGAGCAGTGACAAAGCACTAACAGGAAGGGAGAGGCCCTGTTCAGCCTGAAGGCAAAATAAACTGACAACGGGGCCAGGAAGACAGGACAGAGAGAGAAGACAAAATAGGCGTACCGGGAGCTGTCTCAGCAGGCCTAGACTGAGAAAACTCCAGCCTTGTCTCAAATTCATAAGGGATAAAGACCGTCCCTTTCTCCATTAAAGGAGAATGAACGAGAACCATAAAAAGGCTGCACATAAGCCTATCTGGGTTACCTATAGAAGTTGTGCATGTAAACATCACATGAGGATGTCAGCCTTAAAAAAAAAAAAAAAAGGAAAATTCCACAGAGCATTTTTTTGCCGCACAATAAGAGCTCAGTGGTTTTCTAAAGCATCCCACTTTACTGAAATTAATAATTTCCTCCCTATCTCCCTGGAATCTGGGAGCCCCTTGTGCCATCTTTCCTGACCCTGTGTTTAAGATATGTTAGGAAGAGGCCACCTAGAATGGCCCTGGGAGGTAAAATCATAAAGAATTATTACTGTCAATGACCTCCCTCCTTCCTCCCATACTCTGTCCTTCCCTCCTCCAAACACACACACCCCTGTTGTTTTTAGTTCCATTTGCCCTCTTTAAGGCAATAAGGAAATAAGGAAGGAATGACCTCTGCACATTTTTTGGAAACTTTAAAGACACGAATCCCAACCTTTTCAAGACAGGTGTAAATCTGTTGTCTGGTTCAAGTTGGAAAACCATGTTTGGAAGAAAATCTGCTGAGAGCAGGGGAAACCAGCAGCTTCTTGCTCTCTAGCAGGCTCTAGCAACTCCTCCCTCATGGCAAATATGTTTTGCAAGCTTGGTAGCTTTCAACCAAGAATCCTTTCCCAACAGAAGAGAGGGTGGTCCTGAGAGCAATCGCATCTGTGAGTTTCGTTGCAAAATTGCTTTGAACCCTATGTCAAGAGCTAATCTGCTATAAACCCATTAACACAACCATTATCCTCAAAATATATTGCATACGCTTCATTTTGGATACTTTCACTTTTGAAATATCTCCTCTATCCAGAATTTTTTATTTATTTAAACTATATCCCTTTCTCTAAATTTGAATCCAAGACTTGTCTTTTCATGAAGCTTGATCATCGCAGCTGCATAGTTAACAGATTTTGGGGGAAAAGGAACCACCCACGATGCTCTTGTCTGAGAACTACCTCACCCATAACTCCCTTTTAAGGGATAGCTCAGGTTTGTTCCACATGATCCTTCTTCCCAGGCACAATGGCCTAGACCAGAGACGGTAAACCTGCCCCAACACTAGTAAAGTCATTGGCTAGCTAGAATCCATCAGGCCAGCTCTCACTCTCTCTTGAGTTTGAACTAAAAGACACAGAAACAGACTTCAGTAAAGTGTGCCTCTACATTTTAACATTTTTTTCTCATTCACCAGGAAAATTCTGTGGAGCTTTGGTTTCCATAATTTGCGTAATGAAACACTGGTTATGTATTAACTTTTCCAAATATAAAGTTTATGTTAAAATAAGAAAGATGGATATTTAAACTGCTCATGCACCTCCTCTCCCTATCTAAAGATTCCGATATGCATGCTCCATCTGGAGCAGACAAGCTTCCTCAGTTGAGAATCAAGGCTGTAGCTGGCAAATGCGAATATTGGAACCTACAAGATCAAATAAACTTAGGTTCACCTTGTTGGACCACGTGTAAGCAATGGAAGCCAATCTACTGTGAGATTAGACAGACAATATCAAGATAACTAGAGCTGAAATAAAGCATGCAAATCCTGAAGGGTAGAGTAGACGTTTGTGACCCTTGGGAGACCCAGAACTGATTCTGTTTCTGACATCCACTTAGCTCCAGTTGACAGAAGAGCCAACTAGACTTTAATTCCTGTGTTTGGAAGCTTGCCTCACCATAGACTCTCCTTTTTACGTGGTGCAGGACTAAAAGGTTTCTGTTCCTTGAAGTCAAACTAGGCTTAGTTTAAGGTACCAATAATAGGTCCTTGGGCCTTCAAATTATTACAGCAACAGTGCTAAAATCTACTGTCCTTTGAATAAGGTAATTTTGGACTCGCTGGTTTTAACTACATATACATTTTGTTTAAACATACTATAACGTAAGGTACTATTAGATTTTAAAGTGATATGACATGTTTAATGAACCAGAACTTTGTTGTACGGTATTTATTTTTTCTTCTTTTTGATGCCCTATAAACTGTTAGTATATGTAAGGCAGATAACATGGTAGTGGATGTTTGTGAACTTGAAATGTGCAGTCATCGTATGAATGATTATAGCACTCTTGTATGAGAGAAAAAAGATTATGACCAACCTTTTTAACACAATAAATGGAGGCAAATGATAATTTCACTGATTTGCCATGCTCACACTAAAACTATGGACCCATAATGAAAACTAATCATTCATTATAATTTTTAAAAATATTATGGAAAGAAAGCTAGAGAAATGTTTGGGGATCTTTCAGAAAATCAAATATATAATCAGTGGAACGGTCAAAACTTAAACTCTTTGCAATAAATCTAATAATGTCTCCAACAGTCCACAAAACAATTTCTTTATTTTGAACCAGGGCAAACTTGGTCCAAAGATGTTGTCTTATCTACTTTATCATATGGTATCTGTAATAGCCACTCATAACTATTCTCCTAATAGACAGCTATCCAATATCAAATGCCAGGAGGCCACGAGTTGATCCGTAGATATCAAAGCAATGTCACTGTAAATGTTTCAATGGGTTCCTAATCTGGGGAGAAAAGGCACCATGCCAATCGTCAAGACTTAGAACAAATAGGGCATAATTCACCCTGACCCCTTAACTTGCATCCTCTTCCCTTTTCTTTGAGCTATCCTCTGAAGATAATATGCTTTGTGTGTAATCCTAACTGATGAGAAGGAGGCAGTTTCTTTCTTTATATTCTTTTGTATATCTGTTTCACCTCCATCGCCAAACACCACCACCTCCAACCCCAGCCATATACACTCTTCTATTTGATCCTTCACTCTCTTCCAGATGTTTCAAAATCCATATCATGTTGTAATTATTTCCCTTTATAATCTACTGAAACATCAAAATTAATAAGTATTTTCTGGATAAGTATTTATTTTTGGTAAACAACAGGTTTGATATTAGGCTGTCTGAAGGCTACTTCATCAGGGCACTTGAGTTAAACCAAGATGCAGTAGAGTGGGCCTATGTTCAAATCTTGACTCTCCCATTTATTTGATAGATGCCATTAGGCAAGTTATCACTTTTAAGCTTCGGGTTCCATATTGGTGAAATAGAGATTACAATGGGACCTGCCTCATAGGATTATTGTGAAGATTAAATAAATGTATACCTATAGATTATTCAGAGCAGTGTTTAGCACATAGTAAGAATTCAAAAAATGTTTAGCCATTATTATGCTACTAGAACTTAGTTAAAAGCCTCCTAAATATTGAAACAAAGAAAAAGAGACACAAATTTAATCCTTCAGTTTGGTTTCCCTTCCCTCAACTCTCATCCTAATAATTTTATGTAATTTTTGGATGAGCTTCCTGCTATTGAGAAGCAAAATGACTAGGATTCCTCCCCATGCCGATGACATGTTTCTGTTGCTAGGCTCTAGAAGTAGCCTTACTGGACAAAACAGGTTCTTCTATCTAATTATTACGAGAAAGAATAGCTTAAGATGAAGTATACCAAACCAAAGTAAGTAAATCAAAATTATCAGCTTTAAAGATACGGTGTGGCATTTAATTGGCTTTTAGTCAAAAATTTTATATGGGGTCAAATCATTCAATTACCAAAAGGCATGATTTCCAATTAGTTAATCATAGAGGCCTCACAAATATCTAAATAGATTAAAATTTGACACATGTGTAAGTATCACTGATTTGATCTTTTTCCTTTGGTGGTTGCTGGTAATTATACTCATTCTGAATTTCTTACATCTAAAATGTGTTATGATAACATAATATGGCACATAACTATAGTCTTAATGCCTATCTTTTCATAGAAATGTTGGGCCTTCCTATAGCTATTCCTTTGATGTGGAGTGCTAATCTATTCTGGCTTGTTTTTGGGGTAGTCTCATTAATTTTCCTTATCCATGTCCCTCCCCAACTGACTGTCAGATCTTATTCTTCTCCTCTCAATTGTCACCATAGATTATTCTTGCCAAAAATTACAGGGTTGCATCTTCTGTGGGTCCATTTGAGAGAAATAATATTACTCTAAAGGTTCTAATGTTATTCTTAGATCTAGCCAGATTATCAGAACTATGTACCAGAACTGCTTTTTTACCATAATGCCAGCAGACTACACTGAGGAAGGGAGGTTTTAAATTACAGTCTTTGGAAGAAGTAACACTATTTGTGTGCTGGTGAGGATCTTGTCTATTACGTCCATTATATCCACAAAAAGACTGAAAAAAAACAAAACACTTATTCTGGTTGTAATGTAATCATGTTCTCTCTGTCCCCTATGAGGTCACCAATGCATTGTAGACAAGTTAATCATTGAGGGTCAGATTGAGGTTCAGTCAAAACTCAGGATTTTTGGCTCCAGGTAAGGGCGTTACATAAAAACCCTTCCTTGTAGGAGTTATTCTTTTCTGTCAGTCCCAATCTAATTTATCTAAAACATTTCTTAAAACTCAACTGTCTTATAAGTACCATCTAATGGGTTGCACTGTTTGGTTTCTTTAGCTTATCACAAGTGCTGATAACTTCTTGTATACATTACTAATAGGCCTCTTTCGAAGTATGCTGACATTTAGCTTAGTGTTAAATGGCTTTTAATGAGCTCTACAGCATCCCCCTCCATCCCGAGTTCCCACAAAGGAAGTTCATTTTCTCCATAATCTGGAGAACTAATGGTACTGTGCATTCCAGTGAATGTGGACCAAGTCTGGATCCTAAGTGGATAGCTTCAAACCAAATTACTATCATGAAGACAAAACATTCTTGTGGCTGACGACATTCTTTCAATTTTCAGCAGATATTTGGCAACCCAGAGGCATAGCCTTTATGTCAATGTATTTATTCCAAATGATGCAAACAGCTTAACAACTATTTGAGACATTTGATCCTTGAGACAATTCAATCATAAATTTTGTTTACTTGAAGTGTTGTGTGAATTTTACTAAAAATTTGGGGATGGTAGTGGTATTTATAAGCTCAAATTTTCCCAACAAATCCATCCGTTCTCCCATTCACTTTTTTTGGCTTCATTTTGGGGAAAATGTCTCTGGACCTAAACCAAGTGAGGTGAGAGTAGAGCGATTATTTGTTCAAGCTGGAGAGTATAAAGTCTATACTGTGTTCTAGGCAATCAAGCTAGACGAATGATTCATGTTTTGTTATGTCTTAGGTATATGTGTGTGTGTGTGTGTGTATGCATGTTGTCCTTCCTCTCCTGCTTTGAAATTTGGATGGGTGTATGTTGGGTTTCTGTTTCAGCCCTTCATAGTCAACCCAAAGCACCTGATACCTGGTAGTCATCTGCTCCTCTCGGTCACTTGTTCTCTCAGGCAGCATCGGTCTATAGCATACAGAGCAAGACCATCAAGAACAAAGATGCCATCTCTTCCCCTATTGCTGCTTTTCCTTGATTTCCAAAAATGTCCCAGTTCACTGCACACCTATTTCTAGGAGGAAAAAAGGGAATAAAAATATGTATCATATACAGTATCTTTAGAAAAGTATCACATAAATATTTTATAGACTGTACAGTAAATAATGTATATGTTTAGAAAGGCAATGTAAATATTTTATAGACTTCAGAGTAACTGTTAAGGTTGAAATATGTTTGGAGAAGTACAGTATGCCCTAAACTGTACCACACGATTTTACCGTGGCTTAGTATAATACACTTCATAAATCACTGCATTCTCTGCATTACCTGGGAGTTCAAGAATCTCAGCTGCCAAGGGGGCTCCTCCCTTCTTTCCCTACTGCTTTCAAAGACCCCCCACTCCCACCTCACCACTCAAGGCCCTGCTTTGAACTATGGCAGTGATCAATACATGCTCCCTGAGAAGTTGAACCGGGGCATGCGAATGAACTCACCCAGATCGCCTAATTTTCTTGGAGACGGCGGTGAGAAAACTGATCAGGAACGGACAGAGAAAACACGGAATGAATTCCAGATGTAACCTGAGTTTCTGCGTATTTTTTCAGGTGGCTGAGGACACATCATCTTGGTTTCCTGAAACCCACTCCTTGTGAGTCTTGATTGGCCCGTCCAGGGTTCAGTTACGCATCAATGCCCTGGTGATGGTTAAATATTATAATATTTACCAGATTGTGTGAAAAAGACACAGGTGTGTTCTGAAAGATGGATAACACAAATAGCAAAATGTTCAGAGGAAGGGCAAAGCTGTGCCAGCCAGTTCTTTTTCCCACTAATTGAAACAATGGGAATCGAGAATAACGTTGTAATCTAAGTACAGTGAAAGTGTTATATAATTAGTTACCTGGAGCTCAGAAGAGGAAGCTCATCCTCTTTATGTTTTTTAAATGGCTGCAGTAATAATGTCTTTGAGAGAGAAAAACTCCAAGCCTCCAACAAAAACAAATAAACAAAAAAGAAACCTATAGGTTTAACGGTTATATTTAGAGCCCTTTGATGAGTCATTCAAACAACAAGAAGCAAAGGAGACCTAAAATGACAACACAGAAAAGAACCCAGGAAATGAGAGGAGAAGAAACAGATTAGAAATCACAGCAGATCGAAGCTGTGAAGTAATATTAAAAGGATCACATTGAAATGCTGTAACGGGGAGGCGCTAAGAGCAAAAGTCAGCAAAATGTCCCTAAAAATAGCAATTCAAGCATAAGATCACTTGGGAACTTGTTTTAAGCGTAGATTACTGAGGCCCCCTCCCTGGGATTCTAATTCCTTAGGTTTATGGCATCAGGGAATGTGCATTTTTGGCAAGTTTTACAGGTGATTTCGATCCAAGTAGATTGTGAGCCACACTTTGAAAAGCCCTTGATTATCACAGCAAAATGTGAGAGCAAAGAGTGATGGATGGAGGGAGAGGAAGGGTGTATGAATCAGAGGGACCAGCTAAGCATTTCACCCCATGCTACATGTCAACTACTGCAATTGGTGCTGCTGAAAATCACCATTGTTGTATACAATGAATACCATGCGTGTTTAAGAAGAATAAATTTAGTTCAACATTAGCAAGAAAAAAAAGGTGAGATGCAGTCAGTTACATTCCAAGTGAATGCTCCTCTAAAACAAGGTACTTCTTACTGCAAATCTCATCTTTCTGTAGAAAGAAGTTGTTTGTTTTTTAACATTTTATACCTTACAACAAATGATGGATAGTCCCACTGTCAATTAAACTGATTTTTGGTTCTTTAAATGTAAGAGGACTTTGGGAACAAAGAAAAGACGATTGTTTTCTTTAGTGGTATGGGAGCATGGCAACAAGATACATTGGCCCTGTGAGAAAAGAGAAAACAAAACACAGAACTATGCCGTGAGGATGTTGTGGTTACCGAGTGCTGTGTAACAAACTACCCCAACCTTAGTGACTTAAACCAACAACCACTTTATTGTATCTCACTGTTGTGTGGGTCAGGAATTTGGGTTGGGCTCAGCTGCATGATTCCTTTGTTCCACGTGGTATCAATGGTGGTTACTAGTGGTATTCAGCTGGAGAATGGGCTGATCTACTGAGTCCAAGATGGCTTCATTCTCATGTCTGCGTCCTTGGAAGAAAGGACTGAAAGGCTGGGCTCAGCTAGGACTGTCAACTGGACCATCTAAACACAGCCTCTCCAGGATGGCAGGCTCAGTGTATTTGAACTTCCCACACAGCATTTCAGGCCTCCTGGAGAGTGTTTCAAGAAACAGAAAGACAAAGAGCCGTTTTGGAAAGAAGCCAAGAACATCCAATGGAGAAAGGAGTCTCTTCAATTAAGGGTGTTGGGAAAACTGGAAGCCACATCCAAAAAAATGAAAGTAGACCACTATCTTACATCATACACAAAAATTAACTCAAAATGAATTAAAGGCTTGAATGTAAGACCTAAAACCATAAAACTCTTAGAAGAAAACATAGGTAGTATGCTCTTTGACATCGGTCTTAGCAGTATTTTTTTGAATATCATGTCTCCCCAGGCAAGTGAAACAAAAGAAAAAATAAACAAATGGGACTACATCAAACTAAAAATCTTCTGCACAGCAAAGGAAACCATCAACAAAATGAAAAGACAACTAACAATGGGGAGAAAATATATGTAAATCACATATCCAATAAGGGGTTAATAGCCAGAATATATAAAGAACTCATACATCTCAACAACAAAAATACAAACAACCCAATTAGGAAATGAACAGAGGATATGAACATACATTTTTCCAAAGAAGATCTACAGATTGCTAACCGGCATATGAAAATATGTTCAGCATCACCAATTATTAGAGAAATGCAAATCAGAACTACAATGAGATATCACCTCATGCCTGTCATAGTGGCTCTTATTAAAAAGACAAGAAATAACAAGTGTTGGGGAGAATGTGGGGAAAAAGGAACCCGTATACACTGCTAGTAGGAATGTAAACTGGTATAGCCACTATGGAAACAATATGGAGATTCCTAAAATAATTAAGAATAGAACTAACATATGATCCAGTTATTCTACTTCTGGATACTTATCCAAAAAACACAAAAACACTAATGCAAAAAGGTATGTGCACCCTATGATCATTGCAGCATTATTCACAATAGCCAAGACTTGGAAACAACCTAATTGCCCATCAACAGATGAATGCATAAAGAAGGTTTGGTGTATATGTATAGTTTGTATATATATACACATAGACACACATGTGCACACACGTGCACACACACACACACACACACAGTGGAATACTACTCAGCCATAAAAAAGAGGAAATTTGCCATTTGTGACAACATGGATAACCCTTGAGGTTATTATGCTAAGCAAAATAAGTCAGATGGAGAAGGCTAAATACCATATGATTTCTCATAGGTGGAAGATAAACAACAACAATGACAAACAAACACATATAGAGAGAGAATAGATTGGTGGTTATGAGAGAGGAAGGGGATGGGGGAGGGCGAATGGGGTAAAAGGGCACATGTGTATGGTGACGGATGGTAATTAGTCTTTGTGTGGTCAACACGATGTAGTCTACACAGAAATTGAAATATAATGATATACACCTGAAAGTTGTGTAATATTATAAACCAACGTTATCTCAATGCAAAATTTTTTTAAAAAAGAAGAAGAAACTGCCTGTTTCTTAAAGCCTGAGACTGGAAACTGGCAGTGTCAATTCTGTTCTGTTCTACCGGTCAGATCAGTCACAAAGCCCACCCAGATTCAAGTGGAGAGGACAGACCCCACTTCTCAAGGAGAGGAGTGTCAAGGAATTTGTACCCAGATATCTTAAATCCACCACAGCAAATGTTGTAGAAATTCATGTAAATATCTCTTTCTTTGCCAGCACATTGAGAAAGGCTGAACGTGTAATCATTGCTTCCTTTGCCCCTACCCCACAAGGTGAAAAAGTCTCGTTAAACTTACGAAATCAGGATGCATACGATTCATTCTCTTTCCTTACAGTTAAGGGATGGAGTTCTCTAAAGCAAAGATACTAAGTTTTTTTTGATACATTGACCAACTGGTATATGCTAATTTGTTTTGAAGTGTTATTACAAGTAGTATGCTGCTAATAGTACCTAATGCTTTTTCAAATAATTTACCCATTTTTAAAAATAGAGTTGGGTTCACTGTCACTCTCGCTCACCTGTGGAGTTCATGCAGTTCCTAGAAGTCTCCTCAGCATGGGATAAACCCGTGGAATGTTCCAAGCAGGTAGAAATCACCAGGCATTGCTAGAGGGTAGAAAAAATTCCTTGAAGATGTAACTTTTCAGCTGAGATCCAGAAGATGAGTGGGAGTTAACTGTGCTAAGAGTTGAGAATGTTTCAGGCAGAGCGAACGTGTGAGGCTGAAACAGGCTTGTCGTAAACAAATAGCATGGGAGAAGATCAAGTCTGAGAAGAACTGAATCAAGTCTGGCAGTGACTTAGAGGCACTTAAAATCACTTGGGCAGGGACTGAATACTCAAAAAAAAAACCCCCAAGAAATTGAGTTTAGTAATTAATCATAACAATCTTCTCCAATGAAGTCTTATCAGCTTTACAGACAATTTGCAGAATTGGCTAGGTTTCATCTGATCTTCTTTCATGTCTCATGTGTCCCTTTTAGAGACATACGTGAACATTGAAAAACGGTGAATAACAAGGGATGGATCAAGGGAAGACAAGACCTTAGTACTATTAACAAAACGATAAGCTGGTTTTCAGTTCCTTTTAATATTTCTAATGAATTTTACCATAAAGTTGTAAAATTTTTCTTCTGGCATATCTCATTTGATTAAACTCCTCTTTATTTTATAGAAGATGGAACTGAGAACCAGAGGTGATTGTGTGATGTCCCAGGGCCAGTTAAGGAGCAGTGGCTGGGAGAGACTGCTCTTTGTCTGATATTTCCAGACCATCACCACCCACCACGTCGCTAGATGAGAAGATGAGGTTCCTGAAATACACCTTTTGATTTTAGTCAGATAAAAAAGAAATCCTCTTCTACTGGAAATCATCACAGACTGAGTTCTTCAGGAAGCAGATTCTGAGAGATTAGCATTTATTAGGGAGTGTTTTTAGGGGCAACGGCTGTGAGGGCAAAGTGACAGAAGTAGGATCTGAGGAGAGAGAAGCTGCGGTCCAGTCACAAGGCCTGAGCCAACCCTGCACAGATCTCTAAGGCTGGGATGGCGCTTCAGGGTTGTCCTGCATAGAGTCCAGAGAGACAGGCCATTATGCTCCTGCATCAACCTGTCATTGTGTTTGGGCTGCCCCAGAAAAGGAGCAGGTGGCTCTCATCAGAAGATACAATTCCTAAAGATGATTGACAGCTGAGAACTGGCAACCAAACCTCCCAGCAGCTGGGGTATAAATCCTTCCCGTGAGGGCCAGGGGCTTGCTGGGCAGCATAGCACAAGGTCCAGGGTTTGTGCTATGTGCCAGTGCCACCACTTCTCACCAGCTCTATGTGACCACCTCTGCCAAGCCAACACTGGGGCATTCCTCGACTATTTCAATAGCGCCCTGGATGGTCTCTGTTTCGCTCTGCTGCAATAAATGGACCACATCACAGATGGAGTCTGCTTCTTAAAACGTAAGTGAGATCACGTCACTCCCTCCCTAGAAAACCTCCAATAAATTCGCATCTCACAATAAAATCCAAATCCTTCACCACAGCATATAAGGCCCTACTTGATTTGCCTCTCATCCTTATTTTTTTTTCTCTTTTTAAAGAACAATGTACAGATTTGAAGTGTACAGTTCGATGAGTTTTAACAAACGCACACACCCATGTAACCACTCCAATCAGGATACAGAAAATTTTCCTTCACTGCAGAAAGCGCTCTCGTCCACTTCTGCAGTGGCCTGCCCTCCTGCCCACTCCTCACCGCTATCGCAGAGGTAACCGCTGCATTCTTATTTTAAAGGTCTTGCAGCAATTTAAAACAACGATAAATAGAACTAAGGATGCCTAATTTTTCTAGTTACAAACTAGATGACTTACTTCTCTCAGAAGGTAGGCAGGGAGGACAAATCTCCAATATTCAGAACCGCTCCTTCCACAAAGAACACAGGTCAAACCTCTATCACTCCTCAAGCCAGTATTTCACATAAGAGGGTACCATAGTCGTAATGAGCATTTTGTAATGGTTGCAAAAGATCCTGGTTTCATTTCCTGGTGTGAGCATGTATGCTGACATTTGTGCATAATAAGCATCTTCTGGTTTGAGTTTGCTTTGCTCATAGGAATGTAAATGTAAAAGAAACGAACATATTCCTTTAATGACAATCGCGCTGTCACATAGTAAACAAAATAGATGCCACTGCCCTTAATTTTCAGCTATAAGAAGAACTTTAGAGTGAATTACACTCACGCCAGCACAAAAACTAATGGCTTTAAATAGGAGCAGCTGTTGAAGGGGTTTGTTGTTGCAGGTCTTATTGGTGATTCCTCAGCATGTACCAAAATGCGTTATTTCATAAGACCGATTTTGGCAAAAGTATTTCCCTTTAGCTTTAGAGATTTTTTTATGAGGTGGGTTACAACTTAAAGCTATGTGAGAGATTTCAAATGCTTCAAGCTTATCCCTCTGGATGTTTTTCCACATAGCAAATCTTCTTAAAATAACTTTGATTGCAACCAAGGGTATGCATTAGTCAAGCTTTATGGCATTCATCCAGCGATCTCCAACGTAGCATGGATAGACTGGAGAGAAGCAGCAAGAAGAGGAGGACAATGGTGGTGAATTCTTGGTGCCCCAGCACCATGTTTGGGAAGTCACCGAACTTGGGGTAAGAGGGGAGAAGGACGCGGTTTGGGTCTCCAACTGCCTATGAATTGGTAGACAGTAGGTAATTCTTCCTGACGATATCTGAACTCACTCCCTACAGATCTGTTGCAGATGACTGTTCCATTTTGATGGCCCCTTTCATGGGGACATTAAATAAATCCTATTATTTACAGGCAAAGTTGTACTAAATCCAAGAGGAGACGAATCACGTTTACTTATTTCAAAGGCAAACTCATGTGAGCAATTAAATTTGTTGTATTTGAACATTTAAACAGTTCCCACTGATACACAGTCCAAACCAGCACTTGATCAAAACATGTTTGCAACTATCAAAGCTGCTAATAAACCCCTTTAACCATCGCTCAGGGAAGAATGACATCCTCAGTTTCTTCTTAGCAGCATACTGGGACTCAGTGTATTTCTCAGTATTGTCCAAGGGCATGGTCCTGAAAACAAAAATGCCTAAAGTAATGAAGATGCTAATATTTAAATGTAGTTACTATACAAACTGACTGCACGACCATTAACCTAGTCACACTGAGGTCTCATGTCAAGTTTGTTTGCAACCAGAGAATGTTTCAGATAGTTTGGGTATGAGTGTTGGGAAGTCAATACCAAAAACAAACCCTACTGATTTAAAAGGATTGAGTTTTAAATTTTATCTACTTTTCTCTCTTAAGGTTCATGAAACAGTATTTAAATTTTCAGCATTAGGGAATTTCAGAAGTTCCACACAAAATATAAAAGGAAAATTATAGCATATCATGTAGTTATATACTTCATGCTACATAGAGTGTCATATAGCATTTGCTGCAGAGCCACCCCAAAACTTAGTGGCTTAGCCATTTTATTAGTTGACAATACTGCTGGGTGGGTCTTTTTCTGGTTCAGGCCAGACTCCTGATCTCATCTGTGTTTGCTCATGCGTCTGCAGTTATTTGGCAGGTCATCTGTGGCTGGCTGGTGTCAGATGACCTCACTCACATGTCTGGTGGTTCTGTTGCAATGTGTCAGCTGGAGCAACGGGAGTATCTTGGCTATCTGATTATGATCATCCAACAGTCTAGCCGAGGCCTATTCCTATGGTGGCACTGGCAAGCATTCCAAGACTCGGTATAAAAATAGACTTGGTCTCATTTTCAAATTCCATTGGCCAAAAAATTTGTAGGTAAGCCCAAAGTAAGAGTGGGTGGTGACCACGTGAGGGGGTGGATACAAGAACAAGTGAAAAATTGAGGACCGTTATTTCTTTAATCCACCACAGATAAAAAGTGTGATCTCAATTTTAATAACATATGGAGGAAAATGGAATTAAAAATTAAAGCATCCATTTGAAAAATTATTGCCTTTGAATGATAAAATTGGCTCTAAGGGTGCAGCTTCTTTGAATAACACCATAGTTTTTTATCATATCATCCTATATTGTTAAGAGGTTACTCCTTCCCTAAGCAAGATGTTTCTTTCCATGTGGAATAAGCTCCACTAGGATAACACTCTTGGCCTTTCTACAGCCCCTCACCCGCTGCTCCTTATGGGAGAAGGAATGAATTCTCTTTGATATGTTCAAGAAGAATATATTGAGTGGCTCTTTTCTCTTACTCATGGAGCTGAAGCTGCCTGAAGACAGCACAGGCTCTTTTCCACCAGGTAAAAGACCTGCCCAGTGTGACTGGGTATATGAGTCTGCTTAATTCTCTAATTTAACATTATGAAGATCACTTGTCCACAGATATAAGCCACGTCCTCCAATCTCAGCTTTATATGTAATAAAGATGATATTATCTCCTGCTTACCTTAGTCTTTTGTCTTATGTCTCATTTGGATCAGAATTTGAGCCCTTTCAAATGCTAACACAGGTTGTAGAATGTGTGAAATTAATCCTATCCAGTTCAGAAATGTGAGTGATATATGGAACACAACTTGAAAACTTGTCTTGTGGTTTCTTGAATGCAGTGTCTAATGTGCCCACTGCATTAGAATCATCTGCAGCATATGTTAAAAATTCTTGGGGCCGGCCTGGTGGCATAGTGGTTAAATTCGCATGCTCTGCTTCAGTGGCCCAGGCTTCGTGGATCTGGACCCCGGGCTTGGACCTACACACCACTCATCAAGTCACACTATGGCAGCATCCACATACAAAATAGAGGAAGATTGGCACAGATGTTAGCTCATGACAATCTTCGTCAAGCAAAAAAGAGGAAGATTAGCAACAGATGTTAGCTCAAGGCCAACAATCTTCCTCATCAAGAAAAAAAAAAATGATCTTATTTCTGGGCCCCACCCTAGACCTACGAAATTTCTGAGGCTCAGGGTCAAAGAATTGCCCATCTTTAACAAGCACTCAAGATTTATTTTAAAGTGCTTTTTAATTATATAAGGTATATATATATTTTCAAAGTACCGTTCCCCCACTTCTCTTCAGATATCCACATATCATATTTTCCACCTTGTCTGCTAATCGAAGTAAGCACCAGTTTGACTTTAACATGGAGCCTTGCAGACCTTTTTCGTTGATACCATACGTGTATGACCAAGATAGTATTTGCCAGATTTCTCCACTGTAAAGCTACATCATTCCCCCCTTTCCATATTCTGTTCTTTTGAAGCAGTCACTAAGTCTAGCCCACATTCCGGGGCGGGGCGGATGGAGTGGTTAAGCGCCCCCTCCTGGTGGTGGGAGGAGGTACCATCTACATAAAGTGGAATCTGTCTTCAAGGAAGGCTTGTCTCTTTTCTCCTATTTATTTGTTTGTTCAATCATTTATCCACATCAGTATGGACTCCTGTATATTTACTTTATGATCTAGTACTATGTTATTTATTTTATTGGTCAGATTGTTCCCGCTTTGCCGCTGGGGCTCTTTTAGGTTGGTTCCTCTGTCCCTTTGACATGTGATCATCATTTGTCTTTTGAGCATGTCCTTATTTGGAGACACTACAAGATAGATGCTCAAGACTCATTTTGTGTTTTCCCTCCTTTGCTTTTATATTTGATGAATTTCTTTATATATATTAGAGGATTTTTCTTTGTATATTTTAGATATCTGTTGTATAAATATTCGCAAGTGTTTTTCCCAGTCTCTTGCTTGCCATATAATTTTGACATTATCATAATTATGCATATTTTTCTTTAGGTTTCTTTTGTTATTTGTTTAAGAAGACCTTCTCTACACCTTTGGTCATAAAAACATGCTCATTTTCTTCTAGTAAATTGACAGTCTTGTTTTTATGTTTACATTTTTAATCCATCTGAATTTATCTTTGCATATGATATAAAGAAAAGACACAGCATTATTTATTTTTTCCACATTACCCTAATATCATTCCCTATTGTCTGAGATTATCACCTCTGTCACTTACCACATTCACGTTTGGTGAATATGTTTTCAGGCTCCCTTTTCTGTTCCCTTGATCTGTCTGTTCCTTTACCAATTCCACAGTTTCAATTACTACAGCTTTTAAGATGTCTTGATTTCCATTTGGGCATGGACTTTCTTAGTACACTAGGTTTGAGAAGCCAAGTAATCTAAGGCAAGGTTTCTCAGCCTCAGCACTATCGACATTTTGGACCATGATCAATCTTTGTTGTGGGGTCTGTCTTGTGTGTTGTAGGATGTTTACCAGCTTCCTGGCCTCTAATCACTAGATGCCAGTATCACCCTCCCCACAATGTGACAACCAAAAATGTCTCCAGACATTGTCAAGTGTTTTCTAGCGGGTAAATTTGCCCCCAGTTGAGGGCCACTGGCCTAATGTGATGAGCAAGACTCTTAGGAATCCTACTGTAGAGTCTGATTTTCCTGGGTGTAGTAACTCTGGGCGCATGGGAGAATTGCACTTCCCTGTCCCCTTGAAATTAGACTTGGATAAGGACTTCTTTGAGTGGTGAAATAGGAGCAGACATGATAAGTGTCCCCACTATGTGGAAGCCCCGAGAAGCCACTGTGTGGAAAAGCACATTTCCATGTCCTCATTTCTCCCCTGTCCTGGAGGGGTGGGAAGGACGTGTTAAATGTCAGTGTATCTGCCAGTGACTTAGTTGTGCAGGGCCCCTACTAAGACAAGCTGGAAAACTAGAAATAAACTGAATATTTTAAGCCAATGGGATTTTTGGATTTTTGTTATCATAGCATACTTTGGTCTATTCTGACTGATACACTGAAGTCTGAGTAATAAGAAAAATATGGTGCTGCCTCTGTACCCTGATTTAATAGGAAATTATCTCCTCTCTGTCTTCTGTACCGACGGATTATGTGAGCAAACCAGCTATCTAGGCAAACGATGGTGGGAGAAATTTTTGTTCTTCTTTGTTAGTGCTTGCAGATACTCACTGAGCAACTGGGAACAAAAGCTCAAGTGAGGTGGAGAGAGGGCTCGATTCTAATCTCCATTAGAAGCGAAAGCACAGGTTTTCCTGCATCGATTTGATGGTTTCACTTCTGCAAAGATGCTTCATATGATTGAGTACTCTTTCAAATATATTATCCCTAGGAAAATTCCAGAAACAACAAAGCAGGTCAAGGGAAAACAAAGGCCTTCATAATTTTAGGAAAGGAAAAAACCAACAGAGAACTGCATTTAAACTTGAAATTCAGTCTAAATTTGGGCTTGCTTTTCTCAGTACTTCTAAAAACATTTTGTGATTTAGCTATGAGTTTTATCAAATCTGAGGCCTTGCTTAATGGCCATTATTCTCAAAATCTAGGAAATAAGTCACATTCAACAAAACAGTCCCATGGCCTCGTCAGGTTATTTTCGGGTTAGAGGTTTACGGTACTTTACCGTGTCATCTGCAGAGCCCTTCTTTCACAGAGTCATCAAGGCTTGTACAATAGAGCATCTATATTGAAATGCTCTGTACTCTCTGCAAATCGTTCCTAAAGCCAGTGAGACAAATTCTAAGGAACTACTTTGTGGAGAGTTTGGATTATTCAAAGAGCCTCCAGCTCTCCACACATCCTTTGGAGCCAATTCCCTGAAACGGAAACTATCTCTCTAATTTTCTAAATTGGTAGGTGTGCACCATTACTCACCAAGCAAATTTATTGCCTAGGAAAGTGGAAACAAATATCAGCGGCTCCTGCCAGGTATAACTCCAGCAGGTGTACCGCCGTCCTGCCCAGCTACATCAACTCATTTCCCTTCGGTTCTTTGGCACCCATTTGCCACAGACTCCTTATTTATGTCACAACCATTTGCAGCCCAGTTCCATTGGAACCTGCCAGGCAATGTCATTCTTACTTTAAGTGACTTCAGTAAACAAATGAACTCAGTTTTGTGGTAGCAGAGTGAATGGTACTAAAATTCCAGTTGCCTGAATGTCGGCATTGGCACTTTTGATCACTAATATTGAATAGGCTCCTTATGGATCAGAACATTGGAAGCATTTATACCCAGGAGAAAGATAATTTATTTGAAGTTGTTCTGTGAACATTATGGACAATGAAAATGATTTTACTAATGGGAAAGAGTCAAAAAGCTGTCTTTCCAGATTCCCCTCAATGCAAGAGTGCTTGGCATATAGTTGGCTCTCAATAACCTTGAAGTGAAAACACCCAGAGTGCACTAGCAACTTTGATTGCCAAAACAGAGATTTAATGTTTTTACAGAAGTATCTGCATTGAGAAAGTGAGTAGTCAAAGTTTTAAATGCTTTTCTGGAGAGTGTCAGACCATTGTTTAAAATTACCCTTCTGTTGCTCTTCTAGATGACAGCATGGAATATCTTCAATAGGAAGTGTGGAAATGTGACTCTGCGTACTTTTATTACAGTAATTATGATAATAGCAAATTTACGGTGTGTTTACTATGTGTCAAGCACCGTATGCTAAATGCTTTTCTGGATTAACCACTATAGGCTCCACAAAAGCAAGAAAGAGCAGTGTGTTTCCAATAGCCAGAGGCACACATAGTGCTCCATACTTGGAAGTGTTTCATAAGCACTTGTTGAATGAATGAATGATTGATTACAGAATCTCAATTAATCCTTATATTATCACCAATTTGCTGGTGAGGAAATTAAGTTCAAAGGTCACACCTCTCTATTAGATGGAGGAGGAGGATTTGAACCCAGGTTGTCCGTCTATAGAGCCAATGCTCTTGACCTCTATCATGTCCATTTACTCTTTCAATTTCAACCTGCAGAAGAACATAGAGAATTCAGGGAAGGCAGTTTCACAAGGATTCGCTGTTTCCTAGTGTCTCCCCACCTTTTCCACTAATTACAGAGGGGCCAGTACAAGTCTCATTCCCCTGCCCATGCAGGAAAGAAACCTAAGTGCAGGGTAAATAAAGAGTGTCACATCTGGGGAATGAGGACATGAGGGATTAGAAAATTATAGACATCTTGTGCAACTTCAATGAGATTTTACTCGCAGTATCACACCAATTATACAGATCTTTCTATTCACATAAAGTACTCATGTAATCACTGACACAACTGACCTCTTCTTGGAAGATGACAAAGAATTCATTGTATGGGGCTTTATTAGACAATTACAACAGGTGCAAACTTCTGCATTCCTTTTTCATTATGTCTTTAGCACTTCTGGGAACAGGAAAGGCGCTGAGTTGCTTACATACCTGACCAGTGCCATGCAATCTTCAGCAGGCCAGGGTAGCTACTCCTGGGTGAAGCAGAAGAGAATAATGCCTTCATTGTCAAGTGAGGAGGAAAGCATGCAGCTGCCCTGCTGAAAGGTAAATAGGAGGGGAGATTCTCTCCACATAAAAACCAATTCTAATGCACCCTACATTCCTTGGACCATCACATCAAACCACACGTGGCATGAAAAAGTGCAGATTTCAATTTAGGTAATGTACATGCCGTTGACGGTTAGCCGAGGACCATGACCAGGCCAATTCATCTTCAGTAGATTAATGTCTGGGTTAGGCAGGTATGTCATAAAACATGGCCAATGCAAGGAGACGCTCAGGGCTTGCCTCCTCCTTCTCTAATGCACTGTAATGCCTGCCTGTAAGACAGCTTTGGTATTGTGGGGCTATTGCTTTTAAATGCTGCCTCTGACCCAGATAATGTCAAAATGTCTGCATGCATGTGATCCTTTTTTTCCAAAAGAGCATCTCTAATGTAATGCAAATGCACATTGTAGGGGAAATTCCAGCTGAGAAAATGAGGCCTTATATTTCTAAAACCATATACATGTCAATAGCCCATTATTCTCCTGTTTTAAATGTAATTGCAGCCCAGCTTTAAATGAATTCCTGAAATAATAAAATACATGGAGTAGCAGTCACGGACTCTTGCCGTGATTTTATGCCTGCTCTTCCTCCCCTCTGTCCCTCCCCAGCCTCAAAAAACAAGAAGGGTTTGTAGAGAAGGAAGGAAGAGGAGAAATCAAAGCGAAAGTCAGGTCCCCTGTCTTGAGTGTGTTATGGAGTCACTATGTGTAAAGAAAATACAACATTGGTGCCTCTAAACCATTTCTATAAATGTATCGTACATGGTCCAATTTCGCATGACAAATTATTTCCAGGCAATTAAGAATACTTATAATTGTTTTCTTTAGTGGGAACTTCCTCCAATTTCCAATTTTCGTTGAAAGCTAATGTTTCTGGTGAAGCCTCAACAGCAATCATTTTGAAAGAACCCTTCAAAATGGCGTTCTTTCTTAGTCGTGGGAGCTGTCCTGCCTCCTCTTGATAAATTTAACATGTGTGTCATACAACCTTTATCGCCAGAACTGGTGGATTTAAAGGGACCATTATTTCATTCAATTGCCCTTCTGACTCTCCTCCTCCGAACACTTTCCACCTACTTCTCACTCTCTCCTTGTCTCAGGAATTGTCTAAGAAGTGCTTCTTATGGTTAAAGGTAACATTAATTTTACAGCTGGGAGACACATAGTGATCTTCCTATAATTTTTTTTCTCCTTAGGAGGTACTTGAGACCGTGTCTCATTTTAATAAGTAAAATTAAGATGTTTTACTTCCTAGGACACAGGTGTGAAACTTACCAAAGAAATTTCCAGAAATAGCAAGTGAGACAATTTTAGAAAACTAAGTCAAATCCTACACGTTTGCAGGAATTCTGACTTCTCAGTTCCCTTTAACTTTCAAAATATCAGAGTGAAATATGATTCTTTAATCTTAAACAGTTCTTGAACTCAACTGATCCTTTACCTGTGACTTGGGTTACTTTTTATAAGACGACTATTGCTGTGGTCCAAATTCTTCCCAGAATTTCCTGAACGATAACACCTTTGGGTAATCACTGTGGTCCTTTGTGCCAAAACTGTTAAATCTGTTTGCTAGTATCCTTTGAGTCCCTGAGTTGCCTGATCAAGCGTTGTGTCGCGCCCTGAAAGAGTCTATTGAGTTTATCATTTAGAATGCTTTTTGCTGCATACAACAAAATACTCAACCAAAACTTGCTTAAAATAGAAAACACGCACTGTTTACAGAACAAGAAGGCCAAGGGAGGTAATTCCTGGGTTGTGCTTGGGTTGTGCTTGGGACTTAACCATATCACTAAAGGGCCCTCTCTTTCTGACCTTCTGTTCTGCATGTCCTCGGTGAGGTGATGAGCTCTCCCCTGATGCTCTCAGGATGGCTGCTGAAGTATCAATCATCAAAGTTTTATGGAACCACATTCCAAATAGAAGGGGGATAAAGGGTGATGGCAGAAAAAAGACTTTCTTCTTTTTTTTTTTTCTTTTTGAGGAAGATTAGCCCTCAGCTAACTACTGCCAGTGCTCCTCTTTTTGCTGGGGAAGCCTGGCTCTGAGCTAACATCCGTGCCCATCTTCCTCTAGTTTATACGTGGGACGCCTACCACAGCATGGCTGCCAAGCAGCGCCACGTCCGCACCTGGGATCCGAACCAGCGAACTCCGGGCCGCCGAGAAGCGGAACGTGCGAACTTAACCGCTGCGCCACCGGGCCAGCCCCGTCACTTTCCTCTTCTTGCTTCTCCTTATATGGCATTGGCCAGAACTGCCTCCTATACCTAACCCCTCTCCCAACAATTGGCAGAGGGGAAGAAGTTACCTCTGATTTACCTCCTGGGACTGAGCACACTGCCACCCAGAAAATCTGGGGTTTTCTTAAATAAGGAAGAAAAATGGAATGATGGCCAGACACTTCTTAATGTTTGTCCCATTGAGGTACAAAAGGAATAAAGTGCTATGTCTTCTTCCAATTAGCCATTTTGATTTTTACCATTAATCTACTGCCCTTTCAGGTAAATGCAAAGACTCTTAATCAGGTTGAAAAAACCCTGAGGATGCAGGCTGGTTAACAGGCATCTCAATCTTCAGATAGAATCAACTTTCCGCTCCACTGTCAAAAAAAAACTATAAACACTTGCCTTAAGTAAAGCACGACTTTGTTTTCTCTGGATAATTTTGGGATTGCAAAATACAACTTGCCTTGAAAAGGTAGTTTTTAAGTTGGTTGTACCAAACTTTGATTATGTTTCAATAGAAATTATCAAAAATTACAGTTGGTCTTCTAGCCCACCCCCAGCCCCCAAACCCTATACCTCCCAGAAGATCCCTGAAGTCTACTGCTGATGCTCCCCGGCACTTCCATCTTAATTGTTTCCTGAACGATAGTTAGAAGTTAAGCAGTTGTAAGTCTTGGGTCACCTGTATAAGTACTTGGAATTTACCCCCAGACTCTGGTCTTATGCCAAACAATTTGTGTCCTAAAGCAATCAAATCAATCCTTTGCTATAGTTAAAACTTATTTCTTTGATGTCTCAGTGAGCTCATCCTTAAATATCTGAAAGAGATGCAGTGCCCTTCCTGCAATTGTCACTTGGCTCAGAGCCACGTGGATTTGCTGCTTCTGATCGTGTAATCCACATAATCAAAAGTTTTTCCACCTCAAGAGTCAGCCCATTCCATTTTATTATTCCATGTTGATTGCATCAGCCTGGGAACAATGGATGCCATGTGGCACCCTCTGCTTCAGTAGCAGTCTTTAAGTGGTCAAAAATATGAATTTTATTTGTTTCTTTTGCAGCATTACTGGTTTCAAATAGTTTTAAAGATAAGAGCTGGAAGGCTTAAGGATATTTACAAGTTTCTTTTTATAATTAAAAAATCTTGATTGTATAATGGGATGCTTTGAGAATCTGTGAGAAGCATTTGGCTACCAGTGATAGGCACCTGAAAACCAGTGGCTCCAACATCTTAGGGGTTATTATTATTCACAATGCATGTGAATTTCTTCTCTTCCCAGCTTCCACTTCAATATCTCCAATTCGGTACACAGTTAGAGGTGGGATAGGATGAGAGTAGAGGATGAGGAGGTGCCGACAAAAAAGAAAGGGGTTGGAGAAGAGAGAAATCCTCAAGGGGACAGCAGAAAGGAATGGAGAGACATTCCCTGGTAGCTAGAAGATGCAAAAATATGTTAAGTTAACGAGTGTGGTGCGGACTGCCTATAGTGAAATCCTCTGACATTATTTACAGAGGTGTTATCAAGAACCTCAGAGCTTTCATCTTTCTTTAATTTATGTCACAGATTGTATTCATATAAATTCCACCTCTTATCTGTTTCTCATCAAGCTGAATTTCTATCAATGTTTATAACCCTGGGGATAGACAAAACTAAAATTAGCTCCATTTCAGTCGGAAGGGGGAAATTTTTTGCAGATAAAGAGTCTCTTTAGGTCTTTAAGTCTGTGGTAGTTGATTAGTCCCTGCAGTAGGGAAAATTAAATTTTGTGGTTGAGACCCAGCGTGCTTGGATGGTTTAATAATACGATGGCCATCGTCCAATGGCTGACAACCAAGAACTAAGGTACGCTCTGTACTTTACTCCCTCGTGCAACACCTGAAAATCCTGGGGCGAATCAAACAGCAAATTAAAGCTCAGACAGCCCTCACCTGCAAACCATGCGCAGTATAAGGAACTCATTTTAATGTTTTTTGGCTGAAGTCATAGGGGATAAGAATACAAAAGAATAGCCACGAAGGAATCCTGGTAAGTTCTTAAAGCACCTTAGTTTGTGATATATTTTTCCCCTTTCCAGTTTGTTGTTACTTTAACTTGCTTAAAAGTTAGTGATTTTTTTTCTCCAAATTCCAGGCTGTACAAGGGCCAAATTGACCACTGAATAGCAGGAAAAAAAAAAAAAAAAAGTCTTATGAATGGCTGAGTATATGAAGGGTTGGGACCACTTGGAGAGAGGAGCATTTGGAATTTACAGCTCGGAGCCCTCCTGGTCCTAAGCTGAGACAAGGTGGCAATGGACAATTCAGTGAATCCCTGACTCCAAATACTGTCAGGTTGATGAGGAAAATCAAATAGGCAAAAGGACCATTTGCAAACTGATCTTGGATTTTATTTTTTTAAGACCAAGTCTGAACCTTTTTTATGGACATTAAAATGTTTGGTTTGATGATACGCGTCTGTATTCCCAAAGAAATCCCAGGAGAAAAGTTTGGGCATTTTAATTTATTTCTAATGGGTGTGGGTAGTGGGTTAGGGACAGAGATTGAAAATAACAAGCTAAAAACAACAGAGAGAAAGGATGTGGATACATATTAGTTTCCTATTGTTGATATAACAAATTACCGCACCCTGAGCAGTTGACAACGGCACAAACATATTGTCTGATGGTTCTGGAGGTCAGAGTCCTAAAGGCAAGGGGTTGGCAGGGTTGCAATTCTTCTGGAGGCTGTAGGGTGAATCTACATCCCTGCCATTTCCAACTTCTAGAGCCCGCGTTCCTTGATGCGTGCCCTTCCTCCATCTTCACAGCATATCACTCCGACTTCTGCAGCACACCACTCCTCACTGATTTTGACACTCCTGCTTTTTTCTTTTCTGAACGCTTGTGATTACACCGGGACCCCCTGGATAATCCAGGACACTATTCCCATTGCAAGATCCTAATCACAGCTGCAAAATCCCTTTTTCCCATATGAAGTAACATCTTCAAGTTCTGAGGATTAGAATGTGGACATCTTTGGGGGTCATCACTCAGGATACCACAAAATGTTTTAAGCTAAGCTCGCTAATTCAATTTTTGATTCTGGGATGTGTGATATAAATTCTCAACAAGGCATAGGGAGTGTGCTGTCTTTTTACCGTGAGAATTCTTTGCTAAAACTCAGTTCTGAGATGAGAGAGATGAGAGAGCTTTTGTTTCCAGTTCAAAAAACTCTAAGAGCTTCCCATAATGAGAAATAACATGCAAATACATGCTTAGCAAACCATCCATCTGAAGTTTTTCCCATATGTTCTCAACTCACTTTGCACTATTTCTATTGAAACCTCTCACTCACCCTAAGGTACATTTTCTTCACCATGAATCTTTACTTAAGCTACCCCCTCAGCCAATTCTTCTAATACGTGATCAACATCCGGTCTTTCTATAAGAACTATTGCATACCCCATCACTTCTGTAAAGGATTTCCAAATAGTTAAATTTGGCATCATCATTATTAAAATAGCTAACAAATGCAAAGGATGTTACAGTTACAAAGAGATTTCATATACATGATGTCATTTGTTTTCAAACTCTATTAATCTTAATTTACTTCCTTCATTTCCAGATGAAGAAATGTAGTCTCAAAGAAGTTAGCTTACTTGGTGAAATCCAGGACCTGTGAATCCAGATCCATCTTTCTTTTACGATTTTGTTTGACATTTCTAGACCATCTCTTAGACATCTCTCTCTCCTTGATCTTTCCCTTCAAACTTTCTCTTTTATGGTATTTGTTGCAGGCTGTTAGGTATCATAGCTGTTTGCACTTATCTGCTCAGACCTGCCATTCTGTAGGCTCTGAGAGCAGGAACCATGTCTTTCAGTTTTATATTCCATTTAGACCCCAAGAAAAACAATTTACATTTAGTGAGTGCCTATTGTATACCAAGCACTTTTCATTTTTTATATTATTCGTACCTCACAATTTGTGAAATAGGTATTATTCTTTTCATTTAACAAATGAGGGCATTGGAATTTAGAAAAATTGCATAAATTTTTCATGGATACACAGCAGGTCATGTGATTCTCAGCCCATATTCTTTCCATATGCCCTGCTGCAAACACACTCAATAAATTTCCGTTGAAGTGAAACAATATCACTGTAGTGTAACTATTGTGAAATATGCTTCCCGTAGGGAAATGGTAAGGTAAGTGTGGAATTTGCCTGGAGGTGAAGCCCCAGGATTGCTTTCTGAATGCCAAAAACCATGGGAAGAGGGACAAAGGAGAGAGAGCTTTCTGAGTCCACCTTACATTTTGAGGCCATCCAAATACCCTCCCATATCAGAAAACTGACATTGGAAGCCAAAACTTGTTTAAGAGGCATGATTTTACCCTTTGGTAAGTAAAAAGTACCTTACACTCAGTTAGGCAGGAGAAATGATTTAAGTTTTATTTCTGGATAATAATTGAGTAACACTTTGGTATGCGATTCACTGCCAAGTGGATGCCGTTGGTTTCACACAGCTGTAGTTTGGGATGGCTAGAGCTATTTACTGGGAAAATGATAATGCAATTGGATGTCATACTGAACCCAAGGGCTAGATCATTTCTGCTGTGCTGCATCACAGGCCTGCAGTTATACGCTGTTTGGTCAGCCTGTTGATAGAGCTCTATGTGGTTGATGCTAATTCACAGGATTCAGTTATAGAAAAGGAAAGCTTACCTTCATTTTAAATCAAATGCGGCAAAGATTCAGACCCAGTCAATTGATATTTTTCAGATTCATAGTTTACTTTTCAAGCACATAGAATGTGGTCTTCCCTTTGGACTTGTTTAACTGAAATGTTTACACTTTCACTCAGTAATCTCACTCCTGGGAATGTACACTAAGGAAATGATTTAACATAAGAAAAGAAGCAAGAGGCATATTTTTGCAACATTATTTGTAATCATGAAACATTGGAAAAAACCTAAATGTCCAGCAATCAATGAATGCCTAACAAATTATGGCACATCCTCTTAAGGGAATCATTATGCTGCAATCAAATCATATTTATGATGGCCATTTCATAAATAAATATACAAAACCATGTAGCAGTATGGGAAATGTTTATGATGTACAAGTTAGTGAAGAAGTAGAATGCAAGCCCAGCTAAGCTGTCTCATTTTATGATTTGAGATGAAATTCATACACCCTTGTCAGATCCCTCTGCCAGCAGTACCATAAAGTCCAGACCAGACCACCAAGTCCTCTACCCTGCCCCCAGTATATGACCAGAGATTCCCAAAAGCTTTCCAGAGACTGAGAGATGGGAGAAGTCTGGTCGACTCCAGTCATTTCTCCATATGCTGCCTGCAGCTGAAGGTTGCTGCTATATAGGAGGACTCCCCAACAAAATGGAGAGAACCCTTGGTCTCCAAGTTCTGTTCCTTACTTCACCATAGGACATGAAGGAGCTATAGTGGAGCTGTGGCATTCTTGGAGACAAGCCCACTGGAAAGCATATAGCCAAATTGTCTCCATGAAAAAATGCAGGTTATGGGACCCAGTGCTGCTTCTAGGGCAGAGATGATTGGGAATTGCCAAATACCAAGGAAACTCTGATGGGTCATCTAGGTGGCAGGGAGGTAAATATTGTTCTCAGGATGTAGCTGCATTCCCCTTGCTCTGGTCCTGACCTCGAAGGTTTCATTGGAGCCCTCTTCTAATCATAGCAAGTTCTTCAATGGAAGACTAATCCCTGATGTCATACTCGCTTAAGAGAATCCATTCATGAGTAGCCTGAGCCCCAAGTATACAAGTCCATTGTGCACTTAGCTCCTCGTTCACACACACATCAGTCCCTTCCTATTGCAGAAAACTGGAACAGAACTTGTTCCTCCTTGACATAGAACCAACTGCCTTGCTTATGCTCTCCATCTTTTCTCAGGCCAAGCATGGGCTGTTGGTTTCAACTCTTTTATAGTTTAATCTGTCTTCAACTTCACAGAAATAAGATTTTAGGAATTTGTAGCCTTTAGGACTTGGTTGCAGTCAATCTAACTGACCTGATAAAACTCCTTTCTTCCAAATCTCAGGAAACACATGTTAATTTATCTATATCTCCTATCCTCCCAAATCCCTGAATATCATATGCAGGTTTGTCCTCCCACTTCTCAGAATTTTCATACGGGATAAAGGGCCAATTTGAATTAGTTGAAAAGACCCTCTTGCTCCTTTTGTTCAAGAAAAAGAAAGATCTGGAAGGTTTGCTCCAAGATATCCTGCCTGCATGATGTGCTATCAACTGAGTCTTGAGTGAAGGAGGAGGAGAAGAAGGAGAAGGATGGAAAGGAGGAAGGGAAGGAGAAGAAGAAAGGGGAGAAAGAAAAGGGAAATGAAAAGAAAAAGAAGGAAATAGGAGAAAGAAGAGTAGGAGGTCCCTCTTGGAAAAAAATATAACCATACAAGTACTATGTGTATGAAAGAGGATATAGAGAGGATATAGAAAAAGGGAGATAGTAGACATTTTAGAGCTTTGTGATGGATCTTATTTTTCTTTTTAATATTTTATTTACTTTGTTATTATTTGCGTAATGGGGTGGGAAAGCAATGCTTAGTGAAATAAATTTGACTTCATTTGCTAGAGTGCTCAAAATCATACACTGGAAAATTTTGACTGAGAGAATAAAGACCTGTGTTCCAGCCCAGCTCTGCCATTTAATTACGTGTCAGACAAGTCATTTCACCTCTCTGTGCCAAAACTCATAAAAAAAATAGATCATCTCTGACATAAATTGATAGAACATTTTCATCAGTGATGGCTATGATATTTGTAATGTCTGTTTATGATTCTAAGTGAACAGAAGAATGAGTAGCAAACCTGATTAGTATATCATTAAATTTGTTTAAATGGAGACCTAATCAAAAACAAAAATTTATTTATTCCAAGATACTCAAAGAGTAAAGAGATTGTCAAAGAGATCTTAAGTAAGGATTTGGTAAGTAGAGAGTAAAAGACCAAGAAGATATAGTGAATAGTACAGAATTAAAGCCTAGAGAAACCAAGAAATCATTGATGTCATCACTCCATCCAGTGTTTAAATCATGTCTGTAGGATCCTTATCATGTGGTTATTTTGAACAGTGATTTACAAATATTGTTATGAGAAGAACTAGAGTTCCTCCAACTTGCTCCAGAAGCCACTTCAAGGGAGCAAGAGGGGAGGACAAGAAGGAGAAGAATAAGAAGGAAATAAGGAGAACGGGGGTGCTGCTACACAAATTATGAACTACTCCAAGGAGAGAAAAAGGAAATCCTGCAACTAAAGAAATTCCATTTTCAGCCTTATTATAGAAAGGAATTCTGCCCCCCCCCCCAAAAAAAAACAAAAAAAGAAGTCAGGAAATAAAATTCCATTACTTTAAAATAGTTTTGAAAACCTCTGGTCTGCATTATGCTTGGACATTTTCATTACTTATTTATGCCATATTAAATTATGGCATCCAAAACAGAACAGAATACTACAATGTGACCCATTAAAAAAAATAGTGGCCTCACAGGGGAGTGATGTCAGCATCATGGCAGAGTGAGCTCTTCCTTTAGATGCTCCCCACTAAGGTACAATGAAAAGGACATTCATAAACCAACAAAGGACATTCACACAACACAATAGACCTCTGAGAGACCCATGCAGCCATATGTCTGAAGGTGGAGGTGCTGGATCCCCCTTGGAGGAAGTGTAAGGAGGTAAGGGGATCTCCTCTCACTCCTTGGCAGCAACCTAGGACGTGGGACTGCACACAGCTCTGAAAGGAGACAGGGGAGGGGCAGCTCTCCAGGGGAACACCTTTGCTGTCTAAATTGCCTCCCAGCTATGCGAAAGCTCCACACAGAGAAGGATAAGCTATTGTGGGGGTGTTTTCATCAAGCCAGCACCCCAGAAAGGCAGATAGTGAGGGCAGTGAGAATGCTCCGGGATCATACACACAAAAGAAAGTACCTCTCCCCCTGCCTGGTGCACCAGCTTAGCCAGTCAGCCAGAGCAAGAGACCCCCACCAGAGCCCATGCGCATACATTACTAAAGCAGCAGCTGTGAGTGGGCAATCACAGATGGGCCCTGTCAGCATAGATCCCAAAGGACAGGCACAGATGCCAGAGATCATGGCAGACTCAGAATACACAGCCCCTGCCCAGCCCCCCAGTGGTGGCAGATGGAATCTGCAACCAGATACTACCAATATGTGAAAGTACAAATCCACCCCATCAAATAATATGAGAAGGTATATTAACACTCAAGATCAGAAGGAAAATGACAAGAACCCAGAAATCAATCTGAAGGCACAGAAATTCACAACCTAAATGACAGAGAATTCAAAATAGCTATCATAAAAAAACTCAACTAGGGGCTGTCCTGGTGGCACAGTGGTTAAGTGTGCGCTTTCCACTTCAGCAGCCTGGGGTTCACCAGTTTGGATCCCGGGTACAGACACGGCACCACTTGGCAAGCCATGCTGTGGTAGGTGTCCCACATATAAAGTAGAGGAAGATGGGCACGGATGTTAGCTCAGGGCCAGCCTTTCTCAGCAAAAAGAGGAGGAGTGGTGGCAGTTAACTCAGGGCTAATCGTCCTCAAAAAAAAAAAAACTCAATGAGTTACAAGAAAATTCAGAAAGACAGTTGGGTGAAATCAGGAATAAAATTAATGAACAGAAGAATTTTTCACCAAAGAGGTTGATACTATAAAGAAAAACCAATCAGCAATGTTGGAGACGAAAAACACAATGAATGAGATAAAGAAAAATCTGCAGTCCTTGTATAACAGAGATAAAAAATGGGGGACAGAATTAGTAATTTGGAGGGTGGAAATATAGAAATGCTTCAAATGAAGGAAGAGAGAGAACTAAGACAAAAAGAAATGCAGAATTCTCTGAGAAATACCTGACTCACTTAGGAAATGCAACATAGGGTTTATAGGTATTCCAGAGGGAGAAGAGAGGCAGAAAGGAGCAGAAAGCTTGTTCAAAGAAATAATAGTGGAGAACTTCCCAAACCTGGGGAAGGAGCTGGAATTACAAGTAAAAGAAGCCAACAGAACTCCTTATTACATCAATATAAAAAGACATTCTCCAAGGCAGATAGTAGTAAAACTGGTAAAAGTCAATGACAAAGAAAAAATATTAAGGGCAGCAAGGCAAAAATAAATAAATAACTTACAAAGGAACCTCTATCAGGCTTTCAATGGATTCCTCAGCAGAAACCTTACAAGCTAGGAGAGAGTGGAATGATATATTCAAAATTCTGAAAGATAAAAAGTTTCAGCCAAGAATACTCTATCCAGTGAAAATATCCTTCAGATGTGGTGAAGAAATAAACACTTTCCCAGATAAACAAAAGCTGAGGGAGTTCATCACCACAAGACCCCACCCCCCCCCCCACACACACACACAAAATGATCAAGAAAGCCCTCATACTTGAGAAAATAAAAAGGGTTTGCAAAGCCTTGAGTAAGACAGAAAAAATCAGAAAATTGCAGCTCTCTATCAGAACATGTTAGCAAACAATTATAACATTAAAGATAAAGGGAAGGAAAACATCAAAAATAACTATAATCTCATCATTTTAACCACAAACTCATGACACAAAATGGAATAAATTGTGACAACAATAACTTCGAAGGGGAAGAGGAATGGTATGGAAACTGCTTAGACTAAGGAAATGAGAAGCTATCAGAGAATGGATGATCTCATCTATGAGGTTTTTTTATACAAACCTCAGGGTAACCACCAAACAAATAATCAGAACAGAGACACAAATGGTAAATAAAGAGGAAACCATCATAGAGAACTACCAAACTGAACTGGCAGTCTGAAACACACAGGACAAGAAGTAAGGGAAATACAGAACAACTGGAAAACAAGTGATAAAATGGCAGCATGAAGCCTTCAAATGTCAATGATCACTAATGGAGTAATAATTAGTATTATTAATGGAATAATATAAATGTAAATGGATTGAATTCTCCAAGCAAAAGACACAGAGTGGCCGGATGGATTAAAAAACAAGACCCAACAATATATTGCCTCCAGGAAACACATCTCAGCTCTAAAGACAAACACAGGTTCAGAGTAAAGGGGTGGAAGATGATACTACAAGGTAATGGCAAACAAAAGAAAGCAAGTGTTGCCATACTTATATCAGACAAAGTAGTCATCAAGATAAAAAAGGCAATGAGAGACAAAGAAGTGGAGTATATAATGATAAAAGGGACACTCCACTAAGAAGAAGTAACACTAACACTTATAAATATATATGCAACCAACACAGGAGCACCAAAGCACATAAAGAAACTATTAACAAACCTAAAAGGAGATATAACAATAACACAATAATAGTTGGGGACCTTAATATCCTGCTTATACCAATGGATAGATCATCCAGACAGAAAGTGAACAAAGAAACAGTGGAATTAAATGAAAAGCTAGACTGGATGGACTTAATAGATAAATATAGAACACTCTATCCAAAAACAGCAAAATACACATTCTCCTCAAGTGCACATGGAACAGTCTCAAAGATAGACCATATGTTGGGAAACAAGGCAAGCCTCAATAAATAAGAAGATTGAAATCATAGCAAGCATCTTTTCTAACCATAATGCTATGAAACTAGAAATCAACTGCGAGAAAATAGCTGGGAAAGTGACAAAAATGTGGAGACTAAACAACATGCCACTAAACAACCAATGCATCATTGAAGAAATTAAAGGATAAATCAAAAAATATCTGGAGACAAATGAAAATGAAAATACATCATACTAACACATATGGGATGAGCAAAAGCAGTCCTAAGAGAGAAATTCATAGAGATACAGGCCCACCTTAACAAACAAGAAAAATCTCAAATAAGTAATCTTAAACTAGACCTAACAGAGTTAGAAAAAGAAGAACAAATAAAGCCCAAAGTCAGCAGACAGACAGAAATAATAAAAATTAGAGCAGAAATAAATGAAATTGAAACAAAAAAAAGAGTAGAAAGGATCAAAGAAACTAAGAGCTGGTTCCTTGAGAAGAGAAACAAAAACAACAAACTCTTAGCCAGACTCACTAAGAAAAGAAGAGAGAATCCTCAAATAAATAAAATTAGAAATGAAAGAGGAGAAATTACAATGGATACCACAAAAATACAAATGATTATAAGAGAATACTATGAAAAACTATATGCCAACAAATTGGACAATCTAGAAGAAATGAATAAATTCTTAGACTCATATAATCTCCCAAAACTGAATCAAAAAGAAATACAGAATCTGAATAGACCAATCACAAGTAAAGAGATTGAAACAGTAATCAAAAACCTCCCCAAAAATAAAAGTCCAGGATCAGATGGCTTCTCCGGAGAATTCTACTAATCATTCAAAGAAGATTTAATACTTATCGTTCTCAAACTATTCCAAAAAGTAGACGTAGAACAAGATGGAATGCTTCCTAACACATTTTATGAGGCCAATATCACCCTGATCTCAAAGCCAGACAAGCACAACACAAAGAAGTAAAATTACAGGCCAATATCGCTGGCGAACATAAATGCAAAAATACGCAACAAAATATTGGCAAACCCAAAACAGCAATACATTAAAAGGATCATACACCATGGTCAAGTAGGATTTATATCAGGGATGCAGGGATGGTTCAACATCTGCAAATCAATCAATGTGATACACCTCATTTAAAAAATGAGGAGTAAAAGTCACATGATCATCTCAATAGATGCAGAGAAAGCATTTGACAGGATCCATCATCCATTTATTTATCAAACTCTCAATAAAGTGGGTATAGAAGGAAAGTACCTTGACATAATATAGGCCTTATATGATAAACTCACAACTAACATGTACTCAACAGGGAATATTGAGAGCCATCCCTCTGAGAATAGGAACAAGACAAGGGTGACTACTCTCACCACTCCTATTCAACACAGTACTGGAGGTTTTGGCCAGAGTAATTAGTCAAGAAAAAGAAATAAAGGGTATCCAAATTGGCAATGAAGACGTGAAACTCTCACTATTTGCAGACAACATGATTTTATATATAGAAAACCCTAAAGAATCCATTGGAAAACTATTAGAAATAATCAACAACTACAGAAAAATTTCAAGGTACAAAATCAGCTTACAAAAATCAGTTGCATTTCTCTACTCTAATAATGAACTAACAGAAAGAGAACTCAAGAATACAATCCCATTTACAATCACAACAAAAAGAACAAAATATCTAGGCATAAATTTAACCAAGGAGGTGAAAGACCTATACAATGAAGACTATAAATATTATTGAAAGAAATCAATGATGACATAAAGAAATGGAAAAATATTCCATGCACATGAATTAGAAGAATAAACATAGTTAAAATGTCCGTTCTACCTAAATAAATCTACAGATACAATGCAATCCCAATCAGAATCCCAATGATATTCTTCATGAAAACAGAACAAAGGATCTTAAAATTCATATGTGGCAACAAAAGACCTCAAATAGCTAAAGCAATCCTGAGAAAAAAGAACAAAGCTGGAGGCATCACAATCCTTGACTTCAAAATGTTCTACAAAGCTATAATAATCAAAACAGCATGGCACTGGTACAAAAACAGACACACAGATCAATGGAACAGAATTGAAAGCCCAGAAATAAAACCACACATCTATGGACAGCTAATCTTCAACAAAGGAACTAAGAACACACAATGGAGAAAGGAAAGTCTCTTGAATAAACAGTGTGGGGAAAACTGGATGGCCACATGCAAAAGAATGAAAATAGATGATTATCTTTCTCCATACACAAAATTAACTCAAAATGGATCAAAGACTTCAAGGTAATATGTGAAACCATAAAACTCCTAGAAGAAAATATAGTATACTCTTTGACATCAGTCTTAGAAGGATCTTTTCAAATACCATGTCTACTCGGGCAAGGGAAACAAAAGAAAAAAGAACCAATGGGACTTCATCAGACTAAAGAGCTTCTGCAAGGTAAATGAAAATCAGGAATGATACAAAAAGACAACCCACCAACTGGGAGAAAATATTTGCAAATCATATATCCAACATGGGGTTAATCTCCAAAATATACAAAGCATTCACACAACTCAACAACAAAAAAACAAACAACTTGATCAAAAATGGGCTGAGGATTTGAACAGACATTTTTCCAAAGAAGATATACAGATAGCCAATAGTCGCGTGAAAAGATGTTTAGCATCACTAATCATCAGGGAAATGCAAATCAAAGCTACACTAAGATATCACCTTACACCTGTTTAGAATGGCTATAATCACCAAGACAAAAAATAACAAATGTTGGAGAGGATGTGGAGAAAAGGAACTCATATGCTGGTGGGAATGCAAACTTGTGGTGCCACTATAGAAAGCAGTATGAAGATTTCTCAAAAACTTAAAAATAGAAATATTATATGATCCAGGTATCCCTCTACTGGGTGTTTATACAAAGAACTTGAAATTAACAATTCAAAGAGACTTATGCACCACTGTGTTCATTGTAGCATTATTCACAATAGCCAAAACATGGAAGCAACCCAAGTGCCCATTGACTGATGAATGGATAAAAAACATGTGGCATATACATACAATGGACTACCACTCAACCATAACAAAGGACAAAATCATCCATTTGCAGCAACATGGATGGACACTGAGGGTATCATGTTAAGTGAAATAAACCAGACAGAGAAAGACAAACACCGTATGATTTCACTCATATGTGGGAGATAAACTAACATGTGGACAAAGAGAACAGATTGGTGGTTACTAGAAGGGAAGGGGGTTGGGAGGGAGGCATAAGGGTTAAAGGGCACATTTGTATGATGGCTGACAAATAATAACGTACAACTGAAAAATTTCACAATGTTATAAACTATTACAACCTCAATAAAATAATTTAAAAAAAATAGTGGCCCTATTGATCATACCTTTCAATACTTAAATCCGAGTGTTTTTGTTTTTTCTTCTTGTTACTTTGCTTGTTTGTTTGACAACCACAAAACTTGTCTTCCTACCCCTGGACCAGTTATTGAAGTAAACTCACCCCTGGAAAGAGGTATAAATTTGGCTAAAGCATGCCTTTCAGCTTAGGCAAGTTTGAGAGGGCCTTCAGCAGGAATGCTCCTGCTGGCTGGAGACTGGGGGTCTTAATCCTGAAAGGGGCCAGGCAACACAGTACTATGTACTACAGTCCACCCCTTGCATCACCTAGTTCTCTTTGTTTCATATAATAAGTTTGCTCCATCTGGGATCAGCTCTTCTAGGATTCTAGTTAATCTCTTTTCCTAGGGAACTTACAAGAAAAGGACAGTGAACTAATTGGACCCAATCCTCAGCTTTTTCTGTCCATCAGCCACAGGAGATGAGAGCCTCCTTATTTAGCTCACAAAGCCCTCTGGTTTTCAGGTTTAACCTTAAATTGGTGATCAACTACTCAGTCATTTATCATACTTTTTCCGAAGCACTGATTGTCCCAAACAATAGCCATCTAATTTCTTAGTTCCTATAGGAACTACCTCTCCCCGCCCTCAGTACTAAAGTTAAATGCCGGTGATGTTGCACCAGTCAATGCATTTGCCCCAGGGACTATCAATATTGCACCTGTCACTAGTGATGAGGTCCATACTGCCAGCCAGACACAGAGCTAACTCCAAAATCTCATTCACCATCTGCTTCTAAGGACCATTCCTGGTACCAACTATTGGAGTTTGGGAGGCCTAGGAAACAGACTCTAAGATGGAGATCTGCATGCAAAACATTTACTGAGAAATGCTCTTGGTAAAAACAACTGTAAGGAAATCAGGGAAGCAGGACTGGGCATAGGACAAGTTGAAACATGATGCAGTTCCAACAGAGACTTGAGGTGATCCCGCATGGACTGCTGAAGTGGGGATGGTTCTTCAGAGAGGTCCCAAATTGAGGCAACTGTAGTCCCACATAAGCAGTCATTGGATGTAGGCTGACCTGAGAGAGGGAGCGTAACCTTTAACAGCCACTTTCAGTAGAGAGCAAAGCTCATGGAATTGTTCAGCTGTGAGACATTAGCCCTCACCCCCAGAAGCTGGGAGGATGAGTGGCTCCGTTCTTGTTAGGGGAATCCAGGTAATATACAGCAGCATTTACAACAGCATCCATCTCATACTTGTGTTTTTCTAAGAGGGTATCATGAGTGACTCAAGTCACTGGTGATCTCCTCCAGCTAAAAACACAGTGAGATGGCAGTTCGGTGAGGAGTACTGAAAAAACTCTCCCAGTTTAGTGAGCAATAGTTCAATCATCCTGGACTTTGTTATGACTGTTCAAAGAGGCACATGAAGAAAGTGAGAGAAGTTTCAGAAAACAAGATTCAAAAATTATATTGATGAAAAATCCTTATTCCAGAACTCTTAGAGGTTAATCAGTTAATGGTCAACAGAGGTATGAAGTGTTCTACCACTAAAAGTAGTAACCAGCTGCTCATCATTGCCCTAAGGAAAGATACTAAAGATACTAAAGAATCAGGAATTTCATCCCAAGATACGGGAAAAGTTACATGTAATAAACATTGGACAATCTCAGAGTTTATTACTGAGGAAAATTATGAAGTATTCTTTTTTGGAGATATTGAAAAATTAAGTATATTCTTATTTTCTTGTGTTTGTAATATCACATAATAACTACCACTGAGTGCCTACTCAGTGAATTGAAAAAGGTGTTAGCCTAGATGTTTAAGTACACTATTTTACTTTATATGCTCTTCCTGCATTTTGCCCATGTATTCTGTTTAATTGCCACACAGTCTCAAATATGTATTATAACACTTCCTCTGTTGGATACAGGGCCATATTACAAAATTACTTAAAAATAAAAAGCTTTAAATGCACAACAAATTGATAACCATTCCTACCAGCTAAATGTGTCCTGAGTTGATTATCTCCTGCAGTATTTGAGAGTTATACACGTGTGTGCACAGCTTGAGGAATAGCATGAAGGAGTAATGTTCTAAGAATTCTGATCTCAATTCTCAACTTCTGCCAGACCTTTTAGGAGGGAGGGATGCTAATATGAGTATGACAGATTTTCACAAGTAGTACACGTGGTCACCTATCATTAATTAACCTGGAATTTTAGAAAAATATATCTTCATGTAAACTTTTCTTATCACACAAAACCTGTTTTGTACTTCCAGTAAATGGTTAGTAAATGCCTACTGGTATTCTGCACAATACTTTATCATCTTAAAATTTTCTTTTTTTCCTCCCTCTTCAGTAAATGCTTCAAACTTCTTTGTTTTCCATTTCCATTTTTATTGCTAGAAATGTCTTCTCTAATATCTCTACTAACAAAAATAATTAAAATAATAACATTAGGGCCAGCCTCAATGGCCTGGTGCTTAAGTCTGCGTGCTCCACTTTGGCAGCCCAGGTTTGCTTCCCGGGTACAGACCTATACCACTCGTCTGTCAGTGGCCACGCCGTGGTGGCGGCTCACATACAGAAAGAGGAAGATTGGCAACAGATGTTAGCTCAGGGCGAATCTTCCTCAGCAAAGAAACCAAACCAAACAAAAAAATTAATAAAGCATAAAATTCAAGAATTCCCTGTGGTTACCTTTAAGTAAAGAGGAAGTTTAAATTTCTCCTCCAATATTTAATGAAACACATGTGCGCACAAACGAGCACATACACACACATGCAAAGATTTCCCCCCAATGTCCTTAATGATGTGCTGTAATTATTGAAATAAATTAATCATCTTGAAAGCGAGATCCAGGCATGAACTTAAATTCTCAGAAAATAATCACAAAATTATAATTTCAACAATTGTCACTGCATGAAGGCTGAATTTACTAATTTATGTGTAGGAAATAATTGGCAAGCTAAAAAACAAAATACTAAAATTTTCAAGAAACAACCAATAACTTTGTTGAGTACCTTTTTTTTCTGGTTCTCTGTTTAAAGGAGATGCTAAAAACAAATAAAAAATGCCGTAAGATGCTTGGTAAGAAAGAAGTGGTAGAGTGTAACAGTTGAAAAACCACAACACCCAAGCACAAGTAGACATCTATTTTATCTGACTGCCCTAAGCACCTCGATGGAACTGTCCTCTTCCTCTCTCAGTGCATGTTGTTCTGGTGGAGTTGAAGCTTTCCCGTGGCTCTAGAGTGGCCACAAGCCCAGTATTCACTCAACATAACCTTAGTGACAGGCTCAAGGATGTGCACTTGACCCTAGCCAGACCATTGAAAAATATCATTCTGGAACAAATTCCTGACTTTCTTTGGACATCTGAGTCTAGCTATGCCTGAAGTTAGGCCAATGATACGTCAGGGAAGAAGGATCCTCCTGAAGACTACACCATGATTGCTCTGTGGACCCTCATGTCATAAATTGTGCCTCTTTTGCCTTCTAGTTCTAGAACTGACAGATTACTATTAAAAAGAATAATTCCTATGTTTTCTATTGTATACATTTCTCAAGCTCTCAGCCACATCTGGAGACTCCTTTCACAAAGGTGGTTTGCATACCAGTTGGAATGATGTCTACTACGTGACTCCGACTTAAGTTGTGCTTGTTCTGAATAAAGAATCTTCTCAGCCTCTTAAGAATTTATCCAGTGTAATTAGATACACCCTGATTCATCTAAATGCTATCCAAAGGCTAAATATCTGTGGTTGTAATTGAAAAAGCTCGTTAACTTTAAATACAGCAAAAGTTATTGAGGGAAAAAAATCTCAGTAGAAATACCCTAAAAGATTGTCTGGTAAGACTAAAAAGGAAAGATTTGTATATTCTAAACCAATCAATCTTGACATTGTCTACATCATTCCATGTACTTTGAATTTGAGTTTAAATATTACAAAAAGAAAACATATGCAGGCATGCTGGCTGAATTCTTCTCATTTGCTAGATATTCAACAGACTTTAATAATTGAAACTAATTCATCTCTCTGGGTGACCAAATAGTAGGTGAGGGGGAATTTCTCTTTATAGAATTTTTCCAGCTAATGAATGAAGAAAGAATGAGGCAATTAGAATATTACCATTTTGCAACCCCTAATGTACTTCTAGATGTTGATTACCAATAGTTCCTTGTATCGCTAACAACCAAAAGATAGCACTCAACACCAGTATAGCAGTCTTGCTCAAAAATGTGAACCTGAATCTGATCAAGCCTCTAGATCAGGTTTCTCAACTTCAACACTACTGACATTGGGGGCCAGATCATTCTTTGCTGTGGAGGGTTTCCCCACAAGATTATCCTGCATTCTGGGATGTTTAGCAGCATCTCTGGCCTCTACTTACTAGACACCAGTATCATCTCTAAATTATGAAAACCGAAACTTTGCCAAATGTCCCCCTTGGGGCTCGGGGAGTGGGGAGCAAAATGATCCCCTGTTGAGAGTCACTGCTCTAGATTCAACTACCAGTTTACAACAAACACTCAGGATAGCCAGGCACTGAAAAATCATAAAGGACAAAACACTTTTCTGGTTGCTTGCAAGGGGATAAAAAAAAAAAGAAATGGATGGGACCCCCACAGATTAAAAGCGATTTAAGAGGTATATCAACTAATCACAATGTGTGGACCTTATTTGGGTCTTAATTGAAACAGACTATGAAAGTAATAATAAATAAATCATTTGAATACTGACTATTTTATAGAATTATTGTTAATATTTAGGTGTTAAGATGCTGCAGTTCCTTTTTTAAAAAAGAATCCTTGTCTTTTAGAGATACATACAGAAATATTCACAGACAGAATGAGATGTCTAGGGTTTGCTTCAAAATAATCTGAGTAGGGTACAGTGGAGGATGGGAGAATCGACGACACAGATTGGCCATCAGAAGATAATTTTAAAAGCTGGGTGGTGGACACTTGAAAGATCTTTATACAATTCTGCTTATATTTATACAGCAGTTTATACAAGGAGTTTTTAAAAACTCCATGATAAAAGTAAAAAATTAAGTGAATTATTTCTAGAAAAGCTGGTTTCTTTGGAGAAAGGACTATATAGAACATGAGAACAAGAAAAATATATATATAATATTCATAGCCCTGGGGTGGGGGGAACAGTTCTGGAAATATTTTTTTAACCTTTAAGACCACTTTTTGGGGGGAATGCCCTCACTGTAACGTAATGACGCCTCTTAGAGGGAGGGACACACGCAAAAACATCAAACATTGTAAACTAGTTTAACCAGATAGTCATTAGGGCCAAACGCATTTTAACTTCCTCACAATGGGGCTATGTTAAGACCACTATCTAATTAACTCAGCTAAAAAATTTGCCTAATCATATTTCCATCTCTCCTGACCAAATTCACAAACAATTCTTAAATTTTCTTATTTTCTCTTTTGTGTGACTCATACCTCGGAACTTCCACCACCGCAGCAGTAAATCAGCATCGTCTGAATTGCTCTTAGGCTCCTAATTCTTCTTCTTGCCTGTAGACTCCTCCCTCACCAATTCTTCATGAACACAAAGTTATCTTTATAAAGCACAGAAATCATTATATCACCTCCTTACTTAAACATCTCAACATCTTCCAAATTCATCTGCATGAATTCTTAATCCTCAGTCTGGCAGTCATGGCTCTCTATGAGCTATATGTTGGACATTTCTAAGCATTACTCACTATGTTAAATCTGACTCCCTCACAACACATTCACACATAAACCCTACACTCCAGGGGTCTCCTTTCCTTGAATCCGCTCTGCAGTTTCTTTCCTACTTACATTTATTTATTCTATACCCATATTGCCCACCTTTCTCACTTTTAACTTGTGCATTTACGCACATATTGCAACACTTGACCAATCACCAACTACTCTACAAATCACTACCCTTTTTTTACCAGTTGGGGTTTATCTCTCTCCTCCACTGCTACTCCCCTGTACTTGTTCCGCTAGTCATCATTGCCCCAGTCGCTTTGGATTAAAGTATATCTGTCCAGCTTCACTGCTGCACTGAGATTTCCAGGAGGACAGAAACGGTATTTTATGTAACTTTCGTGGCTACAGCACCTGGTTGCATGCAGGCTGCACAAAATATTTGCTGAATTAAGTATGGTGATTTTTTTGACTCCATAACATAACTAAATCTATCCCTCGAAGTAGAAATGCACGCAAAAAGATTACAGAATTCAGTATTGTCATTTTGAAATAAATACTACAGCAGAGATCCCTGTGAGATGATTCAATCATCAGAGGAGGGAGAAAGCATTAATGATGAGTTAGAGGTTCAGGATGAAGTCTGGTTGCTAAATCCTGCTGTTCTCTTCTTTCAAAGAAGGCTCGCTTACAGCTAACTGGAACACAGCTGGCACTAGAATACTCCCTCATCAACGGCTGCACGAGCACTGATACTCTTTGTCTTCACCCAGTTTCTCTAGAAAACATAAGCTGCAGCAAGACTTAAGTACTAAAGCTTTATTGAGAATTAAAATATTTGGAGCAGGAAGCCAAGGTGAGGAAAAAAAAGGGGGGCAGAGAAGCATCAAAGGCAAATACAAGATGATGCTGCTCCACAAAGAGTCAAGCCAGTTACCTGGCTACTTGGACATCTCTGGTTAGGCTCTTGAGCTTCAGGACAGTCCATAGAGTGGGGATGTAAAGGGAATTTTTCTGCCTCTTGCTTCTCATATACTGTTCCCACTGGTCAAACTTTGCCCCAGGTTTTGCCGTTTGGCTACTTCCACAGCTTCTGGGGAAGCCATATTCCATACCCTATGGGCTATTCCATACCCCAGGAGAATCTAGAAGTAATAAGGTGAGTTAATATTTAAAATATTATGATCTTGTCTGTTAGTCCATGATATCATCAGATTGTCCAATTAGGTGAGAAATTCTTCCTGGACTAGAGAATATAGATGAGAGGCCTAAGTGTGGGGATAGTGTGGAGGGACTGTCCACATTTCCAACAGTCAGAAATTCCCAAGTTTCTAGTGGTAGTGAGAACAACAGCAACTCTCTGCTGAGTCGGTCAAGACTGAGTTGGGGATGGTACTGCAATTTACAACCAACTTCAGCAAATTCCCCCAACCCTCTCCCAGATGTAGGCAACCATTAATCTACTTTCTGTTTTTATAAACTTATCTATTCTGGACATTTCATATAAATGGAATCATACAATATGTGGTCTTAGGTGAGTGATGTATTTTACTGAGCATAATATTTTCAAGGTTCATCCATGTTGTAGCACATATTAGTATTCCATTTCTCTTTATCGATAATAATATTTCATTGTATCAATGTACCATATTTTATTTACCCATTCATCAGTTTGTTGATATTGGGTTGCTTCCACTTTGGGGCTACTATGAATAATGCTTCTGTGAACATTCATGTACAAGTTTTTACATGAACATATTTTTCACATGCATTTCTTAGTAGTGGATTTGCTTGGTTATATTGTAACTTAACCCTTTTGAGTAATTGCAAGGCTGTTTTACAAAGCTGCTGTACCATTTTACATTCCAACAGCAATGTATAAGAGTTCTAATTTCTCCACATCCTCACCAACACTTGTTATTATCTGTCTTTTTGATTATAGCCAGTCTAGTGAGTTTCATAAGTGAAAGCTCATTGTGGTTGTGATTTACATTTCCCTGATTACTAAAGGCGTTGAGCATCTTTTCACGTGCCTGTTGCCTATTTGTATATCTTCTTTGGAGAAATGTCTATTCAGATCCTTTGCACATTTTTTAATTGGATAAGCATTCCTTATATATTCTAGATACAAGTCTCATATCAGATATATGATTTGCAAATATTTTCTCCTACTCTGTAAGTTGCCTTTTCACTTTCTTGATGGTGTCCTTCGAAACACAAAAGTTTTAAAATTTTGATAAAAGTCAAATTTGTTCTTTTTTATTTTGCAGCTTGCGCTTTCAGTGTCATATCTAAAAAACCATTGCCTAACCCAAGATTTACACCTGTGCTTTCTTCTAAGAATTTTATTGTTTTAGGTCTTACATTTAGGTCTTTGATCCATTTTGAGTTAATTTTTGAATATAATTTGAGGTAGGTGTCCAACTTCATTCTTTTCCATATGGATCTCCAGCACCTTTCGTTGAAAAGACTATTCTTTTCCTATTTAATGGTATTAGCACTTTTGTCAAAAAACCAAATGACCATAAATGTTATTGATAATATCTGGACTCCCAATTCTACCCTATTGATCTCTACAGTTTTTCCTTATGCCAGGATCACACAGTCAAGATTACTGAGGATTTGTAGTAAGGTTTGAAATTGGGAAGCGTGAGTCCTCCAACTTTATACTTCTTTTCAAGATTGTTTTGGCTATCCTAGATCCCTTCCATAGTCACGTGAATTTTAGAATCAGCTTATCAATTTCTGCAAGGAAGACAGCAAGGATTTGGATAGGGATTGCACAGGATTTTTAGACCAATTTGAGGAGTATGTCATTTTAACAATTTACGCCTTCCAATCCATGAACATGGGCTGTCTTTCAATGTATTTAGGTCTTCTTAGATTTTTACAAGAATAAGATTTTGTTCTTTTAAGAGTATAAGGTTTTTACTCCTCTTGTTAAATTTATTCCTAATTCCAAACTATTTTTATTAAAAATAAACCTCTTAACATCTACTTGCTAGTTTGCTTTTGGTTTTCTTTTTCCCTCACAGGCTAATTTCTGCATATTACTGTAGCAATATACAACCAATAGTAACATAAGTAATGTATTTAATCCTCCCCAGAACCCATGAAAGCTGCACTGAGGAACTGGTGTGGTAAAGAAGCCTGAGCTTTCAAGTTCAATTTTCTATTTTTCTCCCATTCTTTTTTATTTTATTTTTTTTTTTTTTGAGGAAGATTAGCCCTGAGCTAACATCTGCCAGTCCTCCTCTTTTTGCTGAGGAAGCCTGGCCCTGAGCTAACATCCGTGCCCATCTTCCTCTATTTTATATGGGGGACGCCTACCACAGCATGGCGTGCCAAGCAGTGCCATGTCTGCACCCAGGATCCGAACCGGTGAACCCCGGGCCGCTGAGAAGCAGAACGTGCAAACTTAACCACTGTGCCACCGGCCGGCCCCTATTTTTCTCCCATTCTTAACTGTATCATCTTGTGTTAGGTATTTAATTTCTGGGCCTCAGTTTTCTTATTAGCAAAATAATAATAGCTAACATTTATAACATTTTTCTTATATTCTGGGCAGTCTTCTGAGTGTTTTACACATAGTAACTATTTTAATTCTTCTCAACAATTCAATGAAGTTGGTAACAAAATTTATCCACATTTCATAGATGAGGACACTGACACTCCAATTGGCTAAGTAATTTGTTCAGTCACGTGGTAGATGGTGGAATCACAAATCGGACTAAGGCAGTTTGGCCTCTGAGACCATGTTCTCAACCACAATAGTATATTAATTTCATCCTCATTGATAGCAAAAAAAAATTAAATCAGAAAAAAATGTACAATGTCCCTGTACCTGATTTGTAAACTTAGAATCTTTTTAAAGAAGTTCCCTCAATTTACATAATCTTTACATCCCACAAAAGCTGAATCTGCTCCTGAATGTATATTATCAAGAGAATTAGAAGATAATCCAGAGATTTCCAGTTTGGAAAAGTGAAGGTGGAGTGTCATCTACAACTAAGACAACAAAGAAAAAGATGGAGAAGGAAGGGGAATGGGAGGGTAAGCAGGAGGCGGAGGCCAGTAGTTCTCAACTGGAGGCAATTGTTCCCCCCAGGCACCTGAGGATGCTACGAGCGTCTAGTGGGCAGAGGCCAGAGATGTTGCTAAACATTCTACAATGAACAGGACAGTCCTCCACAACAAATAATCACCTTGTCCAAAATGTCTATAGTGCAGAAGTTGAAAAACCTTGTATTAGATGAAGACCAAAGGGTTGGACCAAGGAGAAGACTGAAGAAAACATTTTTGAGAAAAGGATGTGAAGAACCAAGATTTCTGCAAGCAGAGAGGATCAAAATGCATTCTGAAGGGACAATACAGAAATACAGGAAGTATAAAGTGCTTATTATTATTTCCATTTTTTTAGGTCACCCCAAAGAGACCATTACACTGTCCTGTCAGTAGTATCCACTATCTTTCCTCTGCAACTGCGTTGTCAGGGTGATGATTCTCAGATGAAGTAACGCAACTTAATTAAGTCCAGGATAATAAGGGTGTGAATAGCATGCAGATGCTCAACATCTGCTAATCCCAAAAGGAATAACTCTTCTAGTTAAGGCCGTTTCATGGGCTCTGGAAGAGTTGCTGACATATAGAGTCCCAAATGTCTATTCTGCAACTTTTGTTTTGCATCTAGTGTTAGGGTGTGTCTGGATTGATATCATTCCATGACACTTATGGTTTACATTAGTTGTTTAGTTAATGAGAAACTGAAAATAAATTATTACTGTGAAAATTTGCTCAGATAATAGCAGTGACTATTCATGTGACTTTTGTGAATGGGTACTTTCTGGAGGAAGATACAAATACTCACAAAAAAGAACTATAGCAAATATTCCTTTTTGTCTATCTGTGACCCGTTCCTTTAGACTCCCAGTGGTCTGTACTAAGCACTGCCCAAAAATGCATCAATGGGGTAGGAGAGGGGTAGGAGTGGGGAGGTGGAGAGAGAATCCTGACATGTTCTTTCTGTACATATTCTTAGTCACAATCATACATTACACTTCTTTCAACTCCTCCCTTTTCTCTATAGTTGCTCTAATTGGCTTCTTAGCATCTTGCCCTCCATATTTTATTCATACTATTGTCTTTCTTCCAATTATGATCTTGGATCTTCTCAACCATATTTCTGATTCTCCACTGTATGGAGATATCTAGCTGTTTTTGGTTATTTGTTTTGTTTTTTGGTTTGTCGGGTGGGTAGGTGGTTTGTTTTGTTTTCTGCCCAGCATCCTTTACCCCTTATTGTGAGAACACCACCTTGAATTTTTGGAGAGGAATCACCTGCTCAATCCATATGGTTGGGGTGGGGTGGCCCATTCTCCACATTCCAGAGGTGGATCTTGGACCCAGGCCTAGCCAGTTTGTGTTTGATATTTCCCTGGTCATAGTAACTGGTCCGTGGATGATCTTGTGAGCCAGGTTAGCCCAGAAAGATTCAATCCCAGGGCATTTTCTGAACTCCTGAGGAGATGCTTTCTTTCTGTTGGATTTGTTCAGCTGTGAAGACTTCAGTCTGAGTATTTCAGGAGCCATTTTTTGGGAGGAGTCTGCTTGGAAATTAGGCTGACAAAGGAGAGTCCATAGGATGGAAGAAGAGGAAAGGAAAGATAAAGTGAGGGGAAATGACAGAGAAGGAGACAAAGAAAAAATGATAGAGAGAAAGAGAGCAATATGGAATTCTAATAATGATTTATAATAATATAGAATTCCATAATCAATTCTAACAATCATTTGAGCTCCAGGATCCAAATGGACCTGAAAAATATATCTCCAGGCTTTTCATTACTACACAAATGGTTGAGATTCTACTAATTGTACACAAAACCAACCAGACTAATGGCTTTACTTATTTAATCATTAATTCTTAGAGGCACTGGGAATAGAGAGTAAAAGGAGGGAAGCAGAGGTTGGCCCGGTGGCACAGTGGTTAACTTTGTGAACTCTGCTTCAGCGGCCTGGGGTTCACAGGTTCGGATCCTGGGTGTGGACCTACACACCACTCATCAAGCTGTGCTATAGCAGTATCCCACATACAAAAGAAAAGTAGAGGAAGATTGGTACAGATGTTAGCTCAGGGACAATCTTCCTCAAGCAAAAAGAGGAAGATTTGCAACAGAGGTTAGCTCAGGATCAATCTTCCTCACCAAAAATCAAAAGAAAGAAAGAAGGGGTGGAAGCAGTCCTCCTGAAGCTCACAGTCTAGTTAGGAAGGCAAATTTTAAACAAGAACACAAGAGTACTAGATGCTAAGAAAGATGTACAGGGTGCCCTGGGTGCATAAAGCATGAGGATTTGATATGGTTAAAAGAGTCAGGGCAAGAGTCTCTCAACTAAAACTCAAAAGAACAGTGATTTACACTGTTGTCTTATATTGTGTACTAGTTATCTATTGATGTATAGCAAATTATCCTAAAACTTAGCAGCTGAAAACAATAGGTATTTTTTATCTCATAGTCATCTCGGGTCCGGAATCCCTGAGCAGCTTAGCTGCATGGTCCTGGCTCAGTTTCCCTCGTGAGGCTACAATCGAGGTGTTGGCTGGGGTGCAGTCATCTCAAGGCTCCTCTGGGGAAGCTTCAGAAGATCTGCTTCCAAGCTCACTTACCTGAGCTTCTCCACAGAAGAAGCTGCCTTGCCCTCTAGCAGCTGGTTTCCCCTAGTTGAACAATCCAAAAGACAATGAGAAAGAGCTCTCAAGAAAGAACCCACAGTCTCTTTAGAACCTAAGCTCGGAATTGACATATCTCCACTTCTGCCATATTCTTTTCATTAGAAGCAAGCCACTAAGTCATGTCTACACTCAAGGGGAAGAGATCATGCAAGAACGTGAGTACCAGGAAGCGGGGATCATTGCGGGCCATCTTAGAAATTGCCTACCACAATTTGGGTTCTTCTAAAAGCAGATCCTGAGACAAAGACTTAGGGGCAAGCAGCTTTTTAAGAAATTGATCGCAAGAAGTATTGTGAGGAAGCAGGCAAATAAGACAGGAAAGAGAGGACAACCTGTAAATGGTGGCCATTGGATGAATACTTGTGTCCCCCCAAAATTCACATGTTGAAAACTATTCCCTAATGTGATGGTATTTGGAGGTGGGGCCTTCAGGAGCTGGTTAGGTCATGAGGGCTCATGAATGGGAATCGTGCTTTTATAAAAGAGGCTCCATCGAGATCCCTCACCCTTTCTGCCATGTGAGGAAGCAGTGAAATGAAGGCTGTCTATGAACCAGGAAGAGGGGTCTCACCAGACACTGAATCTGAGGTCACCTTAATCTTGGACTTCCTAGTCTCTAGAACTGTGAGCAATAAATATTTATTGTTTATAAGCCCGCAGTCTATGGCGTTCTCCTATAGCAGCCTGATCAGAAGAAGACAATTCTCTTTAATGAGTAAATTATAGCTCTGTGCCGCTGGGCTCCATCCCACTAAGATGCCCCTGAGAGACTGTGTAGAACACTGCTCAGAATTGTCCATCAAGGAGTAAGGAAGCTGAGGTGTTTATTCACGATCTCCTGCCTCACCTTGCTTCAGGGTTACCTGGAATTGTCTGTGAGGATTTGGGCAAGCACCAGCAGCACCTGCTACAATTGCCTTAGGGATCACCCCTGTCTACTGACCTGGCTCCTGGGACTTTCCTTCCTTGGCACTCACATTCCACTCACATGAGGCTGGTTGACCTCCAGTCACTTTTGACATACAAAGAATTGTATTCAGTTCATAAATATCCACAGTGCATCATCTATATATATTTGTTTCATTTGACATTACAAAGCAGATCAAAATACAACCCCAGTTCTTAAGATAGGTCTACTCTACTGGAGGGGATAACGTAGGGACAAAGTGGCCATTACATAAGAAAGCTCAATACTAGTGTCCTACATTAAATAGCAATGGAGAGAAGGGAGGGCTTTATTCATAAAGAAGAATTTGTCTGGATTTTGAACAGCAAAAAGATGATAATGTTTAGATACTAGAAACAGCCAGAAATATACAAGTTAGATTTCCTTGGCAGTGGGGGGCTGATTGAGGTATTTGAGATACATAAGACATAGTCATATATTGTAAAATAAATAATATCTCAATGAACATTCACACCTCATTCACAATGAACACAGAGGAAAACGAGATTTGTAAGGTTTAATAAAAAAGTGTTTGAAGGGAATTGCTATTGCAATTATTATACTATATTATATACTATTATTGGTAAATTCTTGAGTATTCCATGTGCTCTAGATCAGAGGTTGAAATACTTATTCTTCAAAGGGTCAGACAGTGAGTATTTCAGGCTTGGTAGGCCAGATGATCTCTCCTGCAATTAGTCATCTCCTTTTGCTGTAGCATGAAAGCATCATAGACAACGTATAAATAAATGGATGTGACTTTGTTCAAATAAAACCTTATTTACAAAAACAGTGCAGATATGGCCCACTGACCATAATTTGCTAATCCTTGCTCTAGATCATGCTCCTCAAATTCTCACGTACAAAAATCACTGGAGATTTGTTAAAATGAAGACTGTGATTCAGTAGGTCTCAGGTGGACCCCTCACTTCTAACAGGCTCCTGGGTAATGCTGATGCTGCTGGTCCTCAGACTACACTTTGAGTCACAGGATAGATTATATTAAATTTTCAACTAAAAACATTGTTTCTACATTTGATACTTCGTGTATCTTCTCCCACTTACCCCTAGGAATTTATACTTCATCCAGAGTGAAGATACATTAATCCTGCTTTCCCCAAACTTGCCTGATTTTAGGAGTCATGTGGGACACTTGCTGTCTGTACAGATTCTCAGGCCCCTCTCCCTGGAGATCCTAATTCATCTAGGAGTCCTGGATGGGGCTCCAGAGTCTGTGATCTAAAAGCCCTGGGTGATTGTTATGATCAAGCAATTTTGGAAGCACTAGGTTAACCATCACAGAGTCATTCCCCATTTATGGCAATTTTCCATCACTCTCAGGAGTGGCTAACATTGAGATCCTGCCTTGAATGCAGTGCAGTGTAAGGAAACAGAAGGAGACATAAGATAATGCCTCTGGCCTAAAGGAACTTATATCGAAGAGATCAGGGCTAAAGGCAGTACTTTCCCTCTGAGCATTCAAAGGACCATACCCTTAAGCACATATTATTTATAGAAACATAGTCACTCAGCCTCCTCCCCAGTGAATGTTGCTCTACTTTCTTCTTCAATTAAAGCCAGTCTAGAAAGAATTGGGAGTGATACTTACACTCCCCTAAGGAAAATGGGGTAAACACACCTAACACTTTTGCCTTAAGGAAAACACTCAGCTAATAGAGCCAGGAATTACGGTATGCCCTTGGTACCTGGGGCAAGAGATTTTGTGACCCACGTCCAGAAAAAAAATCTTTCTTTAGAGAATGCCTCCTTCAGACAAAGAAGGACTTTTCTAATTAGTCAAAAATTGCTACTGAAAAAATATTTAGATTTTCTTTAAGATAGCTCTTTCCATCTAAAATGCTAAGGCTTTGCAGAAAAGAAACAACTTTATTTAAATTATCTGAAAATACTTTCTTCAAAGAAAAAAAAAGAAGAAGAAGAAATGCATCAATAATTGTCCTTTTCAAACACTATTGGTTCAAAGAAAACCTGGGAAAAGAAGCACTGGTGAGGAGGTGGGTCTGAACTTTTCGTCCTATAAAGTTCTAAATTCCTGGGAGAAAGAAGATGCTCTGTTTTTGGTTGTAAGGCCACTTCAAAGATCTAGGGTCTCTGGTCACTACAGCTCCACCTAGTAATTGCCTGTTTACATACTTAAAAGGACAGCTCAAAGATGGTCTCTAACATTCAATTTGTGGTTCCCCTCCACACAACCACCCAGTGACTCACCATCAATTACCTAATAAAATCAAAACTCCAGAGTATGAAGTGCAAGCCCCTCCAGGATCTCACCCTTGCCAGCTCTTCTAGCCTCATGTTCACCACCGCTCGTCCTTGACTGTAGAGTAATATCAACTTCTTTGAAGTTTCCTGAGCCCACCGTACCTGATCATTCCCAGCACTGCGGGACTCCCTGCTTGGAAAACCTGCTCCTATGCCACTCCTGCCCCCTTGCCCCGTCTGCCCAGCAAACTGTGACTAATGCTTCAAAATCAGCTCAAGCACAGCCTTCTCTGTGAAGCCATCTGTGACTTAGAAGTATGGTACCCTGTTCCACCATTCAACCTCATATCTACCTCCATCAGAGCATTGTCATATCATGTTATTTCTGTTGATTATCTGCTTTAAATCTGTTTCCAAACAAACCTGAAAACTCCTTTGGAACACGGACTATGTCAGTTCATCTTCCTACTTCCAGTTCTACTCCCAAATAGAGTGCTTGATACCAAATATAGGCTTGGAGCATGTCTGAAAATGCCAATGACAGTGCAAGAATGAATGAATCAACAGGGTAAAGATATTTACACAGAAATAGCTGTCAGAGCTGACCCTGGCTAATTGGATGATGAACGTTTAAGCTATTAGCCTATAGTTCCTACAACACCCCTACTTAAGAACAAGATCCAGTTTCCAGGCCTTTAATCCATTAATTCTATCCTTGTACCAAGCAGCTGGCATCACATAAAAACAGGTTTCCAATACCCTCTGATCAGTCACAAACTTAGTCCCAAACCACTTGTCCTAACCTACTTCACATACTACACCCCATGTGTTTCTGATCCTTTTGGCTTATGACCTCATTACACAGTCTCCTGTTTACAACCTCACCACATTCTTTAGGCTGGAACTTGGCCTTGCCATTCTAAGCATGGTCTGGGTTCTTCCCTGACTATAACTTGAATTCTGTCTCTGCATTCGTGGTTAACTATGCATAGGTACCTCTTAATATCCAGCCAGCCCTGACAACTCCTTTTGTTACAACTCTTGCTGGACTCGACCACAGCCTTCTGAGTGGAACACAAATACAAGGTGACTTTGAACTACTAGTTGAGGGAAACTGACCCCTACTGCAAATATTGGGAAAAAGGTGGGGGAGGGGAATGGAGTCAAAAACATAATCTATACGTCATGTCAACTGGTACGTATTATCCCATTGTAGAGCCATTTGAATTCATCTCAAAAATAATTTAACCTTTAAATATCAGATATTTAAGAGAAAAATATATTGAGATGAGGGAAGGGAAAAATGTCTTAGAAGAGCATAGAGACAGGTGATGAAGGGATGAATGAAAATGGTAAAAGAAAACCAATTTGGTATAATTACCAATGGTGGGATATTTAGGATAGAATAGTTTTGTACCTGATGCTGAATCTACCTAGAAGGCCTGGTTAAAGTCTATTGCAGAGAAGATAGAAAGAAAGGGATTAAAAAGAAACTACCAGAGCAACAAGACAGAAAGAGTATAGGCCCAATATCCTGAAATTGTATATCATCTACGGAATCCTTATATTTTGCTGTTACATGAGACAGAAATAAACTTATGTGTTGTTCAAAAAAGAGAGAAAGAAGAAACTGCCAATCCTACATAGACTGGCAAGAGTAAAGGAGTTAAGGTTTGACAAGTCACTAGGCTGGAAATGGGAAGGAGAGGAAGAGAGACCAGTGGTCAAGAGTAAAAATAAGTTCAGTCAAAAAGACCTGGGCTTGAATCTCAGATCTGCCCTTTTAAGGCAGTGACACCTTCGAGAAGTTACTTCGTAATGCCATTTGCCCATTTCATCATCTGTGAAATGAGGATAAATATACCTAATTTTCAAGTTGCCTTAAGAATTAAATATAATAATTAATGAAGAGTAGTTGACGCAGTATTGTTTGAAAGTGTGTCTCTATTCTGCTGACGTCTGCTATGTCCTAGGAAAAGATGGAGGCTTCATTCCTACTATTCTGGACAGTGTCCATGTATGGGTTTATGATCACTACAGTATTCTCAATAATGTCTGACTCTCCAATGGCCATAGCTGTTAGATTGCTACGGATGAAACAGAATATGAATTAAGTTTTTTTGTGGTTTCCTTTTCTTCAAATCGAGTTCCCTCCATTTTGCTCAGGAATTCTCTTATGAATTTTTATTGGCAATGAACTTTTATTGGCAATTCCATTCAGTCCAATTACTTAGACCAAAAACTTCGGAGATAATTGCTCTCTTTTTCCCCAAATCCAATCTAAGAGCCAGTTCTGTCAGTTCATCACCTTCACTGCTACCGTCATTGTCCAAGTTGCCTGAATTACAGCAAAAAGCTCTTAAATGGTCTTGTTGATTCTACTCTTGCTCCCCAATAGTCTATTCCGAGGAGTGAAATCTTCCTTTAAAAACGTCTTTCAGATCCATGTACAAAATCCTCCATTGGTTCCCTTTTCACTCAGAATAAAAGCCAAAGTCCTTTAGATGGCCTGCGAGGCCCTCAGTGACCTGGCAACCTGCTTCCTCTTGCACCATACCTCTCACTCTCTCCACCGTGCTCACTCGCCACAAGATGCACGGGCTTCATGTCGATACCAGAACAAGCCAAACAGTTTCCTGTCTCACAACATGTGCTCTTGCATGGAATACTCTTCCTCAAGATATCTGCTTGGCTTCCTCCCTCACCTTTCTGATGTCTCTACTGAAATATCACTTCATCATAGAGGCCTGCTTTGTTGGCCTGGGTTTCCTCAAAAGCAGAGCCTGAGACAAAGGCTTGGATGCAGGGAGTTTGGGGAGAAATTGATCTCAAGGAAAGAAGCCAGGGAGGAAGGTGACAAAGCTGAACCAAGTATACGTTAGTAACCTGATGGATTTTGTGGGCAACCGGAGCTCAGTCCATCTGCGTCCCTCTGGGGCTCATGAAGGATGCCCCCCAGAATTGTCTACCCAGATGAGGAAGAGGTGAGTATTTATCTACCAGCCCTCCTCTCTAATTGGTCAAAGTTTACCCAATGGAATGTTACTTCCCTTGAAGCAAGTGAGCTCATGCACATAACAGGATGGCCATGGGGGATAAATGCAGTGGGGCAGAGAAGCCCCTGTACAGAGACAAGAGTTACAAGGTACAGGTAAGTGGAGATGCTGTTACATGATGCCTATGTGAATCTGACTGCTGCAGCAAAGGATGAAATAAGAAAGAGGCCTGAGAAGATATGAAACAGGGCTCAAGAGTTATCCATACTTCCCTAACCATTTTCTTCAAAATAGCACCCCACCCCTACCCTGTCTCTCTGTATCCCCTATTACCAGCTCATGCAGGCTTCACTTGCTCATAGGCTTGAAGTTCTTCCCAACTAGACCGTGAGCAGCATGAAATCAGAGGCTTATTGCATTTCGATCACTACAGTATTCTCAGTTTCTGGAATGGTGTCTAATATATAGTAACAAACATTTGTTGAATGAATGGTTTAGTACCTATAAACTGATATGTCTGTGTCTGTGAAAGAAAGAGAGAGAGAGAAATGTCTAAATATCGGGCTGTCCTTCCATAGGGGAGCTATGTCAGTGCTTTATTGCCAGTGACTTATTTCCCTCTCCAACTTTCCCTGCAATCCAGGATTCTGCACTTCCCCTAAGTGAAGTTAAACCAGGTTTAAGCCAACAGGTGTCAACAGAATGCCTGTTGATGCATTAGACCACGGGTCTCAAATGCTAGGAGGCATCAGAACCACCTGACGGGCTTGTTAAAACTGAGTGCTGGGCGCCATGCCAGGGCTGGCTGGAGCCTGAGAACGAGCATTTCTAACAAGAGCCACTCATGCTTCTGGTCCAGGGACAACATTTTGGGAACTGCTGCATTAGCCGGTTCTTGTAGCCCCTTGATGTGGGCATCTTGCCCATCACATAGCCTGGCCCAGGATTGGTGAGACCCAGGGGAAGAAGCAGGTTTGTTTCATTTAAGCTGCTACAAAGCCCAGTACAACCTGGCTTCTTGGAGACTTTACAAGGTCACCATTCAACAAGGGATTTACTTACTACTTTCAGCTAATCCTGACGAAGAGTTCAGGCCTGTTTAAGAGCTCTCTTTACAGTCAGCACCACGACCATATTTTTTAAATAAACCATATCTTTCCTTAATTGGCATGTCTAAGTGAAAGCAGAAAAACAGGATATGAAGACCAGAGTAACAGCAGTGAAAATCTCAGAAATCATGAGGAAAATGAAAAAGAGCAATCCTGATTTGGGGCAGAGTTCTTTTAAGCTTGATAAGTTCAGAAGAATCAAACTGATTTCCTTTGAAGAGGGGAAGAAATCTCAAGACAAGCAATTAGCTCTCCATTCTACAGGAAAAGGTACTTCCCTATCAGCAATGGCCGCTGCTACTACTGTCTTTAATGCCGTAGTCCTCCATCAAAACCAGCTGTCAGCCGCACTGATTTCAATGGATGTTTTGGGGACCAAATCAGATTTGAGAGACAGAGAGAGAGTGTGCCAAGAGTGGGTCTTTGCCTTTGCTTTCTACGGTGGCCATTTAGGAGGAGGTAGAGACAAAAGATACTATTCCACAAAATTAAACCTCTCATGATTTGCCCCAAACCACTCCCTCCCCCCATCACCATTCCCTCCCCACATCTCACTACCTAAAACAAATTTGGCCATGTTTTAATATAGTCTATTTCTGGATTAGATTTCACCAGAGTATTTTTCAACAACAAATGCCACTTGTGATTCCATGAATAGAAAGTCTCTATGGCACAAGATTAACAAAGCTAATTATTAGAGAATATAAAATTAATTTACTAGCTGAATTTAACCAACTAGCTAATCTACCAGAGAGTGGAATCTCTGCCTAGCTGGGGCAGTTTTTATTCCTATTGGTTACGATAAACTTGGGGATTTTCTTCACAGCTTATCCTAATTCCCAAAAGGTCTTCTGAGTCTTTAGCATTTTGAAATTCCAGTGGAGTTATGCATCATTTTGGATACTAAGGGCTTGAAATTGTAGTTCTTTAAGAAGGCTTTTTAAGAATAAAGATGCTTATAGTATAAGATACATATAGAGAGATACATGTAAGCTACAGATATAGAGCTATAGATACTATATAAATAAAGATGCTTACAGGACAAAGACGAAATTCTTAACCAATAACCTTTGGGCCAAATTTAAACCTTTACAAATAGTGCTTGCAAGCCTCATCTGAAATCTTTGCCAATTCTTGAAAGCCTGTCTCATTCTCAATCCCTTTAAATAAATGGAAAGAGCAAATAAAATTGTGTTATGGTCTTTTTACAACAATATCTAGAATTCTTTCTTAGGCTTTATCGTATGGCAAAATTTCAGAAAATTCTACAAGATTTATAAAGAAATTCAACTTATCCCTCTTCATTTATATCTCCTACAAAAAATTCTCTTGAGAAACTTAAAAATATTGTTTTATTTCATGTGATCACAGACTTGCCTGAATAAAATTTGCATATGTGGGTTCTGCTCCCTCCTCAGTTCTAGGTGCAGACGTGCCCTTGGAAATTCTTATTGCAGACCTGAAACCAAGCTGTTCATGCCGTTCTAAGCAAGGGAATAAAGAAACGCAAACTTTTTTAGTTAACCAGTCAGGAATGACTATCCCCATTTTAAAGTGCGTTTTTAAAATTGGAAACATTTTGAAAAGTCTGAAAGCAGGTTTGGATAAGCAAGGTGGCATACCCAGAGGTGCTTCCAGAATTATGTGATGTGGTGGTCTCACTGGGCAGCCCCTCCCGGGTGATCCGGGTCAAAGATGTGCCCCAACCAGCTGTAGAATCGCGTTTGGGCTGTGAATAAAATAAAAAATATGGACTCTGAACGCTAACGCAACTCTCTAGTTAAACACATGTGAGATCTTTTCAATATTAAGCAAAAGGCATGGACATTTAGTCTACTTCACTGTAAACCCCCGCATCTCAGCAGCATTAACACTGAAGTGGTGTCTAAGGACCTATTCAAAGCAACTCCGGAAAATGCTTCTTGTGCAAAAAAGCATCTCTCAAAGCAGGATAGCAGGGCTTTACCATTTCATTGTTGTTGGTTTTGTGCTCATTTTGGCACTAAATAAGAAGCAAATTACAGACAGAAGACTTCTACTAAGACTCATTTTTTTCCATGCACTTGAATAACCCGACTAGTTTATAACAAATGAAAATTCAAGTGCAGGTATGTATGTGTGAGTGTGTGTGTGTAATTTACTCAGATGGATAAATGCTTGGTGGATTTTCATTGCACATTTAGAAGCCACACAGTAATGCTGTGTCACTACACACTGTAATATGTCATGAGTTCCCTTTGTTGCAGGGTACTGTAGACCCCTTTATTGCCTACATGCACTTCCACAGCAACGTGGGTCTGGTCTAGAGGCCTTCAGAGTAGCTTCCTTCTGTGCCCCAGTGGGGAAGGACCCTCTGGTGGGGTGATTCTCCTGTAACTTAAAGGACTCTGGAGGAGCAGGTCTAGTGAATAATAAAGGGATAAAATTCAGAAGTGGCTTTTGTCTTGGTGCCACAGAGTCTTTATGGAGCCAATCAAAATCTTGAGAATGACCTCAGAAATGCCTCTTCTCTGAGGTTTACTTTATTCTTAGAGAATTTCCAGGCTAAAAACAAGATTTCTGTAGTGCTTGTCCACTGGAGAATTTCCAACCATGGACAATAATTAAAATTCCTGGTAGCCAGAGAGAATGGAGTGGCACCAGGGAGTTTGGAGGCAGAAACCAGATGGAAGTTAAGTTTGGAGGTTTCATAAACAAATGATTTCCATAGCAAGGACACACTAAACCTCATTTTTATTTAATAACAAAAATTTGGCCTTAATGACTCAATGGTGCAGAAAAGGGGAACAAGCCATGGGAATTGTGGCTTGGATTTGGGGCTCTAGTTTCTGGAGATAACAAAGGGTAAATTCTCTTGGTCCTGAGTTTCTCATCTACAATAAGGGAGGTTGACCAGAGACCTCCAAATTTCCTTCCAGCTCTCAGATTCAATAATTACAACTCAAACTTACGATTCCATTGCTACCATTTAAGGCACCTACCCGAATTTTTATAGAATCATAACAAAAGAAATAGAAAACATGTGTCGTGTCTTATTTTCCTTTACTTCTTAGTATTGTGGTAGGGCCACGTCTCTAAGAAGACTTACAGGATCTGCTGTTTACATGCCCAACCAATAGGCCAAGATCAGTCTTGCAGAATCAACCATTTGTCTCTCTTGCTGCATTGGATCCCTGTAACTATGAAATACTACGGCAGAATGATGCCACAAGACAAAATGCAGTGACAAGATGAAAAGTTTCTTTGCTTCATTCAGGCCAAACATTTCTTATAAAAATAAATCAATAAGGTTGAGGGTGCTCTAGTCATCCAGACTGTTGCTACGCAATTCCCCAGACTGACCGCATCATTGAACAGCCTTGTGCTTTAAGCAGCCAGTAGGAACCCAGTCTTTGAATATGAATATGTGCTGTCTGAACAGTACTGGTAATGAGCGAAATGAGTCAGATTCACATTAATTGCTTATCCTGATCAACTATAGGCTCTAGAATGTGATTTGAGTCCTCCTGCTAGATGAAAGTTAGTGGGAATATAAATGACATTATTTTTCAGCAGTGTAAGCATTATACATTAAATGTGGGTATATGATTTAAATTCATTAACTGAATAAATATTAAATGCCTACTGTATTCAAAGAATACCTGAATCTATTAAAATGTTACAACCTTTTTCTTCATCTTCTATAAACACCAAACCCTAATGGATTTAGGGAAAAAGGAAATATCTTTTAATATGACTTAATCAGCCAGCTGCGGGTCTATCTTAATTCTAAACAAAGACTTTCTGACAAACTGCTGTTTCATTATTCTCCTGGTACACAGAAAGTGTGCTTTTCCCATGAAGCGTACCTAAACCTCTTGGGGACGTGGCAGAACTTGTGCTTAAAGGACTACATGCTATTATTCAGAAGCATGAACACATGATATTGCAAACTATTCTAGTGCACACATACGCACACACACACCCCTACACAGGAGTCAACACCTCACCCTGAACATTTTTACATTATTGGCATGTTGCAGAGCACGTTCTGCTTCTCCACATTTTAATTCTGAGCTACAGCTAATCAAAGCACAGGCTCCATCCTTGGCAGCAGCAGAGCCCAGATGTGCAGTTCCTGGAAGGAATCGCTCCCACAGTGTCATCTGGCTATCACCTCCCCTCGCCTGGTTTCTCCAGCGGATTCCAAAGTGGCGATGCTGTGTATCATGCCAGTTTCACCTACGTTCACACCATTCTTTTGTAAACGGGAGTACCTGGTTCACTTTACACGTTTCTAAACTGAGAAGGAAGAAATCACAGGTATGAGGAATTTTCACTTTTAAATAATTGAGAAAATGAAAAAGATTTTTCCAGGCTTTCATATGTAGTAGAATGTTCTATTCATAAATGAGGAGCTGGGCTGGTGACAATAGACAGATGTGTGACCTGCTCTGGAACAGAGCTGGAGTCTTAATCATTCTGCTATACATTGAAATCACACATGTTTGCATGTAAAAGCCCAACCCTGGGCTCCCCTTGGACAAAGAAACATTGTGGTTTTGGCCCCAGAGACTCCTGGGCTTCTGTGGTTCTAGGCAGAAATGGTAATTCAATCAGTTCAACTACACACAAAATAGGAACTGATTCTGGCAGATTGCTCAGTTTCAAACATATTCAACTCCTACTTGAAACAATTTTGCTCGATTTTCATAGAGGCTCCATGTTCTTGGCTTGCATTACTTAGATATAAAGACAAAGCACTGATTTTCTCTAGTAGTTTTGATAGAAAAAGCAAGCAATTCGCATCCAATCCTACCAAATTGATTGTCCTACATCTTCACGGTTGCTGTGGCTAATGGGCAAAATCTACTCTAAACATCTTCAAAAGTTTTTTGAAACAAGAAAATAAAAGGAGGGTGAAACAGGGCTGTTTCAGAACAGATTGGTGCAGTAACTGAATTTCATTTTCTTAAAGGAATCAGTATTATTCTTATGTACCCAGGAACAGTTTCTCCTAGACTTTCTCGTGTTGTCGGGGGTGCAAAGTTGTTGCCCAAACAGTGTGATGTTGCTAAAGATAGCATCTATCCTTACTTTCTAAAATTCTTCACCATTCAAGTGGATGGTAATATTTACTCAACATTGAGGAGGTATGGTCTGGTGGATAGATTCAGCAGTGTGGTATGCCTCGGCGCTACTATGTTCAGTGTTGCACGCAATTTGGATAAGATACTGACTATCCTAACAGGAGAAAGGGCACACATGACATCAGGTGATTTGAGTTCTTGTTTGAGCCCCATCAATAGCTAGCTTTGGGGTCTCAAATAAGGCACTTCATTTCTCCCGGCTTCAGTATCCTTGTCTGTAAAAGAGATTTTTTAGCAGTTTTCCAATTGCTTTAGCACCAAAATTCATTTATTAAACAAAAACACCAATATATAAAACAGATGAAAGTACTTCAGATATTAGTGTTCATTTTTGGAAGTTCAAATTCATAATATGTTGACTGTCCCTCCAGTAAAGCCTGGGACTGTATAGATGAGAGAACCTCACTCTAGGTGTAATGGAAACTTCAAAGGAGGTTGAATCTCTGAAGATTTCATGCAACAGTTTTACCAGCCCTGAATGTCCAGCCTCTGGGATTTTTATGAGAGAATAAAACCTTTAGCATTTAAGCCATAGTTAATTTAGATTTTCTTTCCATGCAGCCAAATCTAATCCTAACTAAGCAAGTTGTGTCCCTCCAAAAAAGTGAATTGCTATTCCAGTGTTCCATAAAACGTGCTCAGGGAGGTGTCCTGCATTGAAAGCACTGGCACCAGAGGGAGTAGGTAATCTCCTATAAACCTTCTCTTCCCGACTCTTCCTTTTACCAACCCTATCACTGAGGGTCTCACATCTTTGCAGTTTTAAAAAACCAAACTCATACTCTCTTGTCCAAAGAAGAAATGGGAAGACTGAATTGGGAAAAAGGAAGGAAGAGGGTGAAAGCTCACAAAGGAAATAAATCATTTATCATCTAAGTTGGGGCAGGATTTTTGAGGTTGTACATTTTATCCAATGCCCACTTTCCGGTAGAACTTTTACCCCACAAGCTTTGATTAAACATAATAATGTAGTTGGTAGTAAGTGTTAACCATGTAGAGATGAGTAAGACATCTGCCTTGCTCAGAATGAATGTGTAAACTAGTAGGATAGGCAAGCACAGAGACAAGTAGGTGCTAGTATTTTCTATCCTCTCAAATTGGTTATCCAGTCTCTACTCGAACAGTTTCTATGATGGGCTCCTATTAGCCTCTGCCTCCATGTTCCTTTCCATGTATAGATAGTACTAGTTGACTCCTCTATCCCCTTTTTCTTTACAGCACTTCCCACCTCCTAACATATTGCATATTTTTGTTTCTGTCTATTGCCTCCACCCTCCTCACCCTAGAATGAAAGCACTGTGAGAGCAAGAAGTCTATTTTGTCCACTGCTTTCTTTCCAGTACCTAGAAAATACCTGAAACATAATAGGTTTTCAATAAGCATTTGTTGAATAGGTTAATTTTCAGAAGGTTCTTTTTGCTACTGAGCCAAAACATACCATGATTGCTTATGTCTATTTCACTTCAATTTATAACCAGATTTATTCTGTTGTCTTTCATTTTATAATGGTGAAAGAAAACTATCTACATCTAATGCTAATATCTTGACGGTAAAATGAGATACTAAACAACAACTTCTTTCAATTAATCCCTGATAAGCATTCTGGAACCATATCAAATAACTTTAATGTCTTTTTCATATGACAGCTCATCAATTACTAAGAGACACCACATCCTCACCAATAGTTTCTGGTTCAGCCTAAGAGACATTTGCTTCTATTCTTAAGTCATATTTTCCTCTTTCTTATATCTTAAATATTATGAAATATTTTGTGTGAATCTAAAAATGACTATTTAATAGTTGGCTCCGTCCAATCCCTAGCAGCTAAGCCAGGAGGAAGCAGCCTGACCCCTGAAAGGCAGAGCAGAGCAAGCCTGGGGGAAGCAGGAAATAACTAGCCAGCCCAGAAAGGGCTCCTGGTGGGAAGGAGGAAACTTTGTCTGCGGCACAGAATGTAATCTTATGCAAATTATTATGTCTTCTACAAACACATCTTCCAACAAGCAACTAGGCTGCTCATTCAGTACTGACAAGTGTTTCAGGCTATTTCTGCAAGATACCAAAGCATCTGGAAGGAGAGAGGTAAAAATCACCCAGATACTTGAAGAATGATAGGGTCGAGAAGGCAGCTAGTTGCAGCTGCCATAGTCCTTTTTTGGCACTTTCACAAGACCTCATTGAATTTCTTGGGTTTCTCCAGTATATCAGCTTTACACACACACACACACACATACATACACACCTGAAAAATTGTGAAGGACTTCATAGCTTTTCTAAGGGAAAGAAAAGGATTTCGATTTTTATCTTCAAGGTCCACATCAATGAGACACCCGAGTTTGAGATTACTATTTACACTTGGAAGTTGTAATGGAATTTTGATTTTAATTTTTCAGTGTCTTTGAACCTTCAGAATTTTTTTGTCTTGCACCAGAAAGATGTTGGTTCTCATGATGACAATTATCAAGTGCCCGTTTCTAGTATTTTCAACTTTTATTTTATCAGTTGTCTCAATGCAGCTGCCTGATCTCTAAGACTCTCTTGTGCTCGTTGATTCTGGGAGTCCATGATACCATGATAACAGAATGATGATCTCATGACACTGTGGTCATTTCTTTTAACATAAATCATTACATAGTTCATAAAGTGAAATATTAAATTAAATATTAAAATTATGTCCCTCCATGACATTCCCATTAGCGGCGGGACTAGGGGGAAAAAGAAACTGCAGAGAATTACATATGGGTCTGTTTCCATAAACATACTTTTCTGCCAAAAAGTATAATAGATTCCCTTCACTTTAGCCTATGTTCAGAGTATAGTTGATTTCCCAATGGAAAGAGACGTATCACAGTGGCTAACTGAATGGCAAAGTCAATGAAGACTTTTAAAATGTTTTTGCCATGAAAAATCCTACTGTGATAATTAGAGAAATTTCTAATGCCACTGAAGAATCGGAAAATAAAAGAGCATATTGCAAAATATAGAAATTTATAGCACCACCTATTGGTTTCAAAATAAATATTGAATTTTTTTCTACTTTTACTAATGGTGAAGAATAGCATAAAGAGACATCATTATTATTTTGAATTATATGAAGATTAAACTTTTTACTTCCCACTGATGCTATGGAAATTTTTTAAACAAAACTCATATTCAGGACTAATATAAATTAAAGCTTTTATATGCCAGTGAAGTAAAATAGAATTGAGATTTTTATTCATGCATTACTTGTGCTGAGTTGTGTTAAGTTTTGAAAATCACCCTTTAAGGGTTATTTCTAAACGGATGAAGTGTGTTGGGCTGCATTTTCTCTATTGGCCAACTGCAGCTGAGGAGTTAAAACGCATCTAGCCTTCAGTTTCACCATTCACGTCTTCCCCTAAATGCTGGAGGAGATGCTGAAAATCTCTCAACAGAGTAAATTCTCATAGCACTGGCTACTCCAGACTCTCACTCAGATGGTCTTCCCCTTTTATTCAGCCCAGCATCCTTAACAATGAAAGCCTTTGCGGGAATCTAAGAAATGCTTCCTTTCCACTCTGCTTTCAGCATGTACTAGTCTGCAATTTTTCCAGAATGCATGACTCTTCCTATAAACAGGGGAGGAAAGAACCGTTTCGTCCCATTCCTACACATTAGGAAGCATACGGACGACATTCTTGATGGAAACTCTCTTCCTCACCCTTGGGACAACTGAGCTTATGAAAGGATCGCTTTTAGTCTGTAATAGAGCTTATGAACACATCTGTCTCTCTGACCCTATTTCTTTTACATGGATTATTTTTAAAATCAAGTTTTCCTTTTCAAGACTTGAAGTGAAGTAAAGGCCTTGAGGGCATCAGACATGACATCCTGTTCTTAATATTTGCAGTGAGCAAATGATCTGGAAAACTGAACTTCATACGGAGGACCTTAGAATAGAATTGAAGGAAAAACTATCTCATTTAGACCCCATATTAAACACAGGTTTAAAATGGTTTCTTTTCATCTAACCAAATACTCACTTGTCCAAAATTTCAACAGTCATTCAAATATGAAGGATGACTAAATTTAAAAGCAGAGGAGACGAAACAAAACAACACAAAAATAATACTGGGCTCTATGATGAGTCCATCAGAAGAAAATACACGCATTATCTTCAGGGAAGGAATTATTAGGCTGAACTAATAATCAAAAATTAAGTCAAAAATTGTCAAATAGTCTAAATTTCACATGATTCAATGTAATATTATGTGAAGGAAAAAACCATTCAACCATATTTAGAAACAAAAATGAAATTGTGCCTCACATAATTCAGATAGTAAGAATTACCATTTTAGGCTTTCATAACCAAAGCTATCAAAGAAGTTCATCTTAGCTCCCTCCGTGACTGGCCTGGCACTAATTTCTAATCAGGAGCATTTGCTGTCACTTGCATTCAAATGCACTGCTTCTTACCTAGTTTCTAGCAGATTAGTTTAGAATTTTTCATATTTGGAGCTACCTGTCTTTAATATCATAGAATTCAAAATTTGGGGATTTTTTTAAAATTATGTTGCCTTGTTTTTTTAGATTTTATGAAGGTTCGGAACAGCCACAGCCTGGTTAGACTCAGAATCCTTCAAGACTCATCTCATTTCATACTCCCCCACCATTCCAAACAGGCTTCACACCAGACAGCCTTCACACCCTCCCTGCGGGTCTTACTCACAGAGCAAGCTATAATAACAAGCTTCTATGCCCTGGCTGGCTTTTTGGCTCAAGGGGACAGTTCTGTTGCCAAATCCTGCTTCGAGGGCTTCATGGGTTTATCCTTACATGCACCTTAGTTATGTCCCGTATTTGTCTCTTCCAAGCTCAGGTTCATTTTCTATGTCTTCTTGTTGTGCTATTTGGGCAACAAAATGTCTACATCTGGAGGGAAAGAAACCCCTGATATATTTTTTGCCTTTTCCTCTGCAAAATATCATCCTGCTGTGCATGTGGGGAAAAGCATGTTAGTAATAAGAGAAGCAAATGATGGGGTCAGCTGGGGCAGTTAGAGACAGTCCAGATGAAATTTAAAGAGGAAACTGCGATGACGGTTTTTGAGAAAACTCGGTGATGTGAGTTTCAAAATCTACAGCCCATAATCTGGACTCGGCTAAAACATACCAAAAAGCTGAGCTCAGAGGCGCAGGTTCACTTCTAAACCTAAAACATGGAAATGTAGCAGGTTTGCTCTTTCTCTTTAATAAAGTACATTAACAACCTGCTTTGGGGAACATGAATCTTTTTACGGAGTAAGAACTAGCTCTTTAAAATGGGAAATATGTGTGGGGATGGTGTTTATTTATGCACACATAAGGATACATGAATGCAATGATTATTAATATTTACATACACATACACGTATGGAAATAATTGTCTCAGAAAGTGGTTCAGATCTAGAAAAATTGGCAGACAAAGAAAGGAAAACTATGGATGGTCCAGTCCACAAAACCACACCAGAGGACAACATTCCCAACAATGAGAAGACTGATAGCACAATAATCCCCATAAAAATAACACGGGGGAAGAGCGAGTGGAGGATTCTTTAGTTTTTTCATGGATCCATATGAAAGGCTTTAGAACCTAAATTCTTTGCAAATCAACTTTTATTTATACGTGCAAAAATAGATTGACAGCTTCAAATGAAGGGTAGGTGGGTGTCAGAGTCTTGGCATCTGGTGATAATTGGGTGGGTGTTTGCTAAATGGAGGGAGAAAAAGAAAGAGAGCCCTCCCTTCTGAAAACATATTCCCACCACAAACACGCCACTGTCCACTAGAGTATGTGTTCTGTCCTGTCTGTGCAGGATTCGGGTTGATTTTTATCCCTGTGCAACACATGCCATGGAATATTTACGTGTTTGGGTACATCGACAAAGAGAAACAAAACAAAACAAAACAAAACGATGCACACACAACACACACACACACACACAAAATGGGATTGTGCTCCTTTGTTTTGCATTTTCTGTAACCCAGATTGCGGTAATTATCTCCCTGGCTTTACAAGCCTTTTCTTTCATTCTAAAGGCAGTTTTTGGAATCGCCTTACACTTAACTCAGTTTAACAAATAAGAGTAGTCTGGCAAAATGGCACCATGTGCTTTCCACAAATATTTGTGGTATAGGCAAGCTCTCAATGTTTTTATTATGCCCAAGCTTCTTTGGTTTTAAAGCGAGTGGAATAATGTAAAGTAGGGAGAGAAGCATGGATTTGGGAACTGTGTGTCAGATGCACTTTGCAGATCCCTCTGTGCCAGAGAGCGAACGAGGAAAAAGATACATTTTAAAAATAACTGGGGGAATAAAAAAAGCGAAAAGGGTTTGGAGGCATGTAGCAGAGCAGAGTTTACCCTGGCGTGAGCTACAGGCTAATGATGGAATAATAACATTTGGCGCTGGAGCCCCGAGAGGCTGACAATGCGCGCACTGTAGCCTGCGCGCTTCACACGGTTGCCGGCTCTGCAGTTAGGACAAAGAATTGTAGAACAGAGGCAAAGTAAAGAAGGGGTGAACGAGAGAGAGTCTGCACCCAAGTTTACTGTCGTATAAATATCCATACACTGCGCTACAGATGTTCCTCATTGGCGAACGCTGGCACATAATTACGCTATGCGCTTCATAATATTTTAATGAGGTTTTTCTCCAAATAGCAACGAAAATGAACACTAAGAAGCTCTTAGGGAGGGAAAGTTGGTGTTGTTTTTGTCCCTGGGAAAAAAAATTCTCATAATAGGTTATATTAGAATGACAGAAAAAACACCAGGCTGGGTTTAATAAAATTGAATTGAGTCTAAAATATAGTTTCTGAAGCTAGTTCCCTTTTTTTTTTTCTTCAACTTTAACAGTTCATTCAGGCTAAAGGAATAACAAAACAGAGGTTACAGCGTAATTCTAGTTGATTGTTTCTCTCCCTCCTCCTCTTTCTCTCTCCCTCTTTTTCTCTTTTTAGAAAAAAAAACCCTTAAGTGGAACTGTTGCAACAATGCTGTTAATATATTGTGCCAATTAAAGTCTTGAAATAAATAACAAACCGCTTAATATGTGTTGTAAATGTCGTGCTGATTTAAGCATTGTTACGCATAGATTACATCTCTTCAGGGGATGGGTGGCTGAGTCCTCAATGAAGGTTTTCTCTTTGAGTGTGTGTGTGTGTTCACTATTGTTCTTTTTTATTTTGCTATAGTGTAAATGCCAAATAAAGAATAAAGAGCCAAAGTTTGATAGAGCAATAATGCAGCCAGTTTTTAACATTAATAACCTTACAAAGAAAATAATTTGGGGCTATGTTCAATATTTCATTAAAAAAAAAAAACCTCTACAGCAAAATTATTAGAGTGTGCACCTTAACGATGTAACTCTTTGGATGGCTTCCTTCGCAGAGCCCTTTTTTATTTTAGGGTGAGCTGAATGGGAGTACATACGTGACATGTGAGTAGTACAATTATAATAACAATTATAAAGACATAAGAACCTCTGGATGTTCTTTGGGGAAGGAAAACAAAATTTCCACATAAAAATATTGTGTATTCAGGTATGGAGCACAGATATGTTCTTCCTAGCTTGTGGATTAGAGAGCAACGATTACTGTTCAGATTATCCACTTCTCATGTAAAAATCCTACCATTTATTGCATTTGATGTTTTCATTACTGACAGGATAACCCCTACCCGCTTCTTGTAAACCCCATTGTGGTGTATGCATAGATTAATGATGGAGGTAAATTCTCATTTTAGGGGGTCCATCAGACCGCTAGGCATAAATAACTCAAATTTGTTTTCACTTTGTGCATTTTGATGTTAGAAAATGACAAACAAAACTAGTAGTACCTCAAGGATATATTCATATGAAATAACTTTTAGAAAATTTCCTGAAATATCATTTAAAGACAGCTTAATTGCCAAGCCCTCTATAGCTCTCCTCCTTTGGAATGTAAAATGATGTTAATAGGGAAGACTAGAGGCACTGAAAAACTTGCCATGCCCTCCAAATCAGAATTTAAATGAAATTGAATTATGATGAGTACAGTTTTAGTGTCAAGTTTATTTTAATTTTTTATTTTTTTAGAAGTGGATACTCTATGCATGACAGTTTTGTTAACTTAATTGGCCAGAATATGTTAATCATCTGAATAGCACTCACTGCTATCCTGGATAAATGCCCTGCATGTGGGAGATCTTTATATATATAAATATATGCATATATTTATATATCGATCTTAAAAAAGTTTCTGTGTACATAGATGAACTCATACGAAAGGAACAAAATGGGCATGCTTGGCTTTTGATGAAGTCTTTGTTTCTAATAAGATTTAGGCATTTTTTAAAGTAAAGCAGATTAATAGGTCAAACTACATGTGGGCCAAAACAGTTAATTAAATAAAATATAGTATAACTGTGTGCTTGAAAGTATGGACTTGGTAACTGGATTACATGGAATCCAGTCCCACCTCTGCCACTTAATAGCTGTAACCTTGAGCAAGTTAATTAACCTCCCCATGCTTCAGTTTATTCATCTGTAAAATGGAGATGATAATAATACCTTTGTCATAGTCTTGTTATAAGGATAATAGGAGTTCATAAATACAAAGTGCTTAAAACAGTGCCTGGTGCATAATAAGTACTGAAAAAGCATTTGCTATCATTATTATTATCATTATTATTATTATCATTACTATTTAATGAATCCAGTATGCCACTATTAAATCTCTCTGCCTACCCGTTGAAGAGGAATTAGAAGCCCTGGGCCTCAGACTGGCCTTGTGATCAACATTGAGACTGTCCCAGTCTTCTATTTTCTTTAGCTGTAAAATTCGGGAAAGTTGGCAGATAATTTATGAGTCTAGTTATGTGTTAGAACATAAACCTTTTAAAATAATTCAAAAGTTCACCAAGGACCTCTAAAGATGCTACAAACAAAAAAGTGACGTGGAGGGGCTCAAGTCTAGGGCAGGGGAATTGACAAGCGTCACGGCTGTCCCAACACATTGTGCCAGAGAGAATTTTACCTCCTGCTTGTAATGCCACTGTGTCCTATGTCCAGACAAGCTGCCACAGCATAGAATATTGGGGCCACCATGGACAGCTGAGGGTCACTAGGGTCTAAGGCTGCCTTCAGAGTCTTTGGTCTCAGCTCCTGGCTCTCTGCAGAGAATTGTCACTTAGAATTCTACAGTTCCAAACCTAGTAGGCGACAGACCACAAACTTGTCTTCAAGGACATTCGGCTTCCTCTGTGGAAAATCAGCCTTCTTGGCTCCTAGAGTATTTTAATCCCTTCCATAAAATTAAATAAATATTTTAAAAAACAACAACAACAACAACAAGCAGAGGTGCACAGAGTTTTCTCTTGGGAGCTGAAGTTGTATTTTCTGTTTCAGTAGAGTCTCTCCTGTCCCCTGACCACTGTCGATGACACTATTCGGAACAAACTCTTTCTCAGCTGAAGTCTGTGTGGAAAATAAAATACCCAGACACAGTAAAGTTTCTCTAGACACCAGCACCAATGGTTTTTATTGATGACTGTTGAAAATATTTAATATTGTATCTGCTTAATGATAATAACATCTAACAGGTCCTGAGCACTTACTCTGAGCCAAGCTACTTTCTTTCTTTCTTTTCATTTTTCTTTTTGCTGAGGAAGATTGGCCCTGAGCTAACACCTGTGCCAATCCTTCTCTGTTTTCTATGTGGGTCACCACTAGCATGGCCACTGGCAAGTGGTGTAGGTCTGGGCCCTGGAACTGAACCCAGGCTGCCAAAGCAGTACATGCCAAACTTAACCACTAGGCCACAGGGCCGGCCCCCCAGGTGCTTTCTAAGTGCTTTCCATATATTAATTCATGCAGTCCTCACCAAACCCTATGAGGGCATTTTTATCCCATGTCTCAGATAGAGAACAGGACAGAGAGGTGAAGGTCACAATGTGAGGAAGTGGCACAGCTAATGCCACTCTAAGCATCCTCTAACTAGAGACCTCAGGCCCCCAGCAGCCACGCCATGGCCCAACTCCAGCAATAAACAGAAAACAATAAATTTTAAAAGCAAAGTCAAAAAAGCTTCTCAGCCCGATATTAGGATTTATGACTACTAAGTCAGACTATAAGATACATCTATTTGCCAACCACTAGTTTCAAAAATAATAAGGCTTTTCTATTTAAATTGTGATTTCACATCTTGTTCTGATTTGAATTTCCCAGTTACTTTGAGAAGTGAGGAAAACTTGAATTTTTGAAAAGTACAAATTGGCACTTCTTTCTCTTGCCCATAATGTCTACTTTAGATCGTTTCTAAGGAAATTTACCCTCCTGTATTGACATATGAGCAAGCTATGTGAGAAACCCCACGAGCTCCTCTCAGGACACCAAGCCCAGATCTACTAAATTTGGTAAAAATGGGAGAATCTCTGGCTGGTGTGGGTCTCAGAGTTCCTGTTCAAGTTGTATTAGGGATGTTTTTATTATTCTACCATTGTCACCACGTGGATTAGAACCTGCTAGTTCAATTAATAAAAGCAAATATAGCCCCTTCGAAATTGGCCAAGGACCCAGTGACTCCTTCACGGAGCAGACAGACCTGCTGGACACAAGTCAGAGCTGTCTTGTCTAGCCATCCTGCCTAGGCTTTGATTCTCTCTGCATTGCCAGCCTTGGAGGACTGACATTTTATTGTATTAAGCAAGGCAGACAAGTACATATCTCCATCTGACAAAAAGGAAAGGGAAGCCCAGTGTGATTTGACTCTGCAGATGAATTTTGAAATAGTAAATGGAGGGCCGGCCCTGTGGCCGAGTGGTCAAGTTCACGTGCTCCACCTTGGTGGTCCAGGGTTTCGCCGGTTCGGATCCTGGGCACGGACATGGTGTAACTCCTCAGGCCATGCTGAGGCGGTGTCCCACATGCCACAACTGGAAGGACTCACAACTAAAAAAATACACAACTGTATACTAGGGGGATTCAGGGAGAAAAAAGCAGAAAAAAACAAAAAAGATTGGCAACGGTTGTTAGCTCAGGTGCCAATCTTTAAAATAAAAAGGAAATAGTAAATGCAGTTGAGGCTAGATTGACTCTGAATATGTACAGCTTCATATTATCTTCTATAAGAAAAGTGAAGAAATATGAATGTATGTCTATTTTAATATATATATTTTTAATATCTTTTTAATTTTTGATGCAAGACAACAAATGACATTGCCAACAGCAATAAGCAGAATTAACAAAAATTATGGTTCCCTGTTGGTATTAATTAAAGGTCTACATTTAAATGTCCTTGTTGGGGCCAGCCCAGTGGTGCACCAGTTAAGTTCCCAAGTTCAGCTTGGGTGGCCCGGGTTTCGCAGGTTCAGATCCCAAGTGTAGACCTACACACTGCTTGTCAAGCCACACTGTGGCAGGCGTCCCACATATAAATTAGAGGAAGATGGGCACGGATGTTAGCTCAGGGTCAGTCTTTCTCAGCAAAAAGAAGATGATTGGCGGCAGATGTTAGCTCAGGGCTAATCTTCCTCAAAGATAAATAAATAAATAAATAAATAAATGCTCTTGTTTTCCAATCTGGAATGACTTAAAACAGACACTTGTACCAAAATGTTGACTATTACAATATCTTAGAAGCTCAATATTTAGCAAAAGGAATTCTAGATTACATTGGAAATAACGTGAGATATACATGCATGCTGCATCTTGTGACATCATAAAATATGCATTTGGAAGTCGTGCGCACAGGTCTAGATGGCTTTTTGCCAGGTGTTTCAAGCCTAGGAATTTTGTATTCACTTCTCCTTCACTTTCAACATGAACTTTGGAAGTTAATCAAATGGCCTTGAACCCTAGCTCTACCATTTAAGAACAACGTGAATTGGGGAGAGTTACTTAAAAGTTTTGAACCTGTTTCCTTCTCTTTAAAATGTGAATGATAATCCCTGCCTTTCATGGCATTGCAAGGATGAAAGGAAATACATGTATCGTTCCATCAGAAGACACGGCTCATGGTAGGCCTTCTATAAATAGTCTAGCTGCTATTTTTGTAATTACTTCTTACCTTACACTCTCTGATTTTCTGTATCTGTTGCTGACATCATCTCAATTCCAGTCAAGCCCTTCATGATTAGATTGTACAGTTCTACCTTGGCCAGAGATCAAACGCTCAAGTAGAAAAAATCGTACAAAGGAAATTAGGGTATAGGGAGTGAGAAAGAGGAGATTCAAGGGAAGAAAATTATACTGTGTTCCTGAAACTGATATTTAAGGGGTAAGGGAGCATGATGTGATGGTATCATTTTCAGCATTAGGAGGCAGCATATTCTCATGCCACTAAAGAGAAGGAAATATGATCTTCAGGACCAAGTTCTTGGTTGTGGAAGAGGCTGTTGGTCAATATGACTCTCTAGTAAACGTCCAAGAATGTGCAATTCTAATTCCCTTTTAATCAATGAATGTTTATGCTAAAGAAAAGAGCCTATAGGCATTGACTTGATTTCCCTACAAAACAAAACAAAATGTCATCAGGAAAATGATTTCGTTATTATTGAGTAGATTAATTTTAGTACACCCATCTGAATGCATGCTGCCCCAGTACGTTGAAAAAATAATCTCTAAAAACTTAGGGAAAATCTTGCAAAATAAGGCCTCCCTCGAAAACCTGGTGTTATGCAATGTGCCAATTCTTCCCATTGCCAGGGGAGTGGGAAATCGTGTGTATGGGTGTGTCCTTAGACAAGCAACCCAAGAACAGAACTGGAGAAAGCTGAGACACAGATGGCAAATGTCTGGGCTGTCCTTCCTGGCAGGAGTGTGTTTGTGACCGACTCTGTCTCTCATGCAATGGATTCATCTGGATATGAGCCTGGCACATTACAAATGACAGAGGGAATGGAGAAAGTTGTTTCCCACGGAGAGTATGAAGTTCAGAAGGCAAAATGAATCTGCAGGCGAAACGTTCATGCCTGCACTATCCTGGTAATACAACATAATCCTATTCAGCGAACATAAGGATCCCTCTCAGGCTCCACCCCTATAGTTTATAGGTTTATAGGTTATATGGTTTATAGGTTCTCAAGGTGCTAAAAGGACCTTCTTCAAAAGAAACCATACAGATATTTTCCCACTGGAATGGGCCTCAATAGCAAAGAAAATTTTCACTGCAATTAGAGAATGTATTTTGCATTTGCATGGGGAAGAGGAGTCAGGCTTAATCAGAGTGACTCCAAAACACCTCTTGGTCAATGTTACAGGGAGGCCAAGTTTGGCTCAGTAGGAGGAAGAAATTTTTAACAACTAAATCTATCCAAAACTGGAATGGGCTGGAGGTATTCCAGCAAAGGCTGAAGGAACACTTGTTGGGCATGTTCAGGAAATTCACGACTTGGAAAAGTGTTGGGCTAGAAGCCTGAAATTCTACCAAAATATTTGATAAAAGAATGGAAAAGTTCTTCGTATTAGGAAACACTGAAAAGTGAGGTTGCATCAATTCTACAATAAAACATAGAAAGCAAAGCCAAACTACTCTGCTTATTCTCTTCCCCAGCGCACTCAAACGCCCGGTCGTTAACCTATGAGCTTGGTGCTGAGAAGATAGGGGCCTCCCCTGGGGACAGCGCTTGCTCCCCGTGGCCTCAGGAGGAGGCTAGTTGGAAGGAAGACCTAGATGACTATTAAGCCGCAAGTTCCTATGGCCTGGAAACACACTGGTTTATTAGGCTCTGGTGCGATTCTTCCCATAGCTCACCCACGTCTCCTCTGTTGCTACGCACTGCCGCGCACAGAGAGTACAAGGGAGTTGTAATCATAATTTCTCCAATCTGTAATCATAATTTCTTTGCTTTACCATCCTTAAAGAGGATGACTTTTAGTTAAAATTATGCCAGAGCTGTCTTGAATATCCTTGACCATAAGAAACTTTGATGGCTTTTGCTTGTAGGTTTTCCTTCCCTGAATGCCCTCCCCCCCTTGCTCCACTCGGGAAATTCTGATTGATACTTTCATTCTCACCCCTTGAACCATTCCCTGGCCTTTCCCTGAATCCTTACCTGTATGTTCTCCCTTCTCTGTCCTTCTATAAAGCTGTATGTAGATCCCTACCATAGAACTATGACCAGCACCCACTACAAAGTTTGCACAGCCCAGGGCAAAATGAAGATGTGAGGTCCCTTGTTTATAAATTATTAAGAATTTTAAAATGGTGGCACAGAACATTAAACTAAGTGTAGGGGCTGCTAAGCACGGGGCCCTTTGTGATTGCATAGATCCCATGTTCATGAACCCAACCCTACTTACGACACTGTAATCAGATTCTGTTACTTATTTTGTGTTGATTTTCAACACTAATCACTCCTTTTTTTTTTTTGTAGCATCCAGACTTCCATTAGAGGGTCACTTCTCCCCTGCTGTGTGCGGTCTTGGTGACCCTATAAATCAAGGTGCCCAACCCTCTTCTTCTAAGGGCTGGGCACACGACTAAATTCCAGCTGCTTTAGCTCCATTCTCTCTCCCTCTCCTTCCCTCCTTCTCCTTCTTTTTCTCTCTCTTTCCTTCTTCTAAGACTTTGAGTCTTGAGAAAACGACGAAAGAACAAGGAAAACAGTTGGAATGCATGTTCACTGGCTGTGCCCTCCAAGACTGGGGAGAAGTTCCTGGTGCTTAAACCCTCAGGTATGCTCATTCTTCCCCTATTTTCAAGCCTGATTCTCCAGCCTTCCAGTTGATCCTTTGAGTGTCCCAGTAGCTTTCCAATAAATTTCACTCCTGCTTAGACAGCCAGAATTCATTTCTGTGTCCTGCAATCAAAGAACCCTGTAAGTGATAGATATATCTCTTTTGCTCACTGGACTATGAGTTCTTTGGTCTAATTAGAATTATAGCCTATGTCCATGAAGTAAATACTGCTTAGCGAGAAAGTGCAAAGTGTTTCACGTACAATATTCCATCTAATCTTCACAAGATAGGTATCACTGTCCCCACTTTCCAGATGACAAAAATGAGGTTCCAAGAGATCAAATCATTTTCTAAAAGTCTCCCAGTTACTTAGTTATGCAATCAAGATCTTCAGACTGAGTTTTTTTTCTGACTCCCAAGACCACACTTTCCACAATGTTTTATCCTTTTCGTATCCTCATTGTCCAGCACATTGCTTGGCACATTATATCCCCAATAACTATTCAAAAAGTGAAGGAATAAATGAAGGAAGGAATATGCATCTCCAGGTCTTCATCCAGGATCAGTTCATAACCAATACATAATGGCCTATAATTATAAAGTCAAATTTTTATCTTTTGTCTCTCTCATCATAAAATTTTATTTGCCATTTACTACTATGAAAACATTGGCAGAGCCATCACTTATTTCTAAAATTAGCTTAGGATCCCAATAATCTCAGTTTATTTCACATTTTTTTTTAGTGGTTAACTGTGACTGCCACTTTTAGATCAAAGGCACAATTACTAGCACAAATATATATCAGTCATTGACTCTCAGGAAACAAACTATGCAACTTTAACCATGTTGGCCTTTATTTTAACAGAAACAGTCTCCAATTATGGCCCTTTAACCAGAAACATTTGAAAAATGAATAATGCGGAAGGTGCGAAGCTACATAGAGGCTGAGTCTGCCTAAAAATGTTGTTGTACCATAGCACAGCATTAAAGAAAACCAGAAAAACAAGTAGGTAGCTAGAGCCAATTCAAATTCTACACGGGATCTATCTATCGTCCAAACAGTGGAAATACATTTGGCAGGTAAAAACAAAACCCATTATTTTCCCCCTTATTTGTGTCTAAACAATTCAATGTAAATAAGACGTTACTGAGCAATTGACTAATCTTTACTGTTCCGTGTACAGGTTTGGGGGTAAAAAAAAAAAAAAATCAATTAATTATAAAAGCTTCCAAACAATGCAAACAGCATTAAGTGCAGTAATTATAAGATAAGCATTGAAGCAATTTCCAGTTGATTGGGTGTGGGTGTGCAGAAGGAAACCTACAGTTTGCCTGCTGGTGCAAGAATGGCTTACATGCCAATTAGTAGTTATTGCTACTAATTATTAAAAACATTTTTAAGAGTAATTAAAAATTAAATGCACCTGTATGATGGCTCATAACTGTGTTGTGGTAAATTGCTCAGATTTTCCGTATCAATCACACGGGAAAGGCTCAGGGAGATGCCGGAGCCTTATGACTCGGAGTATTAGAAACCAAACTCCATGTACCCGTGCCCTCTACGTGGAAGCGCTGCTGATAGTTGGTTTTTGTTCATTCGGTTTCAGGCTTTTTCAGCAGTTGTTCAAATCCTTGGCTGCACACTGGAATCACCTGGAGAGCTAGTAAAGCTATAACGCCAAGGCCCATTCCCCAGAGACTCCAATTCAATAGAAAGGAAATGGGAACAGGGCGTCAGTGGCTTTTCAAAGCTCTCCAGGTGATTCTAATGTGCTTAGAAGGTTACAAATTACTGACATGCTTTATATACATCACATAGCTAATTCTAATTTTTGTAAATATTCTGTGAGATATGTATTTTTGTCCCCATTTTGCAGATGAAGAAGTATATTCAAGGAGGTTAAACATCTCCCACAACACAAATGTAGCAGAGACAGGATTGAAATCCTAATGTCTCTGACCCAAAGATCCTGGGCGTTTTTTAACCTTAAATATACTATCAATTTTATAAGTTGTTGATTGACCCCCTGGTGTTTCTTGTCTTTGGTTACCATTTGTATTCTCATAGCACACAATTGTAAATGCCTTTTAAATTTCCTTATAGTTCTTGGATACGTAAATGGAATAATATACAAAATTAGGGGCATGAATTTGCTTGTTATTCTCATAAAGGATTCTTTTACTTACTGGAAGCAAAATGTTGGAAGCCCAAGTGGGGATGTTCTGGAAAATCATAGCAATCCAGGCTCTTTCAATAGGTGACTGAGCCTGAAGAAGCATCAAGGCTCAGGGAGAGGAGAAGTAAGCAATTTCTGCTGTCTTACGCTAAAAAAAGTGCACAAGGCGGTGGTGGAGAGGACCCACGCAGCGAGTGGAAAGTTAGGGAAGTTTCTATCAGTCTCTGCCTCAGACATTTTAGGCTTTGTTTGTGTTTTGTTCATCTTAAGGGTGTTACCTCTATTTCTAATGATGGCCTCAGGACACTCCTATCACTTATTTAGTTATTATCTCCACTGGAAATCTAATTATTTTTTCAAAAGGTACGAAGCAATTTATGTACCACTATAATTTTATTTACAATCTTAATCTTACACAGCCAAAGTCAAGAAAAGTAGTCATTACCTCTCTGTATGTTGTGAGTCTACTATCTGGTACATTATTGGAGCTTAAGGAAACAAATAACAACAACAACAACAAAAAAACAATACCAAAACACACCTCATCCAGCATTCACTCCTCTTTTTTTATGGAGGTCTCACCACCTATCAATTCACACCCCCACTGCCAGCATATAATTGGCAGATCCATATTTTGTTTTTGCTTGTTTTTTTCTTTCAGCAAAACCAACGTGCCTTCCTTCTGACTTTCTCTGCCAAACATATCAGATTGTGCGAGGTTTATGGATACACAATAATCCCTGGGCAACCTGAAAGCCAGGGAGACTATAGGAAGCACGGGAAAAAAAACAAAACAAACAAAAAAAAGTGTTATGGAGAATGTATGAGTGAATAATAGAAGACAGATTTGAGATAATTATTGGAGAGATGACAGAGAACATCACCACGATTTGTTTTGCCAGGTTGTTGTTTCAAAGATAATGAAGAACTATTAAATTGATTTCTTTTTGCTCTCGGGGAAATGAGTACACAGATATTAAAGAATAAATGAAATGAATACGCAGATACTAATTATAAATACTAATTATGATAAGTTTGAGGAGCTAGCTGCTTTATACGACACTAGAAATATTCGTTATGCAAATACATAAACTCTACCCAAGGGCTTCATAGATGTTGGCGTTAGGTCTGGAACTATCGTGCCGAAACAGGGTGGTGGCTTAGCTCGGTTGGGGGTCATTTTAGTGCCAGTTTAACTAGTGCTAAATTAGTGGGTATTTAACTGTCACTAAAACAATTTAGGGCTCAATTCACCAAAGTATCATTTTTACTAATATTTTAGTGAAAGTGAAGAATTGTTTCTCCCGCTCCTGTCCTGCGATGCTGGAGGCACCACTGTTTTCTAGTCTACAGTAATGAAGCTTGCATTAGTAGCAGTGGGCTGATTGCCCACTAAGGAAAAAAATAATCTCCTTGAGAACTTGGTATCCCGCTGCATTTTATTGCAGTAAAACCATTTTAACATCCCTCTTCACTGAATGAGATTTTTTTAAATTCCTAAATCATGAGCCAAATTAGTACAACCCATCCAAGATTTCATGGAAGACCTTCACTGTAAGATTATTGCATTGAACTCCCAACTTTTTGTTTTAGGAAGAAAACCCCACATATTTCTCTACCAACACAAAACATGATCAACTCCAAATTCAGAAAGATTTACAAATGCCACAACACAGTTATCTACCAGCAAACATATCATTTCTTTGTTTCGTAGGACACCAAGGATGAATTATTCATGAGACCCCATTTCAGATGCTTATTGTGTCTGGTGGCAAAGCCTACGTCTGCTCAGCCCCGGGAAAGCTCGGGTGCTTTGCTGCCGGCACGGTGTTCTGTGCCATCCAGGGACCAGCCGTGTGCTCTCGAGTTACTGGAGCAGCGCAAGCAGTTCCAGTGGCCTCAGCTGTGGAGACAGCTGTTTGCCCACCGTCTGTGATGGCAGAAATGTGTGGCAGGCTTCCCCTAACAGCATGCCCCCCCACACACCATACACACACACATAAACAACTCCCATGCCACGCATCACACACACACCACCACCAAAAGGGGTGCAAAAGGACCCCGTGATTTGGACACCAGCGTGAGCGATGCACCACAGTTTAGAATAGCTCTTTATCTTGTAGGCTAAATTATTGGATCAGAGGCTATAGCCGCCGACTCTAAACCTTTCTCGTAATTTATGTATCAAAAGGTTTGTGCATGCGTGAACCGCAAAATGATTTATTGTTGAGTTATTGCCTTATTTACTTACTTAATGGATTGATTGATGTGTCAGGATCCCACAGACAACAGAGGCTAATTTTTGTTAAAGATTGTTTTAAAGGAAGTAGATTGCAAACAGGAGTTTCACTAACACAGTAAGTCAACCCCTCCTTAGTGGTTTGTATTCATAATGAGTTCCTTTTGGCTCTTGCTTGCTACCTGTCTCTGTCTATTCATGGACACAAACTACTGCACCTTGCACACAGTGGGAAGTGGCAAGGATGAAAGGATAAAATATGAGGTGTGGAAGGGTAAAATATGGGGAGAAAATCTGGATCAAGCCCCAGAGTTTCAGCCAATATAAGCACCTATAGTAGGCAATCTCTTGCCTTGGTGCTTGGGCTGGAAAGGATAGAACCACTCTACAACAATGGGAGTTATTAGAATTCCATCTGGCATCACGTCTCCGCAGAGGCGGGAGGTGTTTATCTTACGGACACTAAACTTACTTTCATTTTGTAAGGACACAGTACACCTGAATTAGTCAATAGAGTGAAATAAAATTCTCTATAAACATTGGAAAGATGGCTATAAGAAAAGTTCCACAAACCTCTTAGTAGCATGCCTCTTGAATTTTATTTATTAATTTATTAGGGGTTCTAATTTTTTAATTGGTCTTGGTGAATAGGGGCCAAAACAGGAGGGAAGTTGATTCGTTTATAGAAATTGGATGTTGAATCTGTACAGACCTCTTATTCACTCTGTGTGCGACATTTACGTAAGATCTCTGTAACCTCTTTTCCAAACGAACTCTAATTTGACATAATGCAGCGTAGAATGGCACCAGTCATCGGGCTTGCATCAGAAATGCATTTTATTTGGACTCAATTCAGACTCTTAACGAACTGGTTCCCGTAAATGCAGCAGATGGGCGTGAGGCAAATGGGAGCGTGTGTGCGGCCTCACACCCAGCATCCGCTGCTGCTTCCCTGTGCTAAAGCCTTTCCTGAGTTAGTTGGTTAGTTAGTTAGCTAATTAGTTAGGCACATTCCAGCTGAAACTTTTAATTATAATAACATATTTATCCTACCAATCCACCAAATTGAAGCATGAAAAGCTACAGTCCAGCCAAGGCAAGTAGATTCTTTCCTTCACTTTCTCTCTCCTACTGATTAATGTGGTGGAGGCTGCCAGAAGATGGTCCAATGGTTTATAAACCTGGCAAAGCTGTAGCTGGATCTTTTTTTCCAAAGGTCAATTAAAAATGCTAGTTGCACTGTAAACAGAATTCTCCACAGAAGGCCATGCGGTGCCCAGAGTGGTCTCTTAATACAAAATATCAGTTTGATTTTCCTCAGGAGATTCGCTCTCCTTTTGCAATGCAAATATTTTCAAGTGTACTAAACACGTTTTAGCACCTCAACATAGGCACTAAAACTATTTGCATGCAAAATTACCCAGAGTAGGCAGACAGGCACAAGCTTATGCTAGCACCATATGTGCTAAAGAATTTGAGCCAGGAAACAACTAGTATCTGGACGTTATTTACAATTTAAATTTAATTTTACATTATTATTCAAACGAGAGCTTATATATAAAGTCTCTATTAAAATGAATGCTTTACGTGGACCAGAATTTCACCTAAAATTATATGTTTCATAGTGGTGGGGTTTTTTTTGTTCCAGCTATCTAAACCACTCAAGAAGTAGAACGCAGCACTGTTGTTCTGTGTCTTCCAACTGTACCTGCACGAGGAGCTCATTTTTCCCTCTACCAACTTCTCTCAGAAAGAGCAGCAAAATTCATGTTGATTGGAAGGCCCAGAAATCAACATAAAACATAGAACAAGCCAGACACACGGAAGAGCATAAGTGATTTAGAGAAATACACGCTACCTGAAAATAGCACTGAACATTGTTCACATTCAGATAAAAAAAGAAACACCTTTTTTTTAATTTCCAAGAAGTTCCACTTGACGTTTTGTGAATGAGAGAAATGACTTTGGTTTAGCGTTTCGTTTGCAAGTTGCAACGTACTGTACTATCCCACGAAAACGGCACTTCTTTAGATCCTCAGGAACACAACAAACTGTATATCTCTATTATGCTTTCAGTGTACCTTAATGAAGGAATCTTAAATCTGTTGGCATTGATTCGGTGGTATGTTTAATGATTGCTTGTTGGTGTGTATCAAGACACAGCTCTGCTTTCTTCTTTATCTTTTCAAGTAATTTTCCATTTCAAGTTTGGTAAGATTTCAGGTCTTTAATATGGTTGGTTTAAATGTTTAATATCTTATTTTTTTCTTTATTGTAGGAGAAAACATTCAGATGAATCGGAGTGATTATTTCTAAATCTGTCCGACCTTCTTACCTAGAGAGTAGACAAGTGGATTCTCAGGGACCATTTGAGAAATGGTATTATCAGAGTAATAGTTCCTGGTTTATCTGCAGATTGTTACAATTGCAGTTCCTATGTACATTACATATTAGTGTCAACTGAGATAAAGATAATACTTGGTGAGGTGTTTGGAATCATTACATAGCAATCCATTGTAACTAAAATTGAAGTACAGAGAGGAAAAGTATCTTTTAAATACTAAGCAATGAACAAGTCCTTTAAAACCCACAGCTAGGGAAATAAATTTGCGGTGGAGGGACTATAAGAAAAATCAGTACACTATATTTCATCCCAAGGACAGCATCGAATATACCCAGAATCTTAACTATGGAGAGTTCTTCTCCCTGGATTAAAAATACTCAGATTTATTGTAAACCTAGCATATATAGTTTTTCTTTGAAAACTTCAAATATTGTTCTAGGTCAAGTATCTTTTTCTGCTTTCTTTCCTTTCCTTTCTTTCTTTCTTTCTTTCTTTCTTTTTTTAAGAGCGAGAGGAAGGAACTGCTTTCTTTCTTGACTTGCAATCAGTCTTAGAAATGTTGAATCATTGCCTAGGTGCATGAACTCAATTCTGAGCAGCTTTAATTTATAGCAGCCAACATTTCTATAACATAAGCTCTCTAAAACAGGCCCACAGAAGAACCAGAAATCTGTGGTTGTGTAGAAAGTTTAATGGGAATGGAAAATCTCCACATTTACACGTCTATCCTTGCATATTAATATCATTACATTTAAACGGTGGTTTGATTTCAAACATTGAATTAATTAAGAAGGGAACTTCCAGGTCGAGTCTTAACACCAAATCAAATGCCAACAGCTCCCTCTACTGGTTACTAGAGGAAAACATTTGGTTTCTATCAATGAAAAAAGAAACGTGCTGTTGGTTTAAGAAGCATCTTCACCAAATGAAATTTTTTTAAGAGCATCTAAGCTTCTTGAGAAACTTGAAAGATGTTCACTTGTAGTGATAGGAAGAAAATTACTACGAATTACAGAATTAGAAGTTGACAGTCATGTGAATTTTTGACCATCAATAAATAGTTCCTGCCTCCCCCCCAAAAAATCCGGTCATTCTCTTGCCCAGCACCCTCTATTATATAGACTTTGCGTTAAGCTTAAAGTATAATTAGGGCTAGGTTTACGGTTATACCTTCTCAAATCTGACACAAATATCAAATTTATTTTCTGGAAGTTGAGAAATCTTAATGGAAGTATCAAATTTTTTCATGATATTACTTTGTCTCTTGCTGAATTCTAAAAAAAGAAAAGAACCAGGAACTATTGCTATTTCAATGAGAACAAATAGATCACTTTTAACTTGTTTATAGTTTGGAAGCACAGATGTTGGCTTCTTTTATTGAAACTTCTAACGTTTGATGTAACAAGTAGTTTAATTAGGGCAATAAAAGTAAAAAGATGTAAAAAGTAAAATACATTTTCCTCCCAAACTCCTGGCCCCATCCTTCATGGAGACAGCTGTCCCTCACCATCTGTAACAGTCAGTCTATTTGGTTTCCCTCATTTAGAGCTGTCTCTCCCGCAAATTACCCCCAACTCCCCGCAACTCTTGGCTTCGTTTTCACACAGCCATATTCCCTGAATGTGAGTGGAAAATGTAATAGCACACTCAGAAGTTTTCAAATCCCACTCGTTTCAACAAGTGAGACTCGACAACATTGATATGATAGGCTCAAGTGAGAAGTTTTAGAATTTCGACACAAATGCCCTGTGAAGGGAGACCTTTCTTCTTAGAAAGGAAGAAATACAGCCCTGCAGAGACATCAACATCTCATTCTATGGATTTGTCTTAACCATGTAGTCTCCCCCGCCCCAGCTTACCATACGAACTTTGAAAACAAATACGTAATTTTTGCAAGATTACCATGATACAATAATTCATTCACTCTTTCTCAGTCTTTCTCTTTCCACCAAACATGCCCCACCACACACACATACTGCCTCAAAATATATGTATCCTTCATCTTTGGGAAGTGAGCCATTTCTGTGAAAAGAATCATCCCACATCTTAAACTCGATGTATTAATTTAGGAAATCACACTGATTTCCTAAAGCATCCATAATTGGTGTCAAAGCCACAGAGAATCTTTTTATGACAAGTTCTTCCCTGTTGAACAATACAATTATTGTTGAATTACAGTACATATTGGCATGCAACATTTTTAGGGATTTTCTTATTTCACTAATTCTCTTAAAACACTAATTCTCTTTGAGAAGCTGAAGTTTTGAAACATTAAGTTAAAAATTGGGCTTTGGAGTCAGACTCATCTCCTAGATTCAAACTTCACCTGTCATTTATAAACTGTGTAACCTAAGGCAAGTCATTTAAACTCAGTGAGCCTCAATTTCCTCTTTCGTAAGGGAATAATAATACATTTCTGCCCATTGGGTGGCTCACTGAGGTTGCCATGAGATAATACGTGTAACATGCTCTAGCAGAATGCCTGGCACATAACAAAAAAACCAATGTTGCTATTCTTGCTTAATAAACAAGAAAAAAAGTCTTATGTGAATGAAATAATATAACTCGCCATTTTATTTCCTGAGAAGAAAAACGCCATCATAGGCATCCAAGGGAGCTCTGAGTACTGATGACTTTGACCATGAAAGTGAAAAGTAAATATCTGAAACGAGGATGCAAATTTGACAGGTGAAGTACTCATACTTCTTACCTGGGAGAGCACAGCAGAGTTCTTCCTGTGATGGGAGAGGCGCTATTTGCAGTGGGGCAGCCAGTTAGGACCTAGAACCGGAGAATAAAGTTATCCTTAATGGATCGTCCAGAAAGAACATCTATTGGAAAATGTGTCAGCACAGGATTGTGAATCACTGGGAGAATAAGCTGAGAATGCAGGCTCTGGAAGTGGATAGATCTTGTTCCAACCTCACCTCTGGGCGCCTTCTGGCTGTGTGACCTTAGGCCCATTCTTCACTCTGTCTGAGCTTCATTTTCCTGTTCTGCAAAATGAGGATGTGGTCCAGCTCACAGAACTGGGTGAGAATTTGTGGTCATGGATTATGGTAAAAGATCCTGCATGATCTGGCTCCTTCCTTCCTCTGCAGCCCCTTCTGTTTCAACCCTCATCCTTGCTCCTTCTGCTGCAGACACACTGGCCTTCTTGGAAGCCAGAGAGAGACACTCGTTCCTGCTACATTCCCTCGCACTACGTTATCTAGCTCATGCCTGCTCCTTCATCAGATCTTAGCTCCGTCATCACTTCCTCGTGGAAACCTTCCCTGATCTTGCTGAGAAGGCCAAATCCCTTCGGTGTTCTTCAACTACCTTTCAGTTCTCCTTCATCGTGACACTGATCCCAGATTTAATTCAATTCGATTGACTGTCTCCCTACTAGACTATGAGCTACCTAAGGGCAAGGAGTGTCTATTTCTGTTCACCACCGTATCCCCCACGCCTGGCCAAGAATACATACCTAATGATTATCTGCTGAATAAATAAATGGAAACCCAACACATAATAGGTACTTGGAAAATGGAAGTTATTACTACAACATCTTATTACCAAAGGGACCTTAGAGGCCCTCTAGAGGTTAGTTCAAACCACTTTTCCTTCAAATCCATCCCCAGCACGTTCACACCTTCTTAAGATCAGTGAGCAAGGAATCAAGACCTCAGAATCAATGGATGTCCATTGAAATCTATACTTACTATCCAATAGCATCTACATTGCCCTTGATTCTCCTAAATTGTACTCCCTTATATAATTAAAACAACCTCTCAGCTGCAAAGAGCTATGAGTATGATGACAGGAACTCTGAACCACACACTCCAGTAGGGGATTTCAGGCAGTGATGGGACTGGGGATTATTTACTTTGGGAAGAGAATCCCATTGGGATTTCTGCACAAGCCTTTGTACACCGTGAGATGCTGTGCGCATTTAGGGGACTGGGAGGTCCTGGGCTGCATATTCAGGCCTTCCTTAAGACCTCTATTTGTATATTTACTCAACTCCCCACCCCCTTTAAAATTCTTTCACTGAGTAGAAATGGCGATAATGCCTGGGAAATATTTTAATGCCATAATAAAAGTCACTGGAAGTGTGGCAACACAAGAAAGAAACTGTAGCGGTAAAACTGCAGAAACATTTAAAAAAAATTTTCCACTCATTAAAAAAATAACCGTTGGAGACGTGAAAGGCAGGAAATGCTGCCACTTTATTGCTTTTTGAGTCAAATACCTTTACGGGCATATCCCTTTAACCTATATTATTAATATTGATCCCTCAGGGCCTAATGCAATTCCCACCTCCTCCCTGTTCTGACTACCCCAGGACACTCTGGCATGTTTTCTGAATTCCTGTTATGCCTCTTTGCATGTGTTTCTGATGTTTATTTTTCTCTCTCAACTGCCTTGGAAGGACAGGACACTGAGGCTGGGGAACACCACTTTAGCAGAGTGAGGTAAGAAAACTCAGTTGGAATTCTATTCCGTGACCCTTGCTACCAGTGAGAAGCAGGCCCAGGATCTAGAGCAGGGGGAAAGAATACCTCACCTTAAGAAATTATTGCAAGAATTAAAATAGAGTAAAAGGGGTGAACCAGCAACAGTTTACCTTATAACTCTCCCCCCCACCAAGTGGCTGGTTGCCAATTTAGTTGTTAGTTCCAACACGTTTTTATAAAGCTTTTGTATTTTCATTGTTATTTTCTGATTAGGAAACATAAACAAATTCTTTTAGAAAATTTGAACAATTCAGGAAAGTATAAAAGAAGAAAATGCAATTAGCAGCTGCCATATTTGAGAGATGACCATGTGTGGTGACTCTGTTTGTTGCACATTTATATCACACCTTTTAATTTGGGCAGCAACCCAGGAGGCAGATACTGATATTCTTCCCATTTTACATGTAAAACAACAAAGGCAGTGGCTGCTTAAGGACACACAATAAGTAGTGGACTTGGAAATCAAATCCAGCTGCTCACTCCATAGTAAAAATTACTGCATAAGAAAAAAAATTACTCCAGCTCACAATGCCAGAGCAATTCCCAAAATTATTCATAAGTCAACCATGTCCCATCATAGAGAAAAAATCCATGCTATTAATATATTATGGATTCAATCATATTTCTTTCCAATTATATTTTCACACCCACACACATATGCATACACACACACATATATCTACAGAGCTATGCCATATTTTTAAAATCAAAATTGGGATCTTTATGTATAGTTTTTTTATTAACATTGTATTTTTGGCACTTTAATGGAATAAAAATTATTTGGATATATCCTTTTGGTAGGGACTATGCGTGCTTTCTTCCCCCCCTCATTGAAACATTCTTCTCTTGTTGGACTTGCAAACAACTCCCAGTCCTTAGCATATAATTTTTCTCCAGGTTAAATCTTATCACATATTAGGATTGTGCACATTACATATGGAAATTAGTTATCATAGTAAAGAGATAATTATATAATCTCCCAGATGTACTATTTGTGATTCAGATGTTGTAAGTAAAAGGCTTTTATAATCATCCTCCAGCCCACCCCATCGCGCTACCCTATTTTTGAATAACGTTTGAAAAACTAGACAACCCAGTTAATCTAATTCTGCGTCCTGTGCCAAAATGCATCACCAAAGTGCCTATAACGAAGCCTGAACTCTCCTGTATGATTTCAACAAGTTTGGCCACTGGTCTAAGAAAGGCCATGTGGCAGGGAGGAGCAGCTGGACCTGGACACAAAAGGTGTGAGATCCTAATCACAGTCACCACTTAGTACTATGTGACTCTATTTTGAGCAAGGAAATGGATCTTTCTTAGCCTCAGTTTCCTTACTGTAAATTATAATAGCAATGTTTTCTCTACTGTCTTGTAGGGTGTAATAAGAATTAAATTCTAGAATGCTCTGCACATACATTTTATTATTATTATTAACTAGACTGATCTAAACAACCATAACATATTCAGAAAGAAAAATCACAGAAAATTATTGGGTTCATCCTTTTCAATGCATAGAAATGTCTACAAAATTCACAGATGCTCTATTTGTTCTGGAAAAGAAAAATTAACAGACCATTTTTGCCCCATGGAAAGGAAGGATGCATCAATAATGAGAATTGATTTTATTTTTGATTAGATGTGTCTGAAGATGCTTGATCTTTTTCTGCCATTGAGTTCTGTTTGAAATGTAAAACCACTTTTGTGTTTTTAATCATCCCTACTGGGGCTGGCCTGGTGGCGCAGGGGTAAAGTTCGTGTGTTCTGATTCAGCAGCTCAGGGTTCACCAGTTCGGATCCCAGGTGCAGACCTATGCACTGCTTGTCAAGCCATGCTGTGGCAGACATCCCACATATAAAGTAGAGGAAGATGGGCACAGATGTTAGCTCAGGGCCAATCTTCCTCAGCAAAAAAAAGGAAGATTGGTGGCAGATGTTAGCTCGGGGCTAATCTTCCTCCAAAACATTTAATTAATTAATAAAAAACATCGTGCCTACTTTTCCTTTTCTTGGGTTCGTGACACAAATCCCATGTTCCTTAGAATACAGAGTGGGCAAAAATAACCAGAGCCCCTCCCTTGAATGCAGGCCTGATGTCCTCTCTGGCTGTGGCTTACACAGGTTCTTTTGTGGCTTGGAGCAGAATGCCTTCCTTGCCCAGAAAGCAGATGACCTTCAGCAGGCTCCTAGCATGGGTGGGTTGGGACCTTGCTTTCCACCCTATAGTCGCCTTCTTGGTCACACTGCATTTCTCTTGACACCTGAGTATTGGCCTACTGTGTAAATAGCCACAGTGCATAAAAATCCTGTGAAGGGTGAACCTTCTCACTGGTGTTGGTTTTTGGATCCTTCTCATAAAAAACTTTGGTCAGACAATCACACCACAACAGTATGTTAGCTGTAGTTTTTGTTCTCTTATTTTTTCTGAAAATTTCCTTGTCATATTATTTTTCTTTTCTCCTGATTCTTTGGGAATATATCCCTCAAGAAGTTTGAGATTCTCTAGTGTTATCAGAATGCAAATCTGGGCTGGTACGGTATGATTTGGGCTTTACTGCTTTCTTTACTGAACTTTCCCCTCTGTTTTAATTCAATAGAGTTTGTATCATGGTGGACATGGTTCCCCCAGGCGTATGTTTCCAAATGATGAACTGTTAAAAAGATCTTGCTTTCTTTCTCGTGTCTTTTGTTCTTAAATGTCTCATGCTTCCTATCAAGCAGGCTCTTGAAAAATGAGTCTGGCTTGCTGGAGTCAAAACTCTTAGCAGCATCTGCCCTGCCTCTATAATAATGGGCCTGTAATCATATTTTTCAACTTGAGCCTGAAATCCCAGAGGAAATATTTTTCTTATACTTTGTGCTATATGTGTGGTAGTATGTCTCCTGCATCAAGAAGTAAATAATAATTATGGTTTACCTCAGTAATATAAATGTTTACATAAAATAAAAAGTAAGAAAAAAAAGAAGACAAAGAAAAAGAAGAAAATTTGTTAGGGTTGACTTTTCATTTGGTTCACTGTTAACAGGCCCAATACAGGTTGTAACCCACTTCTTTAAGAGAATTTCACCTCCTGTGGTTACTTGCCCTCAAACTTCAAGTCATCACTATTCATCCTTCTATTATGTTTAAACTCAGAGGCAGTCATATAAAAACTGTTAGGGGGCCGACTCAGTGGTGCAGCAGTTAAGTTCCTACATTCCGCTTCGGCAGCCCAGTTTGGATTGGTGGTGCAGACCTATGCACCGATTGTCAATCCATGCTTTGCCAGGTGTCCCACATACAAAGTAGAAGAAGATGGGCACAGTTGTTAGCTCAGAGCCAGTCTTCCTCAGCAAAAAAAAAGAGGAGGATTGGCTGCAGACGTTAGCTCAGGGCTAATCTTCCTCAAAAAAAAAAAAAACTGTTAAGGCAATTTTTATTTGAAAACCAGATTTAAATATAATATACCATCCACCTCTCCTCCCTTGTTTCAAAAAGATTCTCCAGCCTGCCATGCTTAAGAAATTGTCTCAGGACATTCGTGGGTTATGTGAAAGAAGAAGGAAGAAAATAGGGTGTTGGAAAAAAACAGGAGCTTTGCCCATGCTAATCCTTGCTCATGAAATGACCCTAGGCAAGATAACTAATGTCTTGGAACCTCAGTTTCCTCCTTCATACAATGGGGATTAGAGCAGTTCCTACCTCCCAAATCCTGCCGTTCCTCTGATGAGTTACAGGCGTGGGCAGAGGCCCTGCAAGGAACTCACAAAGAATTGATCAGATTTTTTGGATCACTTGCCTAAGAAGATTTGATGATTCATATTAACCCACGTGATGTTTTTCCTCCTATCTTAGCTTAACAGAGTAGCTGGCAAATTGTGTGCAGTCAATAAATGGTTTTTTGAATCAATGTATATTTTAAATATCTCAAGCAATCAGTCTTTTCTTTTTAAGCACACCACAGTTCATAAATAAAACAGTAATTAAGTTTTATTATGTGCAAACACTGGAATATACTACTCAGTCAAACACAGCTCTTGCACTAATACATGGAGAAGAAAATATGGATGCTGCCAATGGTGTGCTCGAGCTGACTGGTACCTGCTCATGAAAGCTAACTGTTAAAGTCTCAGGAGTTTTGTGGGCCAGTTGTTAAAGACAGCCATTAATAAATAATAAATATTAAATTCAATTTATATTTAAAACAAAAAATAGTAAATATGCAAAATTCATCACTTTCTAATTATTTTACCACCTTATACTATTATCTATTCTTTTGAGGTTATTCATGTCTATCGTATCTGTATGGTGATAATATTGTATAATGGTGTGCTACTGTGTATCTCTCTCCAAGTCTGTGCTTAGTGATGTCCCATTAGAATTTTGAAACCTGCCAGGTGGGAGCATTTGCACCAGGGAAATTTGCAAATGCTATGAATCAGAACTTTTTGTTTCCTGGAAGGCTGGTTGTTAAATCAGACTACCACTGGCTCTATGTCAGTAGAAGTTTTAAGTAATATTTTGAGACAGCATTTTATAGCCTATTTATAATATCTAAGTTCAAAGATAATTTTCATTATCTGCATTATCTCATTCAAATAGAGTCTTCTTCACACAGCTATTAAAGGATGCTGCCAGAAGCAGAACCCAAGTTTCCAGACTCTGATTTTACCACTGCATCCCCTGCAGCCACTCTGATTGTTAGTGAGTCCTTGTCTTGAGAGGTCTTCGAGGAATCCTGGCTCAGCAAAGGGTATGAGGGAGGTTTGCTACTGATGGCTTCAGGGGTTTGAGAGGGGCAAGGATGGCCTGATGTTCTGCTATTTGACCTTTTGGCTTACTCTTCACTGCCTTCTATGAGACTATATATATTTAATTGCCCCTGAATGACATAAGCAATAAGTTCAACTGCACTGAATATATTTGATCTTGTCTATATTAAATAGAAGGGAAAAAGTTTTTTCAGTTTTTACTTATTTGTTTTTGACAAATAAAAACTGTATATATTTAAGATACCCAAGGTGATGTTTTGATATATGTATACATTGTGAAATGATTACAACAATTAGACTAATCAACATATCCATCACCTCTCATAGTTACCATTGTGTGTGTGTGTGTGTGTGGAGAGAACACTTGGCAGCTATTCTCTTAGCAAACTTCAAGAATACAATACATTATTATTAACCTTGGCCACCATGCTGTATATTAGGTCTCTGGAACTTATTCACCTTATAACTAAGAGTTTGTACACTTTGATTGATATCTCCTCTTTCCGCTCCCCCACCTCTGGTAACCAGGAACCACCCTTCTACTATCTGTTACTATGAATTCAACTTTTTGGAAAAACAGTCTTGCTCACTCCAGGGGAGAGGAGGGGCTTTGAATGGAACCCTGAAGAATGGAAAGGCTCCATCTGGATGAGAGAAAAGGGAAAACCATCACCAGACACAGGAAGAGAAGGAACGCAGTGATCATTCTGCAGAGAAGTAAAGAATCCAGTTTGGTTGGAGAACAAGATTTATAGATAGGAGTCCTGGGGAAATGACTGGAAGGATAGAAGGCAGCCTGATTACCAGTAACCCTAAATGATGGTATGGAAATTTGATGCTAAACTGGTGCAGGTTTGGGGAGAGGGAAGAGTTGAAGAAGAAAAGAAGTTTTAGTATTTGCTTTAAAAAGCTTATTTTTCATAAATATGCTTGTGATATACACTTAATTGGCAATATAAGGCAATTTAACTTACCGCGCTCTATACAAATTGAACCAAAATATATATTGTCTTTAATATTTTAGAAATGTATAAAAGATCCTCTCTTAAATGCTGCTACATCAGGCATACAAGAACATGAGAAATTCACCTGTGGTTACTTCAGAAAATATATACAATACACGTAAACTGTATCATAAAAGCTTAAAACATGGTACAAAAAGTTTTAGTATTTCCATGCCAGTTTACAAAAATTGAATCCCTATAACATTGTCTTAGGGGAAATAACATATGTTCACATTTGAAACCATCACAATAGCTACCTGGATTCAATTAATATTGCATGTAGATGGTAGATTTACACAAACCAATATTCAAGAGAGTGAATCTGATCAACAGCATTAGCTCAGCTACTCAACTGGGGTAAATAAGGAAATTTAATATATTGGTGGTCCATTTTTCTGATTCTTATATAAAATGAAATATTCAGTTTCATCCTTAGCTCTCCAGAGTTGGTAACCATACTATAGCAAGATGTTCTTTCTACACTCAATGTGCATAGTCATCAGTGTCCTTGACTTTAAGTTGACAAACACTCAGTTACAATACAGACCCCATATAAGCTCAAGACAACCAACTTTTAAAAGAGAAAGTGCTCCTCTTGGAAGATTGGAGCAGAACATTTAGTTGTGCTTTTAAAAGTCCTTATCAACGAGAAGTAATGCCGAAAAGGAAAAAGCAGCTTTAACAACAGAGGGAAAAAAATAAGTTAAACATCTTAAAAAACAGTGTGAAAAGCAAATTTAAGAAACAGTTAAAGAGAGATACATTTTGAGAGACTAACAAAAATTAGATCTCCAGCATTTCAGGGGATCATCACTAGTAAGTAATCATAACTTTGCAAGGACCAGGTTCTGTTTTTTTAATCCTTTATAATTAAAATTTTTAGTTTCCATTCTGTCAACAAGGGAAAGCCGATACAGCAATGATTCAAGGGCAATTTTATGTAAATATCACAGATTTCAGACGAAAAGTCATACTCAACAGAAGCAAAAGTTCATAGTACTGATGTATTTTTCACTGATTCAATCCTTAATAAATAATAAGAGATGGTATTAGGATACAAAATCTCAATATATAAGCCTTACTGTCATATCTTTGTTTTCTGGGAAAAAACCTGAAATCTCATGAAATTTCCAGTAACACACAAAGGTTTCTTACAGAAGAATTTAATGATGGAAGAGTTTATTAACTTGTTTTGCATTTTTCCAAAGAGGTTTTTATACAAGATGTAACATGATCAATTAGTGGCCATGTTCAGGATGAACTAGAATGGGGTAGAGAAAACAGAAGCAGAAAGAACGGCTAGCAAAGTCTGATTGTCTTCCTGTGTCCCAATTTTTGCTCAAAGGAAATTTTGCTGAGGGCAAGCACTCAAGTATAGCTCAGACCTGCCATCAGCATGATCTGTGCATCTCATCAGTCATCATACCTCATTCCTTTTAATAGGTCCTGGTTGAGATGTAGCTCAAGAGGAAGCCAATAGAATGCTTTGGAGCTCAGGCTCTGTGTCCAGCTCTCTGGATTGAAATCTGGGCTCCACTGATTACCACCACTGAGACTGCATCGGTTACTTAAACTCCTTAAGCTTCTCTTTTCTCTAAGATGTTGATAACAAGAGTACCTCCCTTAGAGGATGAGTGAGAGGAGTAATTTAATAATGAATGTAGAATGCTTCGCACATCTCCAGGCACATGGTGAGGAAGCAATTATTGGCAGTATTTCACTGATGTTGGCAGCCAAAGAAAGTACGATACAAATGGTTCCACCTGACTACAATAAGTAACTATATGATGCTACAAAACTGAGGTTATCCGAGGCTGCATTTGATACTGCGTGTCTGTGTGTACACACACGCATGCTCCCACATGCACCCACCCCATGTGTAAACGTGCAATGGTCATGTAACGCTTACATTTCACTCCTCCAGTCCTGTGCATTGCTCACCTCTCTGAAGACACAGTATTCTAAAGTCAATTAGAGTTTCACTTTTCTTCCTCTCACAACGGTCCCAACTTGGACTCTGACTCTGCTGGGGAGAAGAGAAGACTGAGAATCTCCAACCCCACCTGTGGCTCTGGGTATAAAGACAGCCAGGAGAATGTAGAGCAAAGCAGAGCCAACGCAGGGAGAGCTTTGGTCCTGGAAACAGAGGGGCAAAAACAGAGAGACCTGGGATGGCATTCTTGAGTGGTTTGCATCCACTCATGAGAGAAAAAGAAGGATAAAACTAAAGCCCTCATGAAGAGAACGTGATTATCTCTCTACTCCATCACACTGCCAGCCTTAGACTTTACCTTGACAAACTAAACCGTTCTTTTGCCTCTGGATAATTTGGCTGGATCAGGGGGGGTTTTAAAAAAAAATAAAGAGCTTGCCTGCAGTGTTTGATCCCACGAAGCTTCATGAGGGGAGGGATGAAATGTGAAATATTTGGATTCCTGGGGCAGCTGCTGCTTAGGTATTTACCTGCCTATTGTCCAAGAATCACAGAGAATGCCTCCTACCGAGATCAAAGCATCACTATTTATACTTTAAAATTGGCTTGTTGTGGAAGTCAACTCTACCTGACAAAAGCGTCAGGAAAAAAGTGAAGCCTTTCTTACAAAAATGTTTATATGGGGGTATTTTCCTGATTTTATGTCTAAGTCACAACTGGTGAACTTCTCCATTCACGTTTATGTTGAGGATACCACAAAGGGAGATTTTTTTGTTTGTTTCCCACATTTTCATGATTCTCAGACTTTTATATTATAAGAGCAGTAAATATAATTATTTATATATTATTACTTATGATATTAGTTACTCTTACTAATGATTCTACTCTATGCTCGTCACTATATACTTATTACTTCTGCATTTTATAGCAATTCTTCAAATATGTTATTTTCCTCATTTTTGTAGATAAGGAATCTGAGGCTCTAAGAGTTTAAATGACTAGCTAATAATTGATGGAATCGAATCTTTAACCCATATCCCCCAGATAAAAATAATATGTATTCTTTCCAAAGATTTCACATTACCTCTGCTGTCCCAGAAACATTCATTCTATCCTTATTTGCTCCTGCAATGGGTATTAAGCACTTTTCAGAGGCAAAGTGATGTGTTGGGTACAATATAAGCCACATTATGCCACAGGCATTTGAATGTCACCCCTTGAAATGAACTTACAGAAAACGTTCATCCTTGATTGCAATAATGACACCATCGTATAGTCTCATTCCTGGTTCCAAACCACCTACGTATGAAGAGAAAGTCTTGAGATGGCAGCAAGACGCAGAATTGTCATAGGAACTCAAAGGTGCTGTGAGATTTGAACAACTCCAATGGATCATTCCTATAGTGTAAAGTATTTATCTTCCCAATTTGAAGAATAAATGTTAACATATTTCCAAGTTGCTCTTGTTGAACGGTAGTTGCTTAACCATAATCACCTAAAAAAAAATAAATCTACAGTAATTGATGACCGTTTTTCATCATTGTAGTTATTTTTCAACTTTCTGTAATAATCAGTATCTTTGACTTTAGTAAAGTAAGTACAGTTCTGAAACAATTTTATGGTGCTCGAAAATCTGAAACTTGCTCCCAGAATATCAGGTTTTGGGTTTTTTGATTTTTCATTTACTATATTTATATAACTAGGTTTCATGTCCCAATTCCACCCCCCAAACACACATAGTTCCTATATTCATTACCAATTTTTAGGAGTATGTGATGGTAATTTTTCTCACAACAAGCTGGGTGGCCATCGGCATCAGAAATAAGCGTTGAATACAGAGGACAGTTGAAGGGTTCTGATGACTACCGTTGGGTGAAGATTAAAGGAAGAATGTTTGAGCACAAATCACACCTCTTGGGTTCCTTTCTCCAAATATTTGAAAGCAAAATAACGTCATTCAAATATCAGATTTGAATTTGACGAAGTTTTACTTTATCTGGAAGTAAAGAAAAATTTCAATTTATCTGGAAATAAAAGAATAAGAACCAAAAACTAACCACTGTCAGTACCTACTCTGGGTTAGAGCACAAAGCATTCAGCCAGAATGCATTTGGACGGAAGGCACTTCTTTACCACCGGCCTCCATTTTGTCTGAACCAGCATTTGTTCTGATTGGTCGATGCTAGTATACGTGGATTGTTAAATATTTGAATAGCACCCCGGTCTAGCACTTCATAAATGCTCTTTAATTTAGTCCTTACCACCAGTCATTGAAGTAAGTTTATTATTCTAAGATATAGATGCCAGGTCTGTGAAATGAGGAGGAGCGTTCATATCCACGCTGGTTTGAAAGTGTTTCCTCTGGTGTCGATTCTCATTTCTAAACAAGAGCAGGGCTGTGTCTTTGTCATCTCTGTAGCCTAGGGTCTAGGAGTGTCCTGCCATGCACTTGGTATTCAAAAATGGTTTACTCAATTGAACACGATTGTGCTTCTTTGCTGGGATGAAGAATATCACACCTGTCATCCAAGTTCCATGTGGGACTCAACTCAGGATTTAACAGCCACATCTTCTGTCCCAGGCTACAGCTGTAAGAATTTGAGGGCTCCGCCATGTTTACCCCATCAATGAATGCAATTGCAAAAAATTCACTTGCATTAATCTCTTTCCCCATTGTCGTGTAATTTCTCCTCAGGAAAGGGGCAAATACTTCTAGAACTCTACCCAAAGTGAATGTGATGCAAATGAATATTTAAGTACAAATATATTCATAACAGTATTGTTTGTAATATTAGAAAATGACAAATACCTCACAATAGAAGAATGGTCTAATCAATCACAGTGGAGCCTTATAATGGAATGTTAATGCAATCATTGTGAATCATTTTCCATTAATTTGTGATTTTGTATTAAATAAATCTTTTATTGAAGTACTACATACAGAACAGAAATGTGCACAAATTGTAAGTATACACTTGATGAGTTATCAGAGAGTTACACCCTGTAACCACCATCCAGTTCCAGAAAAATTATCCCCATTACGCCAGAAACTACTTCACAGCCTCTCTTAAACACTACCCTCTCCTTTCTTCTCAAAGATATCCATTATCTTGACTTCAAATTGGATATGGGGAAACACTCGTTATAGCATAAGTAAGAAAGGATGGAACAAATTGTATGTACAGTATTCTCTCAATTATGTGATTATTTATATGTAACTAAATGTGCAGGAAAATACTAGAAGGAAATAGCCAAAATGTTCTCAGTGGTTACATCTTAGTTATTAGATTAGGAGTGATTTCTATTTTCTTCTTCTACAGAAAATATGTATTACTCTAATAAATAATTAAAGGTCAAGTATTATTTAAACGGAATGAAATATATTACAATCAATTGTAAACATGATTGTTCATATTTGTCAGGAGCTGGCATTATTTTTGTAGTCCTAAGATGTGAAAGAGCACCAAACTTTGCCTAGGAAGTTAGGCTACTAAATACAATGAGATTTAAAACAGTATATCACCTGTTAGAACACGGCCAATTGTGATATGCTTTTGGTTACACCATGGACAGGAATTATTGAGAACCCTAAGCACATACCACAAAACCACATGTGGTATGATCAACTCTCCTGGCCAGTGTGAATTACGCTTTTGCTGCCAGCACAAACCTTATAAGGTTCCCATTATGCTACCCTTGCCATGTTCCAGAGAATTTCCTTGCCACCCTCATGGCTCTGCTTAGAAGAGCAAGAGTAGAAAATGATGCTAGAGATTATGAAGTCAGGCTAGCAAGAATTGTACTGACAAGGCAGCAGAAGTTTCTTGGGATAGATGTAGCGTTTGGGAAATCAGCCAAAGTCCAAGGTGTGTAGATGGCATTTTCTGTGTCTCGCTTAAAATTAACAAGAAAAAAAATTGTATCTGTTACATTTGTTTTTACAGAAGTCAGATAATATATTGATGTGGGGGTAGAGATGTGGAGAAAGATTTAGTTCTCGAATAAGCCTTAAATATACAATCAAGATTAGCTGGATTCTTTTTCATTCCACCCTTCCTCCTAATATTTATTTCATCAATTGCATATGTATTCTGAAAACAGATTAGAATTTACTATACAGAAGGGATGTATGAGACCTTAGAGGGAATGAAACAAAAACTAAATAGGAAACAAATGGAAAGGAATTCAATAAAAGTAATTCACAATGTGATTTCTCTAGGAGAGAAGCGGAAAACTTTCCTAATCAGAAACACTTCCCTCTTGGGATGTCAGTTTTCCCAAAAGGAGCTGGAGAAGGGGTCAAATATTTGAATCATTGAGGGTAGAAGCCTGATTCTCCATCCAGGCAGAGGCCCCTGATTCTGCTCTGTGTTGTGGAGAATATTCCAGACGGAGCTGCCCGGGTTCCTTAGGAATTGCAAAATTTGAGTCGAGGGAAGGGAGTGGAAATTGTGAAGAGTCACTATGGCTCAAACTTCATAAATAGTAATGAAGTTTGCAAATTTTAGACCTCAAACTGGAAGATACAATTTTTCCTGGAAAGAAAAACCCAGGACAGTGGAATGTCTCAAAATCACTTCTCTAATAGCCAGACTGTAGAATTTAGTGGCCAGCAGTGACCCAAAGTGGTAATTTTTCAAACCCTGACATTTATTAAATAAATGCCTTTAATATGGTTATGTAAAAGTATTTCACATACACACTATTAATATTTAGGTGCCAGGTGGCTGCTATGCATAGTGGTTTATTATTTATGAGTCTGTTTCTTCTGGTTCATGGGGAGATGAGTGGCTGCCATTGACCCGAGAAGGATTCTTTTAACATCACCCATTAATTTCCTCAGAGAAAGAATCGCATTATTTTACAGCTCGGTGGTAGTGCAAAATACAGTAACGTACTAGACTAGAGATCAAGAAAATTGCATTTCAGTTGTGTATCTGTAGCAAGTGAGACGTGCAAGCTTGTGTATTGCTTAGCCTCTCTGAGACTATTACCTCACCTGTCAAATGGGAATGTCAGCAACCGTTTTCAAAAGACTGCATGCCATATACCTATCACAGTGCTTTGGAAATAGAAAATGCTTAGAATTTGTTTCCTACCTCCATCTAGGGATCTCAGGACCCTCATGTGAAAAAACAGTGGGCTAAGTATGGAATGTCAAATAGTCTCATTTCATATGATAGCTCCAATCAATTGATATAAATCGCCTAGAGTGTATCTTGGAAAGGATTTGAAACGCAGTGTGGGTATATCATGAAAATGCTAAATAGATTATTCATGTCTGCCTTGGATAAAGAAGAGTGGCTGTACATGTGCTCCCTATTTCCCAGCCCTCCCAGATACAAAAGTCTCTGATTTTGAACCTGGCCTTTGGTTTATGAACTACTTTGGGTAGAATTAAGGGAACATAGTTCAGACCTTTGTTACTAAATCTTTTTTATTACTACTGAGACAAAGTGGTATATAACATTATATAAGTTTCAGGTGCACAACGTTATAATTTGACGTCTGTATACACTGTGTTTTAATCACCACCGAAAGTCTAGTTACCATCCATCACCATACAATTGATCCCCTTCACCCCTTCACCAATTTCACCCACCCTCAACCTCCTTCCTCTCTGGTAACCAGCAATCTGTTCTCTGCATCTGTGAATTTGTTTGGTTTTTGTTTTGTTTGTTAATCTGTTTCGTTATTTTGGATTCCACATATGAGTAAAATCATACAGTATTTGTCTTTCTCCGTTTGACTTATTTTACTTACCATAATACCCTCAAGGTCCATACATGTTGTTGCAAATGGCAAGATTTCATTCTTTATATGGCATATATACCACATCTTTTTCATCCATTCATCCATCGATGGACACTGGTTGTTTCCATATCTGGGCTATTGTAACTAATACTGCAGTAAACATGGGGGTGCATATATCTTTTCAAATTAGGGTTTTTGTATTCTTTGAATAAATACCCAGAAGTGAAACGGCTGGTTCATATGGTAGTTCCATTCTTAATTTTTTGAGAAATCGCCATACTGTTTTCAACAGTGGCTGTACCAGTTGGCATTCCCACCAACAATGCTAGAGTGTTCCATTTTCTGCACATCCTCTCCAACGCTTATTTCTTATATTTTTGGTAATAGCCATTCTAATAGGTGTAAGGTGATATCTCATTGTGATTTTGATTTGCATTTCTCTAATACTTAGTGATGTTGAACATCTTTTCTTTTTCTTTTGGTGAGGAAGATTGGCCCTGAGCTAACATCGATTGTCAATGTTCTTATTTTTGCTTGAGGAACACTGTCCTTGAACTAACATCTGTACCAGTCTTCCTCTATTTTGTATATGGGACACTGCCACTGCATGGCTTCATGAGCAGTGTGTAGGTCTGTGCCCAGGATCTAAACCCCTGTACTCTAGACCACCAAAGCAGTGTGCGCAAACTTAACCACTACACCTCCAGGCCGGCCCCTTGAACATCTTTTCATGTGCCTGTTGGCCATCTGTATGTCTTCTTTGGAAAAATGTCTATTCAGATCATCTGTCCATTTTTTAATTGAGCTATTTGTCTTTTTGTTTGTTGTTGAATTGTGTGAGCTATTTATATATTTTGGATATTAACTCTTTGTCAGATATACGATTTGCAAATATCTTCTCCCATTCAGTAGGTTGGCTTTTCTCTTTGATGGTGATTTCTTCACTGTGCAGAGGCTTTTTAGTTTGATGTGATCCCATTTGTTTAATTTTGCTTTTGTTTCCCTTTCCTTTGGAGTCAGATCCACAAACATAGCACTAAGACTGATGTCAAGGAGCTTACTATCTATGTTTTTTTCTAGAAATTTTATGGTTTCAGATCTTATATTCAAGTATTTAATCCATTTTGAGTTAATTTTTATGGATGGTGTGAGATAGTGCTCTAGTGTCATTCTTTTTGCATGTGGCTGTCCAGTTTTCCCAACGCCATTTATTGAAGAGACTATCCATTCTCTATTGTATGTTTTTGGCTCCTTGAGTTGGTTGTAGATCATTTGTCCACATATGCATGAGTTTAATTCTGGTCCCTCAGTTCTGTCCCACTAATCTGTGTCTCTGTTTTTATAACAATACCATACTGTTTTTATTATTAGAGCTTAGTAGTATAGTTTGAGATCAGGGAGCATGATACCTCCAACTTCGTTCTTCTTTCTCAATATTGCTTTGGCTATTTGGGATCTTTTGTGTTCCATACAAATTTTAGAATTATTTGTTCTATTTCTGTGAAGAAAGCCATTGGAATTTTGGTAAGGATTACATTGACTCTGTAGATTGCTTTGGGTAGTATGGGCATTTTAACAATGTTAATCCTTCCAATCCATGAGCACAGAATATCTTTCCATTTATTTGTGTCTTCTTCAATTTCTTTCACCAGTATCTTATAGTTTTCAGTGTATGTTACTAGATCTTTAAAGTGGTCCTAATAAAATTCAGGCACAGTCTGGCAATTTCTGTATTTAGCTTAGGAACTTTTATTCACAGACATTTCATAGAAGCTTGCCTTACCAACTTTTGACCGGTTAAGCTCTAAGTCAAAGGCTGGTATTTGAATATTTGCCAGTAAAAACAACTCTGGAGTTTTATTACCTTACATATTCCCAAAGGAGTCATGATAAGATCTCTGCTTATCTTATTTCTTTAAACCATTCCACTCACCTTACTACACTCCTCTCAATTTCACAGGCAGAGCATGGGGAACAATATGGTTGGAAGAAGTGAGATGTAGTCAACAATTCAATTGTTAATAAATAGAACTAAAAAAGTAACTTTAGAAATTAAATCCATCATTATGTATAATCACTAAATTTGTTGAGACCAATTTTCAAGACATTAAGTTCTATTTTCATAGTTTTTTTTCACTTTTATGCAAAAACTAACAAACATTTTAAAATTGCCCCCAAATCTCACAACCTAACACAGCTATTATGATTAGGGTTTATTCCATTCCAGTTTTTGTGTATTTGCATATGTACAGGCACTTTTAGTGGTTGTAAATATAATACGCATATAATTTTAAATTTTAATCATTCATATATAATCATATTATAAATAATTTCCCATATTTTCCATCTTCATTATAAATAGAGGAGGGCATGTTAATTGCAGCATGGTATACCACTAATATTTGGACTATAATTGATTACTTCTCATAGGATTTTTATAATGTCAAAGCCATATTACGGTTTGAACTTAGATTTGTTTTACACATTCCAACATGGTATGCCACACAAACTGACAAAGCTGTCCTGTTGTTCTATTGGAGAAAAACATTTTGTGTAAAAAAAAAAATTCCATGGTCCATCACTAAATTTTTTAAAAAGAAATAAGAATATATACTAGCTGAAATATTTTAAATATATCATAGTTTAAAATAAATGCAGTTTCATTGCTTCCAAATATGTCATGGAGTTTGAATAATAAAATGAATATAATGATGTTAATTTAAACATTGTGCCATAAAAAAATGACATGGTGATATCTGAAATGCTCACCATTTAATTTTTGTCAACAACATGACAGCTGACACTAGGTCATACCTGTATGGAGATGGACCTCTACATGCATGAAAAATTAGTGGAAGGAATGAGGCCACCAGGGCTCTGCTTATGTAAGAATACAAGGGAACTTCTAAGTGAAAAACTTTTAAAAAGAGTTCAAATGTAGTTGAGAAGTATAATAGCTGGCTTCTAAGTAAGACAGCTTGAGTGACCTTGCAATGTGACCATGGTAAAGTTATTTAACTTATCTGTTTCTCAGTTTATCATCTATGAATGATGTAAAGATTCAACTGCTCGTTGAGCAGGGGCTGACATATAATCCTTCAATAGATTTTAGCTATTATTATACAAATTTAGTTCAAAGACAATGAGCCAGAATTGGAGAGAGGTAAGATTCTGAGTAAGGCACGATGCCTGTCATTCTGATTGTCTTCTAGCTCACCTCCTAGGAACTCATGATAGATTCCAAGGATGGGAATCTACTAAAATAAACAAAAAATGGAAAACAAAAGAATCACTTTGTGAAAAGTTTTAGCTCATAAGAAGAGAAAGTAAGAAGGACAGAGTCCTGCATGATAGATGATGACATAGATATCCTCAATATTAGTCAACAGGTTCATCTTTGATGCTATCACTGTCTAAAATCATCAACAGCAGTGTGTTCAGGTGACAACTGGTGACACATATGCCTCTCTGCCACTGGTAGCAAAGAAGACATGATCCCAAGAAAACTGGAGAGAAGAATAAAATGTAAGATAAAGCACAGAAGAAATGTCCCCAAAATTCCCAAAGGAAAAATTTAGAGGGACTATTCCTACTGTGGGTGCAAGGCTAGAGAAAAATAATGTTTTATGGTTTTTATTTCACACACAGGCAGTTATGATACATCAAACCCAGGTTTTAGGTGGTACGAACAATGATTTGTTACAAAAATCCATAAGTTGATGGCTTGAACAAATACTTACTGAACAGTTAACAACGTGGTAGGCGTTGTTCACTGTACCAGTGAAGGTCAGATAGATTATGCTTAGTAAGGAAGTACGCAAAAATCTCACTGCTTTACAACATCAAATATCCTTCCTCATTTATGCTGCAGGTCTTTCATGGTCAATGGTGGCTCTCCTCCCTCACCACCTTCACTTAGGAGACCCAGACGATTGAGGAGACTCTGTGTGGTGTATTGATGGTTTTGTGACAGAAAAGAGAAATGGTGAAGCACATGTTGAATCTTAACACTTCTATGCTGAAGTATTACATGTTGGCTCCTCCCATGACCATTTCTGAATTCAACAGAGTGGGGATACCTAATCTCTTTCAGAGTGGAACACCAGGGCAAAAAAAATGTCAATATTCAGCAAACAGCAACACAATCTACTTCGCCTTAGAATCTGTCCTCACTGGTCTTACCATCTAATAGAGTTTCATTTGGTCATATTGGTCTTAAATATGATACTAAATGGAGTAAATATTCAGACATCAGTGAAAGCACAAATGCGATCATACAAAGTAGGTGTAGTTTTAAGTTTTAGTTGCTTGAGGCTATTTGGAATTGAGGATCATATGAGTTCAGGGCCTTACGATTCAGAAACGACTCCAGATTCTTTCATCATTCCCCAAAGGAAAAGCAATAAGAAGTAGGATACCAGACATTTATGCAATCTCTCTGAGATCATAGAGGCTAACACAGGGAAAGTGTTCAAAAGGCAAAAATAGTTTAGAAGTTCTTTGCAACAGACATCATCTAGTAAATACACACAACAGCATTCATGGCCTGGAGACATACCACCTTGGGCTGTGATCCTGGCAAGCATGATAGAGTCTGCAAGGTTGGACAGGTTAAAATTCTTTGGAACACCCAAGGATTGCAAAAAGTGTAGCTGTCTTTCAGATGAGATTTTATTCTGAGTTTTTCTTGTTCAGTAACCCTTCCTAACTACACATAGGATAGTTTTCACTCAATTGTCTTGGCCAATTGTATCTTCAGCAATCCTGGTTTATAGAACTGAATTTGTCTTGCCCTTTACTGCATTTAGGTAGATGGAATGGTCTTGTTTTAGACTTCTGAAACTATTTGTAGACCTTTGCCTTCACATGTTTGAAATAAATGTGAGGCATTAATTTTAGTCAGACAACACTGAGTCCAATTCACTTGGGAAAATGCATCTCAATGTGTAATTTATCATCCAAGGCCTGTCCACTAGTTCGTTACTCCCTGGGAGTAAATTAGGCACTTTGAAAGGTGCATTAAACTCTTCCTGGCTACTAGGTACCATTTAGGGCTGCGAAGCAATAATTTACTTAATGGTAACTTGGTGACCTCAAAAAGTTTATGTTGTTTTGCAAGTTCTTAATTTTGTTCCACAAAGTAATTTATGCACTAGAAGGTTGGGTAGGCTTATAAATATATTCCCGGGGGGCAGAAACTATTGAATAAATAAGATAAACATTGTCATGCTGACGCAGAAATTAAATGTTTCACAAACATGTTATCTATCCTATCCATGGAATAGATGTATAGTTCACAAAACAATTATTTCTTTGGATTTCATTTTTTATTTACGAGACAATCTCACATTTTACTGTAATTAGTAATGCTTCATAGCTATAAGGTTTTCCAGATCCACATCACTACATTTTTCGAGAGTACAAAAGACATTTATCCAAAGTTAAAATAATGGGCTGACTATACTGAAAGTCCTGACAGCAACTTAGATTCTGTGTCTTCCTTTCATTCATAGCAGAGTTTCATCCATATTAAATAAATTGGTTGTTAAATTTTAATACCTCTCAGTTCAGTCACTCATCACATTTATTAAATGCATCAGATTAAGCTTGACCCACCAAGTCAAGTACAAGTGATACATTTTGGATTTTGCTTTCATTTGGGGGATAGAATTACTGATAAAAAAAAAAATACAGCATTCATCAATTCTAAGATGCAAAGATTTTCACATTTTAATGTCTCTAAAGTTTGGATGTGTCTGATAATTAATAGTGTGTCTGTCTAAGTTTAGTTGGCAGCATCTTTCTCTCCCTTATTGTCATAAGATGACAGTACATCTTACAACTGATGGCATATTAGATTTTTTAAATATAGTAAGACAATTTATTTGGAAATCTTGAAGAGAAAAACCTGGGAGAAAATAGTTCTAAGAACATAAAAATATTGCCAGTAAGAAGAGCAGAAACTGATAATGTTTTCCTATCCACTTCAGTCACACTGTTCCGCTGAAGATGAGTTTGTCACCACTGACCAGTTTTGAAAATGTTTGAATGGGGCAGAAACTGACCATTTTATGGAAGTAAGACCTGTGTGAACTTTTAAGGGAATATGTATACATATATATATATGCCATAATAAAGCAGTGGAAATATTTGTTTAAATACTAATTAAAGATTATTCTTACTATTCTCCAAGTAATGGAGGGTGAAATAGTGACTCACCAATTAAGCACAGTTTTGGGGAGAAGCACTGACCCACTAAAACTTATGTTTACAACACATATATTTTCTTTTGTCTAAAGAGACCTGTAAGAGAATGTCTTTTCCAGAATAACTCCACTTAAATAGTCTCAGTTGCATCTACTATGGACCTCTTTGGATGGAACACCTCTTGGTGTTCAACACCAAGTCACTTCAGTACACACGTCAATGACACTGGAGAGGAGAGAGGGTTATCTGCATAGAAAAAAGAAAGGAGGGAAGGGAGAGGGGATGGAGGGGGAAAGAAAGGAGGGAAGGGAGAGGGGATGGAGGGGGAAAGAAAGGAGGGAAGGGAGAGGGGATGGAGGGGGAAAGAAGAAAAGGAGCAAATTTTACAATTAATCAAGATACAGAACTCCTGACCTATGCCCTTTATATTATTCTGAATGTTAAGAAGATATTTGCCTCAATATTCTACACATTTTCATTAACATAATAATAAACAGGACAAATGTGCTTCATTCTCTCAGTAAAATATGATGCCTATTATGGTTTACTTGTTGTATTATCCCAAAGTACCAACATAAAACTGGGAATCCCACTTCTAACTTACAAAATGTCAAAATTCCAAAATGTGATTTCATGAGTACCCAACACCACGTTCCCGGATGGAGTACTTTTTAGGAGAGGTTTGATTCAAATGTTAAACAAGTAGCTAAGTCATAACTAAATTTTCAAGTGGACTATATATAGTTGAATACCATTTGAATTCAAGCTCTGGAGTCCAACAAATCCACCAACTATTATACAATAAGAATTTTTTATGTGTATTTATGCCTCTATAGAATAAACTCAATTTTTTTGTCAAGGGAGGAGTTAAGGTAGGATGTACATTGTGATAGTGGAAACTTCTGAGGCCTTCTGCACTTTTCTGGCCAACATCACAACACAGCTTCACACCGAATGTCCAACATATTTTCAAACTCTGAAAAGTTAATAATATTTATACATCTACAAATTCTACACTTGCCTGAAATATTCTTCAGGGTATCTTATTTTTTGTTTTGTTTTGTTTGTGAGGAAGATCTGCCCTGAGCTAACATCCATGCCAATCCTCATCTCCTTTGTATGTGGGATGCCTCCACAGTATGGCTGATGAGTGGGGCAGGTCCGCTCCTGGGATCCAAACCCACGAACCCAGGCGGCAGTAGCAGAGCGCACAGAACCCTAACCATTCAGCCATGGGGCTGGCCCTAGAATATTTTATTTTTATAATCTTTATAATTATAGAAATAATTATCACTATTAAGAAAATTCCAATTTCCTTGGAAATTAGAGAAAATAATGTAGCTAATTTTTTTCTTAGGATTCACTTTTACTAACTATTGATCTACTTGTGCCTTGTAAGGTTAGCCAGGGTCTGGTGGCAGCCAGCAAAGGCTATTGAGTTTGAAAAACAGGACATTCAAACTCTCATTTGCTACTTATTACCACTCTGTTAGCTGGCAAATTACATTACTTCTTTGAGCACCAGTTTCCACATCCTTAAAATAATGATAATGATATTTACTTTTATACTTATCAGTAAGATTAAATGAGTTCATGTGCGTAATGCACCTGGCACATACAATAATATTCAATCGTTGGTTGCTTAAAATAAGTCCCATAGAAACTGAAGAGTAGAAGCAGCTTACCTTTTAGTTCTATGTGACTGGAATCTATTTGATGGGTTACCTCTAATTTCTCCATAAGTTTCATAAGCATTCAGTACTCAATAAGTATTCATTGAATGCCGTGATAGGTCTAGAGAGGATGGAAGTTATACAGTGCTTCCTGTAGAAGCGTTCACAGAGAGTTAACATGTCAATAAACATTCACAATAGAAAACCCTATACCCTTATTTTGCAGTCTTAGCAAGCAGTGTGGAACGCCTTGTGACAAAACTGTGGTGTGGAAGATTAATGATAGCGGGTATCACAAAACCACTGATGAGAAACATACAGAAAGATGAGCTGGAAAATACTACCTAAAACAGAGAAACAGCATCCATAAAAAGAGGGAGAGAAAACTGTACAACAACATATTAGCACCCAGATAACTTTTAAGATAGCTGGGATACAAGAAGACTCAGGAAATATATCTGGCAGAAATAGAATGCAATGAGAATCTTGGTCACTTTACTAGTTTGGTAGGTTAAAATAAAAACGAGCTAAAATCCATGATGCCTTTACTATAGCAGACAGCTAAGCAGATGTCTAATTTTAGCTCGGTTTACATATTAGGGTCAATGGTCTTTTAGGATGAGAAACCATCATTTCTTGCTTGAAGTCTTAAATCCATGAGGCATAGGATGATTTATTTTATTGATAAAGAAACGTGGGATGGCCTTGAGGGAGACGTAAAATGACCCAAGAATTTGGGGGTCATGAAGGAAACTCTGACCATGCTCTTTCAGAGGCCCTGCATCCACTCCTCCATTCTTCATCTTCTCTGCCCTCCAAAATCACCACGTGTTTCTCTCATCTTGTACAAGACAGATGATCTTTCACATTTGGTTTCTTTCGAATTATTTAATCCAAACAGGTATATCAACAACTTTTCCAAAAAAGGCAGTTTTCCTTCATGTAAGAGAAATTCTTATGCAAACTGTTAAGAGAATACTGTGCTCTCTACTTCAGTATACCTGAATACTTTAGAATTATCGTAATTCACAGGTCTTCCTTTCTCTGCTTGAATAATTACAAAGCTTTAGGGAGTAGGATGTGAGGGGCCATTGAAGCTCAGCTATAAATCAGGTGACCATCTATAAGCAACTTGTCATGATCAGAATATTGTTTAGTAACAGTATCCTCGATAATAATGCATAAAATAGTCAATCACCCAGCCTTGTCACAGATCTCTCATCTTCTTTTTTTACACAGTATTACTTGTTAGTTACGAGGTAGGGAAAAGAAAATTCACCAATAAAAAGTTTGGAAAGACAGGAAGGCTAATTTTTATCCTTCTCTTTTTCTTTTTTTTAGGAAAAAGCATATAAGGTAGGGAAGATGGCGGTAAAGGGCGATCACAGGGGTATGTGGGTGAGAGGGGAAGAGATTTAGCACCTACTTTGAGTGAGAAATTTGAAAAGGGGAGAAGATTCCTGATATATGTGTGCTGTCTAGAAGATTCCCTTTAAGGAACCTTCAAAATTTAAGTTTTTTTCAAAGAACCAGTAGACGCTGCTGTTTCTTTATATGTTACACTACACAGAGATTGGACCATATGGAGCCTCAGGTGTTATATGTGATGTAATTTATATATGAGGAAGTTATATATATAATTATATTACATAGAAACATATATATACATGTTTATTTGAAGGCCAAGCTCCTGTTTATCTTCACATATTCCACAACATCAAGCATAGCATTTTGCACATGGCAGGCACTCAATAAATATACATTAAAGCCACACAAGGAAGTGTGGTTCCCAAATTAGTGTTTACTAAGGTGGAAGCATTGCGATATGTTGGAAAGAATATGAGACTGGTGACATGAAAAATCTCAGCTATGCTCCTGGCCTATTAAACTCAATGACTTTGGAACCTTCGGGAAGTTCTTTCTCTTCCTGGGAATCAGGTTCCTTCTCTGGATCATAAGGGAATTGACGGGCTCCCCTCTCACTGTCCTTTCAACATTCTAGGTCTAACAATTTAATCTTACGAGATTCCAGGTAGTTTTATTTGGCATGGATGGATTAAGCATTGTTTAGCTAAAAATTCTATCAGACTTGCTCTAGAGTTCAAGATTATATTTGATTTTCCATTGTTGATTGTTTTAAGAGAAACAGCTAAGAGAATACTCTGGAAAGAGATTGATGGAAAACACTTGTTTACAACCCATGCCATCATTGTCTAAATTACTAGAGATGATAAAGTGGCCCCAGGAATAATAATAGCTGCTGTATATTCAGCCCTTACTGTGTGTTCCAGGCACTGTGCTAGGCATTTAACAAACATTTTCTCTTTTGCTTATAAAGAATCCTAATAAGTAGGCCTTGTTGTTTTGGTTGAATAGGTATCTCTCGTCGACCACACTACTGGAAATCAGTATCACAACCACAGGTAAGAGCGCCGGAGGTCAGTTGGGACAGGCATAAGGACGGGTCCTGCTCTTCCTTAGATGGTAACCCCTAGAGTCACAGGAAAGATATTGTGTAGGTCTGCATTTACACATTTGTATTTGTAAATATACTACTATCAGCAGATTTGCTCTTTTTTTTTTAAAGGAATTGCATCTCTAAAAGAGAGACTTGAATAGATCTTATTTGCACTAATGAATTTCACTAGAAATGTCCTTTGTCCTATTTTCAGCTGGTTCTATTGGAACTGGCTCTTCCTTCCAAGTAGATGAACTAGAGATTTATTGTCCTCAGAACATGTGGAAATTAGAAAATGGACTAATGGAATCCATTAATATCCTCTCAACAATTAGATGAATCGTAGATCAATACAGTATATTAATAGAGTCAAACTGATTTATATAAATATCCCATTGGGACAACCTCAGGGAGAGAGAACTAGTCTCAACTGTCTGAAAAGAATCAAAAAAAAAAGTCATACTTACAAGACAAAGGCCTCCTTCTCACCTTGAATTTTAATAATTTGGAATAAAAATAAAATGTTAGTCTATAATTGCTTAACAATAATATGCCAGTTTGGATTGAAAACTAAACATCTAATATAGCAAAGTGAACAGCATTCTAGTAATAATAAATAAATTCTTTGCCAGGCATTCTACAGTTAAATGTTTGCATTCTTTAAAAAAAAAGATTTTAGGTAATAATCGTTATGTTAGCTTAGATATCCTTTTTACTTTCAGGATGCAAGTAACTCTGAAAAAAAGGGACTGATTAAATATGATTGATATAACAGTTGCCCTCCCCTGTACATGTTCTCCATAAACGTCTAAGTCTAACCTCACAGATAAAAAATAGAATTCCAAAGGAAAATTACTGTAAAAGTACTTTTGTGCTAAACTGGCATCAGACATAAAAATAAAATAATGTCTGTAAAGCTTAAGGGACTAATTAAGATTTTAATGTGTTCTCATTCCCAGGAAAATATTAGGAATCATGATTCAAGAAGCCTTGTGTTTCACAAATTGAAACAAAAACAATTGAGGCAGTCAGTCTATTAAAATGTTCCACGATTGAAATTTAATGAAAATCTTTAATTAATTTATATTGGGATCACGTTTTATCGTTATCAGTGAGAATCATTAGGAAAATAGAGAACAGTGTGAACTGCCCACATTCCCATAAAAAAAAAAAAAGGAGGTCAAAAGGTAGAGCGTGGCAGTTCAGCAAGAGAAAGAAAACAAACTATAAATTATCTTCTGCAGAAGGACAGCATGTTCAGCTAGACACTACAGGTTTTATTTTTTTTTATTGCTCATGGTACTCCGACGCCCTTGCTTATGAGTTTAGATTTACCGAATGTACAAGCTGGGCTTTGGGGGCACTCAGCACCAGATGAGGAGTTTGGACACATACATTTGTGTGCTCCTAAAAGGACACGGGCGTAATTGTAGTAGCCATCAGACCCCATACAATCTGGAGCAGGACACAGAATAAAGAAGTTAGCTTTAATTCTGGAGGAAAGGTGGAGAAAAGCCCAAACATCCTTTTCCATTTACGTTGACAGCATACAAAAATGAAAAGTAAGAAGGAAGCATAAGATAAGTCAAAAGCTGTTTCTTATTATTCTGACTCTTAAGAGGAAAAGACTAACGTATATTGGGTCCACATGAGGTATTGATTGTCATATCACTGATTATGGATTTAATTTCCATTAGCATAGGTGCTACAAGTGCTTTCTTTGACATTCAATAACAATCCACTGTTACTTAAATGCACCTTAAATTCCTGTGCTGCTTCCAAAGGCGAGGTTTATGGAATTTAATTTTATAGTGCATATTTGAAAGCATCACGCGAAAGATAGCTGACTCATGTTGGTCAATAAGCAAGTGAATTTTTCCCTCCCAGTCGGTCACACCATTCTAAGACCATCCCTATTAATACAATTGAACACTCAATTCAATTGCTTGCTCTAATCTCTCGTTGAGGATAGAAAGGATTGACACAACAAATCAAGGGATACAAACACAAGCTCTTTCCAAAATGACCTGCAAAGGTGGTGATTGTTCCTCAAAATGGCATTTGAAGGTTTCTCCACAGAAGTCTATTCATTTCCACAAATGCCTTACAGGGAACATGAAGTTACAACCAGAAGTAATTCGACCACTGCCAACTAAGTGTTCTAGAAAGAACTTCCACATTCTTAAATTTTTCACAATGACACAAAATGAAATAGGAAGAAAGGCAAATGTTGAGAATGAGCAAAGAGTGTTCAGAGGGAATATTATATTAACTTTAGGAAGCTTAGGTCCCTGATCCCAAGGTTCACTCAGGAAGGATTTTCCTACCTCCTCAGTTCTAGAACTAATGGCATTCTTGTGAGAGGAAAATAGAGGAGAACTCCAACCTCAGGTTCTGAACACTTTATTTCAGCTTCCTGACTCTAGTGTGTAAACCACTCCTTTTAAAAGAAATAATTAAACTAATACCTGACATGTATAACAAGAATAATGTAAAAGGCACACGTCAATTGTTTTGCATGGATTATCTCTTTTACTTGCCACAACAGCCCTAAGACACAGGTACAATGATTGTCCCTATGTAATTAAGGTGAGGTAAAATATTCCCCAGGAACACAGTTATTAAACAGTGGAGCAGAGATACATGATTACGTTTTAACCGGGTTTTGGACCCCAGTTCTAGTTATATTATTTCCTGGGACTGTGAATATGGTAGCCACTAGCCACATGTGGCTCTTTCAATTTAAATTAAGACAAATTAAATAACCTTAAAAGCTCATTTCCTAAAACACAAGAGCCACATTTCAAGCACTCAATAGCTACTGTATTTTATAAAACAGATTGAATATTTCCATCATCGCAGAAAGTTCTATTGGACATTCCTGTCCTAGGACATTGGTTTTCCCTTGATGACCCTGTCAACTTTCTCTTTCCTTCCCTACAATATTCTAAACCAGAATTAACTCCACAGAGAATATGTGAGCTGTGATGAATCTTTTCTTCCCACCCCCCAGCCAAGGGCTACCATCCTCTCATCTGGAGAAAATTGTTTCTATCCCACTTCTCAAAACAAAGCTGTTTTAATAATAAAAAATGATTAGTAATGAAAGTCTAAAATTATTATCAAATAGAAATGTGAAGGGTACTCTGTGGGAGTCAATGGGGACTTTTCACCAAACCATCTGTATGATCTTTGACAGCTGAGAAAGAAAAGCAAGTAAAATTATTATGAAGCATATTTTATGGTGTTGATGTTATTTTGGCATCACATAAAGTACTGATGAAATTTCACGAGGGAATGTTGCTATGTGCAGTTCTGCATCGATGCTATAGGAGGACATTCTGAGAATACACATCAGAGAATAATCAAAATGATTTGGTGCTAAATCATGACAAAGAATTAGCCAGTCTTGGCCTGAGTCCTACAGACAAAAAGAAGATGTTAAGGAATACCATGGAGGTAAATGAGATCCAGGAGGGAGCGTAACAAGTTATTGTCAATAATCTTCCAATAATAGCAACTCAATTTAATGTTAGTTAATAGTGTAAATTGCTGATCATTAAACTGAGAATTAAAATGTTAGGCAATATACCGAAAATCAAAGTTCAAACATCATAAAGAAATCAGGCAGAACTTCCATTGTGCTTTCTGAAGGAAGAGAAAGAAAGCATCCAAAAAGAATGATGGAACTAGGATAATGATTTCAGCTGATCTAGGAAAATATGTGAAAAATGAAAGAAAGAGTCAGTATCATTGGCTAACATACAGTCTGGCTTATTGGCAGTTTTCATGCCTAAAGTGAAGGTGCACTGTCTTATGAAATAATATGCGACATTAATTTTTAACATTGTCTTTGAATATTGGCACAACTTCACTGTGTACATAAAGAAAAACAAAACCTTAGAAACTTAAAATTTTTTTATTAAACAAGCTTTGGAAAGTCCTCTGCTTCTCCTAGATTTCATAGAGAATACTGAGACCTGGAAATGGTCAATAATTCAACCAGGGTCACTCAGTTTGTGGGTGACAGAGTCAGGACTAAAACTATGGCACCAGATGAATAATTACAGTCAATCAAGTGGCCAGCAGCAGCGACTCTTCCATATGTGTCTGAGGACCGAGGAAGTTTGGATGAGATGATTTGTAAGGTCCTTCCAGCTGTAACATTTTGAGAATTCTTTTTCAATCAAAAATAAACTCTTTAATTTTTATTATAGAATAAAAATTTTAAAAGCAGAAAAGAAAAAAATGTTTAGGGTCCCATAAAGCCACACCACCCAAAGAAAATGACTATGTCCATCATAGATCTTGCAAAAGGAGGCACTGATATTACATCCTGGAAATGTCCTGTGTAGAACACACTGCAGCCATCTCTTCAAGAAGAGCGCCCGTGTCTCTTTCATCTCACAAGAAACGTTTATTGAATTGAATTCTGAATTTTAGAGATGAGGAAACTCAGGCCCAAGCTGGCTAGGAGCTTGTCTTTCTATCAATCTAGTCTATGCATTCCCAACAGCAACAATATTGCCCACAAAGGGGTGACAATTGGTTCTTGAGGGGTGAAAGATATCTTACTCTTGTTATGTAGAAAACACAAATATCCATAGAGTACATAAAGAGGTATATGGTATGGCTGAGGTATTAAGATTTCACAAGGGAGGAACAATTCGAAAAAAAAGCTAAAAACACTTCTATGCGGACAAAAATAAAAAAATTTTTTAAAGGTTGAGAAACACTGTTCTAAGCCTATAGAAATTCCATGAAATGAAGAAAGTAAATGTCACAAAATCCGAGAAGAGATATTACTTTTTTAGATTGATCCTCTTGGGGCCTCAAAGATGTTGAAAATATTTCGCATTCTGTTTACTGGCTCCAAGATGACAGAAATATAATTTAGCAAGCTCCCCTTTTCTCCATTAGTAGGGAGTTCTATTAACAGATCGGTTGATTTCATGGACAGTTACTAAAATGGCTTTATTTTGTTCTTATGATTCAGTTGTTCATTTTAGAGCTTCACTGTCATATTCTATTCAAAGCCATCGTCTTTCCAAGCATTGCCAGTCCCTTGGGAAACTCTCCCACTTTCTCTAGGAGACCCCACTTCTCCATGTGATCTCCCCAGCAACGCTGGCCCCCTATCCTCATCTGACCCATGAGCTCCCCCACTCCCATTCAGGGTGCACGGCTCTCATGGAGTCCCCGTTCCATACTCCTTGGAAAGCTCAGTGTCTCTCCAATGCTGTTACCCTGTGTTAGGAGGCAAATTCAAGAAAGCAAGCTAGTGGCTAAACAGAAGACCTGTGGGCGATGATATTGCAGCTGCCTCAAATTTTTTTTTTGTTTTTAAAAAAAAGACTGGCCCTGAGCTAGTATCTGTTGCCGCTCTTCCATTTTTTTTTCTTCTCCCCAAAGCCCCCCAGTAGATGGTTGTATATTCTAGTTGTAGATCCTTCTGGTTCTGCTATGTGGGATGCCACCTCAGCATGGCCGGATGAGCAATGCTAGGTCCGTGCCCAGGATCTGAACCAGCAAAACCCCAGCCACTGAAACGGAGTATGCGAACTTAACCACTCCGCCAGGGGCCAGCCCCTGCCTCAATTTTTAAGGTCCCTCTCATTTGGCTTCACTGAAGGGAAGCACTCCTGTTCTCCCTCCCACAAGGAAGTAAGATGAGGGAGTAGCCATTTTTCACCAGCACTCCCATGAAACAGAACTGCCCCTCCCTCTCTGTCCTCTGTCCTCCCTCCAGCCTCCCTCAGCTCCATATTGAAGTGAGCTGGCTTCTCCTAGTTGCCCTGAGAGGGGGCAGGACTCCACAAGTGATGTTTCTCTAAACATCGAATGTAGAGCGCTGACTTTATTCTCAGGGCTTTCTTTATTCTCAGCTGTGAGCCTCATTTGCTAAATCAAGCCCTAGACCCCAACATCATACTGTTAAACCAGCTGCCTTTTAGCTTGGGGACCATACTAAGTATTTGATACACACTATCCCATTTATGTCTCATAACCAACCAGTGAGTAATATGATTTTCCTCTTTTTACAGGTGAAGAAAGTTTGTCTTCAAAGTTAAACAGCTTTTCTAAGACACACAACCAATAAGTGGTTTAGCCACTAGTGGAACCTTAGACCAGTAAGACTCGCCAGTCCAAGCTCTTAACCAATAATGTTTTTAAAAGTGAAAGTGAATTAAAATTAACTTGATTGGAGGTCTGCTTAAAAGATATCCTCTGAGAGACCTAGCACATGGCCAGCCAGGAAACCTATGCCTAAAGCTGGGGCTCAGGAAAACATTAATAATTTTTACCATCAATTTGACTTTTTTCCCTGGATATATCAGGTCTTACTTTTTCAACCTGACCTGAGAGAAGTGTTTCATATGGGAGGCTAAACAATAAAAAATAACATGGTAATACCCAGGCATTTAGGGGAATACTCAAAGAATTAAAGACGCTTTTCCCATTATCGATTTTTTTCCATGAGTGTTAGGTAAAGAGGCAGAAAGAAGCGAACGGGCTCTGCCGAAGTAATAGGAACAATTCCAAAATAGCCTTGCTAACATTTTGGGCCACCATTACTGAATCGGAGCCCTGCATCATTTCTGGTTGATAGATGAACAATCTCTTGTAAGGCTAGCCAAGAATTCTGGACCCCTGTGCCATCTCTGATTCATCTGTGTCACCAGGGCCTGAATCACAGCTGTATGACCTCAACCAATTGATGAAAAACAGAGGAGAGAAAAGAGGAAAAGATGTGGAGGAGATTCGCCTTAGAAGCTGGTATGCTTTATTTCTTACCTACAAATCCTGTCTGTGTGTGTATAGTTTCTAAAATTCATTATTAATCTCACGGATGTTTATATGGCAAACAGTGTAGATATTCTTGTCCATTCTCTACAAAAGATCAGTTTCTTGGGAATATATTTTTAGCTTTCTAGTCCCCATAGATCAACCAGCAGACTGGTTGACTCTAGTGAAAATCCAATGATCTTCTGATTGGGGCTATGGGAAAGTCCCAGTAGCTGCCTGACCAGGTCCCTAAAAATGCACTCCAATCTTTCTGTTGTACCTCTTAACAATGGCATTGGATGTCGTTTGTCCAAGGACTTCTCCTTCCCTGTGTAGAGATTTCAAGGCTCTCTCAGACTGTCCCAGGTTACTTTCATCAAAACCTACATATGAGTAATTGAGACATATTGGGCTTTTAGCTCTTAGGACAACTGCCTTCTCTGGGGAAGCCATTCTGGGCCCAGCGGTTCCTTCTCCTGAGCAGAGGGAGTGGGAAAGTCAGAAGTCAAGGTCTGTGTGTCTAGCAAAAGCAGCAGTGAGGGCTCTTGAAGTTGTAACGCGCGCGGCAGACAGCAGAGATGTCAGGAATGCCAAGTTCTTAAGCATTCCCCATGAATTACACCAAATTCAAATTCTTGTTGGCAGAGTGTTCCAGCTAGCCTTTAAAGTGCAGAGACTTTAGAGAAATTCTTCAGCAAACCCTTCTAATTTAGAAAGCTATGAAGTTACATTAGTCTCTGGGGAGAATTAGCAGTTGACTAAAGAAAACACAAACGAAAACACATTGCAGTAGAGTAGGGTAGGGAAGGAGGGAGGGAGGGAGGAAGAGGTAAGTCAGTACTCTGTGCCTATGATTTTGTTCTTTTCCATGTGCAGATTAAGTAGCTGGGCTATTGAATGTCTGACATTTCAAGCAGTTGCTATGAAATAGTTAAACAGGGAGGCCTTGTGGTCAACTGGTCAGAAAACCACTAATGATACCAGGGCTTCCGCACTCCATTTAATAAGTTCTTTGCTACACCTCAGTTTCCACAACCAGGAAATAGAGCTACCATTGGCCATTAACACCTGAGAGATCGAGGTGCCCACTGCTGGTTGGGGACCAGAACTTGAGCAGGCAGTGTCTTCTCCCCACCCCAATCCTACGGAGGAGCATCCGGCCTCCCCACCATCCACAGGGGCTCTACTCCAAACCACTTTTGAGGCCCACCAGCAAAAATTTCTTTTACAGTCACAGTGATTACTAGCAGTACAATCCTATGGCATGATAATGTAAGAAGAATTGATAAATTAAATATTTTAGAGACTTTTTCACTGATTCTAGAAGAACTTTCTGAGGGTCTCCTGTGTGTTAAGCACTGTCCCAGGCGCTTGAGAGACAACAGGGAACAAAACAAACATCTCTCCTTTCAGGGAGCTTAGGTTCTAGCTTTAAAGAATAGGAACCAAACATCCCTCTTCAAGGGCTACAGGCCAGGGGATGCCCTTTGAGTTAGGTTATAATATTCACTTTATGTAAAAACAGTGTCTAAGGTAAAAAAAAAAATTTTAAAAAGGAAGAGCAAAGGAGAATGAAAGTAAGAGGAACAAGAAGAGGGAAATAAAAAGTGTTAAATATGGTCAAGCTTTTTGCAATCCCAATCTTTAGCAAATTAAACTTTAGGAATAGAGGAAAATGTGTCGACGTCATGTCATAATAGACTATTTCAGTTTACTTCATCAATCATGTTTGTAGACTGTGAATGAGAATGAATAGAGAATGCATCATATTTTAGTTCCCTTAACTATGCCTCATTCAACTTTTAAGAAATATTTCCAAACTTATGTGTATTTTGTACTAATTTCCACTTTTTGAGCATCTTCTATATTTAAGACACTCTGCTAGGTGATTTGCATAATAGTTAGTTCACATGTTAAATCTTAATGTAGTTATTATCTGCACATCATAGGTGAGGAAATAGATACTCAGAGATTAAATGACCTGTTCAAGACCACCCTGCAAGTGAATGGAGGAGGTAACATCTGGATCTAATTTTTTACTTCTCTAAGCCTGTGTCCTAATCTATAACAAAGGGATAATAATAACTATTTTGTTGAGATGTTCTAAGGATTACAAATAACACACGAAAAGTTGCTATGGCAGTGCCTAGCACATAAAAGCCTGCACAATAGCTGATAGCTATTGTACCATATATCCCATATCTAAACTGGGGACACATTGTACCCTAAAATGTAAAGACAACTGTATCAAAACTCCTTTTCTTGCCCTGCAAGAAACTCAACGTCCTCCCCAATATTTCCATAATTAACCAGCAGTTGATAATTCCCCTCTGTGATTTCCGGATTCTACTAAATTTATTGTTCACTCTATAGCTTATAGTTGTTCCACTGTTGCAACAGCATAAAATCAAATATTAGACATCTCTGTTCTTAAAATCCCCTTGGCCATTTCAGTCAATGGGCTCCAGTTCCTGTGCTTAAACCATGTTCATTTCCCATATGGAGCAGCCTGGCCTAACCACTGTTCCCACCAGGCTCCAACTTTAGCCCCAAGCAGGTTATCAAGGCATTTTCCTAAGGCAAAACCATTTCTTCCTTAGGAAGAGCCTTGATATCAGCTAACAAAATAGGTTTTCACCCAAATATCCGACTATTATCTGCTAAAGTCCCTGGAGGGCCCCTCATTTATATATGATTGGGGCTGGATTTCTAGCCAAGTCTCTGAGGCTTGCTAGGTGAATGAATGACTGTAGACAAGTCTTCTGGCGTCTATTCTCTCAACTGTAAAACAAGATTGGACTAAATGGTCAGCAAATCCCTTTTTGCTCAGCAATTCTATTCTGTTCAGAACTTTCAGATAGTTCCTTTTCTCATAAATTTCGGCACAGGGGGTGGTGGGGTTTGCTGTGGAACTTGAGAATATTTCATAACCAATTGCACAATGAAAGATACTTGATGCATAAGGAAAAATCATTAATTTTGTTTTTACTGGTTCACCAAAAATGAAATGAAAGCCACAAAGTCTCCTTTAGTACTTTCAATCATGGGGTACTATATGACCACACTAATAAAAACAGAGGCAAAGGAGATATAATGTTTCAAAAATGATGGAAAAGGGCAGAAATGTAATTGTTAAGGATAAAATGTTACAATAATATTGATGAGACCAGGAAATGTTTCCCCATCTAGCCACTGAAATTCAGGGAGGTAACTGCTTTGTTACCCTGAAACATTTGGCAGTACCTACAGCTCCTTGCAACAATATATTTTTCTGGTTAAAAAAGAAATGCATCCTCATTGTAAGGAAATTGGAACATTCAAAGGATAGAAAATAAAATGTAAATGACTCATTTTATTATCAGCCAGGAATAACCATTGTTAATGTTTTGACTTATTTCTTTCTATTGGAATTGATTAGAACCATAGTATACGCATATTATTATATTCGGCCTTATTTTTCTCCACATGGGTGGCAGTTATATCTTTCACATCAACCTAACATTGTTTTACGAGGTGTTGAGTCATGACTAAGGTCATATTAACCAGAACCAGGCTGGGTTGATGACTAAGTCCTTAGAATTAGGATTATGACTTTGTTTTCTAACGAACTAGTAAAGTTGAGCTTCCAGAAACTCTGAGGGAGACTGAAAACCATCTCAATATTTAAAGATTATGTTCATTTACAGTAGCCATATCTCCTAGGTGCATGTCGTAGGCAGTTGCTGCAATATACCTGAGTGAGCACTTCCCAGCAGGCCCCAAGAAGAGCCCATTTTTGGGTGGGAGGCAGACGCAATGAGGTTCAAAGCAACTAGGGACATTATAGTGACATGGGGCACGTAGGGGCTTGTGGGTCTCCTCAGCAGAGGTTCAAACCCCAGCTCTTATCCCTTGCTGGCTGATGGGCCTTATACAAGTTACACTCCATGAGACTCGGTTTCTTAATATGTAATATTTTATCCCCTATCTCCCTGAGGCTCTGTAGGAATTAACTGGTATAATGCACATTTGGCATAACACATAATTGGTAAATCACTTAGCCCAGACTATAATTTTAAGTGAAAAATAAATATTAGCTATGCATTGTTATTATTATTACCACCAACTTTTGACAAGTTCTAATAAACGTAAGTCTCAGTGGAATATAATTGTGAAACACTTTAATTTTTCTCTGGTTACAGCTTTTCATTGCGATTCTTGGTCTCCCTCTCCCATCCCTTAGCAATATGTTGAATAAACGCTGTAACTTTCTTATCCCTTCAGATTATTAAAATTCAATCCTTGTAAAACTTCCGTCTCAAGTAATTTGAATCTCCTCTCTTACTTTTCCACCGTTCTCAACTCCAGCAGCCTTAAACTGGGGATCTGACTGCCTACAGCGGAAGGCAGGTGATGTGGCTGGTTCCAACAACTCTTGCCTGCTCCCTCTTCAAGACCCGGCAAACCTGATTGAGACAATCGGGGAGAAGGAAGGGGACATTGTTTACTATTGTCTCATTTCTTGATTTGCTGCTCCCATGGACCGATCTCCACTGGCTGTTTTTTCTTCTCTGGGTGGTCACGAGTGGCCTCTTGGGCCTCATCCAATGTTGACTCCCCATGACATGCTGGCTTGAGTTCTCTGGGAGGGGCCACGTGGGGCTGCCCCTACAGCAGTTATCTGACATGGTGATCTGGGCCAGTGTATTAGTTCGCTAGAGCTGCCATAACAAAGTACTACAGACTGGGTGGCTTAACCAACAGAAACTTACTGTCTCAGGGTTCTGGAGGCTAGAAGTCTGAGGTCAAGATGTCAGGGTTGGTTCCTTGGCTTGTGAAAGCCTCACCCCAATCCTGGCCTTTATGTTTGCATGGCATTCTCCCTATGTGTATGTGTTTCAGTGTCCAAATTCCCCCTTTATATAAGGACACTAGTCATACTGGATTACAGCCTACCCCAACAACCTCATCTTAACTAATTACATCTGCAACAATTCTATTTCCAAATAAAGTCACATTCTGAGGTAGTGGGGGTTAGGACTGCGACATATCCATTTTGAGAAGACACAATTCAGCCCATAACAGTCAACATCAACCATTTCCATGCCAACCAGCCCCTCTCCAAGCTCTTACATCTATTAGAGTACGCACTGCAGGCAATGAAAGGGCACACGGGATGTACCCTTCCCACTGACCCCTACATTGTTACACCAGTGTTTATGGCAGGACTTCAGTAGCTAGGCTCTGGAACTCCCTGTCCTCCCAGTGGAAGGAGGTGCCTTGTATACACCCAGCTTGAACTCACGTGCTTTGTGATTCTAAGCGACTGAGCCTGTCATACCTCCAAGCAGAGATTCCCATAGGAAGTCTACTTAAGTCCCAAAACTTTACTTAACATTTCATATTTACTAACCCCTTTTTCCAATTCTGGTTGCCCTGAAATGATTCTCACAAAGTAAATATTTTACTGCCCCTCTCCCAGGAGCTTGTCTGTCTGGAAAGTAGGAGAAGTGCATGGGAAGAGAAAAAACGGCAACCAGGCAGCTTAGCGATGCTTTGGTTAATTTCCTTAAAGGCAAATGCAGGCCTTCATCTGCTCTGGGTTGCCCAACGTGACGCGAGGACTTATTTGATTCTCTCTTTGCAGACCCTATCTTGTTTTTTCATGTCTTCATTTTAAAATGTCTTCTTTCAATGTATTGCCCTATGTTCTTATAATTTAGAAAATTGATTCCAGGATAATTGGTTTTCCAGTAAAACACAATGGCAGGTTTTGAGACAGAAGCTTAATTGAGAGGGAGAATCACAACCCCAGACCCCATATGCCTGCCCAAAATAATTGATATCTTCCATGATAGGCACTTCTGGGCATAAGAATTATATTTTTTCAACTCAAAAAAGGGTAGAGAAAAGCAAACCCAGAGGAAGCTGATTTTTTTCTCAGCTCCTAGCAGAAATGATATAATCCTGGCCAGTTTCAACATTTCTCCAAAGCAGTGGTTCTTAAAATATATTCCTTGGATCAACAGCATCAGCATCACCGGGGATCTTATTAGAAATGCAAATACTCAGGCCCAACTCCAGACCTACAAAATCAGAAAGTCAGAGTGGGGTCCAGCCAACTGTGTTTTAACAAGCTCCCAGGTGATTCCTATGCACACTCAAATCTGAGAAGCCCCGCTCTGAAGCTCTCGTTCTTAATCACGGCTGCACATTAGAACATCTGGGGCCCTGAAAAAAGCAATTGTCTGTGCTCTACCCCATAGCAGTTAGATCCTAATATCTGGGGTAGGTTCTGAGCAGGACTGCTTTTAAGAAGGTACTCAGGGGCTGGCCCGGTGGCACAGCGGTTAAGTGGGCACGTTCCACTTCAGCAGCCCAGGGTTCACCCGTTCAGATCCCAGGTGCAGACATGGCACTGCTTGGCAAGCCATGCTGTGGTAGGCATCCCACATATAAAGTAGAGGAAGATGGGCACGGATGTTAGCTCAGGGCCAGTCTTCCTGAGCAAAAGGAGGAGGAGTGGCGGCAGATGTTAGCTCAGGGCTGATCTTCCTCAAAAGAAAAAAAAAGAAGTTCCTCAGATGATTCTAATAGGCAACCAGAATTGAGAACCACTGCTCTGAATCATCAGATTCTACGTTGCTCTAAAGAACTCTTCGGGGGCTGCAGTCAGGTGGGAATGGGCCTAGCTGCCAGGGCTCTGGGCCCCCACCCTAATTCACCTGGAGCAATTGTACGTTTATCTGTTTTCCACACTTGGCTTTAGTGTAATGTTTTGTTTGAACAAAGGTTTCTGTGGCAAAAAAGTACAAACATTAATTCTCCGAAGGATAATAAATTGTAAAAGCCGAGAGCCCCTTATTTCCTTCTAATTCCATTTTATGGAGAAGGTGAGACAGTAAAATAAATATATCTGGAGCTTATCAGGAAAGAATAGCTGCAGGAGGCTCCTCGTGAGGTTATAGGAAATCTGAGGTTTTGGAACGGACTAAAGTGCATGGAAACATTTGTGTGGGAAGTTCAGGAATGTGGTGTGCTGTTCCAAATGCTCGATGCTCCGCTAATCTAATCCTCTGAAACTCCTTGCTCGTTAGAACATAAATTATACTATCACGGATTAAAAACATGTTCACCTTTTGAAAAATAATTCATGGTATGAAAGTACAAAGTAGAGATTTTTTTTTTCCAGATTTTGGTTAGCCAGCATCAAACCTATGAGGAAAAAATGCAATACAAAACTAAAGAGATGCTTAAAATAATAATAAGATGTCCAAAGAAGGGCTTCGTCGACATACACAGCCTAGATTGGGATTTTTAATGGCAAATAAAATGTTGCCACTGAAACTATTTTAAAATATCTATTTTAAATATATTTATTTTTATTGAAGTTGTTTTTGTACATACAGGTGCCAAAATATATATAAAGGAATAAATATAAAAGGTGGATAGCTTCATTAACCAAGGTAGATAGATATTTTAGAAGGCAATTTGACAGTCTCTCTCTCTCTCACACACACACACACAAACACACACACACACACACACACAGAACAATGATAGACTTTGCCAAGATTCATGATTGGGAGCTTTCAAATATGCACTAGGTCCCTGGAAAAGGAAACCTTACAAAGGATAAAGTCTAGCATGTTATAAGCAGTTACTGTGCCGATGATGGACATGAATTCTGAATAAGCACAAAAACAATGAACAATATTTAAATCTGGAGAGGTTTGAAAACAAGTGCCTGATGAGTGTCATAAATGTCAATTGAACAGATGGAGAGAATGAACCTGCAGGGTGGGGAGGCAGAGGTGACTGTCAAAGGTGGTGAAAACAGGAAACTCCAGTTGGTGGGATGTGTGGTTAGAATTGTAAGAATAACAGTCATCATCATAGGCACCTCCTTCCTCTTCCCCACTCCCCCGAAATTGTATAAATAAGAAACCAGAGTATGACAAACACTCCATAACACAATCATAAAATCACATTGTCCTTCCATCTCTCTTTATGTGCACCCCTGCTCTAGAAACTCAACAGGGCAGAACCTCTCCTGGCAGAGGAGAGTTAAAGCAAGACTTTTCCTTTATGGGAGGAGGAAAAGTTAGGACCGAAAGACAAAACAGAAAAGTGCAACCCTTCTTTCATCCTGAATCTTTAATATTGAAAGATCAGAGACACTGTGGCTAGAATTGAGGGGCTTTTCATCAGAGCTTTTAAGCTATTTAAGGACGGGGGCTTCACTCATTCCTCTTTCCAACACTCCACAACAAGCATAGGAGCTTTAGTTTCAGGAGGAAAGTAAACATACTTTGAATTTTCTGTTGATTCTCAGAGTTACTAGTAGGGCTTCAATGAAAATCCCCAATGGCTGTGTGTTTTTAACAAATGAAGTTTTGGATCACATGTAGTTTATGTATAACTTATGTATAACTTGCTACAATATTTTCAAATGTTCCTGGCAGTGGGATCTGTTTACATATTAACTCTTACAGCCAAACCACAATTTATAAAACAGATTAAAGCAGAACTCCACTGACCAACACAGGGCCAGAAGGGCTGGGAGCTCAGGCTGCTGGGTCACCCTCTCTTTCTCCACACAGTGACCCTGAGCATCCTCCAGGAGGCACCCAGTCTTAGCAGAGCACTTTGGAAATCACCGTTCTAATGTGTGTATATAGATATGTTGTATATCATGAGTGAATACAGAATATATTTGTAAAATTAGTGCAAATGATGGGTAGTTCAATAATAGTAACTATTCACCATGTAAAGAAGTTAACACATCTATGTACCTGCTACGAGACAATCCATTTGTCTGTCTTTCATTGACCCAAGCACCATCCCTATAGAAATTGCCTTGCCCCAAGGTGCTCAATTTCTCACCCTGTTTTCATTTCAAGTAGATATTTTTCTCTCTCTTTTTTTTAAAAATTAGAATCTTCTCTTATTTTTCTTTTTAGTTGATATACAATTTACAACAGTAAAGTGCACAAATCTTAAATGTACAACTCTATTCCTTTTGCCTATGGACACACCTGTGTAATCCCTACCTAGATCAAGATAGAGAACATTTTAGCACCCAAAATGTTCCCTCCAACTCAATACCCTCTCCAGAAGGCAATCATTCTTCTGACCTCTAACACAGAAGATCGGTTTTGCCTGTTTTTGAACCTCATGTGACCATAATCACATAATATGAAGGTTTCTTGTGTCTGGCTTTTTTCACTCAGCATGTGTCATTCATGTGCCTCTCTGTGATACTGGTACATGGAGATGATCTTGACTTTTATCTTCCTATGATCAAAAGTTATCTGACATACATGACTTTTTCCTCTTTTTCCTACCAACCTTCACCTCAGTGCAGACCATCATCAGGATCTAGAGGTGAAAAGGAGTTTAGACCTTAAATTTATCTAGCCTAGTCATGTTACGATTCTGGCCTAAGGTGGTGCCCCTGGTTCTTTGCAGAGTTAGGAATAGAGAAGCTTGGTGTCTTGGTTCCCTGTCCAGCAGCCTCTCCATTTCCTCATGCTCCCATCTCTTTATTTCTCTCTTTCAAACACCTACTCATCTCCAATATCCTTACAAAGTTGTCACTCCCTGTTCTTTTTGTTCCAAATTCCTCCCGCTGCCTTTCCCCCTACATTTGTCTAGTCCTTGATACTTTGAAATCTGTTTTCCAGTGCACCATTCTAGGAAAATTGTCATCATCATGCTCATCACTGATACTTTTCCAGTTATCTTTCCCAGTCCATCTTTCTACCTAACTGTTCTCAGATTTCCGAGACTTTTGATTTCCATCCACCAGAGTTATTGTTCTAATGTTTCCTAACTTTCACATCTCATTGCAGCTTCATCATTTTTTCTCTGGATCTGTGTTCCATATTTGCTCCCTCTGTTGTTTGGTCCTTACTTCACATCACCTAATTTATTGGAATGGCATTATGGATATATCTGACAGTGTCAACAGCCCAGGGGGAACCGATCACAGACAAACAGTAATAATAATGGCAAGCATTTATATAATGTTTACTATGTGTCAAGCACGATTCTAAGCATTTTACATATATTAACCCATTTAATTGTCTCATTGACCCTCTACAGGAGGTACTGTCATTAAGAACCCTGTTTACAGATAAAGAAACTTGAGGCAAAAAAGAAGTAACTCTCCTAAGGTCATAGAACTGGTTGGGATTTGAATTCAGGAGGTCTGGCTCCAGAGTTTTTGACCTCCATTGCCTCCCAAGGATGTAGATGGTACGAGTACAGAATGTAGGCAAAAGTCAAATGTCAACTTAAGGTGTTTGGGATAAATTTTCAAGAAAAATTTGGAGAGAGTTCCAGGATGGGCAACAATATAGCAGGCACAGGAATTTAGTGTGGCAAAGTGATCGCGAAGGAAACGACAGGTGGATAAAATGGAGAAGATCCCAAAGGGCTCAGAAATTGAGCCTTCAACCACTGTTACAAGGACAAAATGCTGATGTAAACATGATGATTCATCTAGAGAAAGGGATCGTGTTTGGGATTAGTCCAGGACAATTACTCAGACCAA